>NC_090936.1:75088650-75688650 GCF_040938575.1 Ambystoma mexicanum | reverse complement strand
GTTCTTTTATAAAGCGCTTAATACCAGCTAGTGGTTTCTAAGTGTGGGATCAGGATTTAAACCTGTGTTGCACTGCATTGTCTTGTTTACAAGACAAACGTGTTGCCCCTGAACTAGCCTTCCTCCCCATTTACAATGTTAATTTCTATTGATCATTTCCAGTATATATTATAGACATAACGTGGCTTAGTGAGCAAAGCACACGATCAGAACCTAGAATAATAACCATATACATTATTCGCTGTTATAATGTTGCCATTCCAAGATGAACATTGTGTTACACTTCTATTGTACTCTCTTGAAATACCCTAATGAGAGTTTGGAAGTTTACAAATACCATAAATGACGGTTCCTGGCTGCTTTGCATGAAGTCAAAGAGCATTTTGGGAGCATAAGAATAGCCATATATCTTTATATTTAACAAATATGTCTTTGATGAAAGAATTGGTTTTCTTGAATTACTATGAACATAAGGCACACCGATCTTGGTGTTCATTTCATTTTCGAGAAATATATTTACCAAGAGCCCTGTAGATCTTACAACATGAAAATGTAACATAAGGAATGAAATCATGCGTTGTACAATGCTGGTGTCTGTTATATTTTTCAGCAATGTTCTATGCACAGTTTTATGAACACAGCACCAGAAAAAGTACCTCATCTTGTGAACAAAACTCCAAATAATGGGATTATCATCCGTTGAGACGTTTCATGAGCTAAATCTTAGCCAGACAACGCATCTTTCAAGCTTAAACATTCCTTTTTTTCAAGCAAAAACCTCTATCTTGTTGCGTTTGTTAATTTTGGGAGATGCAAATCAGAATGAACTCCATCTTTATTTTGTTCTTGTATTTTGAGTCTTCCATAGGCCTCTTATAAATACATTAGCTGTGTATGGATTGACATTTCTCTGTATGAGGGTATTGTTCAATGCTATTGCATTCAGGCGAGGATGCTTTTCAGCCTTGTGGCTATCACTCTGCAAATTGTACATGAGGACACTTTAATTTTACACAACATTGGGAGGCAACATGGTCTTGGGAGGATAGCTCAGCGGCAACGTGCTCACCTTGGAAGCAAGACGACGCTGAGCAACATAGGTTCGATCCCTGGGTCCGCAATAAGAAACTTCTGGGAATTAAGTGCGTTATAAATAACCCATTACAACATTCACCCTAGCATTAATGTATTTGTAACTATCAACCATATATAGCAATTCGAAGATCCTGATGGGTTTGAAGTATGGTTAAAGGGGCAGGAACATCTGTCACTTCATTGGGCTACGCTCTAGCTCCTTTTCTTGGTTTTGGGATTATTGCTGAATTTTAGAAGAGGAGAGGCTGGATCTCGGTGTGCAGGATTTTATGAAAATATTCTACTCTAAACATGTCTGCATATCATACATGGTCAGAACAGCACAAGGCAATTTGGCAGCGCGCAACAGCAATTTATTGTAGGTTTAGAAAATTGGAATGCTGTAATGCTGCACATCCACTGTTCATTATGATGGGTCATTTATAACGTGCTTAATACCCAGAGGTTTCTAAGTGCGGATGCGGGGATCGAACCCGTGGTGCTCTGTGTCATCTTGCTTCCATGGCGAGCATGTTGCCCCTGAGCTATCCTCCCGATACATTGCCTGAGGAGAGTTCATACAAACCTCAGGTAGCTTTGAGGTGTAATGTGTCGAGCCTCAATGGCAGGTATCATAAAAGTGAAAGCTTCTGGTTGTCCAACTCCAGGCCTCGAGGGCCGGGATCCTGACGGGTTTTCAGGATATCCCTCAATCATATATATGTGGAAAATGTGCATACATTTAGAATCATGGTATACACATTTTTCTCGTGAATATTAATGAGGGGTATTCTAAAAACCCCACTCTGAAAACGCCAGGCTTCGAGGGCCGGACAACCCGACATGGATCCATGCCTCGAGGCCTGGTGTTGGACAGGTTGAAGGCATTCAAAAGCACCTAAAACTCTGATCTTGATCGGAAACTCGTGTGCACAAATTTCATGTTAATTGTCATTTTATGTTGCAAGCCAGAGTCCTATCTGTTATGTTATATGTTGTTTGGCATTTATATAGCGCCTTATGAATCATTGGTAGGATCTCAAAGCGCTGGTACGTTGAACGCCCTCGGGTACCGTAGTTCAAGTCAGTAGAGAGAGAGTCATAGGGTGCGTGGGTGCACCGGATATGCGTGCAGCCGGTGTGGCAGTTGCATGATAGCTGCTTCTTAGCCGTAGGTGTGTTGGTGGGGTGGTCAGTTGGGTGTGTTCGATTCTGGAGGGTGGACACCCAGATTGATTTCTGGCTGCGTTAGGCCTGCGGAGACGCATAAGCTAGCGGTGTGTGCTAGCTGTGTTTAATTAGGATGATGAGTATGTGGCGGGTGTTAGTAGGAGAACAGCTTTACTGAATGTGTCATAGTATCGCTGTGTTCTAGTTGAGTGGTGGTGTGTAGGAGAGAGTACGCGTAGTAGTGTGATGGTTCCATGTCATTTCATTGTCTGCCTTTTCATCCCCAGGCTTTTTAACGTGCACATTCCATCATTTTATTTTTTTTATTTTTTGGGGGGGTCCCCTCAAACCACCCACCCACACTTATTTTTTGCTATTGCCCACCCGCCCAAACCCTTATTTGCTCCCCCCCCTAAATAAATTTGATGTGCACATTTGATGGAATGTGCACGTTTAAAAGCCTGGGGAGGAAAAAACAGGCAATGAAAGGACGCCGTAGCAGTGTGATATGGTGGTTATCAGTAAAGCTCTTAAGGTTGAGTACTCCATCTGTGCCATCTATTCTATCTGTTTATTTACTCTGTTCATTCCACTTCGTCTGTTCATCCATTTCGTCTGTTACATCTATTTAATCTAATACTCCTTCTATCCATTCCATCCACTCGACCCTTCACCACATGATCTACTTCATCCATTCCATAGACCCATTTCGTCCTTCTCATCTGATTAATTTGTTCTATTAGTTCCATCCTTCCTATTCATTCGATCTGCTCCATGTGTTTGACCCAACTCCACTTGTTCCATCCACGCCATCTGTTTCTATCCACTCCATTTGTTTTATCAACTCAATCTACATAAACATATTAAGCCACCCATAGACAAGCCTCCACAGCTTCATGTGTGAACATTTAGGCATGCAAAAGCTTTTCAAAAGATTGCAATGGCGTGTTTATCAAATTTATTTATTTATAGGATTTTATAGGATTTGTGTAATGCTCAAACCCAGAGGTATCACAGCATTTGTACAGCGGTAACAGTGGAAGACATCAAGAACAGTGCAGAATTACATTAATCATATTTGTTGAACAACCAAGTTTCCACTCGTCTTTTGAAGGTTTGATTAAGCCCTAAACCAGAACATTCCTTCTAGTTTTCTCAAAATACACAATGGGAAATTACTAATAATGTAGCCTCGCTGCCCTACATCACCACGTGCTATATCAGCACTGATGTCACCTCAGCATGCAGCAATGTTATGATGTTATCTGGCGGCGAAAAGCACTCAACCCTTAACCAGTTTCTACTATTAAGCACAGCAGATACTTGACGCTTTAAGTGCCACCCATCTAGAATCCCATAGTGCAGGGGCAAAAAACAAAGTTTTGCATGGGACTCCCATGGACGTAGGGAGCGGACACCTCTATTTGTGGCAAAACCTGATCCATCCACTCTTTTAGGGCCTGTATATACATGCCTTCAGGGCACGCAAAGAGTTAATTGAAAAACACCCCCCTTCTCTTGTGTCGAAGTTAATTTCCACCAACTATGTAATGCAGTGCCTAATTCCCATCAAACCAATGCAAATCTGTTCAATTTCTAATCTCCGGAATGTTTGTATTTATTTATGTCAGGTTTGGTCGCACCAACCCTTTCCAAACCCCGCTCCTCCTCACCTGATTCTTCGGAGGATGACTTCTTCCTGCGTCCCTTCTTCTGTGCCTTTTTTTTGTGAAGAGGAATGGTCTATCCCGTATGGAAGCCACCCTGTCTCCCTAGTGGAACAGGGATTCAGGTGACCTCCTTCCAGAAAGACCGGAGAGAGGAAAAAAGCGTAAGCTTAAAAAAAACCTCTCTTGACAAAAGTCCAGATTGATGTGGATGAGCGATTGTAAGATAAAAGGGTCACTGGATAGTGAGAATGATCCGGCAGGTCTGGTATCCAACGAAGAAACTTTGGCTAGTATCTGGTCTGTGCATGACATGGACTCCGTAGGAAGATAGGAGCACTAGGCACAACGGTGCAAAATGAGAAAAAAAAGGAAGCGAGGAAGGGGAATGCGAAGGGGTCCAGAGCGGAGCCACAGAGAGAGTAAAAGGGAGGAGGAAATAAATCCTGTAAGAAACAAAGAGGAACGGAACCCACGAAAAGGAGCAGAAAGAAACCCATACTCAGACAAGCGGTAGAGATTACAGGGAAAGGGAGGAGCAGGAAGCGACCCGTATAAGAGAGCAGGCCGGAAACAAAGAACCCAGAGTGGAACGAGATCCGAATGGTGGAGCGGGACGAGATCCGTGAAGAGAGAGAGCGGGGCGAGACCCGCAAAAAGAGAGAGTGGGACGAGACCCGTGAAGAGAGAGAGCGGGGCGAAACCCGTTAAGAAAGAGAGCGGGGCGAGACCCGTGAAGAGAGTGAGCGGGGCGAGGCCCGAAAACGAAAGTAAACAAGGGAGGAGTAAGAGGAGCAATACAGGCAGGCGATAAGGAACAGCAGCCGGCAGCGTCAGCACCCGAAGCAAAGCGAAGGGTTGCAACGCGCCGGAAGAGAGGCAGGGGCAGGGTTAACAGACAGCAATCAGCAAAGGGAGAGAACGACTAGACCGATAAACCGGAAACAGGTTGGAAGGAATCGATGTCGGACCAGTCGCCACTGTTGCCACAAGCGCCAGCACAGCAAACGAGCAAGGCGCGTGACAATTTATTTGTATTTTTAAACAGATGTTCACCTCTGGATGCATAAGTGCTTTCCTGATTACGTTTCTTTTCTTCTGCAAAGTCTCTTTTTCCAATTTCTCTGAATATATCACACCGACTCTAACCCTCTGGCAAATCAAACCTAGCATTTATGACATTTGTTTTCTAGATCTTGCCCCCTCTAATCTCTCAAATGGTTTTGTTCTACATCCGAATGACTTGCGCCTGGGCCTCAGTTGCTGGAATTGAATAAATGTTTCTATGCATCTTTCTACTAACCTCTCTGGAATTGATCCACAAAAGGTACTGTTTTGTCTTCTCATAAATATTCCGCTGGTTACAAAAATGTACTTTCCTTCAGGTTTTCCCCACATATCAACTACATTTTTATGCTCAATCAAGAGTAGAAAGTACAATTTTCTTTCCAATTTTCAATTTATGAATTCTCTTGCAATATTACTATTTTCCCTGCTTCTTCTTCGAAGCAGTCTTTCTTCACTACTTCCTATTAAAAATTCATCTTTACTACATTTAGATGCATCAATCGCTACTTCCTTTGGAAAATACAACTTTTACACATTTTATTTCTGTTGAAAATGCCACTTTTACTACTTTTAGTTTAGTTTTTTAGTTCTGTTGAAAAAGAACTTTTACTAGTTTTAATTCAGCAGAAGATGCAACTTTTACTTGTTTTAGTGCTGCCAATCACTACTTTCTGTTGAAAGTGAAGCTTGTACCAGTTTTAATTTAGTTTTTCTAGTTCCGCTGAATGTTGTAAAATATTTGTTCCTGTAGTGAAGACCTGTGCAAACACTTCAGTGCAGGAGGAACTTTTCCCATGAGGACCCCCAAACGAGGTCAAAAAGTGGACATTTCTGGTGCCCACATTCTCATCCCATTTGCAGAGTAAAGCAGTGAAGGATATATAATGACTCTTCTCTGCATTATTGGTACAATAGTGGTATGGCCCTCTACTATACATAAACCATTGGCATCCTCTAAATGAGGATGAAGGGTTACTATATATTTTTGAAATACTGTATGCAGACTTAATTAACTGTTGCTGATATCACATTATCATCTATTATTACTGTACAGATAATACTGTAATTTGGCAGGACCTTTGAGATTACCATGGGCAGGAAGGGTCCTTACCACGGACACTAATATGGCCCAAAAATCCACTGGGTCTGCAAAGAGACACTAAGGGCCTCATTACACGTTATGCGGTAAACCATGGTGCTATTAGCACCATGGTTGCCGCCGGTACCATGCCGGTACCACCATGGAGGAAAGGGGAATTACCACCCCATTCCAAGGTTGGCGGGGCGGTAATTCCCCCTTTCTCCATGGCCCTTCCCCATTCCCATTTTTGCCCATTTTTGCCCCATAGGCTCAGTGGGAATGGGGAAGGAGCTAATTACGGTACCGCAAATTTATATTATACCAGGCAGACTTACAGCTGCAATTAAGCCATTCACTTTCAAAAGATAGCCTAGAAATACCAATGGCATCCACTTAACAGCACAGAGCTAACACAAAGAGAGGTTTAGGCGTGGAGGAGCATGTAGTGAGTAGGAATGGCCATGGGTGGTCAACGAGAAGGTAAAAGATGCCAAATGACCTACAGGCTGCATGTTCCCCCTCACATGCCATCTCTTTCCTATCTTCACTTCGCATGCCAATAATGTCGGCTTCTAGGCGGTGCTTATTCCAAAATAAAAATATACAGAACAAATGCTAACAAGTACTTCAGGAAGAAACCAGCAGTCACAGGAAACATTGACATATGAATTATTGTTTAATTAGACAATATTCTGACTGATTAGCAAAATTTACTTTAAGTGCCATTGTTTTTTGTCCTTTGACAGAGGAAAGGACTGCTCTATTTATTATTGCTTAAAACCTAAATTGCCAAAATTATTTTCTAAATGCCAAGTACAAATTAGAACAAATATGTTTCATATGTCAAGTGAAGTGGGCAATCAGGAATGTTTGCCGGGGGGGGGGGGGGCAAGGTACCCTCTCTAAGGAGTAAGAAACACAGGAACACAACTAAATTGCAGTCACACCCTGAGCAAAGACTGAGCAGGGAAACACAGGGGTAGGAATACATTATGTGACCAATTGGCCCATGGGACCTTTCTATCATTAGCACTAGGTAGGGTAAAAATAATCCCGGCAAACACATTCAGCAGGGACGCCACTAGGAAGGGCCCTGCCCGGGGAGCCCCACTCTGGACACATGATCACCATCGCGTGTGCCAGGGAGGAGGAAGATAGCGCCCAAGCTGCACGTCATGGGCAGACTGAAGCAGAAAGGCAGCAAGCCAATCCTCCAGGCACTTGGGGGTAGAGGGGAAGTGGGCCTAAACCAGCAAACCATTCACATGGATACGAGTGCCTATCGGCAGCTGGTTATGGGAATGGGAAGCTGAACAAAGTGGCATTGCAGGAAGGACCAATCAAACAGTACTTTTCTCTGTCCCTAGACAGTGGCCAGCCTTCAGAGTACCCACTACAGGGTTCGTGAAGGCTGATATCTATCAGGTACCATGTGAATGTCTTACCCTCCCACTAGAAGATAAGCAGGGTGTCTCGTGTTCTTTTCTCAATGGTGCTGACAAATGGCAGTCTATTAAAGCTGCGGCGGTCAGCACAAATGTCATTTTACCAATTGCAAACTGTTTCTGCGAGGGGTGAGAATCGACATGGCATCACATAGGGAGGCGATGAGTTGGGATACTGTTGATCTCTAAGCGCCAGTCATGTTCTCCTTACATACATTAGCTCTAAGGATATGACGTAGCATAGCCAATCAATCTCTTGGGAACGATAGAAAATACAAACTTTCAAGCTATAACTGTGTCTAATGCGTTGACCATTGTATTCAGAGTATACAACGGATGCTCCCTGAAGGAACAGGTGTCCACTCTCATCAATCAGTTCTATTCCACTGTTCCGTTTGGTTTGTGCTTGTTCGGCTGTAATAAACTATGTTGCTTCTTGCCCGATGTGTGCTCCTTCTTGGCTATGAGTTGTATATGGTCGCATCAGAGGATCCATGAGTACAGGGCTGAAATAGTATTAATGCCTGCAAAAGAAATATGTGTTTCTTTTAAGCCAGCCGATACGCAAACATTAATGAGCAGTGAAACTGGACTGGATACTGAAGTGCAAGTGAAAGTTTCCAATCCAGGCGCAAGCTCTGCCGCAAGGACAGGCTTGTGTTGGTAAGACAGCTTATCGGGGAGCAGGAATTTGGGGGCACAGTAACTTAAACTCCTTCAGTAGCCACTCTTGGTTGGCTCAGTAAACCCCCACCTTTTTTAGGTGCGCCGGCCAATAAAATGCCCAGGCAGATGAAACATTACGCAAAGGAATGCATCTCTTGTAGCGCCCAGCTATATGAAAAACGAAACAGGATAACTTGGTTACAAAGAATCCTCAATGAAAGGGAATTTGGCTGTACAGAAAACAAACACCTAAATGAGGAGCACAGTTTTTCACAAGGCATTGTTGGTTAAAAATATTGGAAATGATCCAAGATGGCCGCCATGTTTGCATCAGGAAATGTTTTATCCTTGATCCTTTATGCCAAATTAAAAAAATGCATTGTTTATCTATGCACTGTATACTGTTTACTTCAAACACAATCCTTAAGGGGTCAAATGACTTAATTCTCCTATGTATTCTAAATCAGTATGTTGGTACACCAAAAACGTTTGACATAATTAGCTAGGTTTTAATCAATGTCTGCAAATATGACTTAATTAGTATCAACACAAACAACCCATACTCCTTATTTTGTCTTGCTTTAATCGGTGTGTACAAATACGGCCTAATCAGTATGAACACACCCTGCCAAAATGTGTTTCACACCGTGGAGTATCGAAATAGTACGACCACTGTTATGAGCTTCTTCAGGGCCATGCAACTTCACATACGTGCTCTATGATCATATATACAAAAGTAATATAATAGAAGGTACCAAGTCCTATAACTGAAATATTTCAGGGACAATGTCAAGTAGTCACATGTAGATACTAAAAACCCAGAAAAGCGAAAGTAAAAAGGCAAGAAAATATAATAATGTTAAAAATGATTTGTCGCTCACACACGGTCAACATACTCGTGTTACTGTCACCCTTCATCTAGAATGTTGGCCATTCATTGCTTGTAGAGTCAGTGCAAAGCGTGTAGATTCAAAGAAATATGAGAGCCATACAGAGTATAAGTCCCAACTCTTGCTGCAAGATTCTGCAAGGGTTGGAGGCGATGAATTATATTTTGGGTGCTGAGCCAGAAAAAGAGAATTGCAATAATCAATACGGCTCAAGACCAGTTAAGACACTACTGGGGCATGAAGTTGCAATGGTAGAAACTGCAAAACCTTCCACAAGACCTTAAGATGGAAGGGACCTGCTTGACACGTAGCACTTGCCTGGGGTTCCATAGAAAGGGAAGAGGACATGTTCACGCCAAGATCTTTAACAATCAGCACAGGTAAGGGCAAAGGTCCAAGAGCTATAGGCCAAAACTGGAATGTCCACAGAGAAGTGGTAGAAGGGGAGCCCACAACAAGAACGTCTGTCTTGTCCCCATTTGAGGACAAACATTGGTGCTGATTAGACCATTGATGACTGGTGCAGTATAAACACAGACATTTGTCTTGCTCAATGGGTAAAGGGGTGACCAAATGTTGAAAATTCCACATAGTTTTTTCCAAAGCTATTTAACTATTAAAGTATTGTTAAACTGAACACTAGTTACTACAACATGTATTACATTTTGAACTAGTATTTAAAGATGGAAATCTGATTTGACACTGCATGCATAACATTGACTGGTAGTATAATAGTGTAGTGGCAATGTGAAATGTTGAATGGCTCTCCCCATGCAGGGAATTAAAGCCTTAATCTACTTTTGAGAAAATGTACTAGACCAGCTATTTTGAAAACACAGACATGTTAATAGAAATAACAAATAAAAAAAGTTATAGGAAATATGTTTTTGATAAGAATCACCCTTTCTTAGTACAGAGTTAGGGAACAGCCATGGGGAGCAAGTTCTCACTCTGTACAGCACTTGTCACTGACATTTGCCTTTCAGCTCGGAGAGGAGCCATAATGCGACTGGTTGCATATCACTTGCATCAGAATCATTTATTCACTTTCCTCCCATGATGTTCTGCCAAAAACATAAGGAAAATAAACATGTAGAACAGTGTCCACCATTGTGGAATGGGAAGTTAATTCCATATTTTGTTTAGCATGCATATTTATGTATTCTTGGATTCTTTAAAAATACATTTTTAAAAAAACAGCTGCTGATTTTTTAAGGATCTCCATTGTCAACAGATATTTTAAGAAATGCTATGGTGTTTAGTTAGTGTATATGACATTTGTTCATATTCTTTAATAGTTTTACATTTGTGAATGAACACAGGAGTGCAGGATTGTGAGTCAGAAGTGTAGGGATGTTTGGTTTTACTTTCTGACATCACCACGTGCCGGCTTTTGGATGGCTGCCATCTTGGTGAGTGGTGCTGGATATCTGGAGTTTAGCCCCAGTCCGGGTCGGTACTTGATGTAGTCCTCTCTTTCTTTCTAGTGGGATTAGCATTTTTAGCTATATATAAAGCAATATGCAGAAATGTCGCTCACAGGTACTGTATGCTAATCATTATTTAGGAAATTGAAGAAATAAATGATCTTACAGCATGATGTCTAAAAATATACTAAACATATATATATTTATATATATATATATTTTTTTAATTGAACTTTACTCAGTTAACTAAGTTTTGTCAATTATTAGGATCATCTTCAGAGTGCTGCCAAACAGTGCAACACGTGAAGTTTCCAACATGTTGCAGACCGACACTGGAAATCGGAGGCTAAAAAGTCCAGAGCTACCCCCCGACTGGCCCGCCAGGTCCAGAACCTTGAACACCCTTTGCTTTCCACTCGCTTCAAACCGCTTCCGGTCCCATGACGGATTTGTCGTCTGATCTATTACGGTTTATCAGGTCAAAAGTGAGTTAAATAAGTTTTGCCAGAGCTTGTGTCCATCTCGTATTTTGGCCAGAGATCAGTCTCTTCCATAGTTCATCTGGTTCAAAAATCCACTGATTTTCCCCCAACGGGGTGAGGTAGATGTTTCTATTTTTCTTAGTAATTTCACATTCAGTCACAAGGTGTTTCAGCGTTTCAATGGATGAGCCCTTTTTGCATAGGCGACACCGCTTTTCGGATAAGTCTCCTCTGATTGTTAGAATTTTCCTGTTTGGCATCAAGTTGAGTCTTGCTCTCATGATTGAATTTCTCAGTTTCTTATCCGGAAACTTAACACAGTACTTTAAAGGTTGTTTCGCTTTGTTAAATGTCGGAGGTAGGTGATTTAAAAGTTTGTAGCCTGTGGCTTTCTCCATGGTACAGATCCAGTCCATTTCTTCCATTTTCCTTTTAATGCGGTTTGGGTTTTCTTTCAGATCTTTTTCTGAGCATTCTATTTTTACCAGATCGTCTTTTCTAGCCTTGGTCCATTTTTTCAGGGCCACACAATTGCCTGTTTCGATTTCATCCCGTAAGATGTTAAAGATGGGTAGTGTGTCCGACATGATTATTCTTCTATATAGACGCATCGCACTTTGGTCTATCATTGATACTAAAGACACAAGCCCAAGCTCTCTCCTGATGGCCGGGATAGGTGATGATTTTGGTAAACTCAGCACCGTTTTCCACACATGCCCTTTGACTTTAGACCAGAAGTTGCGTGGAAAGTATAGTGAAGCCTCTATGCCATAGATCAAAGCCGGGACCACTTTAGCTTTATAGAAGGATAATGCCGGTATTACAGAAACTTTCCCGGTCAACTGCTCTCATTTGGGAGGTCAGGCGTTTTGTTTTTTCCCATATTTGTTTTTGAAGGCTCCTTTCTGTCTTGGAACTGTCCGTTTGTATCCCTAGATATTTGAAGTTGGTCACTACTTCTATTTTGGTGTTATCCAGGAAACCACTAAGCTTTTTCACTGTTTTGCTTTGGCCTTTTTCTATCACCAGGATTTTAGTCTTTGATTTATTGATCTCCAGATAATTATCGGCAATGTAGCTCTCCAGATTCGTTAATTTTCTTTGTAAGCCCACTTTAGTTTGGTCGATTAAGATGACATCGTCAGCGTACAACAGGCGGGGGATCTCAGTTTTCCCGATTTTTGCCAGGAACGATCGAATACTGCTTTTTGATGTTTGGTAATCGCCTAGGAATGCCGTAAACAGAGCCGGCGCTAGTTGACACCCCTGCTTCACCCCTCGATTGACTCTAATTTCCTCTGACAATGCTCCCTGATGGTTGAGTTTGATTCTGATTTTAGTGTGCGAGTGGAGGGCTTTTATGGGCTCCAAAATCATGGCAGGGCAATTCCACCCTTGCAGTTTCGACCAAAGTCTGGGACGATCAATTCTGTCAAAAGCCTTTGACAGGTCCACAAAGGCCAAATGGACCTTTGGAGCACCTTCTTTGACTTTCGCTTTCAGGATGTTAAGTACCATTAGGTTGATCGAGGTGGATCCATTTTTCTGAAATCCCGTTTGCAATGTATCATTGGACAGGCTGTCTTTACCCCATGCTCGTAGGTGTTCTAGCAGACCGGAGGCGTATATTTTGCCTATTATATCTAAAAGGGCAATCGGCCTGTAGCTCGCTGGTTCATTTCTAGGTCCTTTTTTGTAGATGGGGACTATTACAGCCTTCTGCCATGATTCGGGCACCATCTTTGTTTTGCCACATTCGTCGAAGATCTTGCTGATCATTTCAGCCCATTCTTTAGGAAACATTTTTAGGTCCATATTGGTAAGACCATCCGGACCCGGGGCTCTGGATGTCTTCAATTTCCGTATAGCTAGTTCGATATCTTCCTTGTTCGTTAGGTCAACCCATGGTGTTTCGGGGCCCTGACTTTCGATTTCTGATTCTGTCAATCGACCCTCAAATTCACCCGTGAAATATTGGCACCAGCTTTCTTCGGCCACTGCGTTGGAGAGTGAGGAAGTCTGTGTGTCATTTGACTATTTAGAAATGCAGTTTATGTGGATTTGTTATTAAACGTTAACAAGTATTTTATGAATATTTACCAGAAGCCCACAGCTTGTAAACACACATTAGACACATATATTTGGCAAAAAAGGGGCAATCAAAGATCAGATGACACAGCGACATCAAAGATGAGCTCAATCTGAGCTTATGGTATGTATAAGCACACCACTTCGGTGGACATCTGCCGCAGGCACAGCCATCCATCCGCGCACTCTAGAATGCAGCTTCAACTATGACAAATTACTTGGTCACATAACCGATTTGCACTGAAACACCAGACTTGCCTCAACAGCTCTGCCACTACAATACAGCGTCAACCTATGACAAATTTCAGTCTAGCTGGGCACATATGGAGCCTCCTGCACTAGCGCTCTGTCGTGACCTCTTGTAGCACCCGCCCACGTGCCTGAGCTCTTGGGTTGCTTAGTGGAGGCTAGCCAGCCCTCCTAAATCCTACTCTTGGCCAAATTCACACATGCATCTTAATTCCCCTCTTGGAAATGTCCCATACCTGGACTTTGGTCCCAGAGGGTGTTCCTACCACAAAGCGCTTTGAGGCCATACGAATGGGAAAAGGCGCTATCTAAATGACAACTACAGTACAATACAATACAACATGAAATTGACTTATTGAAAAGCTATTAAGGGCCAAAGGGAATTGTCATTTGCACCAAGATGTTTCACATTTTGATACAGTGGTGTTCCCTTTAAACGTGCTAATGAAAAACTGGCCACACCGCACTGTGATGGGCTTTTATAAGACATTTTTCAAAAGGCTGATAACTGATTCCTTTTTATTACTAGGTAAAATCAGAAGAATTAAAATGATTGCTTAAGTTGTCAGTGAGATGCTATGGGCTGTGCCATATAATTAAGATTAATGACGTATGCATTGAGTAGTACACTTGAGGTAGTCAGTCAACAATCGTACTAAAATCTGTAGCTACCACATTTCCTACTGTTACCACTTCTTGTCCACTAGGCTTGACAGGCCCAGCATTTCTATTCTGTTGCATGTTTTGTGGGAGAAATGAATTGTACTCCTGGGCCATAAAAGCACAAATGCTTACTGGGTTGTCCAACTCCAGGCCTCGAGGGCTGGACACTTGACAGGTTTTCCAGATATCCCATTGTTGGGACAACCCTAGATGGTCCACTTGAGCCCATCGAGAGTACACCACAATGCCACACAGTACTTTTAGTGAACTCTACTTATCTTTCTGAATGTGACCTTTTAAAAAAATATTCCAAGCCGCTACTCAAAGACACAACAGGAAACCTAGAGGACTCATCTAACTATAGACCCATCTCCAACATACCGTACATAGCTAAACTGCTAGAAACGTATGTCTACCAAATAACCCAAGAATTCATAGAAGAGCATTGCCTACTAGACCAGGCACAAGTTGGTTTCAGACCTATGAGAGGAACAGAATCAGCTCTCCTCTCAATATGGGATGACCTAAAAACAAATGCAGAATCAGATAACAGTACCGCCCAGATTCTCCTTGATCTGTCTGCAGCTTCCGACACTGTCAACCACACCATCCTCATAAAGAGATTAGAAGGACTAGGGATAACAGACACTGCCCTACTATGGATCACATCCTTCCTAACAAACAGAACCGAAACAGTATGGATGAAACCTTTTAAATCCAAACTCAGAAAGTCCATGTGCGGAGTACCACAAGGTTCATCCTTCTCCCCGCTGCTATTCAACATCTACATGTACCTACTAATCAAACTCATAAAAAAACACGGCCTCACATGCTACAACTACGCCGACGATACCCAAATAATCTTCAACATACAAGATACTCGAGAAGAAAACACCACACTAGAGAATTGCCTTTGTGGCATATTCAACTGGATGAACCTCAACCATCTCAAAATCAACCCAGGCAAAACAGAGATAATGATCGTCTCAAAAAAGGGAGGAGACATAAACTACATCCCCTGGCCAAGAGAGCTTGGCACCACACCAGAACCATCATCAACTGTAAAAAACCTAGGGGTCCTGATGGATAACAATCTCACTCTAGAGCCACAAGTAAACTCGGTAATCAAGAAATGTTTCTTCCTCCTGCGAGCAGCAAAAAGGATCCTACCGTTCCTGTCGTTCGCCAACAAAACACTTACCATCATCGCTCTGATCATGTCCAGAGTAGACTATGCCAACAGCCTATACCTGGGCATGCCCGAATGACTTCTAAAGAAACTGCAACGCATACAAAATGCAGCAGCCAGACTCCTCCTCAAGCTACCCCGAAGAGAGCACATCACACCCGTGCTAAAAATACTACACTGGCTACCACTAAAACAACGAATAAAGTTCAAGTCCATGTGCATCACGCACAGAGCAATACACAAACAAGGCGCAGAATTCCTAAGTGACAAACTACGCCTACATCAACCGACAAGAACACTAAGATCAAGCACCGACATACGCCTGGAACCAAAACCCTACAACACAAAAAAACTCGGAGGATCCTCTTTCTCCCACCAAGCACCCAAAACCTGGAATGACCTATCTAAGAATATATGGAACACAACAAACAACCTAGCATTCAGGAAACTCCTCAAATCATGGCTCTTCACAGGGTAAACACAACGGAGAAACGGAGATGCTCCAGAATGCGCAGACATTAAAACAACAATGAAAATAACTCCAATCCCGGCCACTCCCAACATGGACAAACACTCAAACCAAAGAACTAACCACTCGACAGAGCATAAGATAGCTTGGAAAATAGCCACAAAAGGAAGGCTCCAGAGACTGAACACATACTTAGACCCAGACGAAAGCCCTCAAGTGACTCGCCCACTCACACGTACCGGACGCATCATATCCAGACCAGCAGACGCATTTAGATAGAATTGAGAATATTAGCATGGCCACACGTGGATGGAATTTTGGACATTGGTCCGCGTCGCATCTAGAGGGGACTTTGAATGCTAGCATGCCCGCCCTTAGACAGAACTGTGAATATTAGCATGTCTACATTTAGACAGAATTGAGAATATCAGCCTGCATCGCATCTAGATAGGACCATGAATGTTGGCATGCCCGCACCTAGGTGAAAGCTTAATGCCAACATACCCACACCTAGATAGATTTGTGAAATATTAGCTAGCGTCGCATCTAGATAGGACTTCGAACGTTAGCATGCCCGCACCTATGCGAAACCTGAAGACTAGCACAGGCCACACATAGAATTGTAGACATTGGCCTGCGTCGCATCTAGATGGGATTGATTGAAGAATAGCAAGCCTGCGCCTAGATGAAACTTGAATGTTGGCGTGTGCCACACTTGGAATTGTGAACACCAGCCTGCGTAGCATCCAGATAGGGTTGTGAATGATAGCATGCCCACACCTGGACAGATCTCTAGACGCTAGCTTGCGCCGCATCGGAATGGGACTGTAAATGTTGGCTTGACCACACCCGGATAGAGTTCTGAATATTGGCTCGCACCGCATCCAGATAGAGTTGTTGGGGGTCAACTGGCGCCACACTGGGACAGAACTGCAAATGCTAGCATGCCAAAGGTCAGGTAACCCACTAACCAATATAAGCTCAAACTCTGCATACTTCTCACTCAAAAAACTCACACAACCATCTCTCGCACAAGCCGCACGCACTTCACAACACTGCAACAACACATAAGCCGGACCAACAGCACACGCGGCCTGTCACCGATCCAATACCCGCACCAAAGCTCAGCATTTGGTGTATACTGAGTTGAAGCTGCCAACAGAACACCACTCCTCTCACTATCCTACTCCCTCTTCTCCTACTAACCCACCCCACCCTATCATTTACGGGTCCGCCAGAGCGCCTGGGGACCAATTCCGTTGGTGACGGTGCGCGGCACAAATACCTTTAACATTTAACATTTCTCTTTTAGACACCTTAGAATTCACCATCCTAATTCCTGCAATTCTGATCGACATTTTCTGGATCCATGTGCACCCAAGCTATCACAAACTCCATGTTTCTTCTTTTAACTGGCCCCATGTCTATTTCAACCCCCTTATTTCTATAATCTGTACAATTAAGAACTTGTGAATAAAGAAGTTTGCACGTATTAAAATAACTCTCAGAAATGTTAGTTCTCTCCAAATGTTCTGACCAATTTCAATCAATTCAATGTAAACCTTATTTTAAAAAATAGGGCCATACAAGTGCAGTCCTATATTTCACAAGTATACATTAAAATAAATAATATTCATGAAAAGAAATATAATATAGGAAGAATTATCACTTGTTATATCCTATTTGGCAGGGGCCACTTTGCAACTCATTCTGTTGAGAACAAGTCCCCATCAGGTGTGCCACTCTCTTGTTGGCACAGGTTGTCTCCTGACTCATGGTGCATGTGTAATGCACTTATGCGTGGCCAGTGCCCACTTCTATCAAGTGTCAGGAGTAGGTGACTAAAAGCAGGATGGCACTGGTCCAAATGGTTTCTTTCAAAATAGGAACCAGAATGCTTGCCCTTACAGTTCTATGGACTGGAGCCTAATAGTCGTAAAACGGGCGAGAGTCTCCAGAGGGGTCGCCGCAAAGGCCAAGGAATTGCTTTCCCTTACATGTGCCCGTTACTGTAGCGATTGGCATGTGACTGCGGCACCACACAGATAGTATGCCCCTTACAGTCATATAGGGTCATTCTCCGTGCCAGGATATCTTTTAAGGGGTTCGATGTCATTTCATCGCTGTTTTTTCTTTCTACGGATATTAAAATGAAAAAACTCATTGAATTTTATTTATTTTTATTTTTGGGGGGTTACACCGCCAAACCCCCTATCCTGTTTAATGTTTTTATCAATTCCCGAATACCCACACCCCATATATATATGTATAACCCACCCTAAACATTTAGATGAGTTTTTTTTCCAATATAAAAAGCACTGGAAAAAAACTCTGGAAAATGTCATCCCGCGATGAAAGGACGTCTTACCCTTTTAAGGGTCCGCTAGATTTGCAGTGCAGGTTCAGGCTTAGCCAACTCTCCTTGCCCCCTATTCCTCTCTAATTTGGCTGTGCCCCTCTCACTCAGTATGCAATTTAGCCCCATTGGGGCTTCTGCCCACTATTCACATACCACTCACTCAGCCACCCCTTAATTCAGCCTATATATATATATATATATATATATATAGCAGCCATTTTATCTGTCGTAAATATTGGCCGGAAATTGAGTCCATAATCAAAGCTTTTATAAAGGCAAGTGGGCATTCTTCCAGATTGACACTGATAAAAGCATTTGGATGTATTTATTTATTTAGTTTATTTGTAACGTGCTGGGACAACGCCCAAAGGCATCAGGGGTCTGCAACCTTTGGCTCCCCAGATGGTTTGGACTACAACTCCCATCTACCCTAGCCAGCGTAGTCAATAGTGATGGATCGTGGAAGGCCTAGTCCACATGTTTGGAGAGTGGTAGGTCGGAGACCCCGCAGGGAATATCATCCAGGCATTCACAGCTAATTCCCTCATGCACAGTAAACATGGCCGTAGAAT
The DNA here is from genome assembly GCF_040938575.1 of Ambystoma mexicanum. Taxonomy (NCBI): domain Eukaryota; kingdom Metazoa; phylum Chordata; class Amphibia; order Caudata; family Ambystomatidae; genus Ambystoma; species Ambystoma mexicanum. The sequence continues at coordinate 75,670,091 of NC_090936.1, read as the reverse complement.
TTGCAAGGTTAAAAGTGGTGTTTATGAAAGTCGAGTCCCACGTGTGCAAGCTACGTGCAATAAGACACAATTACTGCCATCCCAGACAGCCAGCCTATACAGGTCAATGCCCAGTGACTTTGTCAAAGAAACCCTAAGCACTTTTTGAAGTTTCCAAGGACTTTTAGAATGTGCCTATGATTTTGTATTGCATCTAGGAATTACCCAGCTGTTTTGACAAATTTTAGTTTGGGCTATTACGTTGTGCTTTAGCACCACCTATAAGCCAAAACTATTGCATTGGAGGTAGGGGGGAGATGACAGGTGAGAAGGGACACGTATCCTGTGGGTGTTGTTTGGCTCTTTACCCACACATTGACTGCCCATAGTCATGCCATTCCTTGGGGTCATTCCCACCCACTACCTGCCTCTCCCCAAATACACCCTGCTGGGATCTCTTTGACCTAGCCCTATCAACGAGTGACATAAAACTGAAGCCTGCCAGCCTCTTTTCTAAGCAGGCTGCTGAGAGTTAATGGCTAAATTGCAGCTGTAAATAACTGCTGATGTAATAAAAATGTCTGAACCAAGTGTGCCTTCAGCCACTTCATTTATACCTCGTCCTTGAACTAAAGTCCTGTTAAAAAAAAAACACTTGAGATATTAGATGGCATTTGCCAGGGACTGCCATCATACGTCTGGTGCTATGTTACTCTCCTTTTTATAGCGCTCTGTTTTCCAGCTGTTGCCATCATATGTCCAGGTAGCACCATTCAATCAGGGTCCAGCAAATGCCTACCCCATACATAAACAAATCCCCAAATTGTTGGCGTTGCCAATGCTTGTTTTGTCATTTTCAAACCATTTCTGTCTGTTGCAAATGGTCACCCCACGATGCGTGGTATCTGGGTTGCTCGTTCTAATTTCAGGTTCCTGACAGGCATTGGCTGAACTGGCTTGCCAAAATGGGGTCATTGCATACCATAGATGTAGAAAACTGTGCCCTTGAATTCCAGCACTGCATTTCGATTATACGTGTGCTAAGGGGTTTTTGCAGTCCGGTAGGTGTTCAAGACTTCGGAACTATGATATGATATGGCATTTATAACGCGCCTATACACAAGTGTTTCAAGGCACGACGAGGCAAGGGAGGGGGACCAGAGGGAAGACAGACAACGATCTTACTAGGCCAGGTGTCATTCAGATCACGCAAGTGCATGGGAAGGGGGAAAGGAAAAATTGCGAGGGGAAAGTGCAATACATGGGAGAGGGGAAAGTGCAGTACATGGAATAGTAGAATAAATAAGATAATTAAATGGGAGGATGGTGGCAAGTGCAAGGTAAGAGCAGACTTAAGTGCTGGTGGGGGACTGTAGGGATACAGAATATCTATCTATGCCATAACTATGGCATACCGAACTATGACATTAGCATAGGTTGGGGCAGGAAAGGGTTGACTCCTCCTACTTCCTCAGCAAACTATTTGTACACAAGTTAAAAATGCCCTCAATGGGTATACATTGTACATTGGTTAAGCCAAGTTGAATGCACGCTTTCATCAACTGTACTCAACCTTTTATTTTACAAAAGCAAGAGTGGGAGCACAAGACACCATTTGGGGAGCCGACAAAGTGGCAGCATGAGCTGCAGTCCCACTACCGAAAAAAATACTTTTCTCTGTGATGAATGGTATAGTTACAATAAAAGTAATTGCAATGGCAGTCCCATGGCAACACAACATTATATTATCAGCGTTGGAATGGCGAAACATAAACACGTGGAAATGTTAAGGTGCTGGTGGGGTGGCACAGACCCACCTGGGAGTGCACAATGAACACATCTTTCAGTATCATCATTGAATGATACCAAAATACACACTAACGTCAGGATATTTGTCAATTTCAATGTAAAGGTTTTGAACCTTGTATTCACCATACAAGGTGTATTCTAACATGCTAGGTTGGGTTTTTAGAGAAACGGTTTAAGTACTGGGTAGAGCGGTAGAGGGACGTGCCGGTCCCCAGCTTTTAGGGTCTAATGCAATGAGTGTTGAATTAAATTCAGTCCATCTCTTGCAAGTGCCTTCATTCCACGTTGTCATCAAATGAATCTTGCATAACATAGCATTCCTTTAAGTCTGTCTGCTACTGTTAACATGATATGATAGGTTATTTATAACACGCTTAATACCCAGAGGTTTATAAGCGTGGACCTGGGGATCGAACCTGTGTGGCTCCATGTTGTCTTGCTTCCAAGGCTAGCACGTTGCCCTGTGCTATCCTCCCAAGACTTGCCCCTGTGCTATCCTTCCGAGACAACATAACATGACCTAGTGCAAAGTATTGCAATAGAACCCAACATAGCAAGATGCTTGCCTGCATTGCGCTCCTTATTGGGTTCCCTGCTATCTTGTATTCAGTGCACAGTGGAAACCTATTGTGCAAAACTGCAATTTATGTTTGGCAAGACACACAAAGTTGAGTGTTACAGAATATGTGCATGGAATTTTTCTGCTGGTGATTTGAACGTGTCCGGGGGCAGTTCCTAATTCCCATAGTGACGTTTCCCCATGGAAGACATTCTTTCTGCCGAAAATATCTCATGACTGGACACCTATCTTGGAAAAGCGCCTTCCGGAAGGGGTGCGGGGGACATAGTGTAGGCTGGGCAGATCTCACATAACGGACACAGATGCTTTTTCTGAGAGGAAATTTGGAAGAAAGCCTGAGGCGTGAAACTTCGTCTCAAACGCCTAACCTAGTCTCATTTACGAGACTCCCAGTGTTGCAGCAACCTTTTCGCAATTAATTAAAATAATTTTGAGAGCATTCATTCTATTTCAAATGCTAGACAGGTGCACTGAAGGAAGGCAGGCAATAGTTATTTTTCATAATATTTTATTTAATTTTAATTGTTTTTTTTATAACGCGCCTAATACTATACCTAGGTTTTGTTTCTAAGTGCGGACCCGGGATTCGAAACTCTGTTGCTGTGTGTGTTCTTGCTTCCAATATCAGCGTTGCGGCTGTGCTTTCCTCCGTCTATTAAAACATGTTTTAGTCCGTGTCTTAAAACTGATTTCAAAACTCAAGATAGCAACTGTAAAGAATAAAGCAACCACCAAAATGGCTACTATAACCTATGTGTAAACCTGAGATGTGTGTTCCAGAAATCTGGCAACAATTCCCTTTTGTACACTATGTTTAGAGAATACTTTCTCACACAGGACGGTGCAAGCAAGGATCATAGATTTCTTTAACTACATTACTAAATTTGCTAATATTGAATCTGGATCAATATTGTGCATAGGTGTTCAGCTGTTAGCATAGACCAAATTGTTAAGTAATCAAATAGTTTTAACTGGCTGCACCCCTATATTTCACTGCACTAGACGGCGGGCACCGTGACAATGAAAGGTTTAGGTGCGGTGGATCATGGCAAGATCCCTTTCAGTACTTGCATCCGAATCGTGTAAATTGCTGAGCAAAGCAGAGACGGGAAAGATTAGGGATTCCATGTTATTGACATGCATCAGCCACATGGGCTCTATTGCAAGTCCAAGAGTAACTCACACTTTGAAAATGGAAGGTAGGTTTTCTTTCCATTGATATCACAAAGCTACCTTTACACTTGGAGATTCACCGAATCGCCGTTTCGGCCTCGTGATTGAGCGTTCTCTCAAGTCGAAGCAATATCAATTCATCACACCTCCATTTTCGCTTGAAAAGAGCAGAGGACATTTTTGAAATCTGTTCATTTTAGAACATATATTTAGACACGGGATTCATTTTCTAAGACATACTGATGGATATTGGATAAGCGCATTTCAATGGATGGGAAAAGCACTTGTCCCTTACTGTAGATAATAATGCGTGCGAACAGTCGGTGCCGTCCGTGTGTCCTTGGTAGATGACCGCGGTTTGATTACTTTTTTCTCTGTGGAAGACATTAAGTGCATGGACTCTTCTGCAAATGCTTTTGCGTTTTGTAGCACAGAATGTGATTTGTGTGCTGTGAATAACTCCTAAATCTCGCCTGCTGTGATCACGGGATATGAGCTGAATGGTGCTTTGTGGATAGCATTTTAAATCCTAGCACATTAAAGCCTTCACAAAAGTTTCTAAAGTTGGTAGCGACTACCTTTTACTTGATGCCTCGGGCTCTTCATCTATTTTTGTGTGCAGAGAAAGAGATTTGCACTGGGCTAGTCCAGTTTTAGAATCCACCAAAATCCTCTCATTGTACTAATTGAAAACATTATGCTGAGATGGTAGATATATTAGCTTTCGAAGTTTGGGAGACTTCATCACGCGATCAACACCTGATGGGGAAGTCTCTGGGACTTTGAAAGCTAATGCAAGTACCATCTCAGCAGATCATCTTGTGTCAGTCCCATAAACGTCATCAACTTGGATTTTGTTGTATTATTTAAATTTATTTGGCGTACTTATGAAGCGTATACCTATATTTATACACAACTGGGCCCTGTGTATAGCAGACATGCAAGAACCAGATGTATCCATATGGATCATATTTGTAGGTAGGCTAAACATAATTGGATAGTGCAAATGATCAGGTAAGGTGCTAATATAACAGGCATCACAATTACACATTTGAGGAGACAATAACTTGTGGTACAAGGTTACAGGTATTTGATAGAGACCATAAAGGTGGATTGCAAGTAGGTTTTCAGGTCTCGACTGAAAAGGAGGAGGGAGGAGACCCTTGGCAGTATCAGGAGGTCACTCAAGAGTTTGGAACAACAGATGTCGAAAGCTTGCATCCGTGCTCGTTCTTTGTGTCTTGCCTGAGTACTAAATGACTTTCTTGAGTGGTAATTGGTTATTTATAAAGCGCTTAATACCCAAAGGTTCCTAAACGCGGACCTGGGGAATGGAACCTGTGTTGCTCCGTGTCGTTCTGCTTCCAAGCGCATTGCCCCTGAGCTATCCTCCTGAGACCTTTATCCGGTGGTAGAGGGTGGTAAGGAGAACCAGTACAGATTCCTTTGGATTGGTTTAATATGCTTGATTTTTCTGTCCTGTGGGTAGGTGGGCAGTGCTGGGGGGTGGGGGGGGGGGTTATGGTATGTTCTTCAGCACCCGTTACATTATGTACTGGGCTTGCAGTCTTCTATTCAGTTATAGTTGATTTGTTCAATGCCCACTGCAGAACATTTACCTTGTGGGGCTTCCTTCTTTGATAGGGGGCGTTCAATAGTAGCACCTTATGTGTAGTTCACATTGTTTAGGAAGGTTAACTTAGGCTGAATTTAGAAATGTAGAGACTTATGATCAAAACTAAATGGCACTATGAACCTCTAAGACCCACAATCTGCTATCTGACGAATAGCGATTGTGGGTGTGAATTGAATCTTGGAGGCCCAGAGGCTCCCCTGGGACCTGACTAGCTCCAAAACATTTCAAAGTTGAGTTTTGCCTTTGGACAGAGGGGGAAGGAGATCATTTTTCGTACCTGAGGTCTACTCTTACATTGAGAAAGTAACGGTGTAGGCCTTTCTTATTTTATTGTTCATCTATAAATGCGCTTAATACCAGTGAGTGGATTCTAAGTGCAGGATCGGGATTCGAACCTGTGGTGTGCCGCGTTGTCTTGCTTCCAAGACAAACATGTTTCCTGTGAGCTATCCTTCCTCCTTCTAAATTTAGGCACGCCTTAGCGTCGAGACGTTGGGTCAGTTTGCCATAAGGAAGTAAGGTTTCATCTTGCCAGGCAGTAACTTGTATTTTGCGAGGCACAGTAGAGAGAAAGACTAGCGATATAGGTTTCTCCTAGGTACATGGGGAAAAAAGATCCCTCCTAAACTTTTACCGAATTAAAAAATACATGAACATTTTTAAAAAAATATGTAAATGTGGTGGCGTAAGGGGTTAAAATGGGTGGGGATGGGGGTAAAGTGGTAGGAAAATGGGCGGTTTGTGGGGGGGACCCCCAGATAAAATTAAAAATGTTGGTATTTTGTTGGTCTTTTTTACCTCAGTAAATCTTAACACTCTGAATTTTACTTCAGTAAAATCACATATAACCGATTTTCCCTACGCTAACATTTCAATTAGACACTTTTTTTTAAATTAGAGGCCTCCGTGTCCTCATGTTTTGCTGGCAGAATATTTCAAGCTTTTGACCTTTGACTATACACGTGGAATGCTGCAGCTGATGTGTTTTTAGAGTCCTAAGTGAACTGAGTTTGGTAGCCAGAGCTGTACTCTGGGTAAGTGTGTAATAAAACTTGCCGTCATTTGATGCAACTGGAGACATAGATGGCTTTGAATAAGAGAATAATGAATATTGGGTCAATGGTTACAACATACTTGGCTTTCTCTCTTTCTTGTGAAGAAGTCTCTACACAGCATTGTTTCCCCTGAAGGAAGATCAACCAAAAATAGGCACACACTCATTGCTTCCTCTTAGAATGTGTACAAAGGGGGCAATGTTGTGGGTCTTCTCATTACCAGGCTCCACGCTAAGGGACACAAAATATGCAACACATTTTATTTTAAAAGGGCAACAGTTTTTTCCAACATTTTAAAGGCAGTGTATTTATTTTATTTGTTATATTTTATTTCAATTCCTGATAACGAGCCAAATCGCCCGAGGGCCTCATGGCGCACATAGAAAAAAAAAGATAAAAACTGAACAAGAAAATTGAGAGGCACAAATCTCAGGAGGGACTACATGGCAAGAGCTAAGGAGCATTAAAAAGATGGGTCTTGAGGTTTTTCTTGAACTGGATCAGTGAGGAGGAGCTCTTGAGGTGAAGAGGAAGAGTGTTCCAAAGAGCAGGGGCTGTGACACTGAAGATGGCTTTGCCAAACTTGACTGAGCGGAACCGTGGCTGAGTAAGCATAGCATGCTCAGTGGACCTAAGTGAACGGCCAGGGACATAGCGATGAATACCCTGGGTCAGATAGATGGGTGCGGAACCAGTCAAACATTTGAAGGTGAGAGTGAGTATCTTAAAGGATACCCTATGCTTGATGGGCAGCCAGTGCAGTTTTTTCCTGGCTTCAGTGATAGAAGAGTGCCTGGCTAAACCAAGCACTGCTCGGATTGCGCTGTTTTGGGTTGTCTGGAGAGCAGTGATATTAGCAGTAGACGTACATGCTAGGAGACTATTGCAGTAGCCTAACCTGGAATTAACAAGGGCAGATGCAAGAACGGACATATTGCTGACAGAGAGAAAAGGACGCATTGCACAAAGTTGCTTGTTAATCAAGCTACAAGATGCCCTGGTTTTAGCGACATGTTGGCGCATTGAGAGCTCTGCATCAATGGTGACGCCGAGAGTCTTAACACTTCGTGCCACTGGAATGGATACATTAGCAATAGTAAATGAGTCGTATTCCTTTGGAAGATTTCTTTAACATGTGGCTTGAACCTGCAATGAGGAGCTCAGTTTTATCTGCGTTCAGAGCCATGAAGTTCTTACTCATCCATGAATGGATGACAGAGTAGATGGCAGAGATAGCCTTGGAGTCAGACAATTCAAGGACGACCTGGGTGTCGTCAGCGTAGTTGGTATAAACAACACCCAGGTCGTTGAGCATGTGAAGCAGGGGGAGAATATAGATGTTAAACAAGGTGGGAGATAGGGAGGAACACTGGGGGACACCACGTGTAAGCAGAGAGGGTATAGAGGTGGCATTTTGGATGACGAGGACCAAGAAAAGAGACTAGCCATTGTGTAGTGAGATTCGAGCAGCCGACAAGGGATTGTAGCCTGGTTGCCAAACGCAGCTGAGAGATCTAACAACATCAGAAGTGCAGGATGGCCCTGATCGATGATGGATCCAAGATTCGATTTTAAATCCAGCATGGCCGTTTCAGTGCCATGACAGGCACGATAACCAGACTGACGAGGCCCCAGGATGGTATTATCATCAATACATTTCTGTAACTGAAGATAGGCAACTCGGTCCAGGACCTTCAAAAGGAACGTTGGTGATGGGACGATAGTGTTTAGCAAGGAGGGGATCAAGATTAGCTTTCTTGAGCAGGGGCGTGATCCAAGCCTCCTTGAGATTAGTTGGTACTTGGCTCTCTATAAAGGACTGATTAATCAACTTAGTGATCCAAGGACTGATAATATCAAGGCATTGTACCAGCAGCCTGGAAGGAAAGGCATCGCCTTTACATGAGGTGGGCTTCATTTTAAGGATGAAGGCAGTTACTTCAGATACCGTGCAAGGGGTAAAAGAAAAAGAGGGTATCGTAGTAGCAGAATTAGGATGTGTCCCTAGGGACGAATGAGGGGAAGAATCAATAGGTGAACTACTGGGTAAGTGGTTGTGGGTAGTTATAGAGTGGAAAGATTGTTCAGGTAAGTGAACGCGTGTAGGATCAAGAGGAGCAGAAGGAGGAATAACAGAGGCATTGGTCGAGGTGGAGGTACTAGCTTCGAGATGTAAGGCAATTTTAGCCGTGAAGGCGTTATGGATGGTTTGACACCAGGCATCATCCTGAGGAGCCTGCCCTGCTGTGTGAGTGTATGAGTTAAATTCTTGAAGGAGGAAAATAGTTCCTTGGATCTGGATTTGGCTTGTTGAATGCGATTACTGTCATGGGTGGCTTTAGCCTTGATCACAGCAGATTTGAATGTTTTACAGAGCTTTTATAAATGGCGAGCGAGTCAGGAGAGGGACGTTTTCTCCATGCACGTTCAGATGAACGTCGTAGATGTCTAAGTGCAAGAATTTCTTCATTGAACCAGTGTTTGTTAAGGGTTTCTGGTTTGACACAATGGAGTCTAGAGTATTTTTCAGGTGTTCGGACAGATTGGTTGAGTCATTAAAATTGCACAGATTACCCAGTCTGTAGGTAAGTTCATGGGATAATCTTTCAGGGGTTCGCTTTTTGAATGATCTGGTGACAATGAGGAGTCTAGGTATGGCCTCAACTCTAGAAGATACGGTAGGGAGAGTGATCATAAATTTAAGTAGCGAATGGTCGGACCAAGGGCACGGTGAAATCATGGGCCTGGAGGCTTGAATTTCATGGAACAAAACCCAATCAAGGATATGACCACCAACATGTGTGGGTTCAGTGACCAGCTGACTAAAACTAATAGAGGATAGAGCAGCAAGCAGTGACTGAGCGGTTTTATCAGAGGAATCATTGGCCCATAAATTAAAATCACCTAGGAGAACGACCGGCCCCTTATTAATAGTAAGACTGTTCAGAATGTGTAACAGTTGTTCTTCAAACAAGGGTAAGTTCCGAGGCGGCCGGTAGATAAGGATAACCGTAAGTGAGATGTTATTAGAGATCTTGATTTTGGTGAGCAGAGATTCACATTCATCTGGAGATTCATGTGGGCATAGGTGGTATTGGAGGGTGTTTCTCAACAGGAGGGCAACCCCTCCACCGTTGGTGACCTGGCGGTCAGACCTAAGTAAAACATATCCTTGGGGGTGGCCAAAGTGGCCTCATTAGAGATGCAGTCATTGAGCCATGACTCAGTGACTGCCATCAGATCGAAGCCTGTCTGTGTGAGCAAGTCCTCAACCTCCACTCCATGAGACATCAGCGAGCTGGTGTTGAGAAGTGCTGCAGAAAGAGACTGCGTAGGTGGATCTTTATTAGGGTCTAACAGTCAAGAGGGTCAGTTATACCACAGAGGGGCCCGAGACCCAGAGACCCACCTGGTTGGGGAATGGTGGGGTCAGGAGATATCTAAACCAGGCAAAACACAGACGGAGGAGTGTAATGTGGAACTCCAGGACTGGCCCAAAAGAGTCAGAACAACGCACTCATGTGAATTAGAAGTGACGCCGACGTTCGATTCTGACAGCCGGCAGAGAAATCAAGGAACCGCGAGCAGGGAGAGGCGGAGCTGCCGCAGCATTGGGAATTTGCGGGTGCTCGGCAGTTGTAACCCACATGAGAACCGCGGAGCCGCGGATTATGAAAGTCAGCGTTATAACAACATACTAGAGCAGGACAAAAACACGAGACTCCCAGAGACCCACCAAAACTCTTCCAGGAAGGAACTAAGATCTCACCTGGTCAGAGATGACCGGAACGGGGAGCGGGTGGAGGTCGAGGTCGAGGACAGCTTGCAATGCCTCAAGGGAAAAGGGGGCAGGGCTTGGGAGAGTTTATATAGACTGGAGGAGGAAGTGAACACTGATTGGCCTGTTAAACTCCGCCTATATAAAGACAACGCTGGAAGGCGAGAGTGTGTTCATTCTTGGTTTTGTTGCAGATCGAACCAGAGAGGACATCAGGAGCTGCTGTAGGCTGGTGGGCGTATGAGGACTGGGAGGAGAAGCCTTGCCAGAAGTCCTTACCAGATCCCCTGCAAGGATCAGAGAAGAAGCATAAGCACAGAGAAAGGACATTGCAGCAACTTTTGATTAAAGCTTATTCTTTTCTTTTTATCTTTTTTTTTTGGAAATAGTCTGAATAAAGACCCATTTTTAATTTCCATCAAGCCGCCTAGCTGTCTCATTGTCACACAGGGGACGATAAGACAGTCAGGTCATGAGTACCTATGTGCTCTGGTCCTGCCGAGCGACCTTTAGGAATAGGACACATGATTGGGCAAGGGGGGTAACCAACACAGGGGTGAGGATGATAACACCCGCAGGCAGGGATTTACCTTGGTGAACGGTGAGCAGGAAGTAGCGCAGTACAGCAGCCAAAGCGTCCACACTCCGGACACAAACCGGCGCTAACCGGCCCACGTAACGTATATGTATTTCCAACGCTCGTACATCACGTAATGTAACATGTAACCAATGCATCCAACTAATGCAATTGGCGCCGAGACACCTAAGGTTTTTGCGCACTTTAACAAGTGAATAAATAAATAAATAATCTAGAATTGAAGTTCTGCAACCTGCGGATTTCTAGATGTTCTGGACCATGACTCCCACGGTCCCACACCATTGCGCATGCTGGCTATGGCTATTGGGAGTTGCAGTGCAGAACATCTCGGAGGGCTGCCAGTGTTGCAGAGCCATGATTACGCCATTTCATTTTCTATGAGTTTTGACCGTGAATCCATCTGCATTCCAATATGGCGGCATGAAGCTATTCGGGTTTTTGCGGAAGCCATCTGCCAACTAATTCCAAGAGGAGAAGCACACCACCGAGTGTGGTGCGACAGAAAGATGCAGGGAGTGTAATGGCGACTGGACCATGAAATCAGCATGGAGGACCGCAAGGCTTACCTTCATAGGTTCCGCTTTCCAGAAGGGCCCCGCTTTTCTCTAATTCCATAAACTCATCCACTGCGATGAAATTATAATCCACACCAGGCACTTCTCCCTCTTTCGGTAGCCGTGTGGTACCTAACAGGAAAATAAAAGGGTGTTTAGACGAGGCTTACAATCGCATGCGCACAATGTCACTTCCTATTGGTCCCTCGCTAAGCGCCACCCTGCATTTGATAGGTGTGGATGATGCAGAGAAAGGGCAGACCCCAAAAAGATTGACATTATATTCTAATCTTCCTTGTAGAAAACAGTCACAAGGCAACAATGTCCTTATTGAAAAGAACCAAACCAGTGATATGACCAGATCTACATCCCCTGCCCAGGAGGTTTGCCCACCCCTCTCCAACACCCACATTCCTTTTAAATATTCGGGCGGGAAAAGGGGATTATTAATTTCACAGCACAGATTTCTAAAGTAATAGGATAAGAAGGCATAGGATTGCATGGAGGTTTGCAGGGGATGGAGGGTGGGGGCGGGGGGAATCAGGGGAGTGGTTTGGGCAGTGGAGGGCTTCATAAGTGAATCCAGTATTTTAGAGACCAGGACTAACATTGTACATAGGAACATTTCTCTTGGCAGCTAATCATGTACGTGCCCATTGGGCATCTTTTGAGCCCAATGCCTAACTATCTGATCTACATTTCTTTTGCAGGGACTGGCACATTATGGCACTGCTAAAAATTTACCAATCAGAAATCGTATGCAGTAAAAATTATTTCAGGTTATGGCCATTTTTTTCAGTGCTAGTTAACAAAATGTCATGAGAATGTCCCATAAATTTACTGTAATCAAAATGACTCTGTACTGCGATGATGCTGAAGCTGCCACTTCTTGCCATGTCACTTCCAAAGAATATCCGATTGTTGTCACAAATAATACCTGTTGCTGTCAATTACATCGGTGGTTTATTTGTAGAGTGCATGTTCATGTCAGTGCCCCACGGCCTCAAGGAAACTGAAATAACAATTCCACGCTGCCTGTAGACAATTGCCCTATGCCAGTTTCGCATTAGCACTATAATAACAGAATGCCAGTTTTGCAATCCTCAAGAACCTTGCAATATGCAAGTTTCAACTTTGCCCAAGAACATTACTGTCAGTTTCATGTGGCCCCCAGAAAATAACCTTGTCCGTTTCACAATACCTCCAGGAATTGGCTCCATGCCACGTAGACCTACCACATGCCCGACGGGGATACCAACCACCCACGCGCACACACTGCCTGAAGTGTGTCCTTCAAGTCTGGCACCCAGCCACCTAATGCTAAGTATGGCGAGTCAGAAGAAGGACGCAGACTCTGTGAGGACATGATTCACACATTTTTATTAAATGAAGAAAAATGCCTCTTTCCCTGTCTCTATGGGTGGTGCCTGTCTATATTTCTAACTAAGGTGCTCGTCAGTCAGTCGTGAAAGTCAAAAAGAAATTGTGCGTAGTCTAAATTAGCCTAACTGACCCTACTACTAGGAAAACTAACATGTAGGTTCCAGTGGTTCAAGGCTAATTCTCCCTCATTAGTTCTGTTTGGACGAGTCATCTGCACGATATAATTATCTCTCTTTAGCCTCCCACTATTCCCGTTATCTTCTCTTAAGAGGGGGTGTCGGAATAGAAATGATATTATGCCTCCTATTGTAATAGTTATATGTGTATTGGCCTACGCCAAGTTGTCTAAACATCATGCGCGAACAAACTCCACGGCAAGGTCCTGACTTCAGAGAAATCAATGTAAGCCGCCATCTTGGATTAAGCCGCCATTTTAGGTTCTCTTGTTATGTAGAAGTCACCCTGAACATCAAAATGGAGGCCAAATGGCATTTCGAATAGATTCTGGCTGTTGTGACCTCCGTACAGCTGAATGATTAATATGCCTGCAGGCTACTTGTCGGGGTCATGAACTGAGACCTTGTCCTACTGTTGACCTATATGTAAATGTACTACTTATATCAGCGAAACTAATCAAAATACATATATTAAAGTTTGACCTGGCAAAGAACCCTAAGACCAGTATTGTATTTCGCAGAATGGTTAACCCGCAAGAGGGTTGGCCAAGGGCTTTACAAATTGTATAAATAGCCCGGGTATTCCAATGTGCGGTCTCTCACTGAACACATCGAACCCTCGTTGAAGTTCGTTATGTTATACTGAGAGCCGAATAGCTATCCATTTGTCAATTGACTTGGTAACTGTTGTAGCTTGAAATAAAGCACTTGTATGTTTCTTTGTAACCTGTGTTGGTGTGTTTCCTTTTGGGCTTCCCGGCCTCATATTATTTTTCTGTTTTCACAGTTGGCGCCCGAATAGGGACCCTCAAGAATGATGCCGGATCATTGAAGGTTGACGCAGGCTATCGAACCAGGATCGGACAGTGTGATACTGTGGGCCCGACCGAACGAGACGCGATACCTCGGCAGCGCTGCACGATCCGATCCTTGGACGATAGTCGTGTGGTCTGACACGGCATCTTGACGAGGGTCCATTTTTTTGAGGCGGGCAGATTTGTCGAAACCACCAAACACAAGGTAAAATTCGTTAGGTAAGTTCTTTGGTAAACCGTACGGTCCTCCTTTGGTTTGGTCAGGTGTAGTCATGACCCGACTCTTAATTTAACCCTGACAATTTGAATTTGGCGTATTGTATCTGCAGACACAATTATTGACCAGGTAACACCAATTTTTTGTGAAATGCCTGGGAAATTGTGCTTTAGGGCACTGTTCCGCAGCGATCGACAATCTTTGGAATTTAGCCGCCCGGCACCACAGGAGGGGTCGCCGGCGTGTACTATGTACTGTAAGCATGGCATTGGAAGTATAGTATTTAATGATATTTGGCACAGACAAACCAGACATGCCTCCGAATTTCAGTGGCCAATCAATGGTAGTTTCGTGATCCCCCGTATTGAATACCTAGAATCGGTCTTGTTAAAGAAGAAGGCCAGACCTGCAGCATTTGATGTTTTGCAGAATTGGAAAAAAGAAGAGTTGCAGCAGCTTAAAAGTAGCGATAAACATGTACGCCGTCATAAAACGAATGCTGAAAAGGCGTTGTAATATGATAAGGAAAAACATTCAGAGTCAGTCAAGAATATGGATAGGGCTTTCTCACTCGATATCCAGAAAATCTATCCCTCTAAAGATTTTCATGTTTCCGAAGAATTTATTGATAAATTGTTAAACGAACGAAGGCCTGGTGCCTCTGCGCCACCTCCGTATGATCCTCTCCCTGGTGCTCTGCCCATTCCTGCTGTTATTCCTGCTGTTATTCCTGTTCCCCCTGTACAACCTATTGTTCCTATTCCTCCAGTTGTTGTTCCTCCACCTACTCTACCACCTCTTCCCCTTGCACCAATAATCACACCTCCATTAAATTTGCCCGCACCTCCGCTCCCGAGTGGTTCTGTACCGACTGTAGTTGATCAGTGTGCGGGGTCAAAGATTGTCACTCGAAATACTGTCTCTGCAGAAAAGAAACGGGAATTATTTGCATGGGCTAAGCATTGTATGGAGAGAGATGATCAAGCTAATGTTTTCTCCACATTATCAAATATGGGCAATTTTCCCGAGAAAAATGTTTTTATTGAAGGTTTGGGGACTTATTTATGTGTAATGTGGGGTAGATTACATAATGCAGATCTCCCACAAGGGTTGAGGGATCTGAATACTTTAGCGCTTTCGAGGGACGCTGAGGAGAAAGTACATGGTCATGTTGAGAGGTTATTTGAGTATAGGAGGGACTTAGAAAAATTGCGGGATCAGGATGATGAAGACGACAGTATGTATGTACAGAAACAATTCCTTTCGTGTCGTAAATCGGCATCTGAGGAAGTACGAATCTGTACCGAAGATGCGATTTCATGGATCTCGGATTCATCGATACCGCCAGATGAAGTGTATGACACGTATAGTCAGTATACAGTAGAAATGCAGAGGAAGGTGATTCAGGTAATGGTGCAGTACCTGCAGGATGAATGTGTAAGGAAGAAGGTTAGTTGTCCTACAGAGTTATTGGGTATTTGTAAGAGGGCTTTTTCGCCCGACACTTCTTAGCGCTCGACCTGGCTCTGTTGCTTAGTATGCGATCGGAATTACCTATATCTCAGTTGCCTATGAGAGAGGTTCCTCCGACATTTGTCCCAAAGGTTGAGATTCCTGCTAACGTTGGGACAGGTGCACCCGCTGTGGACATTCCCGCACATTATGTATCACAATTTGTTCACGTCCCGTTTTTCGCGACAGGAAGTGAACACTATTAGACAATCAATTCCTGATATTAGGAAAAATCCGACAGGATTCTACAAAGAGATAGAGTCCGTTTTACAGTCCTCTGTGTTCACCTTAAGTGATATTGACTTGCTATTCCCTGTACTCCTGCTCGTAGATTTATGGAAGCAGGTTCGAACAATAGACGATGTGCCTGGGTTGGGAGATACGTGGGCTAACATAACTAGGCTTGATGGGGAAAGACCGGCTGGTGAGAAACCGCCTCAGGTAATACTCACGTTGCCTGATAGGATTATTGCAAAATTGAAAACCATAATTCCGGAGAAAATAATTATTTGGGACAAGCTTACGGCCTGTGTTCAAGGAAAATCTGAAGGTGCCACCGAATTCGTTAATCGATTCGAACAGGCATTCTCTGACTTCAGTGGACAGGACTTGGGCACAGAGTCTGGGAAAAGGTTGTTTGTGGACAAATTTGTGCGTGGATTGCTGCCTGACATCCAGTCACAGATTATGTCCTCTGAGAGCGCTTGGCAGGCGAAATCCCAATCTGAAGTTTTGCACATGGCTCAGTATCAGGAGAACCGTGTCAATAATGAAAAAGATAGAGTCGAGAAGAAGAAAGGAGATTTGAAGACTAAAGTATTGTTACAGCAAATTGTTAGAAATCCCAGAGGAGGTAAGTCACAGACCAGAGGTCAGTATGTTCCGCAAGGAAACGTCCCCTTGGGTCCTGTGAATATTATTCAATGTGCCTATTGCCGCCAGGAAGGTCATTGGGGTGCACAGTGCCCCGTCCTTCGACAGAGGTCAAACAACACATTTGGGAGTATGGGTATACAACCTAGTAGTCGCCTCGGAGTGGGGGGCCCTGATAGAGGCCAGTTCTCACAAGATCCTCAGCAACCTTTTTCATGGGATAATAAGACTTCGAGTGTGGACACAAGAAACATATTTGATCACCCTTCTGCTGCCTACCTTTCTGAAGAGCTTCCTTTCGACGACATCTTGTTTCGTTAGGATTGCCCGAAGCAGGGTTTGGAACCTTCACCTATTCCCGTTAGTCAAAAAGGTCCCTACGTTGAACTGTTAGTGGGGAATAGGAAACATCAGTTCTTGATAGACACTGGAGCACAGAAGTGCTCCATTGATCATTCTCGGGTTCCAAACATTCCACTGTCAGGGCGAACTAATGTTTCTGTAGGGTTTTCTGGCATGCCAGTTGTTTGTCCGGTTTCTTTGCCGGTGCCTGTTTCTTTGAGTCCCTTTACAGACCACTGTCCATTCCTCTTGACTTTAAACTGTGGAGAGAATTTGCTGGGGTTAAATCTGTTGAAGAAATTAAATGCAGTAATTCATTGTTCCTCTGACGGAGTGCGACTGACGGATTTCACCACAGCAACTTCCCAGTTCTCAGTTTCTGACTCGATCATTGCCCTTTGAGTTTAGCGTTGTCCCGGAATGTTTGTGGGCGGTTGACGACAATGAGGTCGGGGTATTACAGGTTGAACCCGTTAAAATAGTTTTGAAACATGGAGTTAAACTACCACGCATTCCGCAATATAAAATCTCAGTTGAGGGCGAGCGTGCTTTGAATTGCATTGTTTCAGATTTTGTGCATCGAGGAGTGATCGAAGAGATTGCAGGTAGTTTATGTAACAGTCCGATTTTACCCGTGTACAAGAAAGGCGACAATGCAATCCCATTCCGTTTCATAATTGATCTAAGCGCTATTAATAAAGTTGTCGCCCCACAATTTCCAATTGTGCCTGATGTGACAACGATACTAACGATGATCCCTGCTACAGCTACTCACTTTAGTGTTGTGGATCTGAAGAATGCTTTCTTCAGTATTCCTATACACAAGGATAGTAGATATTTGTTCGCGTTCACCTTGGGGGGACGTTCGTTCACATTTACTTGTGCACCTCAAGGTTATACTGAAAGTCCAAGCATTTATAGTAGGGCTTTGAAAGAGCAGCTTGACACCCTTGAATTGCCATCTACTTGTACACTGCTTCAGTATGTCGATGACTTGCTTTTAGCTGCAGATTCTGAAAGTGCTTGTAAAGAAGGCACTGTATTGTTGCTTATTCATTTGGCTGAACATGGTCATAAAGCTTCGCTTAAGAAATTTCAATATTGTTGTCAGGAGGTCGCCTATTTAGGCTATCTCCTGTCAAAAGAGGGGAGAAGATTGACACCTGAAAGAATAAAACACATTTCTGGCATGTCTGTCCCAAATACATAGAAGGAAGTCAGAGCCTTAATAGGTATGGCTTCTTACTGTAGGCTGTGGATCCCGAACTTCTCACTAGTGATAAAACCGATGTTGGCCTTGACGAAAAAGGGCATTTCTTCACCGCTGCCATGGAAGTCGGAACATCAACGATCATTTGAGCTTCTCAAAACCGCGTTATGCTCTGCACCGGTTCTGGGTACTCCAAATTACAATAAGGCCTTTGTGTTGTTTGTGCATGAATGTGATGGATGTGCTTTGGCTGTGTTAACACAGGAACACGGAGGGAAGAATAGACCGTGCGGCTACTACTCTTCCGCCCTTGATCCTGTCGCATGCGCTTTGCCAAGATGTTTGAGAGCCGTCGCTGCTGCTGCCGCGTCTGTAAAACAGAGTGAGGGAATGGTCCTATACAGTACATATATATATACTGATAGCCAGTATGCCTTTGGGGTGGCTCACAACTTTGGGAGGCTATGGTCGGAAAGAGGGTTTCTAACCTCACATGGGACCAAGATTCAGCATGTCCCCCTGATAGTGCAATTGCTCTCGGCACTCGCGCTCCCTAGTCAGTTAGCGATCATGAAATGTGCAGCGCATCGTAAGGTCATAGATGATGTGGGGAAAGGGAACGCTTTTGCTGACCAGATAGCCAGGCAAACGGCCACAGACCTTAGCACAGACATGCATGCTCTAAGAGAAACAAGAGATGC
The DNA here is from genome assembly GCF_040938575.1 of Ambystoma mexicanum. Lineage (NCBI taxonomy): Eukaryota > Metazoa > Chordata > Amphibia > Caudata > Ambystomatidae > Ambystoma > Ambystoma mexicanum. Next base: position 75,651,700 of record NC_090936.1, on the reverse strand, counting down.
ATATGTAATGGATGAGGGTATTGGGTCTGTACGAGATATCCAAGCTGATGCCACAATAGAAGAGTCTAAAAAGTGGGCCGAAGGGATGGGGAAACTAGATGAAGATGGGTGTTGGGTGGACACATCTGAAGGGAAATGGTTGCTCCCTAATTCGTATGTGCTGGCGATGGTTACGATGGCACACGGCCCTACGCATGTGTGTGCTCAGCAGATCACGAAAATGTTAGAAAAAGTCTGGGTAAATGATAAAATTTTGAGAATCGCGCAGCGCTATGTCCAAGATTGCATGATTTGCTTGCAGCACAATGTGGGGAAGGGGACAGCAACTTCAAGGGGTAGTTTTGGGCCGCCTTCTGTCCCCTTCGAGGTCATCCACTTTGATTTTATTGAGATGGAACAGTGTAACAATCTAAAATACGTCCTTGTGATCATTTGTGCCTTTAGTAAATGGGTTGAGGCTTTCCCCGTTAAAGATGCTACTGCCATGACCACTGCGAAGACTATCGTAAAGGAATTCTTCCCACGATTTGGGTTGCCAAGAGTAATTTGGTCGGACAACGGTCCACATTTTGTTGCAGCAGTAATTTTGCAGATATGCACAGCATTACACATCGAAAAGCGATTTCATACGGCTAGACATCCTCAAAGTGCTGGGTTGGTAGAGAGACATAACGGTATCCTAAAGAATAAGCTTGCTAAAACATGCGCCGGCACCAAACTGAAATAGCCGGATGCCTTACCTATTGTATTGTTAGCCATGCGTGCCACACCTCAAACTAAGACTGGGCTCTCTCCATTTGAGGTGGTGATGGGGAGGCCTGCTAATATTTGGGGTCTTCGGAAGCCTAAAGTGCTGAGAGATGTTGAAAATATATTGCTTGCAGACTACTATAACCAGTTGACTAAAAATCTGTATTTCATTTATCATCAGGTTCGATCAGCTTTACCTGTACGGTTTACAGGCCCAGGACACAATTTTCAGCCTGGAAGTTGGGTCCTGGTGAAGGCCTACGAAAGGTCTTCCTGCCTCGCGCCTCGCTGGCGGAGACCCTACCAGGTGCTGTTGGTCACCCAGACAGCAGTGCGGTTGGCTGGAAAGAAGCATTGGATCCACGCGACGCATGTCAAGAAACTTCCTCACCCGACGCCACACGTTACAGAAGAAGCAGAACCCCTTGCTGATGCTACAATCTCTGATCCTGGAGTAGCAAATAGCACTGTGAGTGTGTTGGAGAATCTCTCTGAGCCCGTGGAGCTTGGGGAACCGTCCATTTTGTCTCCGCACTCTTCGGAAAAGTCACTTCCGGAAAACGTTGTTTCAAGTTCTGCGACTTCTGTCGCCTCTGACACGTTGCTTCCCTCAGGAAGTGACGTTACCTTATTTCCGGATCAAACAGTACCGGGAACCACCAGGTACGACCTTCGACGAAGAAAATAGGACTATGGCACGGGTTTTGCCTGTGCATCTGGAAAAGAAAAGAGTCATTGAGAGTTTTGTTCTTGCAAAGGAAAGTTTTGGAAAAAAAGGGATTCTGCTGGCTAGGGTTGGGGAAGGACTAAGAAGTCGCGCGACCGTAGTGTCGCCAGCAACGAACATTGGGGTCGTCGATTGAGAAACTACGATGTCTGCCACCTCCACCGCTACTGCTCGTATTGGACTTGTAAATAAGGGGGTGACCAACTCGGACAATGAACAATGTGCCTGGGCCCCGAAAACGTATTGCTGTGTTGTGATGATAGTAATTGGAATTGTATAGTCACTGCCGTGGGACTCTGGTATTTTGAAGAAATGTATCCTCTAGAGCCTCTTTTGCCAATTGAAATTGTACCTACTGCTCTGACTCCCTCTGTACACCTTCATACTTTGTCACCTACGGACTCCCAGCATAGACGAAAGTACCATAATAACACTTTAATGATAATAATGAATTCAACGCATGCCTTTTTTAATAAGAGTAACTGCTGGATCTGCACCCATTTACCGCAACATGGGAACCCGGGGCTAGGATGGTATATTCACCCTTTACCTTTAACGACTGCTTGCTATGCCTCTCTTAGAGCACTATTCTTTGGCCGTTGGAATGATAGTATCTCAGGGAACTTTGATGGAACTAATTTAAATGATTTTGAGAAACGTGTATTAACTCCCCTGGGATGCTCGCTTTTTGCAAATAGAAGTAAGCCTAATGTTGCTTCTATTAGGCCATCTGATAAACTGTCTCTTCCTTTCCAAACTCTAATTTCCTTTAAAATGGCTCTGATAGGTAATAAGGATGCCGTGCCTCCTTCCTACTCTATTAACCATAGTCCCGATTCAGTTCCCTTCTGTGTACAAAGGAATGGCACCCGGTCAGTGGGAGGTTTTGAAGGTTGTGTGAACATTGTAAATCTGACCAGTGAGAACAGGCCTTTGTATGTAGGGGGGCCTGTCTATTTCCTTTGCGGTAGTATAGCATTTCCCTGGTTGCCCAAGGATTGGCAGGGAACCTGTTATTTAGGGATCCTGTTACCTTGGGTATTTATAGCTAGTACACTGGAAGTTTCTAAGGCTCGCCCACGGCGGGACGAGAATGGAGATACCCGTGGGCAAATCTTGGGAGATATAGCAAAATCAGTTGTGCCATTTTGGGGACAGATAGCAAATTCTGAAAATATTAGGGGGCTAGCAAGAGTACTGGAGAGAACCATCAACCTGACCACGGATATACTCTATAATATGACACTGGAACAGAAAGCAATAAGATTGGTAGCGCTCCAAAACCGGATGGCATTAGATGTCATTCTGGCAGAACGTGGGAGAGTATGTAAATTAGTGGGGTCCGCTTGTTGTGTTTTCGTACCAGATTCCTCCCCGACAATTTTCAAGGCAATACAGAACTTGCACGTCCTTAGTTCAGAAGTGCATGTTCCTGTGGGAGATTGGAGTCTTAGTACTTGGTTCTGGTACTCTTGACGATCCTGGGGTTGGAAGGTGCTTTCTGTCATACTGGTTATTTTGGGAATTCTGCTATTCCTTTGTTGCTGTATCCAATGTCTACCTAGTATATGTGCAAAGCTAGGGGGATGTTGCGCTCAGGCGGTGAGCACGATAGGACATAAAGTGTATGCCCCAGATACAGCATCTAAAGAGTTTGTGTTGCAAGAGGTTCTGTTGAACGACCTAATGGCTATAGATATTACAGATAACGATTCATGATGTATGGACGACAATGCATGGAGTTATTTGCAAAGACATCAGAAATAGTCTTAGAACTTGGCATAGGCCAAAAGGAGGGTTTGTCGGAATAGAAATAATATTATGCCTCCTATTGTAATAGTTATATGTGTATTGGCCTACGCCAAGTTGTCTAAACATCATGGGCGAACAAACTCCACGGCAAGGTCCTGACCTTAGAGAAATCAATGTAAGCCGCCATCTTGGATTAAGCCACCATTTTAGGTTCTCTTGTTATGTAGAAGTCACCCTGAACATCAAAATGGAGGCCAAATGGCATTTCGAATAGATTCTGGCTGTTGTGACCTCCGTACAGCTGAATGATTAATATGCCTGCAGGCTACTTGTCGGGGTCGTGAACTGAGACCTTGTCCTACTGTTCACCTATATGTAAATGTACTACTTATATCGGCAAAACTAATCAAAATGCATATATTAAAGGTTGACCTGGCAAAGAACCCTAAGACCAGTATTGTTTTTCGCAGAATGGTTAACCCGCAAGAGGGTTGGCCAAGGGCTGGACAAATTGTATAAATAGCCCGGGTATTCCAATGTGCGGTCTCTCACTGAACACATCGAACCCTCGTTGAAGTTCGTTATGTTATACTGAGAGCCGAATAGCTATCCGTTTGTCAATTGACTTGGTAACTGTTGTAGCTTGAAATAAAGCACTTGTATGTTTCTTTGTAACCTGTGTTGGTGTGTTTCCTTTTGGGCTTCCCGGCCTCATATTATTTTTCTGTTTTCACAGGGGGACATCTTTGGGAAACCTTGTTCCTTGCCGACCTCTTCTCGAATGGTGGAATGTGTTTGTTTTGCCTTCCTTAACTTTATTGGGCTTTTGTGTTTTTCCTGGTGTCCCAGTTTCTCATCTCAGGCTCCAGCCCTGTGGCCTTCTGGAGTCGGGGCTGCAGCAGTGCTTTGGCGTCTCTGCTTCTCGTATAATGCTCTCTGGTGCCGGTATAGTGCTGTGACTTTGCCATTTGCACTTACTGTCTCAAGCAAGTTGTAAACACACGATTCTCCTTTCTGGTGCGTACTCCCCCTCCTTGCAGTCTTATGCAGTGTGGGGTCCTCTCTAGGCTGCGTATGCGTTCCTCTGTCTCTCTCCAAGGTGCGTTATTTGACGTACTTGTCTCAGTATTTTGCATATTTAGATTTAAAGGGACATGTTTATTTCTAAGATGATTGTATCTCTGAGGAGTCTCTTCATCCCAGTCTTGATATACAAAGGACTTTGGTATTGTGGAGCTTGCCATGTAGCGCACACTGTGTGTCACTATAGGGACTTCTTTACAGGAACGGGATTCCTTGTCCCCTAATGTGTAGTCTCTCCCGGTGAGGTCCCACTTGCCTTGACCCCTAGGGAAGGTGTTGCAGAGTGATTTCACCTGCCTAGCCTCAAAGGCAGGGGCTCCCAGGAACGGGATTCCTTGTCCCCTAGTGTGTAGTCTCTCCCGGTGAGGTCCCACTTGCCTTGATCCCTAGGGAAGGTGTTGCAGAGTGATTTCACCTGCCTAGCCTCAAAGGCAGGGTCTCCCATGAACGGGATTCCTTGTCCCCTAGTGTGTAGTCTCTCCCGGTGAGGTCCCACTTGCCTTGACGCCTAGGGAAGGTGTTGCAGAGTGATTTCACCTGCCTAGCCTCAAAGGCAGGGGCTCCCAGGAACGGTATTCCTTGTCCCCTAATGTGTAGTCTCTCCCGGTGAGGTCCCACTTGCCTTGACCCCTAGGGAAGGTGTTGCAGAGTGATTTCACCTGCCTAGCCTCAAAGGCAGGGGCTCCCAGGAACGGGATTCCTTGTCCCCTAGTGTGTAGTCTCTCCCGGTGAGGTCCCACTTGCCTTGAACCCTAGGGAAGGTGGTGCAGAGTGATTTCACCTGCCGAGCCTCAAAGGCAGGGGCTCCCAGGAACGGGATTCCTTGTCCCCTAGTGTGTAGTCTCTCCCGGTGAGGTCCCACTTGCCTTGAACCCTAGGGAAGGTGGTGCAGAGTGATTTCACCTGCCGAGCCTCAAAGGCAGGGGCTCCCCCTTGAGGAGAAGGGAAAAATTCAGTTGATTCATTCATCACAGGAGACGCACACTGAGCACACACTGAACACACACCACACACTGAACACACACCACACACACTACACACTGAACACACCCACATGGAACTTGCAAACACTGAACACAAACCCCGCCCTGAACACATACCACATTCACCATAAATGCTGAACACACACCACACACTAAACACAGACACTGAGCACACACTGAACACACACCACACACTGAACACACACCACACACTGAACACACACCACACACACTACACACTGAACACACCCACATGGAACTCGCACACACTGAACACAAACCCCACCCTGAACACACACCACATTCACCATAAACGCTGAACACACACCACACACTAAACACAGACACTGAGCACACACTGAACACACACCAGCCACTGAACAAACACACACACATACAAAGACACAGACACACACACACGCCCACACACAGCACCTCTCGGACAACCAATAAACTTTGAGGCATATATACACCACACAGTATTGTTTCGAAAGCCGACTACATGGAATCGATAAATACAATGATGCCTTGCCTGGGTGTGGCAGAGAACAGGTTTCTAATCATCTAGGCCAGGGATCTGCCACCTTTGGCTCACCAGATGTTTTGAACTACAGCTCCATACCCCTAGCCAGCATAACCACTAGTGAGTGATTAATGGAGTCCTAGTCCAAAACACCTGCAATCCACAGGTTGTAGACCCCTGATCTAGGGGTTTCGCTGCTGTTCTAAGGCTGGGTCACCTGCTCTACATGTAGCCCCTCAACAGTCCTTCAACATTTGTTTCAGAGGAGCAGCTACTGGTGGCAATACTGCTGTCAATTCAACTGAGTTTATGCGCATAAATACACACACACACACACCCACACACTGCACGCGCACCTTTGTGACAAGGTGACTTAATTCTGGCATTTGGATGGTGTTGCATTGAGCGCAAAGTTAGATGCCAGGCCTAATCAGCTTTCTAGAGCAATACATTTTTTCATGAAAGCAATGATGCACAAATATCAGTCAAGGCAGAACCAGATGCTGACACAGTTCAGAGATGAAACAATGTATTTGCTTGGAAGGGTTCCAGTGGAATTAGTTATTTTCGAAAACCAAAGACAGTAGAGGACAGGGAAAATGTTGCACCTAACGGGCACAATGGATCGGAAATCGAGCAAAATCTCAGAGATAGAGAAAGGACAAGTGTTAGCAAATCATGCATGGAAAACATGCCCAGATGCCTCTGGAAAAAAGGCAGAAACAAACCCAACCCACATAATGATGAAACTTCAAAAATCACGTATATATTTCACATTTGTTTCAGAGATGCACTTACAGATAGGTCCTGCCTGGGAGAAGGTGTCAGAAAATAAACTCAACCTGCATGCTCAGAATGAATGGACATGCGGCTTTTGAAAAAAAAGAAGCCAACAGCCTTATTTTAAGCTCACCTCCCAGACCACTCCCCCGATAAACATCCCCAGTGTTCCTAATGCATTAGCAAGACATACATCTGGACTCACTGATGCTGTTGAAGTGACCCGAGGGTTCTATGTTCCTTTGCAATGGGAGTTTTTTCGATGTTGTTTTTTTTTTACAAAAAATGAACATCAAAAAAACTAATCGATTTGAATTTTTTAATTTTTTATTTTTATTTATTTGTATTTTTTTGTTTGTTTTTGTTTTGTTTTTGCTTTCTTATATTTGGGGGGTTGCCCACAGCCCCTATTCCCTATATGTGTATCCCTACCTCAACCGCCTCTACTCCTTTTATCCCCTTACCCTCCCAATATTTTCTGATGAGTTTTTTTCTATGCAAATCTTTAATAACAAAAAAATTGAAAAAACTCCTGTCGGCAAAACGACTCTATACCAACCTCAGACGGGTCATGGAACTAGTTGGGTACTGGCGTGGGTTCAATCTGTGTACAAGGTGGCAATTATTCTCCAATCAGATGCGATTTTCAGTTCTTGCACCGCAAATGATCTTGTCCGATTACACTGACTATTCATTCCCATTTTAGGGCACAGTGGGCACAGTGTAGAATATTTTTTTACACTGTTTTGCACTGTATTGAGTATTGCTTCTGAGCAAAAGTGGTCTGCCCTTGATAATAGCAGGTATACTGCTGAATGAATACCTTGCTGGAGACTCCAGAGGAGGTCTGCCTAACATCCTCTTGGAAGTGTAATAGTTTTGGGCCCCTGTTTACAGACTTGGCAGATGCAACAGTTCTGCAAGGTCTACTCGCGTCACCTGAGTGCCAGGCCATCTGGCAGACCCTCCACCACATTCTCTTTAATGGTCATGAGTGGCAGCTCCTTGGTGGTATTCCACCTGGCAAAAATGCTTCGGTCAGCTGGAATCCCTGAATCATCTGGCGGTGCTTTGGCAGATAGTCTGCCAGGTTGAGGGTGTGTGTATCCGGGCCAGCCTCCAATGGTATACAGACTATTCACCTAAAGATTTTTCACAGAGAGCTTTTTCACCTAAAAATCGCCTCCAACTACACTACCCTCTGGGCTTGTAACACTAAAGCGAATCCATCCACTCAGCTGCACATGCACTGAGTGGAGCACTGTGGGGTCCACAATGGCTAGTCTAGAAGGCTGGCAACAATTCTCCTGACACCACCTGCACCCTGGACTGGTCAGGAAATTGACGTGCATTTTCCTCTACTGAGAGTGGTGTGGGGTGGACAGGAGGCATGGTCTAAGCACCTACATATTGAGTAATGCTGGCATTTTGTCTGCAGAATTAGGTCAAGGTAGCGGAACCCTCATTCCACCAACCCCTACATCATTGCCTTAGTGTCCTACTAGCAAACTGCAGTGGAAATGTGGCAGGAATATGATATGATACGAAACGTTATTTATAACGCTCTTAATACCCAGATGTTTCGAAGCGCGGACCAGTGGATCGAACCTGTGTTGCTCCGTGTCGTCTTGCTTCCAAGGCGAGCGCGTTAGTAGATTTGGAATTAACTATACATCATACTCAAAGAAAATGTGCCCAGGCATAGGCCGCTTGCTCGCTGTGCCAAGAGGAACCGCGCTGCACCTCAATGATATGGCCCAACATGGCCAAAATACATCTACGGTTGCTTGTGTTCCTGTGCAGAGGAATGCTAACATAGTAGTTCAGGATGGTCTGTTCCCATTGGTGGCGTGACCAAGACTGATTTGCATACGTCTTGACGCCTTCTGCAGCGGCACATATGGGTTTAAAACAATGTTGCGGAAGTGGCCTAGAGCAGTGCCAATGATGTTGATTTATTGAAAACCTTCCTTATATCCCTTTCTGGTTTTACGTTGTCTCCCCAAGTGAGGGAGGGTATGCCCAGATGACAGGCATTTGCCTGCTCTTTTCAGTGACGTGTCCAGGGAGTTGCCTAGGGTGGCATGTGCTACCCCTGGGACCTGATTGGCCACCACAGGTGCCACCCTATTATCCTAAACTATCATCATTATGTGTGTGCTCCCTCGTACTTCATGCCACCCCTGCAAAAGTCAGTGTCCCACTTGGGCCAACCCAGTCAGAAAAGTCTGGACACATTAGCCGGTCAAGTGGCACAGCGAGTAGAGCGCTCGCTTTGACATCCGTGCAGAGCCTGTTAACGCAGGTTCGAATCCTGGCAAGGCCAAACTCAGCCTTTCATCCTTCCGAGGTCGATAAATGAGCACCACACACCGTGGGTAATAATAAGCAGCGCTCAGATACCTGAGGGTTCGTAGCGCTATATAAATGCCTGATTATTATTATTATTATTATTATTATTAAATAGGATTGCTTGCTTTCCAGTACACACAGAACGTGTAATAGCAGTTCGGGGTGGACTGCTCCTATTGATGGCAGGATTGACACTATTTTGCATGTGACTCCTCTGCTTCTGTAATGGGACTGACCGGCTAAAATCAATGATACAGAAGGTTGCTAAGAGCAATGCCAGCAGTTATGATTAATTAAAAACCTTCCATCCATCATGTTTTGGTTTTAAGGTAACATCGAAGCACATGTAGGGTTATCTACCCGGTCTTTGATGGCAGCTTCGAATACATACCGCGGAAATTGGTTAAGCAATACAACCGATTATTTTAAGGAGCTGTTGACGTCAGTGCCTTGGAGCATCTTCAAGAATTAAATTAGTAGCTAATGAGGTGCAGCACACACATAATTCTATGATTACATGTTCTGTAATGAATTCAATAGGCCCTCATCTAGATAACAATCGCAGCTATTGTTCCTGAGCGGCAGATTCCAAAATAGCTTATTTCGCAGAGACACTAAGAAGCATGTAAGCCCAGTGCTGTGGAACTGTACATCCTCTGGTGAAACACTATTGCAATAGCAACTAAAACCAGGTTTGATAATGTTGCACTAGACAACCCCACATTTGCCCTTGGAGGTGCTCAGGGGGCCTGGGAAATCCAGTAGTGATACTAGGGGTCTGCAACCTTTTGATCGCCGGATATGCTGGTCATCAGCCCTAGCCAGCATAGCTAATGGTGAGGGATTATGGGAATTGTAGTCCAAAACATTTGGAGAGCCGCAGGTTGCATAGCCCTGAACTAAACAATGTGCTTCTTTGAGGAGGTAAATGGAGGAGTAAGCCACCCACCCACCCCCATTCCTGTCGTTATTACCGCTTTCTCTTACAGATAATCAGATAATGTTCAAATATTTCAGCCATGATGGTTGCCAATTATCAAAAGTGATCCCTTTCGCCAGATGCATGTACATTGCCAGCGATAGACCTGTGCAAGTCTCTCTGCCATGAGAATCGGAGTTCCAGTTTGCAAATGCAGTACTCCTTGCTGTGCTAACTCACAGGTCGGCGCACTTCCTGTGCTATCCAGCAGCCGTGTTCCAGCGTGGAGTTAGTGGGAAGACGCAGACCCATAATGCAATGCAGTTTCAAGCCAACTTGGTGATCAGGGCGAAACACTAGATCCCCTCTTACTGGCACACGTCACTCCCAAACTACATCTCTGTGTTGCGCAATAAAACTCTCGTAAATATCAATAAATTGTTGATGAACAAATGAAGCTGGTTTCATTACACTGTAATTCAAGTACTTTACAAAAGCTATCTAATATGAAAACACAGCTGTTGTTGCCCAAGTTAATAGTTCTTCTGTCACCTGCTATTAGGGAAGGCCTTGTCTGAATGCGGTTTCAAAACTGCACGTACTGGCATGCTGTGGTGTGACCATCCTGCGGCGCACTTAGGGCGCACTGTCCACTGGCCCTCAGTTGTAGACATTCTGTTCGAACCGAATCACTTGTATTTCACAAGAGGTAACACTAGACTAACCATATGAATTATTTTCTGATAGAAGATTATCATTCCAACATGGACAGTTTATTGTACTCTGTCAAAATACCCCTACGAGCGAGGGAAAGGGGACAAAAAACACCAATGAGTGTTCCTGTCTGCTTTGCATTAAATCATAGAGCATTTTGGGAATATAACAATGATCAGAGATCTCTATATTTGATAAACAAGTCTGTGATAAAAGGGTTGTATGTGTGAACCAGTAAATACATAACAGACACAAGGCTTGGTACTCACATCACTGTTCACAACACTCACCCTAACATTAAAATGTTTGTAACCAGGAAACATACATACTCATTCAGACAGCTTAAGTTTTTGGATGTGAGGGTAAAATGGCCGCAACATCAGCCACTCAAATGGGGTATAAGGGCTCTTTTGCTTCTGGAGAATGTTAGATGAGGAGGGGCTGGGTGTCGGTCTCAGCATTCCCAGTCCCCAATACAGAAACCCCTTCAGGGAATTATGTATCGACTGGAATGGATAACCCCACAAGAGACATCCAATAAAAAGGAAAAATGTAAAGAAAGGATTGTACTACTTTTTACAAACATTAGCCTAACCAGTGATAAGATGATGAAGCGTTGTAAACAAAACCAGCTTCTGATACGTGGTATAGGGCCCACAGTTCCTCAGCCCCTACTTCCTCGCCATTGCACAGGCCTCAGGGGTTATTTCTGCAAAAGCGAGCAGGCCCATGCTTTATCTAGCAGAGCTGGCATTAGCATCTTTTGTTGGTGCTGCCCTGCAGCGGTGAAAATCATGGTGTGGCAGTGTAGAAAGGGAGTCTGGCCAAGCGGATGTACAATGTGAGGCAATGTCTTGGATTGCTTTGTGTTGAAGAGTGGGGACAGTATGGCACACTCGTTGGAGCTACATACACAAACAATTCCAGTGTGCTATTGTATGAACATGGGCCACATCAGATAAAAACAGTCATATTTGCTGTTGCATAGAGGAGCAGCACATAGACACCTTAACAAACAGGGTGGTGACTAGGGCAGCGCACAAATCATTGCTGCACACACATCATTGAATTGAATCGCCACAGACTATGGTCTGCACAGTGACGCAATGAACTCTGCTTTCCTAATCAAGGTGCCAAGTCACATTGAGGGGCCATCTGGCAGTAAAATGAAGTTCTTTGATTTTGAACGGATGCTCTTAGTCCATGTCCCAAATCAGCCACTAGAACACTTAGGCAAGAAAACGACATTTAACTTTCTCAGGCATGTGCCATACGTAACCAAAAAGTAATGCACAAACAAATAGTTTTGGTGTGTCAAAGACATGAAAACAAAAAACACAGTTTAGAACATTTTTCGGTATGACACGTTAATCCTCTTTAAGAACGCGCAGATTTGGTCATCTAACTGATGCTTTGTGCTGGCCTTCAGAATAAAAATGCCCCATGTTCAGTTATCAGTGTGATGTAAAAACAATGGCTTGTTAAATGAGCCATCACTTATAAATTGCCCCCACTTTAAAGGGTCTGTCAACACAAAGCTGTAGATTGTGTGCGTCTCCACAGAATCGCGGAGGCTGTGTGCAGAATATGCATTGCTTTTTTGGATACAAAGGAATGCTTAACGTTTGACCGGCTGTCAGCTGCCTGGGTGGGCCCTTTCCTGCACCCCCTTCCCCTGAGCTGCTTAAGCTCTGCTCCCTGGGTAGCCGCCCACCCCAAGAAATGGGGCTGCCACACCACTAAGCTGTGAGGCCAAAGATGTACTTCCACCTGACTTCAAAATGGCGGGTGGCCACTTTACTCCATCTGCCACCATCGCATCAGTCCTAATTAGGACAAATGATCCACAGGGACAGAATGATCAGCTACTGATGATGAGCCCTAATAAAAGGGAGAAAACCCATGAAAGGTAAACATGGAAAAGGGGTAATAACCAATCAGGTCCTGGGACTAAAGAGAGATTACTGAATAACCAATCAGAACATTTATTGGGCAATGAAACTAATCCAAAGTACTATGAAAGGGATCAGAGCTCTGAAGCAGAGGGCAGAGACCAGGCTAATGAGCAGGAAGCAGGTCAAGATGAGAAGGAAAGCAAGTTGGAAGGCAGATGCTAATAAAGAGAAGTGTTGCTGAATACCCAGACATCAGTTATGTCTGTGGCTGAATGAGAGGTAGAGCAAGGCCTGTATGCGTGTCACAAATAAACTCTCGCAGTGGACCGGGGGGTGCTCTGCCCAGAGGTTCGACTCTCTGCCCATTTCAATCCTCAGAGTTAAACCAGGCCCAGGGCGGCAACCCCTTGCTAGGTGTGACAATACCACATTCTGAAAAAACTCAAAGCCTGCGGGAAGAAGCACTTGCAGGTAGGGAAAGAATTGCTGTTGTGGGTCATCTGTTTCTAGAGTGTAACAATATATGGGCCATAGAATTACACTACACAAGATGGAAGGAGCACTTTCTTGTAGGAGATTGCAAGACACTATATCACCAGCACTGAGACTGCCAAGAAACAAGCAGAACCCCATGGGTCTCATTATTGGTGGTAAATCTACTGCAATACCGCCAGACTCATTTATCATTACTGCCTCTTGAACCCGTGGTTTACCACTGGATTACAAGTGGTGGTAGGGTGGTATTAATCCTCATTTTTGAGTCCACAGGACTCAATGGAGATTATAAATGGTAATTCCGCTGCTGTAATTCCACCAATTTCTTTACCTGAAAGTGGTGGATTTACCTCCAACATGATGCTGCAGGAATATCCTCCACTTCAAGGTCAAACATGTAGTTCGGCGATGCACTAAAAATGGTATCTGGCCATTCCATCTAATGCCATTACATCGAATTGTTTCCATCTAAAATAATGTGCATCGAATGCACGTGCTTGGGGGGTAAAGGGTTAATTTTTGTACAGGAGGATTTTAAATGGTAAAAAAAGGGTGTTTGGGGATACCCTTCAAAAGAAATGCATTAGATGAACATTTTTTAGATGGAAAAAATGTGATGCAAATGCATTTAGATGCAAGGAATTAGATACAATGACCATAAACCCTAAAAATGGCAGTTATTCCATTATTGCCAAACAAAAGTGTCAGTAACTGAATTACGCCCAGTTTTGTCCTGTACCATCACACTTGCATTGAGGCCCTATAGCCTCAGGACTGAGATTGCCGAGAAGCGAGCATTATAACCCTTTGACTGAGATTGGTGAGAAGTAGGTAGTGATCCGGGCATTCCCACAGATGGGCATAGAGGCACTTTGAGTGGGTCCCTCCTTACTCCTTGGCATAGTGACTCTTATTATTTCTAGTTGGATTTCCCCACTGCATTAATCTCACCCAAACACACAAAGCTACTCAAGGATGTGAACCTTGCAAGTATGACTCGTGTGTTCTTTTGATCCTCTGTCACACAGTGTTGTGGTGTTGATAGATTATGGATGATATGTGTTCGAAGTCTCAATTTAGTCTATAATCAATTAATTTAATACAATCAATCAGTTACAATTTGTTTCTAGGGAGGAGCGTGTCTTGTATTACAGACATATGCACGCATTCTACTACTCTCTCTTCTGTGTTACATTACCATTTGCTTAGAAAGAGGACGACAAGTTGATCACCTTGTAATTGTATTGTTTCAGCCCCAGAATATAACAGATGAGCTTGGCAACTACTGTGTTAACACAAAAAAAACAACTTGCCTTTCATTAAAACTGGAAGACCAATGTGCACTGAGTTCACCCCCACAAATCACTCAATCTTGTGAAGTTCTCACTGCCAAACTTTCCCTAACTAAGGCCCAGTCACTTACTATCCATCTAATATACAGACCGCCTGGCCCACTTGGAACATTTAAGGAGGACATCTACAGTCTACTATCTAACAATCTCAAAACAACCACCCAAGTGCTATTACTAGGTGATGTCAATCTAGGATTATACAAGCCTTCAGACAAGCAGGCTCTCAAATTAGCCAATATCCTTGTAGAATTAGGCCTGTCACAAAAAATGTATGCCCCGTACAAGTATGCTCTCAAATTAGCCAATATCCTTGTAGAATTAGGCCTGTCACAAAAAATGTATGAACCTACCCACAATAAAGGGAGAACCTTAGACTGGGTAGCTGACTACAACTGCATGGCCACCATCACCTCTATCGCACCGCAACTGTGGACAGACCATTCCCTCGTGTGTTTCACACTATCAACCACTATTTCACTATAGACCACTTCCGCTGACCTTACCCTTTGCCCCACCTTGCCCAATAAGGAATAAAAAGAATATCACAGTGGACAATATGATCCCTGCCATTCTACTCACTTTAAATGCACTAGCCGACAACCTAGACCCCGGCACACTGGTCCAACAATATAATAAAATTATGCTGACCACACTAGACAAAATTGCTCCACTAAAACTTAGACTGCGTAAACCTAAATCTCATCTAAATAAGTGGTTTACCCCCCAGTTAAAGGACCTACGTCTTCTAAAACGGAAATGTGAAACTACCTGGAGGCTACTCCCATCCATTGACAATAAATCTAAGCTAGCCAAAATTTAATCGCAATACAAAAATTAAATTTGCCTGGCAAAACGAAATTCCTATAACGAACGCATTGCCAAAGCAACCTCTAGTATGAAGGAATTGACCATTCTAAAACAGCTAGAGTCCCTGATTCACACACCTGACAGTTGCTTCAAAAATAAGACATGGTGCTCAGAGATCCAACATGCACTATCCAACAAAAGAACCACTCTCCAAAATAAAATTGCCCAAAAAAAGACACTCTGAATTTACCTCTACAATCAGATAACCTTGCCTCTCCCAGTGTAACACCTATTGACCAGACTGCTAGATTCCACTTCTCTAAAGTATCTATTGTAGAGGTTGAAAAAGTCATATTATCTCTCAAGCCATCTAATTGTAAAGGTGATCTCTGCCCAGCGGCTATAGATTGTGCACCGTTCATTTCTAAACTGATTAATGCCTCCTTCGCATCCGGCACTATTCCGTCTAATCTGAAACAATCCTGGGTACTCCCTCTCTGAAAGAAGCAATCTTTAGACCCACTTATTCCTACTAACTACCGTCCCATCACGATGGTACCATTCTTACTCAAAATACTTGACAAGGTTGCATATACCCAGATCCAAAAATATCTAGAACTGCATAAATTCCTAGGAGCAAGACAATCTGGTTTTTGCCCCACTAAATGGGACGGAAACAGCCCTCATCGACTTAATAACACAGGTTGATGAGCTAAGAGATAAAGGGAAAACTGCCCTCCCCTGACTGCTGCTCTCTCGGCTGCATTTGACTTAGTGGATCACAAGGTCCTTTGCAATCACTTGGACTCAGCAGCTCACTTCTCTAGAGAGAACATCAGATGGATAGAATCATTCTTGAGCGACAGACCTATGAGGGTCTTCCCCCCCATCGGCTGCTGCGGACCTCGTCCCAATCACATGTGGTGTACCTCAGGGTTCCTGTGTCTCCCCTACATTATACAATATATTCACCAAGCCTTTGTTCGATGATCTGGACCTTCTGGGTTTCACCTACACTAACTATGCAGATGATACTCTGATTCTCCTCCCACTTTCGGGAGATTATTGCAAAGACGTAGCATTGGTGAATAGAGTGTATCTCATCATCCAGGCATGGATGGCCACCCACGGTCTATGCCTGAATGATGATAAGACGGAGCTTATCATCCTAGGCACCCACCGTAACCTTAAGAAATTAGGCCTTGAATATTCAGCATTCACCATCGATGGAAATACCATCAGGGTAGCCAAGGAGGTGAAAACCCTCGGCTTTCACCTTGACTCTACTATGTCCTTTGACAAACAGGTGAAATCTTTGGCCTCTACCACCTCTTACACCTGTAAGCTTATCAGGGCAGGTAGACTTTTCCTCTCCAATGACAGCTGTATAATCTTGGCCAGAGCACTAATACTCTCCAGGTTAGATTACTGTAATGCTCTTTACAGCGGTGCAAACAAGGCCATTATCCAAAGGCTACAAACAGTCCAAAATAACGCCTTAAGAGCTGCGCTAGGCGTGACTAAAAGAGAACATATCTCTGCAACTAGACGCCAATACCAGTGGCTCTCCACCCACAACAACATTTAACTTAAAATGGTCTCCCTTACCCACAAAGCATTAAACAATGCTGCCCCTAGTTATCTGGCAGACAGACTACACAGAAAAACGTCCATCAGACCCACGAGAGCCAATAACACAAACTGCCTTATTGTACCAAGATACCGACTCACTAAGATTGGCGGTAATAGCTTTCCAGTGAAAGCATCCAAACTATGGAACTCCCTGCCTCACCAGCTTAGAGTAGATCAACCGTTCTTAGAAGTAATTACATCAACATGCTCAATTCAACTGACCACTAACATGTCCCATTGTACCTGCCTTACCTAGGATGCCCGAGACTAGACTTACATCATAGTGTAACTAGGATTTGTGCCCACCTACCCTCCTGTCCTAACTTGTTCTAACCTGTATACCTGTATATATGTCTTACTGTGAATATACATGTAATTCTATATGCCTCACTGTAACCATACCTGTAACTATGTAAGCTTTGCATCTCCTTACTGCTGCGCCCTGCTACCTTTGGGTTTGGTGCACATTACAAATTAATAAACAAACAAACAAACAAATCACTGTGTCTCGAGTTACAGCTGAGCCAGCTGTATAGCTCAGGTGTTAAACAGTGGCTTGTGATAGGGAGCCCGCCTTCACTCCTCAAGTTCAAATCCCTAGCATGGTTGACTCTGCCCTTTATCCTTCCAAGATCAATAAACTGAGTAATAATAATGGCTATTGGCATCCTAGGCGGGGGAGCCAACCAATCAGGAGGTTAGGAACGCAGGCAGAATCTCCCAATTTTAGCCCACGTTCCAAGACACCTGATGGTCACTTCCCCCACCTGCCATCTCCCGCCCACCCCAGACCCCTTTTTAAATAATCCCCCCTCGCTACTTACCTAATTGCAGCGGCCACTGCTGCTTCCTTGTTCCTCTTTCCTCATGTGTGAGGCTCCCATGAAAAGGGAAGAGGGGCTCCGCCCTGAGCACCACCTTCCCTTTCCATGGTGGCCATCTTAGAACAGTCTTTTTGTTCCATGAACGGGATGCCACGAAGCGACCCGTTCACAGAATGAAAAAACATTAAATTAGCTCTGTCCCAGTCCATGGGACTGGTGCTAATAGTGTTAAGCACCCGTTCCAAGGGCTGGAACGGGTGCTATAGTCCAGAGGCTCTCGTTATATGCCCGAAAGAAGCCACCGGGATGTTACCACCCGTTACAGCCCTTTGAATGGGTGCTTAACACCATATTATTATACCAGTTAAAAATGAGTGGAATTCTATTTTTTTGTTATAGCATGAGTTGTTAAATAAAAGCCTGATATTATTATTAACTATAAAACTATCCTACCTTGAGTTAAAGCAGAAAAACAATGTGCCTTGAGTTTAAATCTTTAAACTTTGAATCATCGAACCAAGCTTGGCACAGGCATCCTAACCCACCAGAGGCCATGTCCATATGGATAAACTTCATGGACATAACGCTTGAAGACCTTGTCGGAATACTCACGGCTATTGTGACCACCATCTTTGATGACAGCATTGTCCATCTTCCATCTTTAAGACTAATTCTGGGAAGCTCATCCAGCTGCTCCATACCATTAATGCCTTCCTCAAACAATTAATCTCCTGTTGAAGTCTATGCTTGACCCAGATGGCTTGCCCAACTACTGATCAATCACACATGCTCCTTTCATTGGAAAGGTCACCCAATAACCTTTAGTTGGCAGATCACCAAACGCAGCCTGGTATTTCCAGCATGTAGGTCATCAACAATGCCATGCCCATCATGGATACAGAGAACCCATGCCTGCTGGTTCTGCTCAACCGATCCACCACCTTCAGTATGGTTGACCACAAAGTGCTTAGCAACATAATTACCACACACATGGGTTCAATGACTGTACAATGATTCACCTCTTACCTCACGACCAGAGAAGAGCACATCCAGATGAGCACCAATAGAACAGAATGTGCCCCATAACACTTTGGCGTCCCCTAAGGGCCCATCACAACCCCAATCATCTTCTACTTCTACATGGAACCATTGAAGAAGCTGCTGACTAACCCTGACGCCAACATCTACCAATGCACCATCAACTTCATCTCTGCCTTGCACGCATTCATGCATGGATACCAAGAAACTACCTGCAAATAAAACCCACAAAGATACCATTCCTCCCCCTGAAGTGGAGGGAGTTGGGGCTCTACCAAGCCTGAAAATCAAGAACTGACTGCAGGAAGTGAAACTTGATACATTATCTTCTCAGTTCATGTTCAATGCCATGTCCCTCTGCATTATTGTTAGCAGTGGCCCTTCCTTCAAGACCCACTTTGCGAAGACTAAAAACCTAGACTGCCTGGTACCAGGTTTCTCTTCAAAATCAAGCCCTTCATCCCAGCCGTAGACCTCAGAACCATTGTCCCAGTCATTTTACTTTCTCACTTAATTGGGTAAAGCTCTCCTCACCAAAGTCCCATATCGAAGCCTGTCTCATTGAAGGGCAGAACATGCAAAAACAAATCACCTCAAGCTCTGATAGCTCAACTTGTCCCATCATGAGTCACACTCAAAGTGCCTGCGTCACATCCAAACCTTTGACAAATGAGGTTTCATTCAGGCAAATTGAAAATCTCAACACTTATTCAGGTTGCCAACTTACGGGGCCACAAAAGACGAGTTGCACCAGGCCGTGGAAGATGACCAGCGCTGGTTTTGAAATATTGATGGTTTGCATGGCACTTGCAGGCCGTGGGCATTCACCTGACCAGCACGCATTATATTAATGAGGTTGACGCGCATTACGCCATACGAGAACATCGCAAAGCCTTGCTTTACAAAAGGAGAGACCACGGAGAAACCAGTGCTCAAGAAACGTCTCCCAGTGAGTTCTGCATCCCGTTTCTATTGCTTTCCATGTTGTGTATTCTCCTGGTACCTGGACCTTGCCTGTTATCTGGAATTTCTCTGCCTTGCCCTGGGCCTGCTTATTTGAACCACTGTGTACTGGTCCCTTGCCTGTTATCTGGATGTTCTCTACTCCACTGTACATAACGCAGCATCCCTTGAACCAAGTATCCTGTAAAGCTACAGTGGCTACGCTGATGTCTTTGATTGTGTTAGGGCTGAACGGTTACCACCACATCATCCTTACAACTATCATATTGACCTAGTGGATGAGTATACCCCATAGTGAGAGCTGAGGATCAACATTTGCAGGAGTACATATGTGAAAACCTCCGAACTGGGTTCATTTGGATTTCGAAATATCCAGCAGCCTTTCCCTCTTCTTTGTCCCAAAGGTGGATGGGTAACTAGGTACACGTATCGACTACAGAGCGTTGAATGCTATCAGTATAAAGAACAGATACCTATTTCCTCTGATTGTGGTATTGTTGGATCAGATCAGTGCCGCCACGATCTTCAACAAGTGTGATCTAAGGGCAGCGTACCATCTAGTCCATGTACAGGATGGAGATGAGTGGAAGACTGCTTTCCAGACACAATATGGCCTTATAGGAGTACCAGGTAATGTTGTTCAGATTGTGCAATGCCCAAGCAACCTTGCAGCATTTCATAAATGAAGCATTTCATGATCTACTAGACTTATACATTATAGTATATCTTGATATACTGATTTACTTGCCTTTCTTGATCCAGCATATACAACATGTGAATTCCATACTGGAGAGGTTATGAGTCAATTCGTTGTATGGCAACATTGAGAAATGTGTCTTTCATGCTCATACCATAGACTTTCTGGGTTATGTCTTATTTATTTTATTTTATATGTATATTTATATAGCGCTGCAAGCCCTCGGGCATCAGGGCGCGTGACACAAATCATACATCTGACGAAGACCAGAACATAATAGCAACAAACAAATGAAACAAATAGAAACGAAAAAACACAACATTACAATGACATAATGACATAGTGGCACAGGCCTAACTGGGAAGGGTGAATCAAAGAGCAGTGCCACTGGGAGAATAGAGTCTGACTAAGGGAGCAAAACAATTAGGCACTATTTCAATTCAATACAATGTTCAGGGCCGTAGATGAACCTGCTTGCTGTGAGAGAGAAATTCTATTTAAGTACATCGGCAGACTGCTAAACCCACATCCCAAGATGATACAGTCAATGTTGCCACTCTGACACCAGATAGTGATTTGAATTCTACGCAACGCTTTTAGGTCTTGCATTCTCACACAGTTAGTCCCTAGTTTGGAGTTAAACCATGCCAAGATTTTCTTTTTCAGGGCTTCCCTGGATTCGTATTGATTGGGTTTGGGAACATTGGTGACAATCACATTTCGCGGGTCCAAGACAAAATTCCTTAATATGGGATCCATAATATTGGCCATTTTCCCTTTTCTTTGTCGGAGGTCCTTACCAAGTGAAAAAGTAGTCAGCAAAGCTGACTTGTTCAGTGGCATGGAAACCGCTCGCGCTATGTTTTCCGCTTGGCCAATTGCTGTGGGGAAGTCTTCACCTGCAGAGGCACACCAGCATAACTTGACTCAATAGGGGCTGTTTGACATCCCTTTTGCTGGTTATTCTTAGATGAAGGAGAAGTTTGTGTGCAGGCTTCCTTACTATCAGTTTCCATCATGTTGGACATCTCTGAGTCAGGCTAATAGGAGGTGAGACCATCGGAACCCACTAATGCTACCCATCTCTGGAAATCCATAATGTTCAAACAAGCCCCAAGCTTCTGCATTAACTGTTCTTGAAGAAGGCACCAGGGCTCTGAAACCTTAGCTGTCAAGAGCTGTGTGGACCTGGGCGTTAATATCAAAGGGGCAACAACATGTTCTTCAGAATTTGGATGATTTGCTGATATTCAAAAGTTCAGAGCAGACAAGCTGTTCTTGTTGCAGCTTCAGTCTGCATTTAGCACTCATTGCTAAAACGTCAGATAGACAGTTGTTACTCCTGCGGGGTGTTCGTACTGGTGACTGCATCAGGGGCACCACCCTGCCCAAAACAGTGGGCAGGGGACTAGCGGGACCCTGTCCCTGTATCAAGCCTGTGTCCCCTCCAATGGGCAAAACATTACCCTTATTCATGCCTGCCCCTAACCCGGGCTGTAGCCTGGTAACCGGCATGACTTGAAATGAAAAGCACAGAAAAAAGTAAGAGGGAAAAGAAAAAGCTCCTCGGCTCCAAGTACCGAGCTGTAAATATGAACCTGTGAGTGCACCTGTGAAAACACACCGGCATTAGCGGCTTACCCGTGATTCCAGTGCCAGTGCCAAGTGTAAAACGCTTGTGCACTGATAGGGATGGCTGAGGGAAACCGAAATGCTCAGAGCGCTACAGGCCATTGTCTGCTTACCACACCGAGGAACAGGCCGTCAGCAGAGAGAGCTGCAGTTCTAAGGGACTCCCAGCCCAGGTGGGTCAAGGTTGGTTTGTGGACGAAATTAAAGCCCAGCTTCCAGCTCCCAGCAACGCTGGAGGCTAACCTCGCCACCAGATTCCACACTTAACTGCGGTCCACCGCAGCTGCATCCCTCGTCTCCGTGACTGCCATGACTGCTTCAGAGGAAAGCACCCTATACAGGGAGGGAGGACGTCAAGCCTCACCGTCTAGCACACCCGACTCTGGCGCCTCTCTTTCTCATCTCCTCATGGTATCAGCATGGATGGCAGTAAGGTCAAAGCAGTTTTATAATGGTTGGTTCCATCCACATTGAAGGCATTGCAAGCCTTTCTAAGGTTCTCTCATTTCTATAGGTGTTTTATCAAGGTTTTTTCGGAGATGATTTCTCCCTTGACCACACTCACCCAAAAGGGGGTGATGTACCTATGGAACGAACAAGTACAACAGGCATTCAATTCTCTAAAAAGGGCCTTTATCATCGTACCAGTGTTGCACCGCTGTGCAGAACTTCCATTGATTGCGGAGGCCGATGTCTCAGACACGTCCATAATGGCAGTTCTCTCCCAGAGGTGCTACACCCGGTCGTCAATTTTTCTAGCAAAATGGATTCTGAAGAAAACAATTACCGGATAATGGAAAAAGAATTATTGGCGATTAGGACATTGTTTGGTGAATGGAGAGAGTATTTATTTGGTGCTTGTCATAGTGTGACTGTGTACACGGATCACCGCAATCTAGTGGCTATCAGCACGGGCAACTGTGCCAACGCTCGTCAGGCTCAATGGCAATTGTTCTTCTCAGCCTTTGACTTAATTGTTACTTAACCCCCTGCAGTCTCCAATATGAAAGCTGATGCCCTGTCTTGTATGCACGGATCCCAAGACAAGTCCCTGGAGAGGCCCCCTAATTCTGCAAGGAAGGACACAAGGTCTGTAATTGTGAGGTACCGTCCACCCTACTGAAACATCTGTTACTGGGTGGGTCAGCATGGATGGGAAACTAGTCTGTTACAATTGGTTCTATGCAAAGAGTTGCTCTATGCGGGAGATGCCTTATATTTGCCTGACTCTAGTAGCCGTCAGCAGGCTCTCCAGTGGGCTCATGACTGCCCATTGGCCAGTCATCTCAGACTCAAAAAACCCTAGAACTACTCTCTCGTTGGTGGTCCACCATATGCAACTATGCTATGTAGCATGTTACATGTGTGGTTTGTGCCCAGTATAAGTCACAAGGAAAACCATGAGGGGCTTCTGCAATCATTGACCCTACCTCCGACTCCACACATGTCCTTAAATTTTATTACAGACCTCCCTCTGGTGGGTCGCCTTGACACATCTTAGTCCTGATTGACAGCTTCTGTAAGATAAGCCAGTTCAAGGTGTGCGCAGGAATACATAGCGCTCCATTGCTGCCATTGTTTTTCATCTGCCACATCTTTCGTCTGCACGGATTGCCTGATTTTGGATAGGGTACCCCAATTTACATCCAGATTTTAGACAGCACTTCGAATGAAACGACTATCTGTAGAACACTGGCTTTCTTCAGCTTACCACCCACAGACTGATGAGCAAATGGAACGTTTGAACCAGACCCTTGAGCATTACCTTCATTGCTTCAGTCTTCAGCAACGAGGGGAATGGCCGACCCTATTAGCATTGGCGGAATTTGCCGTTAACAACAACCAAAATTCGTCCACTGCAGTCTCACCCTTCTTTTGCTATTACGAGAGTCATCCTTCCGTGCTACCTATACATATACCCTTGGGCTCGACAACTCCTTCGCAATGACACAGTAGCACTGTGTATCAAGGTACAGGAATATGTCAAAGTTCATCTACAAGTGGCACAGGAACGCACCAAGGTGTAAGCGGACACAGATCGCCAGCTCATTCGTTCCTATGATGGAGGTTCTCGTGTTTGGCTGGCTACCAAGAACTTGCCACTTCTAGGATATTGCAAGTTGCTGCCCAAATATGTTGGTTCCTATAAGGTCATTAAGGTCATCAATCGGGCAGTTGTATGTTGGCCCTACCTGTCACATGGAGGATCGATTCAGTTTTTCTGGTAAAACTTGCTGCTAAGCATGCCTGGTTGCCTTTCCGTCCGGCTGCAGTGTCCATACAGGATAACAATGAATACGAAGTCTGTGATATCCTTGGATTATGCTACGTTTGAGGTAAATCCATTCTGCTAATTGATTGGAAGGCCTATGGCCCAGAGGAGCTGTCATGGTAGCCCCTTCATAAAGTACATTCTCCCTTGTTACTATGTCGTTTCCTGTGCAGTTACATGACCAGCACACAGTAACGTTGGTGCGCATCAGGCGGTACCCGGAACAATGCAAAGCTTTACTTTACAGAAGGAGAGACCATGGAGAAACCAGCACTCAACAAACGTCTCCCACTGAGTTCTGCATCCCGTTTGTTTTGCTTCACTTGTTGTGTAGTCTACTGGTACCTAGACCTTAGCTGTTATCTGAATTTGCTCTCCCTTACCCTAGTCGTGCCGATTTAAACCGCTGTGTACTGGACACTTGCTTGTTATCTGGTGGTACTTCTTTTCTTATTCTGTGCTGGACCCGCTGTGTACTTTCCCTGTAACTTTATGAATTGTCCCTTAGTAGCACCCTTGTGACGTTCGGAAGGTCCTATCTTTTTCTTTGTTTTACGTTGGGAAGTGGTATCTGATCTTTTGCTCTGGATTCGATCTCATTCCGAACATTCGGTCTCGTTCTCGTCTGCTGTTCTCTCTTTCAGTTATTGATATTGTACATCTAGGTAGGGAAGGGACCATATCTGGAGTATCATCTGATCATCTCCTTTGTTTCGTCCCAAGGGATTCCGCGTGTCTGTCTCCAAGCCCATCGGTTTCTTTGGTGTTTATCTCCTCGAGTTTGTGCGGGATTATAACAACAGGCTCCTTATCCAAGAACTCCTGATACATTGGTCAAGTGTCTGAGCAGCACCAAAATCTGCGGCCCTGCGAGGATAGTATCTTCGGGAGGCAAGATAGGAAGAATGCGAGAACAGACATTCTCCTGCTATGCACCTGCACTCTGGAACAATATACCAACACACATATAAGACTGGGCCCATCTCTCTTTTATCATAGAAAGGAACTGTACGTTATACACCAAGAAACACCTCATCACCTGCTGACCCCCCTGATAGCACCCCATTCTTCACACTTCATGCTCTCCCCGTCTTTCTCAATATTCGACCCAATTTTTGTACATTGATCGGTTGGTATCTAAAAATGTTCCTGCTATATAAGCCCCATATATACTTACAGACCAACATGCAAATATTTATAATTAGGTACCAATGTGTCTTGCGTAACTGGGAAATCAATGCACATTGAGTTTTGACTAATACACAACTGTGTTCAAAATTCAAATTCTCAAAGAAATGTACCTTGAGTTTAAATTTCAATCAATGTGTCTGGAGTAACACATGTAAAACCAATGTGACTTCAGTTCAAATTTACAAACCAGAGTGGCTTTCACCAAATCTGACTAAGAAGTGACTCTTGACTATGAAGGCAACGCTTACGCAGATTTTAATTTTCCCTACAATGAATCTGACAATGTTGCATGTCATTTCCAATGTTGTGCTCTCTCCTTTCACGTTTTGGATTAACATTACCAACCCACTATTGGGATAGTCAAAGGGCTGCAGAACTGGAGTGCTGTGCAGATCTGTAACATCTGTTGCTACAATCCCACCAAGCAAGCCTTTAAGACACTTCCCTAGTTGCCAAGCAAAAACCATCAAAATATAAGACTCCGGTTCGTCCACATATCCTTACATGCACAGTCATCCGCCTGTGCCATAAAGATTTTCTAACCCTTCGAAAACATCCAGAAATATACCTTCATCCGGTCTCGGGAGGATAGCTTAGGGGAAACGTGCACGCCTTGGAAGCAAGACGACATGGAGCACCATAGGTTCGATCGGCGCTTAGAAACCTCTGGGTATTAAGTGTGTTATAAATAACCTATCATATCACTCCATAATTTAGGTAATACGACTGATATGGAAGGAGAGCCCACTGCCTTCGAGAACCCATACTCTGGAACTCTCTTCTTGCCCTATTACATCGAGAGGAAACTTCCTGAAATTGCAAATCGACTTGAAGACTTGCCTACTCGCTATGGCTATGCCCGGGAATTCTAAAACAGACTCAGAGCCCAGGACTCCCTCAAGAGCCAGTCACACCTAATCTGACTGTGGCACCGCGACAGGCTTTGAGGACACAACTTGGCCTAGCCATTATGATCCTCGTATAACACAACGCTATCAAAAAGATCCCCATTATCTCGTTCTGTTTGCTGGTCCATGTGTGCCTCTCCAAAGAGCTTTAAAACAACTCCAAATACATAAACCCATCATTTCATCCATGTGAATTGGCCTGTAACTAGACCCTCAATGTTAGGATTTGGTGGTGATCCATGCCCATTGGTAATATGCATCATTGTTCACATTTCCAGCAATAATGGTGCAACACGGCCAGTGCAAAAGTTGACATTTTGTGAAGCACATAGCTTGTCCTGATCTAAAGGATGCCATCCATCTACCAATAAGACCTGCAAAAGGCTAGCCAATCCTTGAGCCACCAGGGTCAAAGAGCAAAAGTTGTCACTCGGGGCCTTGAGGGCCGGAATCCTGACAGGTTTTCAGGATATGCCTCGTTAATATTCATGAGGAGAAACGTGCGTACATTTGGAATCATTGTCTGCAAATGTATCTCATGAATATTAATGAGGGGTATCATGAAAACCCAGCATGGAACCGGCCTTCGAGGCCTGGTGTTGACACGATTGTGATGTGTTCTCTGAGTGGCAGAGTAGCACATGGCTGGCACTCGAATCTGGTGGGGTCATGGATGTGATACACCCCTTACTTTGGCTTCCTTAGATACAGCTTGAACGTCATCATCTTTCATTTCTAGCAAGTCATAATGGCCATATTTTTGATGACACACTTTTTTCCCAATTGACTTCTTCCCTTTTTTTCTTTAAATGGCGAGTGCCCAAACTCATGTCTTCTCTTCTTCTAGGACTCCCTTTTTGCGGTATTGGGTCCTTTTTCCGACACCTGTTTTTCCGACTGGTGTTTTGCCACGGGAGTTTTGCCGAAAAAGTCCATCAACATTCTTTTGGGGGGGGGGTGGGTAAATAAAGCGTTGGGGGGAAGGGGAATTAAAAACATTTAAGGGGGCTCAGGGGGGTACAGGGGGGGGAGCCCCCCCAAAAATAATGCCCCCAAAAATATATTTATGTAAGAAAAAATGTTGATTAACTTTTTCAGCAAAACTCCCGCGCCAAACAAACCGTTGGAAATAAGGGGGTCGGTGAAATGACATGGACCCCTTGTTGCTGCCTCTTTTGCACCTTTCAACCTTTTTTTTTTAATTGAAATGCCTTTTATTGTCCTTCCCCTGTTAACATCCCATGTCCCTGCATGTCAACTCTTCGTAAGAAAAATGGTCATCAAATTGTGTTTCACATTTTGTTTCTCTAAAATGACAAAAAACGAATATGTGTGTGTGGCTTAGTGCAGTATGAATGACCACAAACCTAGCACGATGCATTAAACAATGCTTCATTGCTAATACATGTGCTAAACAAATGCGACATTACAAATGACAGTCCAAGAGAAGTGACACTTTTCACCGAAAATGCTAATGTTATTTACTGAGGATGACTTGTTTCCTAGCAACGATAACCCGGGGGATTACTCTCACGTCACATCAGTATGTGTCTTAGTGGCATGCTATTTTAAGTCAATTCATGGCTGAGAGATAGTCTAGGGGTGGAGTAATTTGTCCACCAGTTTGTGCAGTTGTCTGCGAGGACAGCTCAGGGGCAACCAAGACGACGCAGAGCAACACAGGTTCGAATCCCGCGTCCATGCTTAGAAACCTCTGGGTATTATGCGCGTTATAAATAACCAATTATAATTATAATTATAATTGTCCAAACATGAAACCTATAATCTTAAAGGCCACTTGTAACCTATGTTCTCCAAGTATTTTTTCCTTTTAACAAATGAATGTCCCAGGTGGGCACATGATGCATTAATTTCATTAGGACTTGAGTAAACATTGAGGCGAATGTGAGAAATAAAGTGAATTGAAAGGAAATGGGATTTCCAAGGGACAGTTATTTTGATGGAATTTATCATAGCATTTCTCATGTTAATTACATTTCTTTTAATAGCCTTCAGCATACATGTACAAGGCATCAGTCCTAAATATTCTTAAAGTTCACCTGGAGAGTGCATTTGCACATTTGACTAAAGAAAACAAAGGTCAAATCTGGTTCCACAAATCATTGGAGGTCTGCCATAAAATACTGATGGTATGGGTTAAGCAAAGGTTAACTTTGGAATAAGGAAATATTAACACATGGCCAGGGAACATCACAGAGAGGAATGCAACTCTGTTTATGTGGGGTACACCAGTGCTAACTATTAACAAAATGAAAGCTTGAAAGACAGGCATTGCAGTAAAAGAGACAGAGTAAAGGTTGCCTGCAACTACTAAGGTTCTTGGATGAAGTGACAGAAGATCATTCTTAATGATCTTGGGCAGGCTTTTCCAAAACCTGCGCCTCTTCAGATTCTTGGGACTACGACTCCCATGATCCCTCACCATTGACTATGCTGGCTAGAGCTGACGGGAGATGTAGTCCGCATCTGGGAAATGCAAAGCAAGATAACATGATGTGTAGCCGAAAAATAAGAAGCCTCCAATTGCATTATTGCAATCAGGGTTTATAGAACACATCCCAAGCCCGTGTCAGCTTTTAAGGCATGACTTTACCATCTCAGCGGCCATCTGAGGACAAAGATGTTGCTAAGAACCAAACACGCAAGTAACCTGAGATCTTAGAACTGCTGACCAGTAAGCCAACATGCCAGGACCCCAGAATCCTGTTCATGCTGATTATGGCTCGTATGAATTTCAAACCCAGGGCGCGCACTCCGTTTTCCCAATGGACCGATTAACATGTCTTTTCATCCTAACATGTGTAGTTGAGCCCCCTTCTTCATAGCTTTTCATAAACACATTCTGACTATTTCTGGAATTCTGTTTGCTTGGATGATAAATCCTCACGGGGGGTGGGAGTGCACCACCTGACCAGGAGTCTTGGAACACAGGCTTTATTAGCCAGTGGAAGCCTGTGCTCGGAGCTGACTGACTGATTGGCTGACTGGCAGTCCTCGGTCTCTGTTAATGCCCGCGTCTGCTCCTTTAATGCCACCATGGAAACAGAAAGGGTGATTGTTCTCATCTGAACAAGCTCCCTTGCTCTTTACTTGGCGGCCATATTGCTTTTTCTTTTTGGTGAACATTTTGGTGTTCCTAATCCTCGAGCTCACCAGTCCACCCAAGGGAGATCCACTGGGCAGGTAGGAAAGCCTTTGTGCTACGTTCGGTTGTTGCAGAAGCTTGGATTGACCATGTAGTGGGCTTTGCTTACCCTTCCACCTCTACCATGTAAGAGTCTTCCGCGCACAGACAAATTAGTGCCTGTTTATTTCGATGGAAAATCAAAGTGCTGTTCTTCAATTCTTGTACCCGTAATGAAGGTTGCACTGCCTTTTCCTGTTCCACATCTTAATGATCAAAAGTGATCCAAAAATCAAAAGATATGACTTCAAGATCCCCACTCTTTGCCATTGTGGGATGAGCTGGCAGCAGTCGCAGAATCTCCTCCAGAAACAACTATTTTAGCCGCAAAACTCCCTGACTCCGCTAAGGATCTCCTTTGTCTGTCATTAATCATGA
The DNA here is from genome assembly GCF_040938575.1 of Ambystoma mexicanum. Classification (NCBI taxonomy): domain Eukaryota; kingdom Metazoa; phylum Chordata; class Amphibia; order Caudata; family Ambystomatidae; genus Ambystoma; species Ambystoma mexicanum. The sequence continues at coordinate 75,621,828 of NC_090936.1, read as the reverse complement.
AGGCGGTGCATCCAACACAGTGCCTTGACAAAGTGCTCTCTGTAAGGGCGAAACATGTGTCCCCAACTTTCATCGGAAAAGTGTTCCTTTCAACCACAATAAAAAGATGATACACCAGCAACCCTAGACTGCGAACCGAAAAATTCAACAGGCGCTGTACATTTTCAAATCTCTTCCAGGCGTGACTGTGCTAATAGGGGTTGTTTCCTAGCATGTTTGCCGTTGTCTTGTACTGTGGATACGCGAGGAAAATTACAATAAGAGATGAAAATGACATGAGCAGTTGTTGGGAGGAAATGATGGCGATATGGGAGTTGAAAAGACTAATGTTCACAGTAAAGACGCGGCTCATCAGATGTTCCGATCAGTTAGGATAGGCGATTAGCGCTTTCCGCAAACACTGTTTGTATCATCATTCATGAAAGAGGAGTTCAAAAAGCAGTGTCACTGGAGGAGCATATGATGTCTCGGCGGGAAACTCATAATGCCACTCGATTCTTTATCTTGCGGTGTCAGCTGTTCTGCCGAGAGCTGATGAATACATATTCCACTGCATCAATGATGCGACATCTACTTACTATCTTTAGAACAACATAAGGTGCCCTGCGGAGACCTAGTCTGTATCAGTGATTGTGTAACCTGTACAATTTAGAAAGAATGATTCAAAGATTGAGCTATTTACGTTTGTGTTGCGTAACTATTTCTGTTGAAATTCCCTAAATTGTATTTTCTCCTTGCTCTCTACATTTAAATTTGTCATGGATATTAATTAGTGCTCTGATTTCTTTGCAGTCGTCAACACAAATCTTTGGTCATTACTTTAAAGCTGGCAGGTGTGTGGGCAGGATGATCTTCTTCCGGTACGACCTTGTTACATCACCAGTATATTTTTCAATGAGTTTTTTGCCAACAATGCATATGTGGTGGTGCCGCCAAGTCGTCTTGTTTGAACAGGCCGGTCTCAAGTTGGGCCGTGTAAGATATCAGGTTGGAGTGAGTCTTGCGTCTTCTGGGAGGTTACTTCAGAGCTGGGGCGTGAGTTCAGTGAATCGTATGTCCCTTTGGGTCTTGCACACCCTGTTTTGGGGTTGGCAGGCCTGTGTGGAGCACAGGAGTCTGTTGTGTCGGTATCAAAAGCAGAAGAGTTTGATCCTTTTCCTGAAGCTGGTGGGATTCCTTGCATTACCAAAGTGTAGGGATTCATGCGATTGTTTAATGTATCACTGGCTGTAAACGGCGTATCATATGCTGATCTAGAGCGCGCGCGCTCTCTCTCTCTCTTTGTCTGTGCTCTCTTTTTCTTGCTGTCTCCCTTTCTCTGTTTTCTCAGTCTCTCCCTGTCCCTCTCTGTTTCTGCCTCGTTCTATATGGGTGAGAGTCAAGTCGACGGCTGCTTGTTTGCTTAAGCCACCGCAACCGCTGCCGACAGCTGTGTTGACAAGTATGAACAAATAGAAATCTTGGGGCTGTGTTTTTTTCAAAGCTTGCTATTAAAAATAAATAAAAATTAAATCATCTAACTGTACTTATGACAACGGACATATGCTTGAGATTGGTCAAATTTAATATTCCGTAGGTTCAGTTACAATTTGTTTACAAATGTTGCCATTTTTTGGCGGACATCTCTACGTGCAGTTGGATATATGTCGTATGCTGTTTGCATTTGCTAGAGTGCCAACACGTGTTTCAACCATAGGTCTTTCTCAAGGCGTGGACTGGTGGGCCTGTGGTGTCCTGTGTAGGTAAGGCCGATTTACTTCCGTTTGGGTGTGGCTGGTTAGCTTCAATGCCTGTCGGGGCGGTTGGTGGCGATCTGCTAAGCTCACAGCAATCGTCTGGATAGTATATATTGTAGTCATAAATATATCAGAATTGTCTTACCTGAACAAAACACAGTAACAAAGCTGAGAATAACCATATACATCATTTCCTGATACAGAGTTATCACTCCAAGGACTACAGTCTGGCACACTACTGTTGTACAGTAGCAAAATACTCCCATCAGAAAGGGGGATGTGGCAAATAGCACCACTGACGTTGTCAGACTTTCGCATAAAGTCATTCAATTTTGGGAACATTAGAGAACGACCACAGATCCTTATTGATAATAATATCTGTGATTAAAATGTACCATCAATAAAGTTATGGGGGTTTAAGAAAGCTTGAAAAAACCTTTAACCTGAAATGTGAACAAAGGAAAGTCCATTTGAGGCAAGTCACACATTCCACACCGCCACCTAGTAGCCATCGCTGGAAGGTCACCTCCAGTTCGGAACCAAGTCAGCAAGGCATTGTGGGTATGCAAATTAGCCCAAATGCAAGCCCTTTTCTACAGAAATTGTCTTTTTCTTAGAGGGCAGTGCTTCTTTATACATAGCTTGATTTACACACCGGCATATACATACACTCATTCAGACAGCCTTGGGATATGGAGGAGTGGATGGACTGGCTGTAACCTTAGTCGCTCCCTGCAGGTCCAAGGGCAATTCCCAACATGGAATTGCAGCCGGGTCTCAGGCTAAGGTTGGCTGTGCATATGCTGATTGAATGATATCTTATTTTGTTGACAATTTTGTTATGAGTCATCTGAGACAATCTGGGAGTGTTGGGCTTCAAATGCATCAGGGAGTATTTTCTAGCACGCGCTGCAGTAATGTTTTGCAGAAGAAATAATGTGCAAATCTGCTTTTCCGTGCGACAGTGCCCCAACTTCCAAACGATGCAAAGGCAGTCTCAGTCCTTTAACTTTCACTGATAGCATGTCCCCCCAAACTCACCACACAAAGCTGGGTAGAAAGCCTCAAACCACTATGTACCATTGATATTGATATTTTATTTCTATCGCACTCATGCACAAGTGTTTCAGAGCACGATTAATTACGACGCACCATCCGTAGAGAAAGAGGAGCAGGTACCCCCTCCACTAGATTATCTCCCATCCTAGCCCAGCCAGCTGTGCTCTAAAAACAGCTTCATCCATCAATGGTCCACTGGAGTTGTGTTCCCAGGCCCCTCTGCAGCCAGCATCCACCCCTTCCTCAAACTCCTCTGTGATCAATGAGTCTAGTCATCCTAGAAACTAGGCATCAATATATATATACAATATTTGTGTCTATAAAGTGTGATAGGGCTTAGTGTGCTCCATAAAGGTGAAAATTAAATAAATAAAATATTTTAATTGTCACAACTGTGACTGCCATTGTCAAATAGTGCATGATATGATATGGCATTTATAACGCGCCTCTACACAAGTGTTTCTAGGCGGGACAAGACAAGGGAGACAGAGGCAGGACAAGACAACCGATCTTACTAGGCCATGTGTCATTCAGATCGTGCAAGCGCGACAGCGCAAAGTACAGCTCAGTGACGCCGCAGTGCACTTGGGCCCACCGTAGAGAACAGGGAAAACCAATCCCAGAAAGTCATAGTGGTTAAGAGCCGGATGATCCGAAGCTCGCGGGACTCCACGCATAGTTGGAAAAGACTTGGCGGCAGATCCACCGCGAACACATGTAGAGCTCTTGAGAAGAATGGAAATTATACCCTTGCTCCATCCCACTGGCACCCCCTGGGGAGTCTATCCAGAAGTGTGGTGTGATGGAGGTCAGAGGGCACCATTATGTGCTTTCCTTTATCTCCTTGTCGGAATCATCTCTCCTTAGCGTCTGGCAGGATAATGGGGGCCGAATGATGGACTCTGGCTTGCAGTGGCTGTCTCCCAGCAGAGAGATGGTATCAGAATCTAGGGTTTATGGGTGAGGGTGGTCTGGGGAAGAAGGTGATCAGGTGATGGCCATCTGGGGAGGTTTCTGGGTGATAATTACAGTGCATTGCGGGGGGCAAAGGGGGCATGGATTTAAGGCATCTTAGCTATTTATGACAATGGAATGGAAGGTGTTATGTGATTTTACCAAAGCAACATTCAGAGTGGTATATTTTACCGAGGGAAAAAATACTGATTTGTTTTATTTTTTTATTTGTGCCCCCCACCGTCCAAACCCCCTGTTTTCATACGTTTCTATCCCCATCCCCACCCATTTTAACCCCTTACCCCACTACCATATATATATTTATTTAACATTTTTGGTGTTTTTTTCTTCGGTAAAATGTACCACTCTGAATTGTTTTCTGTGAAATGACTGGATACCGAATGAAACATTAAGAAATGTTTGGAAAATGTGGGTCCACAAGGAGCACTCCAATTGAAGATTTGGGGGGACGGCATTGGCTGAAGTTTTGGGCTCAAGGGGCTAATGCTTTTGATAGTTCTTCCCGTGATATAGCGTTCTTCCATCGACGGGTGTAATTTTGATGATTTATTTCCGAGTACGTTTTATCAAAAAAAAACTCATCAGAATATATAGGGGTGGGTTGGAAAAGTATATATATGAGGTTGGGGGGTTGGGAATAGGTAAAAAAACAATAGGTGATGGTTGCTTGGTGGGAACCCCCAAAAATTTGAAATCAATTTCGATGAGTTTTTTTGGGTAAAAAATACCCAGAAAAAACATTGAAATTTCACCCGTCGATGAAATGACATATAACCCTTCCCACGACATGAGGTTGTAATGTTCCAGAGGTGGATTTGGAGGACACAGCTTTAATGCCCTAGATTACTCCCTCGGAAGGAGATCACGTTTTGTGATGTGGGGTGGGTTCTTGCTGGCGCTGAAGGAAGGGGCTACAAGGGCCGGTTACTAGAAGATGCGGCCGTGCTGTAGTTCATCTTTGCTTCTGTGATAACAGAGTGCAATACTATGTCGGTCAACTAAGACACGGATGTTGGCTGTGGTCTTGACTGTTTACCTGGCTATTCGCCGCTATGACCCGTCGGTAGAATTGTTCCGACATCAAGTCCAGCTATTTTGTGGCCCCCCACCACACAATAACCCACATTAGCCATGCCGAGTATCTGCTCTGAGATGTGTGGTAACCACAGTTCTATGTGTTAAAATTGCGGCACCCCCGCAACCCCCGCTCGCCTTAAATGGTATAATGGGGTACACCTTTACCGGGTCAACCCACAGCATTTTTGACGACATTTTTGCCACGATTTTATTACTTTATACCGTAACCACAGTTAATGTTTGAAGGGGAATAACTCCCTTTATTATGATGACTGCTCTTTGTAAAAGTCAGGGCTCAAGCCAAGGGTACACACGGGTGGAAAGAGTCCCCCAGTTTTTTCAGAAGTTCCCCCAGTTTTTTCAGAGGGCACCTTGATATGCTACTTTCTGGTGATGCCACATTCCATTGGTATGTTAATGAGTCCCCCACTTTTTATTTTAGGACTTGACCCCCGGCGAAAGTGATCATGAGAATGCAGATGTTCAATGTCTACTCCTGAAGAATGCTGATTTGCATCGTTGACCGGCCACCGCTACTCGGTGTTACCCGCCGCACCTTCAGTAGAATCGGGAAATTGATGCGCATTCATTCATTGGACTGAACAAAACCAGTGATGGAGTTGCTCATTGAGTACCACGGGAGTAGGCAGGACCACTTCCAACAGGCAGCATTTGGGCACGTTTGGATGATGATGCTACTTGCATTTTAGTCATGGGTCCAAGTTGTAGGAACATCTTACTTTTTGTTGCCGACTGTGATCGAATCGGACCATCCATAACGAGGACTGGCCATTCAGTCTTCAGAAAGTAGGCAAATTGCCCCGTTACAAAGCAGAAAGAAATAACATGAGAGCAGACGGACCCTACTGATTTCAAGTTTTGGCTCTTCCTCCACCCATAGGACGAAACAATTTCATTTGAGTACAGCCAGGAGAGAGATGGCATGTGAGTAGGGACACACAGCTTGTGGGTGTTGTTGACCCACCCACTGACTGCCCATGGCCATTCTAATCCCCATGATCCTTCCCAATCACCACCTGCCCCACCTCGCCTAAAACACTTCCTGCTGGGATCTCTTTCAGCTAGCTCTATCAAGCAGTAACATCAAAGTTTGGTCTGCCAGTGTTCTGGTTAACCAGTCTGCTGGGATAAAGGTGCAACTGTTGTAATACAAATGTCTTAGCCAAGTGTGCCTTCAGCTACTTGTGTTATATCTGTTCCTTGTACTGAAGCCCCATTGTACAAGCCATTTTGACTTGTGTATAGGTATTCGATGGGCATTGCCAGGAACTGCTATCATAGCAGTCTCAGGAGGATAGCTTAGGGTCTCAGGAGGATGGCTTAGTGGCAACGCGCTCGCCTTGGAAGCAAGACGACACGGAACAACACAGGTTCGATCCCCGGGTCCGCGCTTGGAAACCTCTGGGTATTAAGTATGTTATAAATAACCTATCATATCATATGCCTAGGAACCTACATTATTTTCCAGCTGTTGCCAGATAGTACCATTGTGCGCACTAAAGCAAAAGCTGTTAGCTTTGTCAATGCTTGTTTGGTATGGCTGGTAGCAAGCAATGTTAGACAGATTAAGATAGCAATGGTGGTACGGTTACCTTTGGTGGCAATGCTGACCTTTAAGGCTTTTGGGTGGTACGGCATGAAGTTGTTGAAGGATGCCAATCCTTACTCGAATAAGAAAGGATTATTTTGCTGCCCTGCCCTTGGTGGCCCCGTGCTGGGATACAGTAGGCCGCACTCACTTAGCCATGTTTTAGTGCCTGGCAGCAGACTACGATTTACACACATTTCTTTCCAATGTGAATTCAAACCAGGTGTCTGAAACCTGTGGCTCTACGGATGTTCTGGCCTATCACTCCCATGACCACTCACCATTTCCTATGCTGGTGCTGATGGGAGTTGTAGTCCAAAACATTTGTAGAGCTACAGGTTGCAGATCCCTGATTGAATCTTTGAAATCCAGATTTGGTTTTCATATATTGCTTCTCTTTCTTGTATGGTGTCTTGCCCCTTTGCAGGTGATATCTGTGTTGTTGCAAATACCTGTATTTCCTTCTCTGGTGCCAGGATGACTCCGGCCATCATCCTCGGATAAGATGTAAGGGAAGAGGAGTCGGGTGGGGCAAGGGAGAACACACAGGCGTTAACAAACTGGAGTACCGCATCTTGGCTAGGGGTGTGAGGAGCCAAGCAAAGGCCCATAAACGAGAATGAGCAGCCGTATGTTTGTTTGTTTATTTATCTGTAACGTGCACCAGATCTAAGGGTATCGGGCGCGAGGACAAGGATATTTTCAGCTTACATAGTTACAGTGCGCAATACAAAATACAGCGTAGCTTACAGAGTTACAAAGATGCAATACAAAAATACAGTGTAGGCTACGGTAGAGGTCACCACAAATACGTGAAACAGAATGTAGGATACCAAATACTACAGGTTGGGTGAGGTGCAACAGGTGGGATACTACTATATACCATATAGCTATAAACAGTACATTTAAGCTTAGGTGGTCTCCATGAGGTGAGAGGGGTCAGGAAGGCAGGTTTCGAAACTGAGGGCAGCTGGGACCTGTTTAGCTCCTGCGTGTGGCGGTTAGCTTGACAGCAACCAGGAGCTACGTTTGACTCCCCAGGAAACCTGATGCTGAAGAAACACTCCTGTGTGAGTGTAACTCTCTGCATTTGGGGCAATGTATAAATAAACATTAGGACACATCTATACAACATTTAAAGCATGATGGGTTGTAAATAGTGGACAAAAGGATATGTTTGCAGCTTATGTGGAAGTAAGATTTGCGGAACGTGATGTACTAGCGCCTCGTTCCCCCAGTGGTAGCTCCTGGTCACTGGTTAATGCTGGATACACAGGAGCTGCTTTTAGCTGATGCTTATCTAATCTTAATTTCGATCCGTTAAAACGATTAAAGGCCCTAGGCATCCTCTCCCATATCTGAGCGTGTTTGCTACACTCTGAAACACTTGTACGATCGCAATAGAAATAAAATATCAATCTATCAAAAACTTTCACTTTGTGATGTGAGCAAAAACAGCTATGCAGAAATAGCTCATGGAAAGGTTGCCATCAAACGGGTTCTTCTGGTCCCACACGTGTTTAGAGTAGATAAACTGTCAAGTTGGAGCCTAGTTACCTGTGATCGAACCTCAACCTCATCAATTGACCAAATAAATCTTTTGATTATGGCTAAATCACTTTTATCTCCTGGTGACTCAGCTTGTGACTATATGCAATGCAAATGCATGACATGATACCAGTCTGTTCATAACTTCACCTCTGCCCTCGCATCGCATCCTGGTTTCTACAATCGCATGTCAATCGCATCGCCCATCCTACTACTCTGTGTACAGCACCCCATGTCCGAGATGCTCTTGCTCCAATAAATTAGCTCCATCCTGCTTCTCTCGGCTATGTCCGTGCAGCGGTGTGCTCCCATCAGTAATTGCGAGATGTAGGGGGTGGGGCCGACTCCTGCGTCTGGGATGCAGTGTTTCTCGTTTCTGATTCCGACATAGTCTTTCTAAGTTTGTCACACTAATTAGATTGCAACCAAGGATGCATGACACTAATGAAGTCCAAATGGATCTACCTTGAGATGGAAAGGTCAGATGCGCGGAGCGCGTGCCGACGCAGTGGTGTAACTCAAAGAGACAACCTGAAACACAACATTAGGCGGATCCCAGGGATCTGTGATCCTATTTCTTTGGTTTCTGGAGTTTATGAGCAGAGGGTTTTCAAATACCCTACAGGTAATTCCAGGTACTAGCTTTGGCCAAATGGACTAACCGAGAGGATAGCTCAGGGGCAATGCGATTGTTTTGGAAGCAAGACCACTCAGAGCAACGCATGTTTGAATCCCGGCACCGCGCTTAGAGCCTGGCCTCTGATATTAAGCGTGTTATAAAACATTAATCAATTTAACTGAGTTATTGTCTATTTTTGACACTTTTTGCTCCCACCTGGGCTTTGTGCAGCCACTGCCAAAAAGATACACGTACCTTCATTAATTAAATTTAAAAAAACAATGCATGCAGTATAATTACTGCCATCTACATTTGCATATGCTTTGTTACGATGTGCAAATAGATGCTTCATGCAAAGGCCCTTATATGCTAAAGAGTCCATTGTGCTGTATCCATGACAACAAACCACGGTAAAGCGGTCAAAGGGTCGTCTCCTCTAAAATCAGCAACCAGCTCTGCCTGTCCATTGAATAATTGGATTCATCAAGAGAGCGCGCGTAATGAAAGATGGCATTGGCGCAGCGTGACGGAGAGGGCGGGGCGGGATTAATCGCGGAATGCATTAAAGCCAACAGTATATCAGGGCTCGAAAAAGAGAGCCAGATGGTCTGAGATGCTTGAAGAAAGGATCCCGGCGGGATCCATGGAATTCAGTTACTCTGAAGTAGTACCTCTCAGTAGTTACTCAAAATGTAGTATTAAAAAGAGGCTGAGCTCAAAGAAATAGGATGAAAAATCTACAAAACACAAAAAGGGGGAATTTCACATTTAAAAATAAACAAAGTAATTGAATTGTAAAACAAACAGCTACAGGCTGGATGGGGGTGGGGGGGGTGAAACATTAGGGAACAGTATTGTTGCGTGGTGTGTAGGAGACAATTGGATTAAAATAGCCTAGAAAGGGTACGTAGGGTAGATCTTAAACTCACATGACACTGTTTATCTATTTTTCTATTTTATGGCACTAAAGGGTAGGACTCTATACTTTGAGATTACATTTTTTTCAATTCACAATTTATATATTTGTCTTTTTCACATTAATTTGTACATACCTCCTGTTGGACTCAGCTACTCTTTGAGTGCAACACAATTTACTGCGCATGACCCACAAAATTGCTACGCCTCTTCTTTTTACAAACGTCTTTCAGAAGCTGTGGCGTGTCAAATTCAAGGAGCGATATCGCGGTAGCCGGCCATTTTGTCCAGCCTGTTCCACTGCATTTGGGGAATGGCCATTTTGCTGCCTTTTGTGCTGCAGGAATTTTAGGAGGGGGTCTTGGGGTAGGATTACATATACTCTTGATTTTCGTGGTAGTGGGGATTAGGGCGGTGTGGGGGCCATTGGAGTGGGGCATTAGGGGCTTGGGCCCATTAAAAATGCAGCGAAGTGGCCAGACGAAATGTCCCAGAATCAATTTAACCTCTGCCCTGGCTTCCTTGCTCTGGCTGTCCATTGAGGGGCTCATCGCGCAGACTTTCTGGCATCCTCTGAGCTCAATTTCGCAATCTTAATCTGCAGGTGTTTTGATGGTTCCTAAATCCGATCAATCAAGTCTAGGAGGCCGGCCTTTCCCTCACTAGGAGCCCGCGCCATTTCGGCAGGATTATGAAAATCTGCCTGGTTGGGTATTTTCCCAGAGTAGTCTCTTGGGGGCTTTGGATTCTACGTTAAAATAGCGAAAATAAAATAAGAAGGCCGAAAAATAAATTTATTTTAATCAAACCAACCCTCCCAAACTGTTTTTGTTTTTTTAAATTGTGGGGTGAGAACCCTCGGAACCCCTACAATACCTCCACCTTAATGTATACCTTTACTCCACCCCTGATCTACTTGCAAAAATCCCCAAAAAATTTGAATAAATACATTTTTTCTTTTCGTCCTCGTTCTTTTTGTTTTCGTTTTTTGGGGAGGGAATACCCAGGTTTTGTACCTATATTTTAGGAATGTGGAGTTAGAAATATTGTGTGTTAGCACTTTTCAAAGGGAGAACAATTATTTTATATTTTTTATCTTTTTGGTGTTAAATGTGTAGCTAAAGTGCTCACACACATCATTAAAGTGAGGGACTGGGCAGGGGAGGGACATTCCTAAAGGAGCACTTGTTTCAGAGATGGACACAGTGTTCTATCCTAGTGCTGGTGATCTCTCAGGTGTGCAGGCGACCAGTAATTTGTTCTTCAAGTGAACCTGTCCTAACCAGGCCTCAGTACCTGCATTCCTCATTTTTGCCAGGATTTAGTACCTGGATTCCTCCAAGCTAAAGAAGAGTGCTGGTACCTGGAGAACATTGAAACATGTTGCTAGACTTTTCCATGAAGAAGTATTCCGCTCTGTCCTCCTTTGTTGTGTCCGATAGCTCCCCTTCGTTCCACTACCCGCAGTGCCATCATTCTCCTCCCCTCCACTCCTTGCACAACAAAAGGAGGGGCAAACATGCCACCCCAGAGCTGTCAGTTGAGCCAGCCACGGTCCTGTAAAACGCCTTCGATGGTCCTCGACAACTGCGGAAACCGTTTTTCGGGCTCAAGGAAATGTGACGCTGGTGCGTAATGCGCCAAATCCGTTCTTCCAGACATCTGCTATCATCCGTGCTGGGGTGCATAATGCATGCGGTGGAGCAATGTACTCAAAAATACAAAAAGGAAACAGGCTACCCCTCCCCCTTCCGCGTATTCAAATACTCAAAAAACAAAAAGGATACAGACTACCCCTCCCCCTTCCACTTATTCAAATACTCACAAAACAGAAAGGTTACAGGCTACCCCTCCCCCTTCCACTTATTCAAATACTCAAAAAACAAAAAGGATACAGACTACCCCTCCCCCTTCCACTTATTCAAATACTCACAAAACAGAAAGGTTACAGGCTACCCCTCCCCCTTCCACTTATTCAAATACTCAAAAAACAAAAGGGATACAGGCTACCCCTCCCCCTTCCACATATACAAATACTCACAAAACAAAAAGGATACAGGCTACTTCTCCCCCTTCCACGTATTCAAATTCTCAAAAAACAAAAAGGATACAGGCTACCGCTCCCCCTTCCACGTATTCAAATACTTTTGAGCTATGTTAAGTGCCATGGTTGAGAAATCCACTGCACACAACCAGAAACCTGTTAGAAAACTTTTGTATAAAAAACAATTCATATTACATCACAAAACACCCGAGGTTACGCCCCTGATCAACTATCATGGATGCCCCGATACATGTTTACAAACGATGTCACACTGTGAGGTTAGTCCTGGGAAGATACCGTGCTCGCTTCTGCCCCTTGTATGACTTACCTTGGCTATACCATTTCTGCTGCGCCAGGTTTTGCCAAATGGAGGTTTATGTTAGATCAAAAGGCTACAATGTTGCTTTCCCAAATCCTGGTATTATATCGACATTTGGCTCATTTTCCATCATGCCCACACTAAAATTCTATGTTGGCAAGGTAGTCCCCCAACCAATTTATGGACAAGAACTATTTTTTGACGCAGCCTTGAATTTGCTGGACGTGTGGGAAGCCAAGATATGGCGCGTAGTTTTAGGGGTATGATATGATAGGTTATTTATAACGTGCTTAATACCCAGAGGTTTCAAAGCGCTGACCCGCGGATCGAACCTGTGTTGCTTCTTGCTTCCAAAGAGAGAACGTGGGCCCTGAACTATCCTCCCGAGCGAGTACAACCTGTGTGCCCACAGCCGCTATAAGATTTGAATTAGGCATTATTTCTATTCATGCCCGGGTGGAGTGGAGTCTCTTGAGCTTCTTCCAGAAGAATACTTGTCCCTATTCGCGATTCCCTTTGTGAACTTTCAGGAGTCCACGAACCTGTCTTGCATTGGGAAATGTCCCAAACTTGTCAGTGTAATTAAATCCCAATGTGGTGGAATTTTACAAAAAATCAATATGAGTATCGATACTTTGATCCAAAATCCAACCAAAGCAAACAATCTGCTATACGATCATGATTGGATCGAGACGCTTGAAAGACCCCTTGGGTCCTCTTGCATGGCGCATCCCTCCCAGGAACATAAATAAAGCACATAAATAAAGCGCTGTTACTCCTCCATATCTTGTCAAATTTCCTGACCGCCACCACAGGAAAATATTTCTAAACTTTAGATGGAACCTACTGCCGACTAACGAGATTCTATCACGTCGTGGTATAATTGCATCTGATGACTCTGGATGCAGGTTCTGTGGTCTGAAGGGCACTGTCGAAGCCACCAGACATTTGCCCTCTTTCTTTGAAGAGCTGAGCGATAAAAGGTCTAGATACCAGGGCTAAATGTTTCCTACTAATCAGTGGGCCCAAGAGAAGTATATTCGGCACAGGTGTCTAACTGGTAGAGTGACCGCCGACACTTTGGCTGTAGCAGCTTTTATCAAATCTCTAGAACTCACTGGAAAACAGCCAATTTTTTGGGATCCGCCAGCAATAGCTGCCGAGTAGTCAGTAGTTCGCGTTCGCATCTTTTTTACTCATCGAGGAGGTTATGCAACTTTTTTTGTGATGTCTTTTTTGATCAACTATGCCAGTGGTAACCCCGACACATATGTACATTGAGTGCTTGTCTTTGTAAAGTTGTGACAACTCAATCATTTGGATTGTCCTGAGTGTTATGTTATGTGAATTCTCTTCTAGACTTAAGCCTTCATGTATTTTATGTATCAGGGTTATGAATTATTGTTTTATTGTATTTGTATCATTTTCATGCGCTTCATTTGTTATATTTATTGATGTACTTCTCGGGAGGATAGCTCAGGGGCAACGTGCTCGTCTTGGAAGCAAGGCGAAGCAGAGCACCACAGGTTTGATCCCTGGGTCCGTGCTTAGAAACCTCTGGGTATTAAGCGCGTTATAAATAACCTATCATATCATATCATTGTATTTGTAAAGGTTTTTTGAAGCATATACAAATAAAAAATTGAAAAATAATAATTCACATTTATATAGCGCTACAAACCCTCAGGCATCTGAGCGCTACTTATTATTACCCACGGTGTGTGGTGCTCATTTATCAACCTCGGAAGGATGAAAGGCTGAGTTTGTGACTGCCCGGATTCGAACCTGCGTCCGCACGGATGTCAAAGCGAGCGGAGTGCTCTCTGACCGGCATAAATAAGCTGATGTCACGCAAAGGACACTAGTGCCGTTGGTTTCAAGTATTTTAACTCAGACAGAAAAGAAAAACTAGAACGAGAAAGAGAAAAGAAGGCAAGCAATTTCATTTATTGGCAGTCTACACGTTATTTAGTTACCAATAAACACACAATCAATGGAAACATTAAATAAATAAATGCAAACATACAGGAAGAAAGAGGCGTAAATAATATTTGGATATTATGCGTATGGGGTGAGGTAGACGACCTTTCGGCTGTGCCCTAAGCAACTATCAGTTGCTGTGAAGCATGTGATTAGACATGAACTGAATACTCTGCATTACCTGACTATAAGCCACAGGGAACAATTTCATGGAATTGTGAAAAGTAAACTGATTTGCTGCACATTTCACTGCTCCCCATCACTAGATGGATGCCCGGGTAATGATGGAAGCACCCCAGTCCACCTGGTTAAAATGTGACACTGCCTTGGCATCCGTGACAATGGGCCTCATTACTGCTTTGGCGGTATTCGCGTACTGTTTTTGCCACTCTGTCCCGTGGATTTATTGTGGGATTACAAGTGACAGTAAAGTGGGGTTTATCCCCCTTTTTCGAGTCCATTGGACTCCATGGAGATTGTCCCAGACTTGCTGTGAGCGGTCATTCAGATGCAGTAAATCTGACAATTTTTTGAGGTAAATTGGAGTGATTACCGCCAGGCATTTACTAGAGGAATGTCCTCCACTTCGCCGCCAAACTTGGAATTCGGCAGTGTAGTAAAATGAGCTGCAAGGCATTTACTGCCTGAAAAAGTCACTGGGCCTCATTCCGAGTTGGGCGCACCGGTAAGGACATCAGTGCCGGTAAACCCTTTGCGCCCTATTCCGAGGTCCCTTAGCGGGTCCCTCCTTTAACGCCTGGTCTGACTAGGCGTTATGGACGGGACCCATTAAGGGACTTCAGAGCTAATAACGGTACCGTTATTAGCTACTTCCCCATTCCCTATGGGGGCTCAAATGGGAATGGGGAATGGATATTTCAATGGGGACTTACCGGTCCCGCAGAGGTCGGACTACACCGGTAATTCCCCATTGAACCAAGTCGGAGTCGGTACCGGTATGGGAGGTAGTCATGGCGCAAATAGCGCAATGAATACCTCCATACTCGGAATGAGGCCCACTGTGTTTGGAATTTCCGCAAAAACGTTACAACGCCACCAAACTCGTAATGAGGCCCAATGCGCCTGTCGTTCCCTAGAATTTATTGTAATTAATTATTTGATTTGGTTTCTGTTTATTTATTTATTCATTGTGAAATTGGTGAAACTTGTCAACCTTACACAAAACGTTAAATGTTTTAGACTACAATTCCCATCAGCCGTAGCCAGCATAGTCTGTGTGAGGGATCATGGGACCTGAAGTACAAAACTCCTGAAGAGCCAAAGGTTGCAGACCCCTTCCCTAGACGGAGTATACCTGGTGCATGCTTCCATGCCTTCCTTATGCAATAAGGACTTTACAATATTATGGGTGTGAGGGAGGGAGGGGTGAAAGCCTCAGAATAACAATTAATAATAATAATATTAATTTAGCATGTATATAACGCTACGAACCATCAGGCATCTGAGCACAAATAAAAAATTAAAAATGAATAATTCACATTTATATAGCGCTACGAACCCTCAGGCATCCGAGCACTGCGCACTGCTTATTATTACCCAGAGTGTGCGGTGCTCATTCATCGACCTCGGAAGGATGAAAGGCTGAGTTTGGCCCTGCTGAGATTCGAACCTGCATCAGCAGGCTTTGCACTGATGTCAAAGCGAGAGTTCTACTCGCTGTGCTATGGGACCGACATTGGAAAGTCGACTTGATTATTTGTATGCTTCTATCAAGGCACGTGTTTGGAGGCTGGAAAGACTGCCCATGCACATGTAGTAACACCAGTGTCTATAGCTAACTCAAGAGACTAGACTATAGGTCGGCCTTAGAAAGAGAGTGCAACAGTATGGGCCAGTGTTTTTTATTATAGCATAATGGGGAACAAAGAGATCAGATAATGTGCCCAGGATCACAGACTATTGGTGATGTGCAGCAGCAAAGATTGGAAACCTATTTCTTTCTTTGTTTAATATGAGGACAGAATGCAATATATCCCTTGGCGGAGTCCCCACCAGGGAACGTCACTCAGGCACCCACCGGTGCAGTCCATTATCTACTCCAATGTGTCTCTTGGAGAAACAGGCCCCAGGAAGCCTCACCCATGCGCCCAGCTTTGTATCCGACTATCTGCTAGAATTATCTGTGAAAGAAACGGGTCTCAACATTGGTGTTGCCAGGAGTGAGCCAAGGGGCAGTTTGCCCTGCAGTGCGCTGTCTGGAAATAGTCCTCACTGTGGTATAAGGTGGGCCCTTACCAGAATCACTTCTAAGTGATCCAAAGTTCAACAGCTTAATGTAAATAGGTCTAGAGTCAGGAAAAGTAATCTCCTCAGGATCCCATGATGTGATCAAACGCGGAAGCTGGGATCTGAGCTCATGTTCCGCAGGTCAACAGCTTGCTATACATTTTTTGCACAAAGTCCAGTCAAGAAACTACCTATTGGCGAATCCAACTTCTTATAAGGTTTGTTTCAGTTGTCTGCACAGGTGTATACCTCTATTTTGACTGTAGAAGTAGTAGAAAGCTTGCTATAAAGGTTCTGCTCTACATAGCTGCCTTTGAAGAGCTCCACTAGAATGTTATGTTGCATAAAGCAGGCCGACAGCACGTGAAATCACATGGTAACCCAACCTGACAATATACAGGCAGCTTTGTAGGAGCAGTGAGGGTAAATACAATATGTTCCTCTCTGGAAGCGACAAGGCAATGCACATCTGCAAAACGAAATGCAGGAAACAGTGTAAATTGCAAAGCCACCTGTGCTGTTCTCATGACACAATGTCAAATGCAAGCACTGGGAATAGCTATTTCAGAAGGTGCCAAACTTGATGAAATAAACCTCGACACATAAAGAAAGGGGAGGGGCCACTACGCTCCAAAAGAAAGTGATGCTCTTTTAGACAGGGCGGCCAATCATTGATGACCCCATTTTCCTTTCCCCTTTCTCTCCCCTCCTGACCTTTAGATCGAGAGTTGGGTGAGGGGGCGGGAGTACACAAACCTCGAAAGACAGGATTCTGGTAATGGTATTTTTTGTTCCTTGTCTCCTGAAGCTTTGGCAGGTCTAGGATCCAAAAGGCACAGAGTCTACTTAACCAATGGGCACGGACCATGGATGACACACGAAGCTGATTGGGTGCTATGTTTCCACAAATTAGCCACTCGTGTAATGGAACCAGAAGTACCTGAACCAGGATAGGATACAGACCCCACTAACCCAACCCTCAATTTCCTGCATACTCAACCCACACAAAACTCACACAACCATTTCTCTCCCAGCAATATGCACGCACTTTACCACACTGCATCAACAACAAATGGACAGCACCTACAGCACACGAGGCCTCGCCCGATCTGATACTTGCACCAAAGCCCAGCACCCGGTGTATACCGAGCTGAAGCTGCCAACAGCACATCACCTCTCCTCCTCCCGACTAACCCTGCCCGCCCTCCTCCTGTTTACAGATCCGCCAGAGCGCCTGGGGACCAATTCTGTTGGTGACGGTACGCTATATAAGTACCTTTAACATAACATAACATAACTCGTGCTTGCAGAGAAACTGACACACAGGGCTCTGCAACCTTTGCCTCGCCAGATGGTTGTGGACTACAACTCCCAGCAGCCAGGTTCATTGTAATTAATGGTGGGGAAACATGGGAGTTGTAGTCCAAAACACCTTGAGAGCCACAGGTGGCAGACACGCACGGCAATGTTATTGTTTGAGAAGCAAGACGAGCACTATATTAAATTGACCCTTTTTATGAAACAATACTACCCAGAAATAGCCCATATGCAGCACTTCTGTTGCCCAGGTAACCGGTGTACAGGCCTTTGTGTTCTGTTTTCTCAGAATGAAAGATGGCTTCCCCAACCCTTGCAAGGGTAGATAGAACTGAGTTATTATGTTTGCAGATCTCTGCAGCAGCTGCAGTCCTGCCCTACACAGGGTTCATGTGTGTAATATGTATTATTAATGGCTGACATCTAGTAAAAGGCCATCGAAGAGCAAAAGCCATGATTCACTTTGCGTCAGATTGCACATGACTCTAGCGAGGCACATTAGCAAATCATTTTCAGACACATGAAAGTTATTGCCCTCCGGATTATGGCAGACACGACAGCGCTGTATTTACACTAGCACTCTGGGTCTGGCTCGCTTATTCTCCCTCTGCACTCTCCTTCGCTCTCGGTCTCTCTCCGTGACTCTAGACTTGCGCATACTCTCACTCTGGGGATGTAGTCCGTTCGGCTCTCTCTCTTTCTACCTCTCTCTCCCTCTCTCTCCATCTTCCTCTCTCTCTTCCCCTCTCCATCTCCCCCTCTTTCTCTCCCGCATCCCCTCTTCCCCTCTCACTTTCCCACTCGCTCCCCCTCTCTCCATCTCCCTCTCCTTCTTCCCCTCTCCATCTCCCCCGCATCCCCACTCCCTCTCACTTTCCCTCTCTCTCCCGCCTCTCTCCATCTCCCTCTCTCTCCATCGTACTCTTCCACCTCTCACTTTCCCACTCGCTCCACCTCTCTCCATCTGCCTCTCCCCCTCTCCATCACCCCCTCTTTCTCTCCCGCACCCCTCTCCCTCTCTCACTTTCTCTCTCTTCCCCTCTCTCCATCTCCCTTTTCCCTCACCATCTCTCTCCCTATTGCCCTCTCCCTCTTTCACTTTCCATCTCCCCATCTCCTCTCCCTCTTCCCCTCTCCATCTATCCCTCTCCCTTTTCCTCTTTCCCTCCCCCACTTTCCCTATCTCTCTCCCCCTTCCGCCATCCCTTCCCCTCTTTCCCTCTCACTTTCTCTCTCCATCTCCCCAGAGATGTCATTTAGGGGTTGCCAGGGGTCGCACCTGCGACTTCTGAGGTCTCCCTTAATAATAATAATAATA
Source organism: Ambystoma mexicanum (assembly GCF_040938575.1). Classification (NCBI taxonomy): domain Eukaryota; kingdom Metazoa; phylum Chordata; class Amphibia; order Caudata; family Ambystomatidae; genus Ambystoma; species Ambystoma mexicanum. The sequence goes on along the minus strand of NC_090936.1, from coordinate 75,603,065 downwards.
ATAATAATTTGGCATTTATATAGCGCTACGAACCCTCAGGTATCTGAGCGCTGCTTATTATTACCCACGGTGTGTGGTGCTCATTTATCGACCTCGGAAGGATGAAACGCTGAGTTTGGCGCTGCCGGGATTCGAACCTGCGTCAGCAGGCTCTGCACTGATGTCAAAGCGAGCGCTCTACTCGCTGTGCCACTTGACCGGCATTATTGTAAAAATAAAAGTAAAAAATAAATGTTTATATATATTTTTTTTAATTGAGGCTTCTGTGCTGTGGCCAGCAGCATGTGGCTCTTTGTTTCTGGAGTGGCTGGTTTTCTGATAGCTACAGCCGGTAAGTTAGCTCAGTGGGTTGAGTGCTCGCTGCTGCAATGAGCGTGTGCTCTGCAGGTTGCAGGTTCGGCTCCCAGAGAGGTCAACTCAGCCTTTCATCCTGCTGAGTTTGATAAATGAGTACCAACATAGGTTGGGTGACGTTGTATGTATATTTGTTCTATATTGGGCGCTTACGCATCAGTGCTATATAATAACACATCTTTATCGTTTGGTCTTGGTCGTCTGCTAGCATTCAGTAATTATTAACGATACATATGGTGATCCCTTCTTGTATGAAATGTATATCACATTATACTGATATTGTAAGCATATTTTTCGTGGTGTACTTAGAAACAATGCTATGTGATGTCACTTCCTGTTTTGTCAAGGGGTGAAAGATTGTGTTCCATCAATTCCCATGATGTGACTTCAGGGTGGGGTAAAATGACATCACTTCCTGTGATGTCATGAGAGGTCAAGGGTCGTGTGGTCTAATCGACCCTCGTAATGCAAAAAGAGGATTCAGTCCTCGGCTCTGTTCTTCTCTTCTCTGTCCCCACTATAGAAGTATTCCCTTCACAGATTCTGCCTGTCTCGGCAGCTTCGTCGGCCCTCGTACTCCGAATGGAGGATTTGTTCCTCCGCTCCTGTCTGGTCTCAGCGTAAGTTTCCGGGCTCCAGGCCACCAAGTGAGACGGTTCTCCTGTCACTCTCGCTCCACTATGCTCTTCCACGCCACTGCTGCCTCTGCAGTCTAGCTTGGCAACGTGCTCGTCAGAGGGGCGCCTCTGCATAGGACTCCTATTCCTCCATTCAAGCTTCCTCATCTCTTTATTCACGCCTACTTATTTCAAAAGGGTGTGCGGTTCTTCACCAGCTACTGAGCTGAAGGCACTTCCAGCCTTACCTTGAGCCAAATATACAGCAGCCATGTCATTATGTTTTGAATGGCACACAGAGATGACGTCAGTCTCCTCGACTCCTATATATGCTGACAGGGTGTTCCTTGTAGTGAGTTCCCTATAGGCATGAAAGTCCTTGTCTCCTAGAGGGGAGTCACTCCCAGTGAGGTCCTGCTTTCCCAGACCGCTATGGATGGTCTTGCTGAGCGGGCTCACCTTCCTAGCCTCGATGGGTTGTGCCCCCCTGCGACCCTGGGACGAAGAGACGAATTACCCAGATTTGTCACGGGACCCATCAATGGCATCATGCCTATGCGTGTCTCTAGGTGGGGACTAGAGGCAATATTTTGTAGGGGCTCAGCCATACATTTTACACCACTGCCAGAGGGCTAATATTGGAGTATGTGAACCTTTATGATAAGATAAAGGACCGCACACCTACCACATGACCAGTGCTTATTTTGAAAATGAATAAGTGCCAGGCCCCAAATATCTGCTAGCATGCCTGGGCAAAGCGTGGCCATTCAACACCACGGATGCCAAACCCAAAGTGTATATATATATATATTTGGAGTTACAGCGGCAAAGCGTGGCCATTCAACACCACGGATGCCAAACCCAAAGTGTATATATATATATATTTGGAGTTACAGCGGCAAAGCGTGGCCATTCAACACCACGGATGCCAAACCCAAAGTGTATATATATATATTTGGAGTTACAGCTACAGCCCTCCCTGGCCCATTGGGGATGAGGGATGTAACCATAGCAGCAGATGCCAAGTTTACAAATACCAATCAAAACAACTTTAAAAAACGTAACTACGCAACCTTCACTACGAGGCCTCCACTGCGCACCTTTTCATCACCCACGTAATCTGTAGAATCTGAAACCCTAATAGACTACGGGGCTCATTACAAGTTTTCTGGTACGCACCGGTAATTCTGACGGGATAGAAGGCAACTGCTCCTACCGTCTCAGGCATCTGATATCCCGGTATTACCAGGATATTACAGGCGGCGGAGAGGGCGGTAAGTTCCCATTCCATGGAGTCCCATAGGACTGCGTGGGATGGGATGGGATTTCAGGAATGACCAGCACCAGTAGTACCAGTAGTACCAGTGCCGGTTATTCCGGCATTTCTTTGCTGGTAGGGGCCTGATCTACCAGCAGGGACCTCGCAATGAGGACTCATGTCTGGAAACCAAATCATTAACGCACTCAACAGGACTAATTAAAAGATGATCGAACATACAGATTTCTGGGCGCCAAATCGATGTGGTTATCTTTGATTTTGCTGCAAGCACATTATTGTATTCAGTGGAAGTGTTTTGCTTAGCTTCTCAATAACACTGCTTCATTTCATATCACTTTGACAAATGTATACGTCCAAAAAATGCTTGAGGAGAGATGATAAACCACACAAACCCCACGCCCTCCTCAAGCACACCACATCACTATACGACACACTCTTATATCCCTAGATCTACTTGTTGAGGGCACCTTATTCTGTATAATACCAACATTCCAATGTCCGCCTTTTGAAGTGTTATTCACATTTTTTAGTGCCTAAAAGGGCCATCTTTTGCTATTAGAAAATGCAACTGAGTTATTTTCCTAAGTGGGGAGCTGCAACGTTCACCCCCCTGTGTTCTATGATATGATTTGATATGATTGGTTATTTATAACGCGCTTAATACCCAGAGGTTTCTAAGCGCCGACCCGGGGATCGAACCTGTGGTGCTCCGTGTCATCTTTTTTTCCAAGGGAAGCACGTTGCCCCTGAGCTGTCCTCCCGAGACTGTATTGCCAGAAGGTTTTCAATGAGCTCTAAACTCAACCATTTCATTGGGGGGAGAAATTGTTCCCTGGTTGTGTAGTCTACTCCCACAGATACTGGGTCTCACTACAAGCCTGGCGATCCGTAAATAAGGGTGTTGCTAGCAACATACCGGTACCCTTTCCGGACCGCCAGACTACAAGTATGCCTGCAAGGGCCGTTGACCTGCTGGGGGCACCGGCCCCTGCAGTCATGGTTTTCACAGAAGCAATGTTAGCAACGGCGCCCGTGCTTCTGTGCCGAGATTGAACCTGCCACAGCAGGCTGCGCATAGATATCAGGGACAAGCATTTTGCTCACTGTGCTATCTGACTAGCTAATGAAGAGTTTAAAGAGTTCATATTATTCATAGGGGTACCTTGGGGTGCTGTGGAAAAGCAGATGCCATGTGTGAAGAAACCACCAACCCTCTAAACAAACTAAAATGCAAACAAATGACCTATCCAAAAATTGCCAAATTTGGTCACCCTTCTTGCCGAAGATGGCATTGATGCAGGTGTTTTAACATGCAACCCTATATACACGGTGAAAATATGGTCTTGTTTTGCCGCAAGACATATATGTGCAAGTACGGAGTTGGAGAAATGGTGCCTTAAGACCTATGTCCCCACTCTGTTCCCAGGTGAGGGACAGGTGCTGAAAAGCTTCATACATCCTTTGCTTTGATGAAGAGTGCAAACCCAAAGATGCCTGTATCGAGTTTAGCCCATACCTGGCTGATTTAGAGCAACTGAACCCCTAAGAGAGGGGGTCTTGCCCAGGCCAACTACATAGAAAGCGGCGATGTACGACTGCACCCAAGAACACCACAGGTTTCACATCTGCCTCTTTGGTTATCCCACGTAGAGCCTCCCCTTTCTTTTTCTTGCAGACGCATGCGCAGCTAGGCCAACAAAATGGCCGACAGGAGGCTTTAGAATATCACTTTATTATTGTTAGTATTAGTAGTAGTGTTGTGGTGTCATTATTAAATGTTCTGAATTTGTTGCAAAGGATTTTAATAAGCACACCCGTAGCATTCCTGCTCACTGGTCATTGGTTTCCAAAACAAAACGAAGAGCGAATGAGGAGCTTTGCAAGTATGAAGACGGCGAAAGCTGGCCGTATCCTCCAAATGAGCGGAGCGCACCCTAGAATAGTTTGGGTGATTCACCTGCATATCTAGGCAGACCCGAAGTGAATTTCTTGCGCTCCATTACACATCTGTACTGTTGTATATCCCTGAAAAGCGCTCTGTTATGCATCTGTACTGTTGTATACCTCTGAAAAGGGCTCTGTTATGCATCTGTACTATTGTATATCCCTCAAAATCACACTGAAACGCATCTGTTCTGTTGTATACCTCTGAAAAGCACTCCATTAAGCATCTCCACTGTTGTATATCCCTGAAAAGCGCTCTGTTATGCATCTGTACTGTTGTATACCTCTGAAAAGGGCTCTGTTCTGTATCTCAACTATTGTATATCCCTCAAAATCACACTGAAATGCATCTGTTGTGTTGTATACCTCTGAAAAGCACTGTTGTGCATCTGTAGGGTTGTATATGTATGAAAAACGCTCGGTTATGCATCTCCACCATTGTATACTGTGAAAAGCGCTCAACTATGCATCTGTACTGTTGTATACCTCTGGAAAGCGCACCATTATGTATCAGTACTGTTGTATACCTCTGAAAAGCACTCTGTTATGCATCAGTACTTTTGTCAGGATAGCCACAATAAATATGTTTGAGACAAAGCCAGCTATAATGATTTTGTCAATAAACTAATGAGATTTTATAATGCACTGAATCACTGCTGCAGTGGTCTCAAAGGGTCTTCCCCTGCCCGAGGTTCAGGGCGTTATGTCCCTCCATCCCGGGATCCACAGACCTTAGTCTGGTGGAGGAAAATTAAAATAAGGGAAGGGCGATGGTAGAGTAACGATCGGACGAGGTTTTAGGAAAATAGGGGTGGAAGGAAGCTTGACATGTGTGAAGACGTTAATGAGAAGGATCTTGCATGCATGCATGACGGGGTCTGAGAGATGCCCTCCCTATATGACATATAATGAAAGGCATGACTGACCCGGTCACCACTTGGATAGGCAGTGTCCTATAAAAGACTGGAGAAGTAGGCTGGCAATGTCAAGGGCAATATCATCCAGATTATATGTATTGCTTATCCATAAAAGCTTTGGAGAAAGTGATAATAAATAGGATTTAGAGGAGGAAGACGATTTCATAAATCAATCGTGCTTTGTAATAAATATTTAGAATTTCGGGGTATACACCAGGAAACCTGTAATGCGTTTTCTAGTTCATGGGATAAGGGGGTTCAACTGGTGCAGTTGGTCTGTGAGTTTCTAATACGCCAACATAAAGTGAATACAAGTCCAACGTAATATCAGACAAATTGCACCGAATTCCCACCCGATACATTGTCTGCTGTATCACATGATATAACATCTCAGCTTCAATTGCAATGCAACATTGTATTAAGTAGTCGTATCTCACCCCTGGTTAGACGTACTAAAATAGAAAACAGTTCCTAAGCGGATTGATGTGCTTTTCTTCACTTCACAGATACGCGGCTTATCGCCAATCTCCTTCCCCGCAGCCGTTGCTTAACAAACAGCCTTTCTCCATGCAAGTTTTGATGCAAACATAAGCAATGCTGCTGCTGGTATAAGGTCCGCTGTTTGGATCATAGACTCTCTACAATGGAAATTCTCAATGCAAAAGGAGGCAATAAAACCATGTTTTAGTGCAGTGCTTCACACTATTGGGGTTTCTTGCTTCTGAACGTGTGAAAGTGAGCATTCTATACGCCGTTCTAGGAAACAATCTTTGCATATTTGAGAATATTTGCAAACTTGAGAATCTAGAGAATATGTCCGTACTTGAGAATCTAAAGAATCTTTGCCGACTGAGAAGCTAGAGAATCTTTGCTGACTTGAGAACCTAGAGAATCTTTTCATATTTGAGAATCTAGAGAATGTTTGCAAACTTGAGAATCTAGAGATTTTTTTCATATTTGAGAATCTAGAGAATCTTCTCAGACTTGAGAATCTAGAAATCTTTGCAAACTTGAGAATCTAGAGAATCTGTTCATATTTGAAAATCTAGGGAATTGTTGCAATTTTGAGAATATAAAGCATCTTTGCACACTTGAGAATCTTTACATATTTGAGAATCTAGAAAATCTTTTCATACTCGAGAATCTTTCCAATTTTGAGAATGCAAATAATCTTTGCATACTTGAGTATCTAGAGAAACATTTCATATTTGAGAATCTAGAGAATCTTTGCAGACTGAGAATCTAGAGAATCTTTTCAGACTGAGAACATGGAGAATCTTTTCATACTTGAGTCTAGAGAATCCTTCCATATTTGAGAATCTAGAGAATCCTTGCTGACTTGAGAATCTATCCAAACTTGAGAATCTAGAGAATCTTTGAAAGAAATGACTTGATTTTATGTTTAGTAAATTGACAAGTCCCGTCCCTGACCAATGTTTAAGAGGAGAGCTGGGCACCTACATCAGAATTCCTTATTACGAGTGTGGCGGTAAGAATGAAACCAGGCAGTGTTTTTTTTGACATACTACCTGTTTTTACTGTCTGTCTGATTACAGCATATGCAGTATTCTGTAGGAATAATACACACAGTAAATACTGCATGATTATGAGGTTGAATATCTCAAGAAGGATGTGATCATTTTAACTTCAGTGAAAAGATGGAGGAAAAAAAATGGATTGCCCCTGCTGACAATACAAATGATAAGTTATAATTGTTCTTTTAATAACACGCTTATGGGGACCAGTCTCTAATCGCGAGCCCGGGATTTCGAACCTGTGTTGCTATGCATTGTCTTGCCTCTGAGCTATCCTCCTGGACAAATACATATGCCATTAATGTGAAGAGTTATGGTAGAGGGCCCCTTAATGTGAGAGTACAGAAATTTGATGGGGGATCTCAAATGGCTATCACCTCACTTCCTCTTGGAATGTAACGTACAAAAGGGTTAATACAGACCCTTCTGTGCTTTCTGTGCATTACTTCACATTCTACAGTGTTGGTTTGATCTGCAACTGTATCAATCCATTTAAAAAAGGAATAGAAATGGATTGAAACCATGTTAAAAACATTGACATGCATAATTTCTGAAATACTGCATAGTTTACTGACAGAAGGGGCGAAAAAGCCATGAACCTGACCATGACGTCAGGTTACTGCACGTGGTAACATTCATTACTGCATTTGGTAATTATGCGAACAAATATGCATAACTCGTTGTGTGGACCACAGTATGTGTGGTGTGTCACTGTTACATCTGCCCTGTGGCTGGCTTGTCAGGCAGACAATTTGTAAAGTTTAATAACACAATACCTTTTGAAGCTCAGCTCAGCCTCCTTCCTAAAGTATGCCCTATGGCTATGCTGGCATAATACGGCTATGCTGGCATAATACTCTCTATTGAGTAGGGCTGTAATTCTTCAATGCAAAACAGGCTGCTGGGATACCATGGATTCCATAGCTTGAGGGGGGCGCTCAGTGCACAAAGGGACAACTAATCCCTATTGAGCCCCAGTCTAGCCGCTAGAGGTGCCCGTCACAGCCATTTTGCTGTCTCTTTTGCCAATGTTCACTTAGCGCTCTGTTTGCTCTCTCTTTACGAACGGTTGGACAGCTCACGAGTTAAGCCCTCGCCGCCGACGTAGGCCAAGCCTGCACGTAAGCGAGTTTGAATTCTGCGTGCAGGGCCGAGTCAGCCCTTGAGCCTTCCGAGGTCGATACATTGATGAGCATTACATTTGGCAATAATACCCCCAGTTATTACAGCGCTTAGAAGTGGGAGTAATCTGCCATGAAGCTCTTAATTCGAACACAAATGATTAATGCTATTATTATAATAAGGACATCTGCTACTCTGGAGTGCTGTCTGTGGCGCACGAGCAACTTTCCCCTTCTGGGCCCGCGTACACATTGATAACGTCTTTCTCCTGCACCTATTTCACAAGGCATCTAGTAACTCACAACTTCAAGCACTATAATGGAGGACACAGGAGACCATGTCCTGCATTATTTCAGTCCTGACCTTTTCAGTTGATCACGACACTCAACACCATGTTTTCTAGGCTAACTACTTAGAAAACCTATAGAGTTCGGCATTGCAAAAATCCCATAAAACCTTTCAGAAAAATGGTCTATTGATAACTTCTAAAATAAACTTTACAGGCACATGTATACCCTATCACTGAACTAATGTATAAGGCATGCAGCAGCTGGTGTCCGGTGTCCAGTGATAGTCGCCTGGGAAATGGCCACCAGGGGGCGACAGTTCCTCAAAAATACTCCCTCAGTCAAGTCAAACACTTACCCCAAATATTCTAGGATTGGAGTTTATAATATACAACTATACCCCTCCGAGGATATTTCACTAAAGTATTTGAGGGGTCAGGAAAACAAGTCATCTACCTGGTGACTTTTTTCCAGGTGACGTTATCACATGGAACCACCTGGCCTTATAAGCAACATAAAGCCCCAATTGACCACAAACTAATATCAGGTTTTTGGCTAGTGCTATCGATAGTGACTTGTCCTGACCCTCATAAATCCTTGTTAAGCTCATGTGTACGTTTTGGAGCTGCTGTGGTGAAGTCAAGAACGTTTGATTAATAGTGAGTAAAGGAAATTGAAAAAACGTGTTAGTAAATTAAATGTGGTTTTCATTTTGGAGTATTTAAACAGCAAGGTTGGATTTGTAACTTGAGTATTCTAATGTTAAGCTCTGTTGAACTGCCTTAACACGAACTTGTACTTGGCGCAAAGTTAAAGTAAATGGTTCCTCAATAGAAAGGTGAACACGTTTATACATTTTTCTGGCTCTCACTTTAGTGCATTACATTGGATGTTGCCTGTTATCTTGAGGGTGCATTCAAATACAGATACTAGAAAAGAGGGGATGTCTGGTTGAAATAAATCCTGCTTGGAAATTGCAGTGCTGTTTCTTGAATATGGAGAAATGCTTTCTGCAGTTTCCTTGTCTAATTTGGAAATCAGAATGATCAGAATGCAGTCAATAACAATAGTTAATGACTGAATTCCGAACTTCCTGATTGGCTCAGAGAAGATCACTCATGACTGCCATGTTCTAATAGTTTTTAATATTAAAAACATGCATTGGCACACATTTTGACCTTTGAAGGATGAAAGGCTAAGCCAGCCTTGCTGGGGAGGTTTCAACTTGCAAAGGGCAGGCTTGACCCATGCCAGAGGTGAGCGCATACACCATGATCTATCCACCTGGTGTGAATCGCACCACATCGTGTAAGGAGATTTTCACCACTTTGCACATTTCGGTACTAGAGCTATTTCTCCAGCAGCAATGAATATTGCTAATAAGTATTCAATATACTAGTAAAGGGCAGGCCTATTGCAAATGATTCATAAACCAAATTCAGGTGATTGTCAAGCTATGACGGATCGTGCCTAGAAACGCTTGTATACAGGCGCGTTATAAATGACTTATGATATGATAGGTTAGTTATAACGCGCTTAATACCCAGAGGTTTCTAAGCGCGGAACCAGGGATCAAACCTGTGTTGTTCTGTGTCGTCTTGCTTCCAAGTCGAGCGCGTTGCCCCTGTGCTATCCTCCCGAGACAAATCATATCGTATCATATCCTTCCATGAGGCTGATGTGCCATGCTGAACCACCAGGATTTAGGGGCTCAAAGCCAGAGTGCCCAAGGATTCCGGTATTTCGGCATGTATCGAGTCTGAAATGGATCCATTTTGATACTCCCATTGTGCTCTGTTTTTCTTGTAACAGGAGTTCCAAAATGGAGGTCTCTAGCTTCCTGGATCTGCCGACCTCCTCTTGCCGCTGCTTACCTTTTGGAGGACATCCCCTGAAGTCCAAGTCCTAGCTCTGTTGGTAGCGAGTTCGATTTCTGGACCGGCCACTGTCCGTCTTCTCTCCCCAACGGGTGCGGCCAACTTGCTGGAAGCACTGTACTGGAGCGTCCCTTGTGTACTTTATTTGGCGTAGCGGTTAGACAATTTTTGGAGCCCATTGACATTTACCAAAATCCAGTGCAGGATGGGGGTGAGGAGGGAATATATATTATTAAAAAATCAAAAAGTTGCTGGCGGCCCAGGTAAGTGGTTTTGTGTGTTCCTGTGAGTAATGTTTGTGGTTGGGAAGGTAGGGGGCGGTACCGGTGAGTGTGTGCGTGTTTGTGTGACTGTGTTAGTGTGTCCGTGGTAGAGGAGGAAGGCTTTGAGCGGGGAAGGGAGGCAGCAGGGGAGGAAAGAGTGGTTCGGGGGATGAAACCCACAGATTTTCAAGATATCCTGCCAGCATAGGAGGTGGTAGGGGTGGGCGGGCGGGGGATCTGATTCAAGGGTTGGATTGGGGGCTCATGGATGTGTCATATTTCTGCATATTGAAGGCTGCACAAAATCGGCCCGAAAATGCAGTCTTTTTTTTCTGTCTGCCATCAATACAGAAATATCATATAGAACCGCTGCCGGGATGCGATCAAGCTTATTGAGGTCAAATATCTGCAGCTCTGTCCTGTTTTGGATCACCTGGAGTCTGACGATGTCTGTACTTGTCTGACTCCATTGTATTAACCCAATCTGCATATAAGGGATTACATAAATAATTCAGATTTCACAGTTCAGGCACAATCCTATTTTTGTGTGCGTGATCGAGAGGTAGGCATCTGCTAAGCTCTTCCAGGGTTGTCCAAATCCAGGCCTTGAGGGCTGGGACCCTGGTGGATTTTCACGATATCCCTCATTAATATTCATGAGGAAAAAGTTGCATACATTTAGGATCATTGTATGCAAATGTATCTCATGAATATTAATGAGGGGGTATCCTGAAAACCCGACATGGATCCGGCCCTCAAGGCCTGGGGAGAGGGACAACGTATGAAACCTTGTTTGTGTGTCACTCTCCCCGAATATTTCGGATGATGGGGATAAGGAGCCCAATAACGCGCCAAAAGGGTATCTCTATAGATGATTTTAAAAGAATATATACAATAGCAACCCTACCCCCTGGTGTGATATACATACCCCGGGTGTGGTATACAAGGTGAAGCGACAGCATTCTCGCGCATGCTCAATTAGATCTCTTATAATGAGGGGTACTTTTGGGAAAGCCAAGTTTTCTCTTGGGTGGCATGTATCAAGCCCATGGGCGTCCCTGGTTGGCATTAGGCAGATACATTAGATGGACGTGCAATAGTTCTCTTATTACACCTATGGAGGCCGCCGCGGTATTCTCGCGGGATGCCTGGGGGGGATTTCCCGCTCTGATGCGGCTGGAAGGGCGTCTCTAACACACAGAGAGCGGGGGGAGGGGGGGCTTCGTGGGCTTTCACCGTCACGGGCCTGCAATTAGTGCAGTGCTTGCTTCCTGAAATGCCTGGACAGTAAAGGAGCAGGCACTTTCTTTTTTTAAAGGATATAATTACAATTTCGAGACTGTGTTTTTGTAAGCACTTCGATCTTCTACAAGCCGGTCCATTGCCTCCTTGCAGCTGTGTGCAAACACACATACGTCAGCAGCGGTGGGGGGTCGCCTGGATCACTGTGCAGTACATGCAAGCCTCACAGACACTACTCATTGAGACTCTCCTTAAGCAAGTCTGAGGTTATATTCTGATTAAGTACCTTAGGCCCACTAATCCTGACTGCACAGAAGGTCGATGTCACTTCACTAAACGCCATAAATATTATAGTGGGGAACGCTTCAATATAGGGTTTGTACTTTTTTACCGAATCTCATGGTTCGCACTTACCTTCTCCTTCACACTGGGTCCCTGCAGCGCCTGTTCCCTTTCACTTCCGTTTTCGGGAACTGGCGCTGCAAGGTCCTTTTCTTTTTTTTTATACTGAAGGCTGCAGGGCTTCCCGCGCAACCCCCGCTCACTATACTGTAAAGTATAGTGAGCGGGGGTTTGCGGCGGACACCTCTGCAGCCTTCCGTAATTTGTTTTTTTAAATTAACAAAAAACGGGGGCTGCAGGGGTGTCTCCCGCAATCACCCGCTCACGGGGGTTGCGTGGGGAACCCCTGCAGCCTTCTGTAAAAAACAAAAAAAAAGGAAAAGAAAAGGACCCTGGGGCCGCCTGTTCCCGATCACAGAAGTGAAAGGGAACTGGCACCGCAGAGACCCAGCGTGAAGAAGAAGGTAAGTGAGGTTTGTTTATGTTGGGGGTGTGGGTGGGGCATGTGTCATGGGTGTGTTGTGGGTGGGGGTGTGGGTATGTACGTGTGTTCGCATGAGAAAGTTGCAAACTTTTGGTAGTTCGCACCTTTCTCATGTGAACTTTCCGGCCGCAGGAAAATCAGCCGCGGTCGGATCACGTAGATCCTCAATATATGCCATGTTTCCAACATAATATTATGCTGGGTTTCAAAAATGACAGAAGAAAGGGCCTTTTAAATATTAGCATGTCACACAAGACCCTGGGCCACCTAGTGGTGGTGTCTGGAAGTTCACCTTCAGCTCTTAGCCACAAAGCAAAGCACTGTGGGTAGGAACCAATAAATGAAAAATGCTTGCATACTTTTTTCATGTGAGAGCAAAGCTATTGCCTTATAGGGCAGCCCTTTTAGACATAGCCGTATTCTCACAAGACAGATACAACAGCAATGAAGACACCAGAATGCTAGGGGTACCGTTACAGGGACTTTGCAGTGGTAATGTTACCCCTGTCTTGTAGCCAGCAACCCTTGTCGAGTTAAATAAAGTGACAATGGATATTTTAAAAGTATGCATATTTATTTTCATTCATTTGAGTAGATCGTAATTTGTGCCCTTTACCAATTATTGTTGAAAACTTGTCACTTGGTAAACTTAAAACGAAGCATGCAGTTGCCCATCATTTGGCTCAAAGGGCAAGTGATGTCACTTCCGGCTCAAAGGTCATGTGATGTCACTTCCGGCTCAAGGGTCATGTGATGTCATTTTCTATATTATCATCAGCGGCAAAATGCCGTGTCATGTAACTTTCCGCTCACCACTGCAGAAAACCTCAAATGGGATGTTCAGTCTTGCTGTCATCACAGGTATGAAATGCAGTCTCAGGATGTTATTAAATGGTGACTACAGAGTTCAAATAAAACAGTATTGTAAAGAAGTTGGGGGAGAAAAGAGGATGGAAGAAAAGGGGATGTTGAAAGATGGGAACTGCTTTCTTTAGCAGCGGAAACGCTGCTCTGCTTAAACAGGGCCTAATTATGAGCCAGGAAAGTAGAGAAGGCATCGCCCGTGGTTGGTTGCACAGATTTTAATTGCCAGAGAAATGATGGTAGGAACATAGTTTATGGACTGCAGGATGTGGATTTTATGATGTGGAACCTTGCTGTCGAGACGACACCGCCAACATTGAAGTCGGTAACGACCTCCCCGGCGCGCTTTAATCAATGAAGGAAAGCCTTGTGAGGTAGTCTGCAGACTACGACATGATCGCGTACCGATACCGCTCAACGCAATGCATCCCTGGTAACGTACCAGCTATATAAATGAATAGTTCTTGCATTAATTGGGGAAGAATAAAAACAGGATCCAAGTGCGCAATTTGGCAAAGACGGTCCAGGGGCGTAATGGTGCTTCTGAACGCAATGGCATTTGATGGTAGACAATTAGTCCACCCATTTAAAGCAGTTGTTTCAGGAGCTATAGGATGACTATTGTAAACATTAAGGGTAGGCTTGGAAAGGGAGCTTGCGGATGAAAACCCATAGAAAGATCAAAAATCAATATGCCGTTCGATGGATTTTCGTTCAGTACAACGTAAGAGATGTAGGAACGTCTTTGACGACAATAACTGATGCCTTGAGTTTGACTACAAGAGCAGTAACCCATGGAGGTCTGCCGGGGGCATTGGTGGTCCCAGAAGCTTGAAGTGATGCCGGCTTGACTCAAGATGAGGAATCTTTAACGATTAGGGCAAGGAGGAAGCCGCTTCTCTGGGGGCTGGTCGGTTACTCAAAGATAGGGTGGATAGTCCACCCTACCCATACTCTGCACCAATAGATTAACCCACGGAAATCAATATCAATGAGTTCAAGCGGGGGCCCCGTAACAGCACCTATAGTCTTTGCCACCATGCCGGGCTCCTCCTAAATTCGGTTCTATTTAATCTGGTTGAATTCATTTAATTGAATCTGATTTGATCGAATTTGTGTTTATATTTGCCAGGGAGAGCCCCCATCGCCACCTATAAGCCCCTCACATTATTTATTACCCTAAACCCACCCCCCACATATATTTGTAGCACAATTAGTTGAAAATAAATTGATGAATTCTCCCGCGCAGTAATCTACCTATCCCTAAATTTCCCCATAAACTCCAGATGATTCGTGGGCTTTGTGTACATCCGTTTCTGTGACGATGAAACTGATTGGCTAAGACTGTTAAGACATGCTGTAATTTACCCCGTGGACTCTTGACTCTGTCGCGCCCCCTCTTTGGCACATATCGTGAGATCGGAGACTGGATTCTTCGTCGCATGAGTCCGTTAAGCATTGTGCCCTGATGAGTCTTACAGCTGGCTCTAGACGGATATGCACGTCGATACATTCCAAAGCCATAAGTTTGCACCCTTGTTGGGTCCACGGCGAGGCCACCAATAGTGGCAGAACAGCGCTATACAAGACAACTTAAATTACATGAATACACATTGAAGGTTAGGAATCGTGTCGATGTTTTGTAGATTGTCTTGTTTCGACCACATTTGTTACTTTAGATTCTACTGCATGGAGCAAGCAACATGCTTTTATTCCACCCAGCGAACATTAAGTTGCTTCAAGCATTCGGTTAGTTCACTGTTGCACTCTCCTATGATTTGGTTTCCCCCAATAACTGCTCGTTCATACCAATGACACAGCAGACAATAGAAACATCTTCCTGGACTAAAGCGTTCTATTCGGCCATGATTTGATTTGATTGGTTTGGTTATTTATAATGCGCTTAAAACCTAGAGGTTTCTAAGCGCAGACCGGGGATTGAACCTGTGTTGTTCCGTGTCATCTTGCTTCCAAGGCAAGCATGTTGCCCCTAAGCTATCCACCCGAGACAAGACACCCATAGGTGTTTCCCATAATATTCTTAGTAGAGTTAGACCTCTAATCTTGAATCACTGAGATACACTTTGTATGAGGGAGAAGCTTCACTTCACTGCACTTCACTGCCAAACGCACATAATCTGCAGCTCCAGTTCAAGGCGCCAGAAATTCTAGAAGAGAAAAATCTAAGAAAAGCACACACCTTCTCTTCGTATGCTCCCACACTCTGGAACTCTCAGGTATAATTCCTGAGACTTGTTCCCACTGTACTTACATACAGGTGCAAATGCAAAATCCTGTGGTTCTTGCTCCATTATTCCCCCCCCCCCACACTGCTCACCTAACCATTGCCATGGACAATTGCTTACATTAGTTCTACAGATATAATCTCCTAGCCATTGCAGGAGCTGTCATAAGCCATTGTAACCCATTGTTCTCTGTAGGCACTGGAACACTGAAGAGTGATAGCTGGAAGATTTTGAAGCAATCATAACCACTGGCATTGTTCAGAGCAACCCTACCAACCATTGCTTTTTCAGCCAGCTGTGGCATTAAGGACAAGGATATACATATCAGGGTTTGTCCAATCCCATCTGTCACATTCCTGTTACACGTGACCAGAGGCCAATCCCAAGTGTGGGATTCATTAAGCAGAATCCTATATGAGAAGACCATGGCACATGGGAGGCGCACTCAGGGTGTTCGCGTTGGGTGCAGCGGTAACGCAGGCAGCTAGAATGGGAAGGGGGAGCAGTTACGATTGAGGAGAAGTAGGGTTGAGTGGAGTGGTCCGCTATTGGTGAGATGGTCTTTGAACATGAGGGTCTTTAGGTCCTTCCTGAAGTGTAGGATGGAGCTGGTGAGTCGAATCTGCATGGATAACCTGTTCCAGATATATTTCGGGCGTATTGGGCATCAGGAGTGAAGTGACTTGGCGCTATAGGCAGAGCAAGCTTCATGCCCACATCTGTGCATACTCGTCTCACTTACAATGACTATGCAACTCTAATGAGTGATGGACGAAAGGTCCTGAATCATTCATAACGACTGGCATTGCCCTGGGAAATCAGTCAAAAACAAGCCTGGGTTGGTGTGTATTCTTGCTAGAAGGGTCGTGGCATAGCTATTCGGGCTGGGCAGCTTCCATTGGTGGCATGACCAAGGCTCAATTGTATATGGCTTGTCCCCTTGAGTAATGGCACATTTGGGAGAAAAGAAATGTTATTCAATGGAAGCTGCCCAGAGGAGCAATGCCAGCCGCTATGATTAATTTCACTTTTTCTATCTGTAACATTTTGGTATCCTCTGAAAACACTGGAGCAGGCACCTGCAACCTGCCCAGCCAGGCATGCAACCCTCCTACATTGTAACATTTACATCCCTCTGCTGCCCTTCTGGTCCAGTCTCATGCTATGCAAATACCCCAAATACAATAAATAAGTCTATCATGTGATCTGCCAACTGATAATGGGTCATATATTTTTTCAAACACATGGACCGCACACAATGAAGATTTTCAAAACAACACGTCTTAAGAACAGTGTTGCAATGGTGAAATATTCACATGCAATAGTGTTTTTTGTAATGTTTTTATTTATTGATTTTATTAATACTTTGGAACCCAAGTGTTTGCATTGTTGTTTGTTAGGGGCGTTATTATGAAAAGAAATTCAGCACTTAGGGTAACTTCCCATTTCTCCAGCAGCCCCGTCTCTATCCCTCCCTACAGTCTTTCCTTCATGTCTATGCAGAGCTTCTGATGAAAGAAAAAAGAACTACAGAATGATGAGGATACTCGCAAATCGCGTGAGGAATGGGCTGCTGGGATGAACGTCCAATGACCCACCCATGAGAGAAAATATAAGCTAAGAAAAACTATAAAATATGAATTTGAAACCACACCAAAGGCCAGAGGCATATATCGCATGCACGATACATGTGAGATAGACAGTAGCCAGCAAGAGTCAGTCTCTCTCTCTCTCCCTCCCTCTCCCTCTCTCTCTCTCTCTCTCTCTCTCTCTCTCTCTCTCTCTCTCTCACACAGGCTTTTGGTCATGTAGAATGATGGCAATGACAAGTAACATATAGGCACATTTTCGGTTCAACCAGACATGCACACACAAGTAAGCAAGTCCAAAGATACGAGGAGTGCTTCAAGAAGTCACATACGTATTTAGTAGAAACACTGAAAGGTAGTAAATATTATCCACGTCATACATATATTGAACATCTCTTAGATGTGTGACACACAGAGTAGGCCTCAGAATAACGATAGTTGTATGAAGCATTTTAATGCACTAGGCCTCAGAAATCCATGGTTAATTCCTCATAGTAAAGTGCATTTGGTTTCAGCCCATACAAAAGAGACACACAGACAAGGTCAGCAGCCTCGATGCAGGGTGTAAAGCTGCGCTGTGATTACTCAGCAGTATGAGGTGAAGTTCTTTCCCAGGCACAGAATAAGAAACCATGATTTAATCAGAGGTTGCAACTATGAGTAGACCCCGTGAGGGGAAGAAGTTAAAGCTGCGTAGAGATTGGTTACGAAGCAGAAGGTGCCGCAGGGTCCTACACATCTAACGAATTAAACATAAAATCAATGAAGCTCCTGCCCATGTTCTTGGAGGCTATCAAATGCAAGGCCACAGTGTGGTGGGAACGAGACAATGTGCAGAGGCGTTCACAAGACAAAATCACTCAGACAGCAGACGCATTCTGCCCGCTGTAGGCAAATATTCACTTAGGAGTCAAGCAAAAGCATTAGGTGACATACACACTTCCCGCCAAGAACACACAGGGGTAGTTCATTAAGGTTGTTGGAACCAATTGATAAAGTAGGAATATAACACGTAGAGCACTTCTAAAAGTACACCTGCAGGTATATGTCCAGACCACGCACGGCCACCCAATCATTGAATACACAATTTAATCGTGCACATGGTCTAAGAGCAAAAGACATGGGAGAACAGACGATCACCAGTCACGTTGCATTTGGGTCGTGCAAGTGAACAGGTCACAGGGAGGGGGAGGTCCAAGTGCACCCAATCGATGGAGATTGGGGTAAATGCAGAGAGAGCCACTCTCTTGAGTTATTCTAAGTGCAGTGAAGGTGGGTGGGAGTGGGCCCCTGAGGCAAGTGCGAGAGTGGACTGGCGGGGGTGCTCGCGACCGGTGAGACTCTGAGGTACACCGGGCAGCCAGTCATCAAGCTGTAAGGAAGAGGAGGGAGAGCAGAGGGATAGGTCAGCATGGTAGAGGGAGAGCGAAGGAAGAGGAGAAGAGGAGGGTCTTGATGAGTTTCCGGAACTTAAGAAGGTCAGGCTCAAGACGGAGAGCAGCAGGTACGCTTTTCCAGAGGAAGGCGCCTGCTGAGGAGAAGTTTCTCTCTCCAAAGGAAGTGAAGTATTGTTATTTTGTTGCCACACTGTTCACACCTCATAATTCTACTGGTCACCAATGGCCAAAGCTGCCCACCACAGGATAGCCAAAGGGGATACACCAATCAGAAATCAAGCTGTGTATGAAACCTTTTAACTTGTCAACTGTCCAATTAAATTCATGTGAAACTAGATGGACCCACCATAAGATCATTGCCACGAGGTAGTCATTAGAACGGTCACGAGGGGCAGGATAGGCTAACAGGCCTGGGCTTTGTATAGAATCACCTATGGAGCAACCCAGACTGTCTAATCAATGAACATGATTTCAATAGTATTCTGAATCAATGTTTGAAATGTCACTCCACTTCTCACTCTAGGATGCAGCCATTTTGTGATGTTCTTTGAATAATGTTTGGATCGTTCTGAGCTGCGGTTGCAGTTAATAAACATTTGTTTTTCTTGCTCCCGCGCACTCTTTTATTGGCTCATTGAATTACTTTTATTATATTGATTTTTGGGCCTTTCCCTAGAGGGCGCTGCTGGGGTAGTGAGGTGGGCAGGAAAGGGCCGTAGACGGTAAAAGCGAAAGCTAATAGCGGAAAGTAAAAGGAGGCAGAAAAAGGGGTTTGAATTTGAAATAAACTATCAGGGGGGCTTGGAACACTTGTAGGGAACTCAGACCTGGGTGTGGGTCAACGAGGAGGTGGGGGATTAATTTCTCCTTCATGCAAGGTCACGGGGCTATTTCTATGACGGAAACAAATGCTTTTTTAACTCCTCACGATAAAAGGGATCAGTGTTGTTACTACTCACTCAAATTCACATGCAGCCCTGTCTGAGCCTCCCTTTATGTAGCACTTTCTGCTGGACTGATGGTAGTTGTACACCCCTTTCCCTAAATCAACACTTGGCCACCAAAGAACATTATGCAAGATAAGTGCCCCTACAAGCGGACCATCTTCTTAGATGCCACTCCTGCCACCTTATGACCCCAGGGCCCCAAGATTTATTGGAATTGAATGCCGTAGTGGGTTGAAGCCAGTATGTATGGTGACTGCTCTGTTTTGGGACTGATTCCTTTGCCGCGGTCATAGAACTTTCATTGGAGAACAAGTTCTTTAAAGAGACCCCCCTCCATGTTGGGGGACTGCTTTGTTTTGGGACCGATTCCTTTGCTGTGGTCATTTGGAGAACAAGTTCTTTAAAGAGACCCCTCTCTATGTTGGGGGACTGCTCTGTTGGGGGACCAATTCCTTTGCTGCGGTCATAGAACTTTCATTGGAGAGCGAGTTCTTTAAAGAGACCCCTCTTCATGTTGGGGAACTGCTGTGTTGGGGGACCGATTCCTTTTCTGCGGCCATAGAACTTTGAGTGAAGAGCAAATTCTTCAAACCAACCACACTCACTGATTTTTACACACTGTGCTGAATGTCATATCATTTGTTTACCTTACCTTGGCCTTTACGCGTACACAATCACTTTCATTCTATTCCCTCAATGAGATGTGTTGGATCTTGATTGAAATCCCACCCCGCCTCCACTCTGCTCTCCCTACACTCACATTAGCATTTGAGATAGAAATGGGTTGAGCTCCATCTTACCCATCCATGACAGTGATGCTTTTCTTTAAAGATATATGATAAGTTAGAGGAAGGCAAAGCCGGGGCATTACTCATAGCGGATCACAGGACGGGTCAAGCCAACATTATCATTTGCAATTTTTATAATTTGAGCATTCTGCGTTTTTTCTCCACATTTTGGATCATTTGGCAAACTCGCCTCACACACATGAAAAAATATAGCCACCAGTTAAATTTCTTTGAACATTTCCCGCAAACAAAGATGCCTCCTTTATCCTACTTGTGAACGGAGGATAGCACAGGGGCAGCGCACTGGTCTTGGAAGCAAGACCACGCAGAGCAACCGGTACTAGGTGCGTTTATAAAAAAACAATTAAATAAAATAAATACTGTACAGCGTGTAGCAGGAAGACATTCTGCCAGAGCAACTTGCTCATTATTATTACACCGCCATTTTTCATTTTTGTTGACTCCTATTATTTTTCACTGACCATTTGTGATGTGTTACAAGAGCTGTAAAATAAACTTAAGTTTCCAAGATTGAAAAGAAATCTTAATCCTGGCACCAGTGGAAAGTATTTGTGTACTTTTGCACAGGGTCGGACTGGGTCAAGAAATGGGCCCAGTCACCTAAAGAAAAGTGGCCCACCCCTTGCCTCCTAAAAGTGGCCCACCCCTCGCCTCACGACCCTTGGCCTCTGATGACATCACTGGAAGTGATGTCATTTGACCCCACCCCAAAGTGACATCCCGGGAAGCGATGAAACACGAACCTTCACCCCTTGACAAAACAAGAAGTGGCATCAAATAGCATTGTTCCTAAGTACACTAAATTACACTAAATTACACTAAATTACTGTGAGTCCAAGCAGACGTCCAAGGCCAAATGATATGTTATTGTGTAGCACTTACACTTCAGCTCTTTTTTATAGAACAAATATGCATACAATATCACCCAACCTGTGTTGGTACTCATTTCTTGACCTAAAAAGGATGAAAGGCTTTTTGAAGAAAAAAAATACATTGAAAAAAAAAAATCCATTTTTTTCCCTTCCAAACCGGCCCAGGCATGGCCAGAAACCGGCCCCCACTCCCCAGGGACGATTTCGGCCCGGCCACAGGCCGAATGGCCGAGGGGCCAATCCGACACTTCTTTTGCAGCTGGAATATATGGCGCTGGTAAGTAATGTAACATCAAATCTGCACATGTTTTATGAAACGTATATAATATTCCTTCTGATTTGCAGATAGTAACAACCAGGTACTTTCATAAAAGATGTTGTAAACAACACAGAAAACAAGAAATAGCCCAACTGTCCCTTTCCAAGGGATGCATTGAATCCCTTGGTTACAGTCCGGAAAATCTCTATGGCCCGCAAGGGGACGGTGTGTCATTACATAACATTCCTGGTAGGCTGAAATGACCAGTAAATCGCTGCATAGCAGTGTAAAAACCTGGCACGTTTAATTACTTCAATAAGAATTCAAAAGAGCAAGTATGGCCAACACGTGTTTCACACTAACAGGCTCTCTCAATCTAATGCCTTAATGCGTCCCTCTCCAGGGTCAACACATGTTTCACACTAACATGCTCTCAATTTAATGCCGTAATGTGTGCTTCTTCAGGGCCAACACGTGTTTCACACAAAAATGCTCTCAATATACTGCCTTTAGCATGTGCTTGTTCAGGGCCTAATAATAAGTTTGAATATTTACTGAATAATTAATGCAGCAAAGTTCTTGTAGAGTTTGGAATCGAATTTCCTAAAAAAACAGCAGAACTCAGTCGGAGTCTCGGGTTCAGTGTCTCTGCGCCCTTATTCCGGAAGCCATACGACATGCAATCTACACACCGCTGTTTTCTCTCACGGCTGGATACAGGGAAGACACGCTGTTAATGGGGAGGGCTAGGAGAGAGGCCGGATCCCAAAAATACCGAATTTTAGATGACCCCTTTCACTGAATATGTATGTGGGGGGATGGGTAAAGTTAATAGCAAATGGGGAGGAGGATGGGAGGTTTGCGCGGGGTGTCTCCCCCGCATGTATTTGCTGCAAAATGTGGTAAAAGAAAAACTCGGGATGTGGATTTTATTTGTTGAAATGATCACATAGATTTGTTGATCTTATGCTGAGTGTCTTGAAGCCCCGCACCCCTCCACAGTTAATTAGTGCACTGCAATATTTTGGGGTGCTACGAAACAGTCGCCTAGTATAGAGGTGTGCATTGCTACGCATGTTTCCGCTAGTGTGCACAGAACACACAAATAAGACTTTGTGAAAGTTATTTTATATACATTCTGACATCCTGCAAAACAAAAATCAACCATAGTGACTTTTTAATTTATTTAATAAGTGAACACCTTTACACCAGAGCACTATGAAAGTAACCTCAAACTAACCACATACACGATGTATGGTACAGAGGAGAGGGGGGGGGATTTACTCAAAGATTTACACTAAATCATTTTTAATATAGGGCTCTATGCACGATTTTACTTTTTGCGATAATGGCTGAAGCACTTGATGGCCCATGCCAGAGGTGAGCATTTAACCCAGGAGCTAATCAAGCGGATGCATGTTATTTGCCATAATGAGTGTTGCAGAGCGCACTTTGTATCCTTTTTGAAAGGTGCATTGACTGCAAAGCTCAGGTGCCGATTGACTGGCTTCTGATGTATGACTGCATGGCGCCTTGCTGTGTATTGCCTGTGTGTGGTGGTTTTCAGGTGTCAGGTGGGGTGCTACCGTGCTCCAAAGTGGTTGTGCTAGTTTGTAACTAATTGTACTGATGGGGTAGATTGTGAAGTGAGGAGTGAGTGTGGGCCACCAGTGGTCCAAGTGTACGAAAAGATGTAGTGGAAGTATGTTCCTGCCTGGCCTGGCCCCGCTCCTCACAAACCCTATTGCCACGCGCAATCCAAACCCCCAAACAAACACACCTGCTGTTTAAGGGAACGTTCAGTGCATGCACTGAAGTGCAAGTTTCAACTTCTTCCTACACTTAAACCATTTGAGAATGGTTTCTTTTTAAAATAAAAGTATAAGAACAGTAAAACGTAAAACATAAAAAAGTATTAGAGGAGCACCGCTCCAAACCACTCTTGCCCACTTCGGTCCACAGCTCTCCTTTGGTTTAATGATAATGATGTGTTATTTATATAGCGCCTTAATCCAAAGTGCTGTACAGAGCACATATTTACATACAATATCACCCAACCGAAATTGGTACTCATTTATCGACCTCGGAAGGATGAATGGCTGAGTTGGCCTTGCCGGGATTCGAACCTGCGCCCTGCAGATCACGCTCAGATTGCAGCAGCAAGTGCTCAACCCACTGAGCTATCTTACCGGTATACCCACGGGAAGAAGTCAAGTGCAGGTGTAAGAGTTTGGGTTGGCAGATTTAGGGGTATCTGGGCATTGTGCGTGGGACGGTTGATGCTGGGTTGCGCTCCACATACAATGCTGCAAACTGATTCTATGCATTTAAGCCACAAATGGCATAGCCGGCGCAGCCCAAGCAGAGATTCAGAGTTGCCTAGAGTCTATAAGAGGTAAGAAGGGCGCGGTCACGGTGCTCATCGATAGATCACAGTGACCGCTCATTTTGTTCCTGCAGCCCGCCAGGCATCGCAGTTGCTAACCAGCACCCCCAAACAAGGACATCACCTACCCATAAAATCTGCCTTGATAAAGACCTACGGTCAAAACACGTGTCAGCTTTCCTCTTATGATCTTTGATTAAATCAAGACTAAATATACAACCAAGTGTCCTGACCATTGACTTATTGGAATCAACCAGGTGTGAATATCATTCACGGAACCAGCCCCGATACAGGGTTTCTGCCCGCAGTGTTGCTAGGTTTGTAAAAGATCTGGGGCTGCGCTACTGTCGGGACTGTCGGGACTGGGGGCTAGCTAGCCTTTTGGTTATAACCCCATAGCTTCTATCCGGGGTACAACCAAAATACCGCGGCTATAGCCCCCCTCAGCCCACACTTAGCAACGCCTCTCGTTTCTGCCATCCTTCTTACCTCTACATATGGGAATTAACGAGCTTGTCTCTTTGAAACCCTGTAAACAGGCAGCAGGACAAATTAGGCCCCCAAGTGAACCAATCGAGCGCAGGGGTCCGCCTTTCCCATACACTCCCAACCACCTATTGCATGGAGTCTATAAAACACTGTCAGAACCAGTAGAGAGCGTTGGGCACGGAAGCGTCACCCCAGTTGATCGGAAAAGTCGTATTTCTCTAGAATTCCTTGTTCTTGCGAATGTGCAGAGCTGCTAACATGTGTGCTTCCTGCAAACTAGGTGTGTTGCGCCTCTTTAGGCCGCTACAGCGCACCTCTGTAACATTTGATCTACACAATTTGATCGCATTTCATTTTGATGGCAAATGTCCACTCCTCCTGCCGCCGCTTTCCCGCCTGTGTCCTTCCCCAGCAGCTCCCAAAGCCCTTACCACACTTAACTTTTTCTGCGGTTCCAGATTTGCGATCTTTAGATCCAATTCTTTAGATTAAATTGGGTCTAGATCAAATCGTTCCACTTTTTTGTCTGGCAAACATGAGTGTCGCTGTGAAATACCTGCTGTAGACGTGCTACGGGCTGGGCCAGGTTAATGTAGCGTGGTGTGGCCTTGTATAGCGCCGCATCTGCCATTTTGGCGACCTCTTAGCACTTGGAACGGATGACATTCCATTAATAACCATATAATTAGAAAGGACTGCAGCCCCTGAACAATGGAATCCTTCAGAACGATCAGCGACTGGTATTTCCCAGTGTAACATCAAATGCCTGGACTGGGATTGAATTGGATATTTATTTGTACATTTATAAAGCGCACTAAACCCGTGGGCATGGAAGGGCTGCTACATCAGCACACACATGCCTGAGTTCTCAAAGTGCCGGGGTGGTGTGCATGATATCGATATCACGCACACACGAGGAAGTCATTGCGAACCATGCCCGATACCACTTTGCAGGCACAAGCGCAGCGTCCTTTATTTGTGGTGAATTTGAAAAGAAGCACACAAAATGAAAAGCGCTCAGCGGTGCCCACCGGCCGTTTGCGCCGCCGCGGTGACCGCGCCACCCTGGGCAAGGGCACCGCCATCCAGGCGGTAATAAAACTGTAAGTGGCAGGGATCAGAGAGGGGAGAGCGAGAAAGAGAGAGAGAGAGAGAGAGACGTTAAAGGCAGCGAGTGATATGCCCAGAAATCCATTTGCAGATAATGAGGTCGTTTCTCCTCCAAATGACTCGGCGGTCCCTGAAGATATAACTCTATTATCGAAACACATTTAAACAAACATAAAGCCAAATGAAGTCTTCATATTTTGTTTCTGCAGAGGCAAGAAGTGTGGAGAGGCCAATAAAAGCCATTCTTTTCCAGACGTCACCCACTCTTGTTTGGCGGTATTCATGCCTAGAGACTAAGGGCCTCATTTCAAGTGTGGGGGTAGTGGTGAAGCGTGAGGTATTTGGAAATGTGTTACCGCTCCACCAAACTCTGAGCTGCCTCTTGGAAACTCTTCAATTCTGGCAGCGTTTGGTGTGCAGGGACTTTCCTCTAAGACGTAAGCCTGACCACATGCGACGTACCGTGCGGTAGTCCTGCGTGGGACCATATGGCATTTCCCCAGGACGAGTCCACATGTGTCAAGTGGACACTGTCCACTACCACATGCGGTAACAGTAATTCTGTTTGGTGGTATTCTTAGACATAATAAGACCACATTCTTAATGAAGGCCCAACCGTTTACGGTATGTTGTCGGGCCACTACGGAAGCAAGACGCATAGGACCTCACTATGCGTATTGTGGATATGGTATATACATGTGGGGCCTAATTTACAAAGCGTTTTCCAATGGGATTGTGCTATTGTGAAACGCTTTTGTAAATCAGGCTCGTGGTGTTTTAAATACTGCTTTTTTTTATGAACTACCACCTAGTCATGAGTTGGAATTGAATGCAATATTTACTGCATGGAGTATATGTAAAGTAGCAAATGGGGTAGGTAAGGGTTATGTACCCCCTGCAGCACATTTTTACCATTTGCCACATTTGCGGTTATCACTATATTTATAGTGAAGGCCTCAGGACCTCATTTTCAATATATTGGAATGGTTAAACCACGCTGTATTTTGCCCCTGGGCTTAGCGCGCTATACAAATGTCAAAATAAATGAACAAATAAATAAATAAATGCCACTTGTTTTTTAGCTGTGCAATATTTACTGTAATAGGTGTGAGTATATGCAGCAGTGCATGCAGTAAAAATGGGTCATTTACTGCAGTAAAAATGGGTCATTTACTGCAGTAAATATGGGTCATTTACTGCAGTAAAAATGGGTCATTTACTGCAGTAAATGTAAAAGAACAATTATAATGATGCACCCATTGCAGTAAATATATCATATGATCCAGAGATTACCAAAAACATAAGCATAAGCTTCATTACGAGTTCAACGGTGCGGTAAAAAAAAGTGGAGGTCATTCCGTCGCCACCACTTTTTTGATGGTAATGGAATTACTGCCGTTTCCACTGCACCGCCAGATTCCCAGTTTGACCTTGTAGTGGAGGAGTTAACTCCAGCGTAAGTCCCTGTAACACCACCAAATTCCCCATGGAATCCTATGAACTTGAAAAATAAGGATTACCATCGCTTGTAAACCAACGGGACGGAGTGGCAGCAAAGTTTGTTGGTACTTTGGCAGATTTATCACAGAATTACCGCCAAACTTGTAATGAGGCTCCAAAATGTCTCATGTGCTTGCCAACATACTTATAATGAGCACTAACGTGGGTCTTATGCAGAACAGGCTAAAATCTGGCCTTCAAGAAAAAGACGATTAGTGTCATAATGTGATTGTCCACTAGGTGCTTCTATCATGTTAGAGCCTACCAGCCCCAGCCTGGGACTAGTGCTCCGCACTCCTGCAGTTTCAGAAGACCGATTATTCTGATGTGGATCCTTAGCTAGAACCACATTTCAAATGAATCCTGGCCCATCCAAAGTTCAGTTACGCAGCATTATCTCAGGAAGATAGCTCAGGGGCAACACGCTCACCTTAGAAGCAAAACGACACGAAGCAAAACAGGTTCGATCCCCGGGTCTGCGCTTAGAAACCTCTGGGTATTAAGCACGTAATATATATATATATATATATGATACATTACTCACCGTAATCGTATTTCTGATGCTTGTATCTGCTTAGATTCACATGCTGTGCATAGGGCGAAATCTAGTGGAAGCTGCGGAGTATTACAGTTTGTTTTTCGAAACTTGAAAATGGGCGTTGACACAGGGCGTGCCAGTAATACTATCCCTAGTGTGACGTCCACTGTACCCATGATCCCTCACACGTCTAGGACCCTCAGATTGTATTTTTTCTGACATGAGGTAGCATAAGGAGTAGCGTGAGTACAGATAATCCAAGCAGATAGATAGATAAGACTACAAGCATCCATGCGCCTTCTCTCAGAGGGGAGGAAGGGTGGGTCGCATGTGAATCTAAGCACATACAAGCATCAGAAATACAATTACGGTGAGTAATGCATCTCTTCTGAAGCTTGTTGAATCTGCTTAGATCACATGCTGTGCATAGATTAGCTAGCAGTGTTAGAAGGAGGTGGGATGTGAGAAGGGTCATGAGCAAATAAATGTCTTTAAACCGCTTGTCCCACTTGAGTATCTATCTTGGAATGGGTGTCAATGCAGCAGTGCTGAGTAAAAGTGTGAATAGAGCTCCAAGTAGCTGCTTTGCAAATGGTGTCAAGGGGTACATTTGCAATGAAAGCCAGAGTGGCCCCAATGCCTCTAGTAGAGTGGGCTCTTGGCGTGAAAGGCAGAGTCTTTCCAGAAAGAGAGTAACACATCTGGATACAGTTAACAATCCACTTCGAGATGGCACCTTTAGAGACGCGATCTCCCTCTCTGCCTATAGCTACGGAGACAAACAGCTGATCTGTTTTCCTTAGCGGTCTGGTCTTGTTTACATAGTAGAGGACCACCCTACGCACATCTAGGGTGTGTAGTTTCACCTCAGCCGAGCTTTGTGGGTCTTGGAAGAAAGCCGGAAGCTCAATGGACTGGTTCACGTGGAATTTAGAAATAAACTAAGTTGAGAACTTAGGGTGTGTACGTAAAACCAGTTTATCTTTATGAACTGTAAAGAATGGATCCTGCACTGACAGAGCCTGAATTTCACTGACCCTTCTTATAGATGTTATTGCTACTAAGAAGGCCGTCTTATAAGTCAGGTGTTTGAGACTGCTTTTATGCATGGGTTCGAATGGGGGGCCCATGAGTTTACATAGCACCACGTGAAGGTCCCATCCTGGTGGTGGGTTAGAAATAGGAGGGTGAAGTCTCTTTACTCCTTCCATGAAAGCTGTAACCACTGGTATCTTCCATCACGACACCTTGTTATGGGAGGCGGTGTATGCTGACAGCCCTGCCAGGTGTACCTTCAGTGAGTTAAATACCAGTCCTGCATCCAGCAGATGGAGCATGTACGTGACAACTGTGGAAGGAGTGCAATCAACTGGGTTGATTTGCTTGTTCTGGCACCAGATAACAAATAATTTCCATTTGTCAAAGTAGCAGTGCCTCGTGTTTGGCTTCCTAGATTCCTTTAGGATGTCCATACATCTCTGTGGTAATTTGAGATGTCCGAACTCTATGACCTCAGGAGCCATGCTGCTAGGTTCATTGAGTTGGGTTGAGGATGCACTGTTTGACCTTGGTGCTGGGACAGTAGGTTGTACCAAGTCGGGAGTTCGATGGGTTCGCACACCGCTAGTCTGCGTAGGTGTGGAAACCACGGTTGTCTCGCCCACATGGGAGCAACTAGGACGAGCGTCATTGACTCTCTGTTCATCTTGTTGACCACCTTCCTGATGAGAGGTGTTGGTGGAAAAGCGTACGCAACCATCCCTGACCAGTTCATCCACAGGGCGTTCCCATGGGAGTCTGGCTGGAGGAACCTGGATGCAAATCCTGGACACTGTCTGTTTTCGCTTGTGGCGAATAGGTCTATAGTGGGGAAACCCCACTGAGAGAAGATATCTTCTACGATTTCTCTGTGTAGACACCATTCGTGTTCCTCTGGGAGGGGATCTCTGCTCAAAGCATCCGCCAGGGAACTGAGATCCCCTGGAACATGTTGAGATGACAGGAAGATCTTCCGTCTGAGTGCCCATATCCAAATTGTCTTGGCAAGCTTGGACGGATTTGGCGAACAAGTCCCTCCCTGCTTGTTTATGTAAAATATGGCTGTAGTGCTGTCTGTCCGGATCTGCACTGACAGATTGAGCAGGTAGGGCTCGAACGCTTGAAGCGCTCTGAATGCTGCTAGAAGCTCTAGCAGGTTGATGTGATTCTTGGCCACTGAGTGAGACCAGAGCCCCTGAGCTGTGTGGTGGAGGAGGTGAGCTCCCCACCCTGTCAGGCATGCATCGGTTGTGACTACCGCCTGTATCTCAGGATCGTAAAAGGGTTTCCCCTTGGACAGATTTTCTCTTGTCCACCAGGGAAGGCTTTGTACCAGTGTTGGCGAAACGATCACTAGATCGTCCCACTGATCACTTGCCTGAGACCACTGTTTCGCCAACCATTCCTGCATGGGACGCATGCACAGGCGCGCGTGGGGGACCAGGTAAATACATGACACCATCATGCCTAGCAAACGCATTGCTTTGCGTACCGTTATCTGGCGACCGGCCTGATATTGCGGAATTTGCAGCAGTATATTCCGAATTCTTTCCTCTGATGGAAAGGTCAACCCCTCTTGCGTGTCTAGGATAGCTCCTAGGAACTGTTTGGAGGTGCTTGGCACCAGACTTGACTTCTTCTCATTTATTGAGAAGCCTAATTCGATGAAGAGGTCGATCGTCCTTTGAATGTTTGTTCTGCAAATTACTGGGGTCTCCCCCGTGATGAGCCAGTCATCCAGGTAAGGGTACACTGGGATTGCCTCCCTGCGTAGGTGTGCTGCTGCCACCGCCAGTACCTTGGTGAATACCCTTGGAGCCGAGGCTATCCCGAAGGGCAGTACCTTGAACTGGTAGTGCCGACTGCCCACCTTGAAGCGCAAGTACCTTCTGTGCGCTGGGAACATGGAAATATGAATTTAGGCATCTTTCATGTCCAATGTTGCCATGTAATCCCCCTTTTTTAGGAGGGGGATTACCTCCTGGAGAGTAGTCGTGCAACATTTTTGGGGCTTGACATACTTGTTTGCAGGCTCTAAGTCCAATACTGGGCGCATTGTCAAATCTTTTTTTGGCACAAGGAAGTACGTTGAATAAATACCCTTGTTTACCTGGTGTCCCGGGACGAGTTCTATCGCGTCCTTTGCTAGAAGATTGACGATCTCCTCGAGGAGGATCTTCTGGTGGTCCAAAGAATGTATTCTTTGTCGTGGAGGGTGGTTTTGGGGATGCTTTAACGGTTATATGGAGTATCCTGCGGACACTGTGAACAGCACCCATCTGTCTGAAGTGATCCCTTCCCAAGCTTGGGTGAAGTTGGAAATGTGTCCCCCTACTGGGGATGTGTGAGAAGGGACCCTGAACGGAACGTCACTGTTTTGGTGGAGGCGTGCTGCCGCCTATACTGGGGCTGCCTCTACCCTTACCACGCCCTCTCTTATTACCCCTGCCATAACCCTGGGTAGACTGCTGGCTGTTGTTGTTCCATTGTGTACCCTGCCCATGGGAATAGTTAGACCCTCTCTGGGAATTTTGTCCGCGTGGGTGACGAAAATTGCCATTCCCTCTCTAGTTAGGGGGTTTATTGGTTAGTTGGCCTAGGGATTTGAGAGTCTCATACTCGTCCTTGGCATTTTTAAGCGCGTCCTCGACCGCCTTTCAAAACAATAGATCCGGCTCCACCGGTTTGTCTATCAATGAAGCCTGGGTTTTGGCCTTGAACCCAGACTGTCGCAACCAAGCATGCCTTTTGATAACAGTACCTTCTGCTATCAATGTGCCAGCGTTATCCGTGGCATCAAAGGTTGCTTTTAATATGCAACCGGACACGGCTCTTCCTTCCGCCAAAACTCGTGCCAGTTGGCTTTTTAAGGGTTCTGGGGCGGAATCTATGAGTGCCGCGACTTCTTCCCACTGGTGGCAGTTGTAACTCGCCAGTAGGGTGGTGGAGTTGGCAATCCTTGCCTGGTAGGCGGAAGTGGAGGCTACTTTCCTGCCCAAGCCATAAATCTTCTTGCTCTCCTTGTCGGGAGTAGCTTCCGACGATGACAAGGGTGTTCCCGCCGTCTTACGGGTGTTAGTAATTACCAGGGAGTCCGGTTTCAGATGCCCGCTTATGTACAGTGGGTCCATTTGGGTTGCCCTGAAAAGCTTCTCAACTCTGGGGTTTACCGCCCTAGTGAGATAGGGATTAACAAGGGAAGGGTCTATCCTCCTTTGTATAGACTTAAGGATAGGGATGGCCTGGGCAACAGGTCTCCTTTCTCCCACTAACTCCTCGGCAAAATCCCTCTCTTCCTGTGCACACTGGGTGTCAATGTGGAAGTGTTCTGCCGCTCTGGACAGCACTTCATTCAAAAGAGGCTGGTTATCGACAGGGGAGTCGGTAACCGGGGGTTCTTTATCTACCGGGGAATCTAGCCTGCAGGTTTCTGGGTTGTCCTCCTCATCCTCTTGGTCCTCGTCATCCCCATAGTAGCCTGTCCCAGTTTGTTCTTCCAACATGCCCAAATCTGGATCCTCATAAAGGGATGGATCTCCCTGATAATGAGAATAGGGCTGTATACTGAAGGGGTCTGAAGTAGGAGCTTCGACCCGGGACTTCTTACTAGAGGGTATCGGATCCCTAGAGCCTGAGGGAGTTGACCCGTCTGGGGTAAAAGAGAGAAAGTGTTCAGGGTTTTTGGCGTAGAAATCTGCCAATGATGAGATCCTTGACATTACTCTGTCTATGTCATCAGTAGACCACTCTCTTGAACTGGGAATGATTCTTTCTTGAAGGCCTTTCCCTGTCTTATCTAGACTAGACCTACTGGTTTGAACAGGAGTGTTAGGGGTAACAGAAGACTGAGACCTGTCCATCTGTTTAAGTGGGGTAGAAAGTCTTTGAGGTGTGGAAGTAGGCTGAGACTGCTTCCTCTGTTGTTTTTCACCTTCCCTGTGTGTGGAATTGTGTTTACCCTGTTTTTCGCCCCTCCAGAGTCCTTCGACGCCTGGCGCCGAGGTTCGGGGGTAGTGTCCCTATCTCTGTGTAGTGGAGGTTGGGACTCGGGAGCAGCCGTTGAGCGGCCGGTTGACGTCGACTCCTGGAGTGCGGACTGGGGATAGGGGTCGGTTTCGTCTTCTGACGATCGAACCTCCGTTACCTTGGGGAGCAAGGCACTTCTGGCAACAGTGGATGGTTGCCTGGAGTCATGCGGCGATCTAGATCGAGAACAGCCAAAGGACACCGAATCAGACCGTTCTGTATGTGCCTCTTTCCGAGTACTCGGCGTGCGCGTCGAGTCTCGGTTGGACTTCGTGTGTTTTGTGGAAGTGCTGTGGGCAGCGATTGTGTCGCTGGGGGTCTTCCCCATAGCCGCCCTGCCGGACGACCTTCCGAGGTCGGGGACTTGCGCTTGGCTGTCAATTGACGCCACGTTGTCCTTGCCGTCCGAAAGCACGGCGTCGCTGCGATCGTTGAAGGCGCCCTCCGCTGCCATGGCCTCTTGACGCCTGGCGTGGTGGGCCCAACGCTTGATCGAACAGTCCTCAAGTGTTTTCGGTTTGAACCTACTACACGCTCTGCAGTTAGCCTCGGGGTGGTCCCTCGGTAAGCAGAGATTGCACGTGGCGTGCCTGTCAACCCAAGGGTCCTTGCGGTTGCACTTGGGGCAAAATTGGAAAAGGGTACCCTCCATACGCACCTTGTGGCAGCGGGCTAATAAGTGTAGGAATATGTAAGAATGTACCTATATACCAAAAGAGTGTAGAGTATGTCCACCCCCCACTCTCCCTACTTGCAGGGCTGAGGCCAGAGGCCTTCCTAGGCCCGGGCCGAGGCCAGAGGCCTTCCGAGGCCCAAATCCGTCGTGCAGCTCTCGACGGCGATTCTTTCTCCGTGCCGGCGTCAAGTGTGGATGTTCGGTGGCTCGACGTTGGGGTGGAGAAATGGGGAAATATAACAATATTTTAGCAAAAGTATGGCTAATGCTTCCGACCAGTATGGCGGAAAAAAACAATCTGAGGGTCCTAGACGCGTGAGGGATCATGGATACAGTGGACGTCACACTAGGGATAGTATTACTGGCACGCCCTGTGTCAACGCCCATTTTCGAGTTTCGAAAAACAAACTGTAATACTCCGCAGCTTCCACTAGATGTCGGCCTATGCACAGCATGTGATCTAAGCAGATTCAACAAGCCTCAGAAATATATATATATATATATAATTGCAATTCGAGCCTCTGGGTACCACAGCAAGCAGCAAGCCAGTCCAAAGCCGCCAAGCAATATGGCACTCCAGTCAACCAATCAAAGCATCCAAGGCGTGGCAGCCTCTACTGAGCGCAACACCGCCTGGAGCTGGAGGACAAGAGGCCTCTAGCAGCACAGTCCTGCCTGCGACGGGCAAAACAGCACAAGGGCCCCTGGACTGCATGAGAAATCCGGTCATAGGGACAGGCGGCAGCGCCGGGCCCTTACTTAGTCCACCTGCAGGTCACTGCGGCCATTTTATATACAATGCAATCTGAGTAGCAGAAACAAGACTACTGCTTGCAAGGGCATCCCTGAACCTACTCTTCACTGCCCAAGGTGCCCTAAGCACCTCGCGAAGGTGCACGCCCCTAGCATAGCGCCAAAAATGCTCCTTAAGTAAAGCAGTACCTCTACAGGCCATCCTCTTCCGGAACTTCCACAGGACGGATGAATCAAGACACCAAAACAGGGTAGGACTGGGGCATTCAACTGGTTTGGGTGCCAATGAAAAAGTGTCCCACCGTCACAAAAGGCAATTCTTTCTGTTTGAGGAGTACCCAAAGAGTCTTTTGGTAAAATTGTGCAAGTTGAATAATTTGTTCAGTAACACTTGTCAAATCTACTGAAATAATTAATCAAACTGGCCCAATTTGGCCAAAAACTTGGTCCACTTTGACAACAACAAATATGGTCCAAGTTCGGTCTGCACCTCGGGAATTGCCCTATTTCTCTACTGGCCAGACCAAGCTAGCACCAAAACGCTTCCTTCAATGATAACCTGGTCATAAAGGGCAGGGGGTAGTGATGCAGCCGCCTCTGCATGCTTAATGCTTATGGCCACAGCCGGGTTTAGCCACAATCCAGCCCAATATAGGAGTGGCCTAGGAGCTGCTGAGTCAGCAACCAAAGAAATTCCCCATTTGACACAAGACTATCAACCACCCTCCTTCCTCTGGTATGAGTGCTGCGCTGCACTCTTTCAGCTGCCCAAGCCCCAGCCCCAGTCTCTTGCGGCAGCTGCAGGCCTAAACTGCTGTCATTGGAACGTGCAACGCCCCACCCCACCCCACTTCTCCTCCCCCACCCCACACACACACACGGGTGCACCCAACCCCACACTCAATGCACTGAGAAATTAACCCACCAGAGTGGCTCTCTCTGCACTTACCCAAGTCTCAACCGACCGAGTGCACTTGATCCTCCTACCCCCTCCCTGTGATGCTCTGTGCACTTGTTCGAACCGCACGCACCGTGCCAGAAGATCGTTTGTCTGTTCTCCCTTGTCTTCACCCCTTAATTGCACTGTAAAACTGCAGAATTGCCATCAGGCCTATTTGCTGTCTCCCAAACTGTTGAATGTATTTTTTTACGCACTTACTCTTCCCGTGCAGACTATTATCATCTCAGAGTTTCAAGGGCTTGGAGTGACTGTTTTATCCCCATGCTCCCACCCTCCTTGAGCGCTTCGAAACACTTGCCTGTGTATAGGCGGTATATAAAGAAACATTACCATACCAAGACCAAACAATTTTTCATTAATGACCTCCAAGTCCATGCCAATGGGGCACTGTGTAAAATACAATGTCTCCCGGGCAACCAATAGATGTCAGCGTAGCTCAGAGAGTTGGCACAGCTCAGAGTGTTAAGCACTCTTCCAGACATCCTTCCTTTTTGACCACTAGCAGTCCGACTTATCCCTTCATTCTTCCAAAGTCAATACATCAAGTATTATTAACCTGTTAAGTACTGAGAATGAGCATACTCATCCTATTTGCATAGACATGCATAAAGGCCCAGCAATGAAGGGGTGGCTAATACGAACGCCTAGTGTTTCAGTGCTTGGAAGTGAGTGGCATCCAGGATAAAGCGCTACATTGAAAATGTGATATCACTATTGAAAGACTAACAGCTTGATCAATTGTTTGGCAGTATTTCCTCTAGAATACCAATACTGAATGCTGTAACCACAGAGTAATATGATGGGTCCACATAAATCCAAGTCATCCAGTTATTCCCCATTTTGGAGTACGACTCCATGGGGATTGGTCATTTCCGCATGCAGTAATTACTGCAGGTGGTAATACTATTGTGTGGTACTAATTACACAACATCCAGAAAAAAAGCACAGTTTGGTGTAGTGGTAAAAGGATCAGGGTTGAAAGACTGAGGTCGAAATGTTTGAGGGAGAAAAGAGCAAAGATTATTTTTCCGAAATAACCTTTGGTCTTTTCTCCCCTGAACATTTCCGACTTGGCACACACCCCTACCTCCCTACTTACCTTGCTTCTGACTTTGTGTCCCTGCAACACCTGTTCCCGTTCACTTCGGGCCCCAAGAAGTAACTTGTTCTCATCTGATGGGCTGAACCTCGATCCAATGAAATATTGACTTGCGTGCCTATAACCTTTTTACTATTTGTCTAGAGGGTTGTTCACTCGAGGCCTCGAGGGCTGGAATCCTGATGGGTTTTTTCAGGATTTCCTTCATTAATATTCATGAGAACAAATGTGCATACATTTAGAATCATTGCATGGAAACATATCTCATGAATATTAATGAGGGGTATACTGAAAATCCGACATGTTTCGGACCTTCGAGGCCTGGTGTTGGACAACCTTAGTCTGAGCCGCCATCATTTCATAGGAGATTTCTGGAAGGTCCTGAAAGAAATGACTACAACTCACCTCTATTGTTCCCCAGAAAGCAGCTGCCGTTGCGAGTACCTCATCAACAGTCTCTCCACTCCTGCTCACGAAGATTTAGAAGGTCTCTACTCCACTAGGACACATCTTCCAAGATCCTCTAGCAAATTCTCTTATGTTTAAGGAAGTGATACCCTCTTGTGCCTGATCTCCAGAACAATAACCTGTGAGGTGGGTGGTCCTTGCGCACTTCCAACAGATGAGGGGGCTCATTAAGACAACTGCACGCACCCCAAGACCATGATCAATTCGGATGTAGTCGTGTGATCTACCGGCTCTGATCTAAGCAGGCTCTAGTAGTAGTGGCTCACTTGAGGGACCCGCAGCAGGTTCGCTCCGAAGGATCCGTCTTTGGCTGGCGGTACGCCTGCTTGTCTGGCGGCGGCCATTAATGTTTTTGGCTCTTTGTGAATTTGAATGCGGAAAATAGTTTTGTTGCTGCATTGCCCAGTTGTTTGCTTTGAACGTTAGAAATGTGCTCACACTTACTGTACTAAGCGTTAGTCCATTAAAAGTTCTTTTTTTAAATTTATTTTTATTATGCAATGGTTGAAAATCAACCTTCTGCAACACTATTAATAACAAAAAATATACACACATCCCAAATGATACGATACAATTAATCAGAATACTTGTACATACAAGTTTAAATAAACTCTTGATTGAAACCTAACACACGCATCTGCGTTTAAAATTCCTTTATCAATCAGCAATCTCTATACCGATACAGTCGAATTAATCAAACATGTCTCAACATCTCTTTCCATATCTAAAAGGCACTTGCCGTAAAAACCATGGACTGGCCCCATAAATATGGCTCCACAATTGATGTGAATACAAAAAATGTCATGATAGCCCTTCAGTGCATAGCCTTTATAATGAAACTATATCCGCTTAGGACATCCATCGGTCTCCGGAGGATAGCTCAGGGGCAATGCACTTGCCTTGGAAGCAAGATGATGCGGAACAGCAGAGGTTCGATCCCTGGGTCTGCGCTTAGAAATCTCTGGGTATTGCACATTATAAATAACCAATAAAAATAAAATGAATTGTGCCCTTACATATCCTACATACCCTGTCTGCCGGTAAGGTCCCCCTCCATCTACCAAAATGCTCTTTGGTGGGAAGAATATTGAACCATAAATAAGTAGTAAAGCGCCTTGGTTGAGTATTAATGGGCTTCAGCAAACACGAGTATGGGAGATTTGGGATAAAACTTTGTCCTGCGTACATCTTAGATATGCTTTTCAAATGTAAACTAGACAAGCTTTTATCAGCCTCCCATACTGCAGTTTTTCTTTTTAGGCAAGGCAGGGCTTGTGGGTCATCCACCAGATCCTCCTTGGTCATATCATTCGCAACCGGGTGGCCCTCAACAGTTCCCTGAAGTCGTGCCATAAAGGCATTTGTCGCAGTCAGGGGCATTCTGGCCATCAGGGATAGGAGAGTATCTGTCCCTGCTAACATTATATTCCGCTATAGTTTGCACCTGGTGATCAACCAGAGGGATCTGAGAGAGGGAACAAAAAAAGTTATCAAAACTCAAACATTTGGGAATTTGAAGAAAGTTTTGTACAAGAAAATGTAGGCCCCGTGATACTCTTCAGAGGGTACATCATCAAAACATTTGCATATCGTCTGGGAGTGTTTATGTTGCTTCTATCCCTACTCTACGAATCCTATTGGATATTAGGTTGAGCCACGTGTAATGGCGTCCCAGCCTTCTGCTCCAGTATTGCTAGCAGATGCCGACGTTCTATTTCTTTCTCAGGGTTCCTTACTTCATGGCCCATCTCCTTTTTTTAACTTTCTGTTTTGTTAAAGGCATTCAATTTATAAGCAGGAACTCCCGTCTGATGGCCTTTCATTTTCATTACAGAGACACTATTCCTGGATTCTGTGTATTTTCTGCTTTTAGTTTCATCTGATTTGCCAGCCTCTGGGTTTTTATCTGGCAAGTGTTTTTTTCCTTTGTGATTGCTCTTCTTTTGATGTTTTTCTTCTCCTATTCCTTACCAGCCCTTGCTTCTAGCTTGTGGTGTCTCCATGCCCCCAAGTCTTTGAACCTCAGTGCCCTTTAGCTGCATTGACCACCTCCTTTGGATCACTTTTCTATTATCAGGCCAATTCACTAAACCAGGGGTCTTCAACCTTCGCTCTCCAGGTGGTCCACACTACAACTCCCATCAGCCCTGGCCAGCATAGACAATGTTGAGGGATCATGGGAATGGTAGTCCAAAATGTCTGGAGCACTGGCAGTTGCAGCCGCCTGCCCAAACCCACTGATCAGGTTAGATGGATATGATGAGTCGAGAGCTGCAAAGGGGGTCTCAGTGTGCTCAACCCATGGATGTAGGATAGTCGTTTGCAAGGTTAGCATTCACTTTTCTGGTAAAGTTGACTGATGGGTAATGTCTAAAGGCCCTGATTCACACCTGGACCTCTTAGTAGGGCTGTTTAGATGAGAATCACGGGAATGCTGCGTACCTGTATTTCTGGATGGTCTCGACGGGGCAGCCAGACTGACGAGAAGACTTGGTAACACAAGCAACCAGCCCTTCCTCCACCCTGAATGGGAACTGGGTGGAAGATGGACCGATTCCCAATGCCACAACCAGGTTCCAGAGATGGCAGTTCTGCACAGCGTTGACAGAAGAAGTGGTTGGAGGGAATCCTTGAAGAGGAGTTAAGAGTCCCAAGGTGTGGGAGGCCACACCCGTAGCTGGCAATGGGTGCCGAGGAGTTGAGAGTCCAAAGGTGTGGGAGGCCACACTTGTAGCAGGCAATGGGTGCTGAGGAGTAGAGAGTCCAAAGGTGTGGGAGGCCACACCCGTAGCTGGCAATGGGTGCTGAGAAGTAGAGAGTCCAAAGGTGTGGGAGGCCACACCCGTAGCTGGCAATGGGTGCTGAGAAGTAGAGAGTCCAAAGGTGTGGGAGGCCACCCCCGTAGCTGGCAATGGGTGCTGAGAAGTAGAATCAACGGTGTGGGAGGCCGCACCCGTAGCAAGCAGTGGGTGCTGAGGAGTAGCGTCCAATGGTGTGGGAGGCCACACCCGTAGCTAGCAGTGGGTGCTGAGGAGTAGCGTCCAATGGTGTGGGAGGCCACACCCGTAGCAGGCAGTGGGTGTGGAGGAGTAGAGTCCAATGGTGTGGAAGGCCACACCCGTCGCAGGCAATGGAAGCTGAGAGGTTGTGAATCCAAAATGGCTCAGGAAAAAACTTAGGAAGTTGGCCAGGCCAAGGAGGGAGAAAGGATGCAGGCAGAGAACCAAGGCAGACAAGAAGGAGAACCAGGAGGAATGAAGCAGGACCAGAGAATAATGCCAGGAAGGACCCAGGCAACAGGAGGGAAGACCGGCAACGGAGAAGGTAAGGTCTAGAGGAACAAGGGACAAGGTAAGCACTAACTAGTAGCGCGGGAGCAGGCGAGGACACGATCCGGAACAGAACGCGTTGAGACGCGATCTGCTCCCGACCGCGTCTCTCCCTTTATGGGCCGCCGGCGCCTGCGAGGCCTGGAGCGCAAGCCTGATGGTTGCCAGGCGCCGGCGGCCCCAGAATGAGGCTTGAGCAGCAAGCTGCTCCACGCCTCGGCTGCCGCCCCCACGGCGCATGCGCGGAACCGTAATCGCGGTTCCCGACGCAAGCGCCGCGGAGCTGGCGCCCCTGTCCCTGGAGCTCTTCCCCCGGCGCCTCCCCAAACGCGGAAACGCGGGTAGAGGCGCCAGGGAGGGGGAGCGCGAACAGTGAACCCCGGTCTCCTGGTAAGCGTGACACTATACCCCCTCCCAGGAAGATCCGGAGCCCCAGGCTTCCAGGGAAACCGCCGATAGAACTCGCGCACAAGGCGCGGAGCGTGCACATGCCGAGAGGGTTCCCAAGTGCGATCACAGGCCGGGTACCCCTTCCAGTCAACCAGGAAATGGAGCACCCCCCTGCGATAGCGGGCATCACAGATCTCCTGAACCTCGAATTCCGGAACCCCCTGTACCAGGACTGGGGCCGGACAAACACTGGAACGACCATAAGGATCTGCCACATAGGGTTTCAGGAGGGAGACATGAAAAACAGGATGAATGTGACATGAACGAGGCAGCTGGAGACGAAAAGCTACAGAGGATAGGCGTTTGACAATCCTAAATGGGCCAAAGTATCGGGGAGCCAATTTAACTGGTAGGTTGCGGAGGGGCAGATTCCTAGAAGACAGCCAAACCCTATCACCAACCTGGAGATCGGGTTCCATCCGCCTCCCACGGTCAGCCTGAACTTTCATGCGGTCACGAGCGGCCGCCAAAGAGGTACGTGCCAATTCATGCTGCTGTTGGATTGTAGAGACCAAGGCGTCAGCGGAAGGAACCGTACTGGTTGGTACAGGGTGGAAAGGGATCAGCTTGGGATGTTGACCCATAGAACAATGAAAGGGGCTGGTTCCAATGGAAGAATGAAAAGAATTATTGTAGGAAACCTCAGCTAGGTCTAAATAGGTACTCCAATTGGTTTGTGTGGCATTAGCAAAACTACGGAGATAGGTTTCCAAGGTCTGATTAGTCCTCTCCGTGAGACCATTGGTTTGCGGATGATAACCCGAGCTTAAAGCTCTATGAATGCCGAGATGACCACAAACCTTACCCCAAAAGGAAGAGAGAAACTGAGACCCTCGATCTGAAATGATCTTCTCAGGAAGACCATGTAAACGGTAGATTTCATGAAGAAAAGCAGTGGCCATCTGGACCGCAGTGGGTATCTTCTTAAAGGGAATGAAATGGGCATACTTTGTAAAACAGTCCACTACGACCATAATACAAGTATGTCCTGCAGAAGGGGGAAGATCGACAATAAAGTCGGTAGCAATAGAGTGCCAAGGGTATGGCGGCAATTCGGTAGGAGAAAGTAGCCCTAAAGGATGTTGTCTGGGAACCTTGGATTGGGCACAGATGGGACAGGCCTGTACATACTTCCGAACCTCCTCAGCCCAGCCAGGCCACCAAAACTGTCGTGATAGTAACTCTTGTGTTGCACGAATCCCACGATGCCCTCCAATGGGGGAATCATGAACTCCATGCAGAATGCCATCGCGAATATCCCCTTTAGGGATGTATAGTCTTTTCCGAAGGAATAAAAGGCCATGACTTTCAGATATAGAGGGTCGTTTAAGCAAGACCGACCTCCAAGGATCTGACCGGGTGGCATCAGATATCGACTTTAAGAGCGGCGATACAGTCGACAGAAAACGATGAGAAGGAATCAGAGGTTGAATCTGACTGAGGCTGTCTTCGTTCTTCTCTCTCTCCAAAGACCGAGACAAGGCATCTGCTCTTACATTCGAGGATCCGGAGATGTAAGTAATATGGAACACAAACGGAGAAAAGAAGAAGGCCCACCGAGCCTGTCTGGGTGTCCGGCATTGTAAAGAGCGTAAATACTGTAGGTTACGGTGATCTGTACGGACCTCAACCGAAAAACGGGCTCCCAACAGATGGTGTCTCCATTCCTCGAAGGCTATCTTGATGG
This sequence comes from Ambystoma mexicanum, assembly GCF_040938575.1. NCBI lineage: Eukaryota > Metazoa > Chordata > Amphibia > Caudata > Ambystomatidae > Ambystoma > Ambystoma mexicanum. The sequence continues at coordinate 75,561,309 of NC_090936.1, read as the reverse complement.
CCAATAGCTCCTTCTCAATTACTGCATAATTCCTCTCACTAGGATTCAGCTTGCGAGAGAAGTAAGCCACGGGATGTTCGACTGACGTAGCAGGATCCTCTTGCAACAATACAGCTCCAACAGCAAAGTCCGAAGCGTCTGCTTCCACAATGAAGGGCAAGTCATCCTGTGGGTGGCGTAAGATCGGGGCAGCCATAAAGGCTGACTTCAGGGCGTTAAAGGCTTGCGAAGCGGAATAATCCCACAGAAAAGTTATCTTGCTGCTTGTCAATCTCGTAAGAGGTGCTGAGATTTCAGAGAAGCGTGGAATAAATTGCCTGTAAAAATTGGCAAATCCCAGAAAGCGTTGCAGAGACCTTACGTCATGTGGCTGTTGCCATTCTTGAATTGCCTTTACCTTCTTGGAATCCATCTCAATACCGGACTGACTTATTACAAACCCTAGGAATTCGATCCTGGATTGATGGAAGGAACACTTCTCCACCTTGACAAACAGGTGATTATGGAGCAGCCGATCGAGGACCTCTCGTACATGACTTACGTGTTCCTCCTTAGATCGGGAAAAGATCAAGATGTCATCCAGATAGATCCAGACAGAGATTCCAATTATGTCCCCAAAGATATGATCCATGAGCCGTTGGAAAATCGCAGGGGCATTGCACAGACCAAAAGGCATAACCCTATATTCGAAATGCCCAAAAGGAGTCTTGAATGCGGTCTTCCATTCGTCTCCACTCTTGATTCGAACCAGATGATATGCCCCTCGAAGATCTAGCTTAGTAAAAATCTGAGCCTGATGTAAGGTCTCTAGGATACTTCGAATCAGCGGTAGAGGGTACCGATCCTTGATGGTGATATCATTTAAGAGCCGGTAATCCACACAGGGTCTTAAGGAACCTTCCTTCTTCTTTACAAAAAACAGAGGGAACCCAGCGGGAGACTTGGATGGTACGATGTACCCCTTACTCAAGCAGTCCGATAAGTACTCCTGTAATACTCGTCTCTCTTCCCGAGACAATGCGTACAGCCTGCCATGCGGAATCTCAACTCCTGGAGACAGTTCTATGGCACAATCAAATGATCGATGAGGTGGCAGGGGTATATTACTCGGTTCGGCAAACACTTGTTCGAAGTCAGCATACTCAGGAGGAATCAGCAATGCAGAACAAAGGTGAGTCCCCTTGTCTCGGAGTTCCAGATTAGTTGAAGAAGCCTGAGTCTGGACAGGCAAGCTGCATCCCGAAGTACAAGAGGTGGAGGAGAAGGTCAGGGTATGAGCCCTCCAATTAATGACTGGATTGTGATGCTGGAGCCAAGGTAACCCCAAGACCAACTTGTAGGTAGGTGACCTGATGACGTCCAAAGCAAGCCTCTCCACGTGATTGGCGATCCTAAGTCTTAGTCCGACAGTGTGCAGACGAACTGGTCCAGAGGATGAGGGAGTACCATCAATAACCTCCACAGGAAGGGCTGAGTGTCTGGGCAGAAGAGGGATCTTATGAGTGCTAGCAAACTCCTCATCAATGTAATTGCCCGATGCTCCACTATCCAATAACCCAAATACTTCAAGTGTCCGGCCGGGCAGTTGAATCTGAATCTTCAAGGTTAATAGAACAGCTGGTTGCATGGGAAGAAGAATCGAGCAAAAGGCGGAAAGGTCTGAAAAAGGGGTGAGACCTGTCGTTGCCTCTCCTCCACACGACAGGTCCTCTAGTTTCCCGACTTCTTCTTCTGTGGCCGTAAAGGACACATTCCCAAATAGTGTCCAGCGGCTCCACAATACAGACATAATCGTAACGTTCTTCTCCTCCTTCTTTCTTCCTCTGATAATGGCCCTCTCACGGCACCCAACTGCATGGGTTCTGGTCCAGATTCTGTCGAACCAAAGGCGCCGGCGGGAAGACTGGCCGTTTTGGGAGCGACTCTCTCCAGTCGACGTCTCTCGGTCTTTCGTTTGGTTAGTCTCTGGTCTATGCGAAGCACCTGGTTTATTAAGAGTTGGAGACTTTCAGGTTCAGGGATGTGAAGTAGTTCGTCCTTGTATTCCTCCCTCAACCCCCGGCGAAACAGGGTCTTTTGCGTAACTTCGGGCCATTGTGAATCCGTAGCCAACAGGCGGAAGCGACTGATATATGTTATTATGTCTGAGCTGCCCTGTTTGATGTCCATTAACTGATTCTGCGCTGCGGCAGCCAGGTTCGGTGTCTGAAAGACCTCCAGAAACGCCTTCTCGAAAGCAGCAAAATCGTTAAGAATGGGACTGTTGGTAGCCACAAAAGGTGTCGCCCAAGCTAGGGCGTTTCCAGTTAAGTTTCCCAAGATATAACCGATCTTGGCCTTATCATTATTGAAATAGGTTGACCTGAAAAGGAAATGGATACGACAGTGGTTGCAAAATTCCGCCACTCGACGCGGGTCTCCATCAAACCTGATTGGGGCAGTATGGGCCAAAGAACTTTCGGCCTGTGGAACACCTCCTGTCCCCTGAGTTACCATCTGTCGTAGGACTTGATTTTCTTGATGAAGGGCAGACATCTCTGCCCTGAGGGCTTGCAACTCACTCCGCAGGTCCTGCGTGTCCTCCGTATCCAAATCGGAAGGAAGGCGTCTCAATCTGTTAAGATGAGAATCACGGGAATGCTGCGTACCTGTATTTCTGGATGGTCTCGACGGGGCAGCCAGACTGACGAGAAGACTTGGTAACACAAGCAACCAGCCCTTCCTCCACCCTGAATGGGAACTGGGTGGAAGATGGACCGATTCCCAATGCCACAACCAGGTTCCAGAGATGGCAGTTCTGCACAGCGTTGACAGAAGAAGTGGTTGGAGGGAATCCTTGAAGAGGAGTTAAGAGTCCCAAGGTGTGGGAGGCCACACCCGTAGCTGGCAATGGGTGCCGAGGAGTTGAGAGTCCAAAGGTGTGGGAGGCCACACTTGTAGCAGGCAATGGGTGCTGAGGAGTAGAGAGTCCAAAGGTGTGGGAGGCCACACCCGTAGCTGGCAATGGGTGCTGAGAAGTAGAGAGTCCAAAGGTGTGGGAGGCCACACCCGTAGCTGGCAATGGGTGCTGAGAAGTAGAGAGTCCAAAGGTGTGGGAGGCCACCCCCGTAGCTGGCAATGGGTGCTGAGAAGTAGAATCAACGGTGTGGGAGGCCGCACCCGTAGCAAGCAGTGGGTGCTGAGGAGTAGCGTCCAATGGTGTGGGAGGCCACACCCGTAGCTAGCAGTGGGTGCTGAGGAGTAGCGTCCAATGGTGTGGGAGGCCACACCCGTAGCAGGCAGTGGGTGTGGAGGAGTAGAGTCCAATGGTGTGGAAGGCCACACCCGTCGCAGGCAATGGAAGCTGAGAGGTTGTGAATCCAAAATGGCTCAGGAGAAAACTTAGGAAGTTGGCCAGGCCAAGGAGGGAGAAAGGATGCAGGCAGAGAACCAAGGCAGACAAGAAGGAGAACCAGGAGGAATGAAGCAGGACCAGAGAATAATGCCAGGAAGGACCCAGGCAACAGGAGGGAAGACCGGCAACGGAGAAGGTAAGGTCTAGAGGAACAAGGGACAAGGTAAGCACTAACTAGTAGCGCGGGAGCAGGCGAGGACACGATCCGGAACAGAACGCGTTGAGACGCGATCTGCTCCCGACCGCGTCTCTCCCTTTATGGGCCGCCGGCGCCTGCGAGGCCTGGAGCGCAAGCCTGATGGTTGCCAGGCGCCGGCGGCCCCAGAATGAGGCTTGAGCAGCAAGCTGCTCCACGCCTCGGCTGCCGCCCCCACGGCGCATGCGCGGAACCGTAATCGCGGTTCCCGACGCAAGCGCCGCGGAGCTGGCGCCCTTGTCCCTGGAGCTCTTCCCCCGGCGCCTCCCCAAACGCGGAAACGCGGGTAGAGGCGCCAGGGAGGGGGAGCGCGAACAGTGAACCCCGGTCTCCTGGTAAGCGTGACAAGGGCATCTCCAGAATTTGCTCGCACAGGTGCATTCTGCCCTTATTTCAGGATTCTTCTCCAAAAGATCCTGTATGTAGTTTTTCATGTTTTAGTTCTAATTGTAAAACAATGGTAACATATTTTTGTATCCCGTATAGGGCATACAGCGACAAAGGCATGGGCCCTCATTGTGAGTTTGCCGGTATGACACCGGAAAACTGCCCTTACTGTCTCCGCTGCCTCATATCCTGGTATTACTGGTATATTACGGGTGGCAGAGAGCCGGTAAGTTCCGGGATTCGATTGGATGGGATCGCCTGAATCACCGACACTGGTGATACCGGTGCCGGTGGTTCAGGCATTTATTTGCCAGTAGGTGTCTAGTTTACCAGCAGTTCAGGGCTGCCGGGAAATCCGTGGCCCCCACCGCCAAACCTGAAGTGTGCCGATCTGGAAAAAATGCTGCAGCCGGAATTCCGCACCAGCAACACTTGTAATGATGCCCATAGACTTGGGAATGACAGCTGATGCGATCCATGGCTTGAAACAGACATGCATTATGGCTGCCTGCTTGATGTCAGGAGCAAAGTGGTGTCATCTCCTCTCCTCAATAGGCACACGTCCTACTGACCCCCTCTCACTAGCAGCATTAAGTTTAGGGCTCTCTGTATTGCCCGCAGGACTCCTTGCCCTCTGTATTGCCCGCAGGACTCATTTCCTGGACCATCTTTCCTAAACACTGAGTTTCACCCATTCCTGCCTTGCTCGCTGGATGGCAGATGTACTATGCACCCACCTCTGACACGAAACAAGCCTGCACTGACAGTTCAAATCCCAAGAAGGGCAGACTCAGTCCTTTACACATTCAAGACTGATACATTACTGTATTTCTTAATAATAGAGCTTAGGAACTGGAGGAGTAATGTAGGAAGTACTGTATAAAAACAGAAAGGAGTATTATTCCATAATTTTCCAAGATCAGAATGGCAGCAACATATTTTTACATTCAGGCTGTGAAACCAGAGGGCCCTCTTCTTCCTTCCAAAAGTGAGAGACGATTGTTATTGTAATAGTTTATTTGTAAAGCGCTTATACACAAGTAAAGTGCTTAAAAGCGCTTCAAGGTAGGGAGGCAACACAGGATTACAGTCATTCTTGGGCCTTGAAGATTCTGAATCATCAAAACAACAGTAACTGGCGTACTAGTCCATAGGCATATCTACTAGTTTCAGTGCGTGACAAAGAGTGAGGCTAGAAGGGAAGGGGGGGGGCACGTACAGTACAACAAACTATGGTACTAGTTCTGGCTAGGGAGGGGAGAGAGAGCAGAGGGAGGACTAGACAGATAGACCTGCTAGGCCTAGTACATTCAGGGTCGTGCAAGTGTGCAGAGACAGGAAGTGCTAGGGAGGGGGATGGGGACAAGTGTGCCCAGTCCACCAGGGGCCAGCATTAAGTGCAAAGTGGTTGCCCCTCTCGTGGAGCATATTGCAGTAGTGCCAAGCAAAGTGCAGAGGCCCGGAGGCAAGTGCAGGACTGGCGGGAGAGCCTGGGACCTGTAGAGCTCTGGAGGTGCATCAGGCAACCAGTCAGCAAGCTGAGCAGGTTGGGTAGGAGAAAGAAAGGAGGGAAGGAAGAGAGGAGAGAAAGGTTAGCAGGGGAGAGGGAGAGAGAAAGAGGAAGAGAAAAGGAAGGCCTTGAGGAGTTTACAGAAGTTAGGGAGGTCAATTTCAAGATGGAGAGAAGCAGAGGAGCTGTTCCAGAGGGAGGCACCTACAGAGGATAAGGATCTACCCCAAATCTCTGTTTTAAAAAACGTCTCACCCGCAGAGAGTTGGAGGAGGCCAAGCGGAGGGCCCTAGCAGGAGAGTATTTGGGAAGAGCGCGTTGTAGATAGTAGGGGCCCCGGCCACAGTAAGCCTTGTGGACTATGCAGAGGGACTTGAACTTGATCCTTGCAGCCACGGGGAGCCACTGGAGTGATTACAACCCCGGAGAGATGCGATCACTGGGCTTGAGGCCAAGCATAGTTCTTGCGGTTCTCTTCTGGATAAGTTGAAGCGGTCGGAGAGTAGAGGTAGGAAGATTGATAAAGAGACTGTTGCAGTAGTTCAGTCTGGAGAGGACCAGTGCTCTGGAGACAGTGAGCCTCTGCGAGAAGGTGGGAAAAGGTAAAATACCTTGGAGGAGGTGCAGCTGGTAGTGTGATTATTTGGAAATGCCCGAGACGTGAGAAGAGAGGGAGAGAGTAGATTTGGGAAGACAGCGTTGTAGATAATCACGTGACTTCTCCAGCAGGTTCAGATGCCGCTCGCTGTGTTTCCTCAGGTGTGAGTGCCACTGTGCCACCATTTCAGATGGTGGGCACCTTTACTTTAATGATTAGTTAAGGCCAATATGCTGAAGGCCGTAGTTAACTTACTCTGACAAATACCGTTACTAGTTTATTACTTGCATACCGGTTACTTTGTGCAGTCCCCACACAATGATACTAGTTTCCTGGAAATACTCAAGTATTAAATACACAGAACATCTGGCAAACAGGGGCTCAGCACAGCGTTAGTAAAATGAAATGTATACCACTTCCTAGAATGTGTCCCAGCTTGCGGGCACCAGTCATCCTGCCTCACTGTATCTGAACAGATAGCTGAACACGTTAAGCGCTCTCCCAAGGATCTGTGTTCAGTCTGCAGGACAGAGATTTCAAGCAGAGTTCAGTAGCATTAACTTGGTAAACGGAGCACAGACTCTTGCTACAGTGCATTTTTCCAGGCGGTTAGAACCCTGCAGGAAGTGTGGTATTGTCATTGCTGCACAGCACATGCTAGCAACAGTGGATGTGCTGTGCAGCACACACCCATTGCACCCTTTTTTATGGAATGACTTTTAACAGCAAGCCTCACGACAGCACAGAGCATTAACCAACAGTCATCATCAAAGAATGGACCACCTGTTATTTCCCCTTGCTGTATACACCTTGGTTTGGGCGCTACGAAGCGGCTGCGCTGACGGTGGGCACTTTGCAAAACAACAACAAATAAATAAATGGTAAGGCTACAGCATTGTGATACATCTGGCACCTTGCCCTCAAAGCGCATCTGTTTAATGGTCCTGCCAACCTCTTGCAATCTGCTCCAGTCTGTTTTCTTTATGGCATCCTATCAGGCTACTGAAGCTATGGAAAGACCGTTCATTTGCTCCCTCCTCCGCTTGCCCCTGTTGTCTCCCTCTTCCGGGGGCGCCACAAAGCATTTTGCAGCTGGCGCCTTAGAAATCAACGGTCTGGGAATAAAGCAGTGGATTGTGGTTGAATAGTCTGTGCACTGCTTTGCTAGATGCCCACAACCAGAATTGTGTGTGTCCAGTGCTAGTCGTCCGGAAACTGGCCACCAGGGGGTGACATTTCCCAAAAAATGCACCCTCAGTAAAATCAAAGACTTTCCCCAAATATTCTAGGTTTGGAGTTTATTATATGAAATCATACCCCTCCTAGAAAATGTGCGGAAAGTAGTTTAGGGGTCAGGAAAAAAAAGTCACATACCTGCCGGCTTTTTCCAGATGACATTATCACATGGAACCGAATTGAGGTGACCGGATTTTACAGCAGTGACAGCAGGAAAAAGCTTCTGGACAGTAACCGTAAAAGTGCTATACTCAGCGGCTTGAGTTCACCCCTCACCTGACCACTTGATCTCAGCAAAGCCCACCAAAACGCATGACATAAAAACGCAGGTGGACGCGAGCCGATTTGGGTGGCGAGTGATGTTACAGGCAACTTAATCTTCGTACGCTCTGGTATAGTGCTTGTTACGTTCAGGGTTCACTCTCATTGGACAAGCTGTGGGCCATATGAGCCCGCAGACTGTTCAACGGCTCCTCTTCCCTGCGTGCCAATGTACTTTCTATTTTTGCTGTTCACGGATTACTGCTGCAAAAGTGTGTCCTTGAATAATCTACTAACCCTGACCCAACCTGCCAGGGAGGCAGAAAGGTGCATTAAAAAAGACTCCTTGTCACGGGTGGATTTCATGTAAGCTTACTCATAGTTTCTTAGACCCAGAACTTGGGACTTTTTGGGGCTCAGGGGCTAACACTCACACAGCCACCACATGGGCCACAGGTTTTTAAAAAAAAGTTTTAAAAACCTTTCAACTCAGGAGTCCACACAGCATTCAGAGCGACTAGGAAATATCCTAGCAGTAGGATGGGAAAAGTAGGTGTAAGCACAAAAGTGATGGGTGGAAGGTTTCGTATGAATCTGAACCACTGGCATTGCTCTGGGCAACCTTCCACACCGCCGTTTTTTAGCCCGGCTGCGCCATTGCAAAAGGGGTGCAACCATATGCAAATCAGTCAGGTACTGCCACCAATGGTAGCAGCCCAGGCCAAACTGCTAGGCCAGGTCCCCTCTGCAGGGAAACACAAGCAACCCCAGACATTTTTCGGCCTTGTTGGGCCTCCTCAGTGAGGTGCAGCTTGGTTCCCTATGGCGCAGCGAGCAAGGGACCCACGTCTGGGTATACCCTCTCTCGCATAGTGAGACAAACTGTAAGCACAAAAGTGATGGGTGAAACGTTCTGAATGAATCTGAAACACTGGCATTGCTCTGGGCAACCTTCCACACCACCGTTTTTTAGCCCGTCTGCGCCATTGCAAAAGGGGTCCAGCCATATGCAAATCAGTCAGGTACTGCCACCAATGGGAGCAGCCCAGCCCGAACTGCTAGGCCAGGTCCCCTCCGCACGGAAACACAAGCAACCAAAGTAGGTACCTGATTGCCCAAAAGATGAAGGTTTAGTCATCTGTACCACACATGATAACACTAAAACACCTACTGGCATGGGGGAGGAGTGAGTAATCCATACACACATAGGTAATGTTGGATGACCCACTAGAGTACGCTGCCTCCCTTTCATGGTAAAGTAACTCTAACATTTTGTAGTGTGACAGCAGCATAGACAATGTTTGTATAATCAATGAGACTGATATAACACAAATCACGGGTCAACAAAATAAAATGAGAAGGTTAAGAAGAAAAGAAAAATGCTCTTCAAGAGATCACAAACACATAGTTCACGTAGGAGAGGGAGAGGGCGCAAGCCGACGAGGCTAGTCACTATCCAAGACAACCTCTTTGATATTGAGCATCAAAAGGTAGAAAATAAACTCTGGAACAAATGGAAAAGGGTAGATTGGGTGCAAGGAACTAGGTGTTATGTGGGATCCGGTTACAAAGAAGAAGTGGACAGATTATCGTACATCAATTACACCTGCACAGGTGGCCAGGACCAGTGGAAAGAGGAATGCTCCTTTGTAAACCCTAAGTTGTCTTTTAGACTTGCACCTCGAAATCAGTAGATACATGGAACACTGCTACCCCGATGAATTCACAGCAAGACATACAATAACACTCTACTTTAACACACAGTGTCCAACATGTACAAAAACCTTCTGAACTGAACATAAAGCAGATCATGATTACTGCTTACTTGTAGGTGAGGAGCTTTGCACCCTAAATCACAGTAAAACTCTTCATACCTTGCAGCTCCTTCCGCAGTTTCCAGCGATAGGACCTGAAGAGACGGAGTTCGTCAAACAACTAGATCACGAACAGGTGGTGATCTCAAGCTTTAGCTTTACGACATAATTGATCACTAATGTGTTACTCCTGTCCATTTTGACTTTTTTGAGACATGGTTAGAAATGTCGGCAGATAATAATGGAAGAGTGGAGGATGTAGGACAGAAGACTGCTGGCAGGAACATCTAGCGTACAGAAGGGGGTGGGCGGATAGCTTAGGGCCTTAGAATTAAGACAAAGCCGAGCAGCATGGGTTCGATAACCGGTCCTGTGGTTACAGGCTGGACTCCAGCACGGAGAACGATATAAAAACAAATGAAATCACCAAGGATTAGCAACAAATCTGTGCCTGACCTCAGACAACCCAAGGAGAGGCTCCTAATGACGCAAACTCCTGAGTGGTCGCGTGAAGCCCAGATCTCAGTTGCGCATAGCACTGAATTTATAACCCCTTAAGGGTGCGAAGAAGCGGGATTGTCTCCCCACTACTTAGACCTCTTACTTTAATTTGCACTTGGCCCTACCGCCATCAATTCCTGGAAGACTAGAGGCAACGTGCACTGGAAGGAGGCGGGTCCATCGCAGAAATTCATACTCAAACAGGATATGTTGCAGACATGGTTATTTGGCCCGATACGTATAGACGGAATGGGTTGGATCGACCACTCAGCTGTTGAAGCTAAACTGGGTCCTCCTTAAGGAAGTCTAATTTTGAGGATTAAAAACAAATGTCCTATTGAAAAAATCGTGCTGCCTAAATAAACAGCAATATATTAGCTGGCATTGCTACTTTCAAGGACCGCGTAGTTGTTATTGCTGATTAACATATATGGCCCACTAGGTCAGGCATTTACACTCCCAGGCTTTGGACTTAAGGAATTGCAATGGAGTGATACTTGTCTCTGGAGGATAGCTCAGGGGCAACGTGCTCGCCTTGAAAGCAAGACAGACGCAGAGCACCACAGATTTGATTCCTGGGTCCGCGCTTAGAAACCTCTGGGTATTAAGCGCATTATAAATACACAATTACAATACTTGGTTACATGAATTTTTCTGTAAAATTCACCATGTCGTCATATACGATTTCTTCTTGTGGGTTATAATGTTGCACTTTTCTCTTCTTGTGCATAAATCCTGCCATCTTTTTCTCTACCTTCCTATATGATGACAGCACCTGTGAAGGCACTGCACCTCTGTCCCCAAAAATGGCTCTTGTTTACGGATCCTAATCAAGCCGATTATGCGCAGTGCACGTTTCCGCCCAACTCCATAACTGCTTGCTGCGACATCACCGCAGAGAATTATGAAAGCCATTATTCTCCATGGAGAGGTCGCGCGCAGCCCCAGACTTACTCCGCCGGTCTTCCCACTCTTGGATTGGGGATGGCTCGCTACCTCACCTGCACTCCTACCTGCTGTGGTAGGGAGCATTGATGTGCCAGCCTACAGGCTCACGGGTCCCGAGGCCATCTTGGATTGGGACCGGCTTGCTACCTCAACATAGAATGAAAGATGATGCCTTTCAGCTCTAGGACATGCATTCTATCCATAGGTTCTGAGTCAAATCAAACACGGTGTGCACTTCATGCTTGATGTCTATCAGACGTTTCGCCTAACCCTTTAGTGGAATAGATCTCAATAGTTGATAGCTATCCATCTATAATTCTAATTTCCCCTGCTTGGTTCATCGCCCTATTTACACCTCTCCTCTCCAGCTTCTGAATGTAGCCCTTCTGTCACTACCTTACACCAGAGTATAATTTTCCCTCTTTCTTATCACAAATTCTAAAAAATCACCCATGTACACCTTGCCAAGTACGCCATCACAAGAAGAGTAGCCAATGCCGGGTTCTTTTTTTTTCCAACTGAAACCTGTAAAAAGAAAAATAATCAAACACTAGCCCGTGTTCCTATTTACACCTCAGTGCAAGTTTGGCATTGCACATTGCTTCGGGTCCTCTTTTTGGTCTCATATATGCCATTAGCAGGCATCGCCCCAGTGGTTTACTACGTTCTCATGTCCTTAATTCTCATTATGGTCTTTCAGCGTTTCGAGTGTCCGCGCCCCTATCACTCTGGTGTATCTCCTAATCAAGGAGCCAACGCTCCCTGACACATATGATCATGCGTCTTCAATGCCCCCTGATTTTCTCCTTCTGACGTAATGCTGAGTTGGGCCTGGCGGCAAAGGAACATCGGGCGGTATTGATGAGTTTGGGATGAGCAAAGGTGGGCAGATGAGGACTGGCAGTGAGTAAGAACATTGGTGAAAGAATGTGTACAGTCTGCCCAGGATTATGGGTCCCATGCGAAAGGGGTTCTACTTTAAAGGCCAGTTCACATACCTCAAGGTCCACGGATGGATTTCACATTCAATATAGAGGCGGGAGTTATGGAAGGATAGACAGGACAAGACGTTCATGCTGGTGCTAGTGGATTATCATTCTAAATAGCCGGTCATTAAGCTCATGGAAGAGGTCATGACCAGATTGGTTGTTGGATTCCTCGAAATGTTTAATTACGGCTGAAATGATCAGACTCATGGAGGGGAAAGGAATAAGGCCTTCCATTTTAACACTGGATTGTCCGCAACAGTATGGACATACTGAATGGTTTAATAGGAACAAATAGTGTGGGCATATAGGGCAACACAACATTCTGTGATGGGGTCACCTTTTGTAGCATTGTGAGTTAATGTACCATCTGGGAATGCAACAGCATTGGAGACGGTGCATGTTGGCCTTGCGCTGCACAGACGTCACAACATTACATTCCTGGTGTGGCAGTACGTTGGTTTCCTGTGCACACCAAAGATTGCAATAGGTTTTCTGAATCTAAAATCCCATCTGCTCCACTAGTGTCACCAACCCGCTCTTGTGGAACTGCTCACCCCTTCACACCCTACAACCATCCAATTACGGTGCAGTTGGCGTAACGAGTTGTTCACAGAGTGGTTGACCATTGCAGGCCTGATTAATGTTCATCATAAGGAATGGTTGCAGAAGTTGGAAGAATGTCGAGAAAAGTACAAAATAATGATTGAATAAATGCAGGTTATGATAAGTTGTTGAGTATGGCCTGGTGCTCCAGTGAGGATCAGAATACTGGGAAAGGTATGACAATATGAAGTTCAGTTGTTCGATTTGTGAATAGTGATGTGAGTGAACTGATCAGTGGGTACCATGCAGTGAGAAGGAGATGGATTCTATGAGGTTAGAGAGTGGAGAGGGTTCTAGGGAAGAGGGATGGAGTAGAAGGTTGCAGGAGCATGGATGTGGAGGTGGTGGGTCCCCATTTATGCACTAATATGTTGGATTTACAATAAAGAGGAGTACCTTTCATCTACCCCTAGGCATCAGCAAATACTTCTCTGTGAAAGATACAGTGAGAAAAACATGTGGATGTAGACCCTCCTGAGTGGGAACCATCCCAAAGAACAGGTGCTTTGGTCATGGTTAGTCTCCGTCAAGGGACTACCATATTTTTGCAAACTTTGAAACTCTGGAGTTTAGACCTAGGTTACCAAGCGTAATCCCGACGTGGACCCACTTGCTCAATGTCCTACAAGAGGGTCCGTTGCAATGAATTGATGCCCCAACAGTGCAGGAACGTGTGTCGGTGGTGGCTGCTGGTACCCTTGTTTGGAGGAGATTTGCTTAGCATTTCGGTGCTGGACGGCCCTTGTGCGTTGGACAAGAACGTTCTGCAAATTGATATTTCTCCTCCGTAAAACGCAGAGTGAGCTAAAGACCTGGCTGTAGAACCTAATTGGCGGCCAATCTCCCCGAGGTCATGTTATTTGTCCGTCTTCGGGGCTCCCATATCTTTGAAAATGGTTTGGTTACTATGGTTGCATGTTGCGATGTGGTGTTATGATATGATGGGTTATTTATAATGCGCTTAATACCCAGAGGTTTCTAAGCGCGGACCCGTTCTCCATGTCATCTTGCTTACACGGCGTGCACGTTGCCCCTTAGCTATCCTCCCGAGACTTCTCAGGGCTATGGTTGGAAGATTAGTGGTTGTAAGTATTGCAGTTGTTGGATCACTTGATTGACCCATCAATGTGCTGGCCTTCCATAAGGTTGGTTTGGCATGGTGGCATATATGTTGGGCATCTGTGAAGCTAGCCAATAGGGCCCTGGCTAGTTTGATTCTACATACTCCGTTTCGTGTCTGCTTGGCGGTGAGCTAAGCAGGCTCTAGTTGTATGGCCCCAACAGTCTTTTGTCTCTGGATGGGTGTTGCGGTGGCTATGCTTGGAGAGATGATTATTCCAACAAGACATGCTTCTATGGTCCAAGGCACCATTATCATGTAAGATCATGCCTTTAGCTGGTGCACATCCTCATTATTTAGACTGCTTACCCGTTCACACTCGCTACCATTAAAGCTGGCACCATAACACAGTACTTGCAACTGGCCATGCGGTTAGCAAGCTTCAGAATTTGGTTAAATTACATGAGCGCCTTTTGTTTTAATGTTGTGTTAAATTCGAACCATAGCAGCTCTCAAATGCATAGCGCTGGCAGAAGCCTGAAGATTGTATTTATTTCTGTTTTTGGCGAAAAAAAACAAAATGCCAGGCTATTATGCAAGTCTATGCATAAAGGACGAGCATACTCGTCCTTGGCACTTAAGGGGTTAAAAAAATAAAATAACAAACTTGGATACAGAAGGGGTCAGCAAAGAATCAGAACTGGGAAAGAAGCAACACGGCCCACACAACTGTGAGTCACTTCCTGCCGTCTCGCGGGGGTGGGCACACAAACAGTGATGTTTAGATGAACGCGTCTTTCTCTAGAGCGGCTTATCCTATGCCAGCGTTTATTAAGCAGGTATGAGGCAGCCAAACGGGGTCTCTGGATTCGTGCCATGTCACTGAAAAGCTCTCACACCACGTCCGCTTTTTCAATGAAGAAGCTGATTTCCCTCCACCACATTGTGCACACGCCCACCCACACCCATTGACTTGTACACACACTCATGTGTGGTTTAAATGTAAAACCCTCTGCATTGTCCACAAGGCTTTCTGGGGCCTGGGTTCAAAATATCTTCAATTATCCCTCCGTAAAAACGTCCCCTCTCCAGCCCTTTTCTCCTCTACCTCTAACTCCCTCAGGGTCAGTCGTTTTTCAAAGGAACAAGCTGGGGGTAGATCTCTGTCTTGGGCTGAGGCCTCCCTTTGGAACAGCCTCCCGGCCACCTTGAAACTTGAGGAGAACCATCTCCGGTTCCAGAAGCACCCCAAGACCTTCCTCTTCGGCTCTTCCGTTTCCCCTCTTCTCCCCTGCTATCTGTTTTCTCTCTCGGCACTGCGCTCCTGACCGCCCTCTGTTCTTCGGGCCCAGGTACCTGCTCACCCTCCTGCACTGCCTCTGGGCCACCACTTGCACTGGGGTTTGTATCTGTACCCATACAGTCCCCCACCCACTTTTCTTCTGCACTTATCAGATATACCCTATCCGACTAACCCAGCACTTGCCACTTGCTGGCTGCGCTACCACTGTTAACACCTTTATTTATTTATTTAGTTTACTTTTTATTCTGTTCTCTCCTCTTATCCGCACTTTGCACTTCTCCCCACTTCCATGCGTTTTCCACCTTTTCCCTTTCACATGCACTTGCACGCTTTTAATGTCACTGGGCCTAGGAAGATCGTTGTTTTTGTTCTCCCCTGTTCCCCCTCCCTTTGCCTGGTCGCGCTCTGAAACACTTATGTACGAGCGCGATACAAATAAAACATCATATCATATGATATCATGCACGCACAAGATTCCTCCTTTTCCACGCCCCCAGGAGGGTGCCCAGGTAAAACACACACTTGGAAGCGCAGCCCCGCCTCCACTGATCATCCACTAAAGTAGATGCTGCACCATGTGGCCTGAGAGAGAAGGCTTTAGCTGGACACGCATTGAGGCCTTCTTTGTGCACAGCCAATGCGAGCAAGAGAGCCAGATTCCCCAAAGGGAGCAAACTTTGCAGCACTGTGTGAACTTGCCCAGCATCAGCGCCCAGGTGCCTTTGGGCTGGCAGCGGCATATACATTGCAAAAGTAAATGAATAAACCACTCACTCCCACAGAACACCTCTAGGATCTTTCCCTTGTTTTTAATGCTAGGCTGTTAAGATTCCAAGGGACATGAAAGCAGTGTGCAGCGTGCGATTCCTCCTGCCTCCAAGCGCTCTAAATATTGGGGCTAGTAGTATTGGCCAGTTCAATGGCACACCATGTGCACTACACAACTATTGGACAGGTTAAATGGGGGCAACCAGGCAAAATGAAAGCATATAGATTTAGTAATGCGTAGCCCACGGGCGAGTAGCTCTATACAAGAATTACAAATAAATAAATAATGTGGATATGAACATCTCAAAGGCCACGAAGGGTGAAGCGTGAAGTTGCCTATGATGCCATCCAGATCCTTTACACGAGGGAACTCTATATAGGCACGACATCAAAAAAGTTGCCCCCCTCATGACATCCTTGCCTCCACCCCCACCTCCAGGGACGTCATTTAAGGGTCGCAAGGGGTTCGCAACTGCAACCCCTGAGGTCTCCCTTGCTACCCCTGTGGTCTCCCTTGCTACCCCTAACCCCCCTTTTTATTTTTTAAATGCAAGCTCCTGGCCTGTGGCCAGCGCCATGTGGCTCTTTGCTTCTGGAGTGGTTGGCTTTATAATTCAGGCCTCTTTAAAAAAAACACAGGGGTTTAACACTTTCAGCAGTGTCCCCAAATTAGAAGGAATAGGAATAACAAATAATTTGTCTTTCTGACATTCTATACAATAATTGCTAAACTTATTAAAGGTTTATTTCAGGCACACTTCAGGGGGCGAGTCACTGATTTAGTCTGTTCTTAAACACCTCAACTCTGCCTTTCATTCTTCTGAAGTCGATAAGTGAGTACCAACACAGGTTGGGTGATATTGTATGTGTTCTATATAACGCGCTTAAGCCTAAATGCTATATAGAAACAGGTCATTATCATTTGGTCTTGGACGTCTGCTGGCATTCACAGTAATTTGGTAATATGGGCCTATACATACTGAGCTTAACGATACATATGGTGATCCATTCTTGCATGAAATAATGTATATCACATTATAGTGATATAGTAACCTTATTATTCCTAGTGTACTTAGAAACAATGCTATGTGATGCAACTTCCTGTTTTGTCAAGGGGTGAATGTCGTGTTCCATCTCTTCCCGTGATATCACTTTGGGGTAGGGTCAAATGACATCACTACCTGTGATGTCATCAGAGGTCAAGGGTTGTGCGATGTCACTTCTGCTACCCCTGGCATTTTGGTAAAATGACGTTCCTGCCCACTGCCCTTTTCTTTGCACTGCCCCCAAAACAAACCATTGAATAGCTGGGCACGCGCCCATCCACCTCCCTCATGTAACATTATACCCCCCCCTCGATGAAATAAAAGCTTACCTGGCTTCCAGCCATTCCCTTCCACCTCCTCTGCGATCAATGTAGAAGCTGCATGACTGACAGTTTGTATGCACTGCGGTTCCTGCGCTGTCAAAGACAGATCAGCCTTTGACAGCGCTGGAGCTTGGGCTCTCAGGCACTCTCCGAATCATGGCTCGCGCACTGTCCGTCAAACCTTGGATTGATCGGCTGGCTGTATTCAAGGGACAAGTCCAAAAACAAAAAAAAGTGGGGGGACTCATTAACATACCAACTGAATGTGGTGTCACCAGAAATTAGCATATCAAGGTGTCCTCTGAAAAAAGTGGGGGGATTCCGTACACCGGCGTGTACCCTCGACTTGAGCCCTGGGTGTATTGAGCTTTCTCGGCTTCCGCTCATGTCTTGGGAGACCTGGGGCAGGCGGAAAGAAATGCTATGCTCGCCTTCCGTGATAACCGAGCAGTTGATGATGAATTCCATAATTGTCGGCAGCATGCTGCATTAAGAATGGAAATAGTTGCTGATGTTTTCCAATGGAAAGAAAAGAAAAAAGTCAACAAGGAAAACAGTCCTGATCGCCTTCTCCAGGGCATCTCTTTCATATGTTAAGGCCCAGGTGGTAGGAGTTAAACTGGAGATATCAACATCTTAGCAGGTGCCACCAAATTCCAGCCATCACTCCTTTTGGGTATCGCGTCCTTTTGCTGACACACGTTTTCCCGACAGGCGTTTTGCCGAAAATTCCCATCTACATTTTTTTGGGTGCGGGTGGGAAAGGCTAAATAAAGGGGAAGGTAAATAAAAAAAAAAAAAATTAAGGGGTGGAGGTTGTTGGGGGGAATCGCAACAAAAATAATTCTCACACCAAAACACCCGTCGGAAAAAAGGGGGTCGGTGAAATAACATGGAACCCCCCCCCTTTTGTGCTGCATTCATGACCACCTTATCTCATGGTAAATACAACCTTGACAACTATTAACTGTCCGTGTAGAGACAATAAATACCACTGTTTGTCAATGAGGCTAACAGCAAGGGCATCCCACCTAGTTGACCTGATGCCACAAAAGGGAGGAAGTTCTACCGCCACATTGGGCTGAACGTTAAATGGACACTCGATTAAGAAGTTTGGCAGATAAAACATGAGGTGAACGGAGGATAGAACAGGGGCAACGCGCTGGTCTTGGAAGCAAAATCACGCAGAGCAACAGAGATTCGAATCCTAGATCCGCGCTTAGAAACCAAACTCATGTACGGTATTAGGTGCAAACTCAGGTACGGTTTGAGGTGTTATAAATAAACAATAAATCATTTTGAGTTTAACAAAAGACAAAATGGCTCGCAAGACAATTTACAGAATCAATTTCTAATTTGAACTAAATTGTTTTCAAATAGTAAAAATCTTGACCTACAATGTACATTTCTCTAAAAAAGAAAGACTTTTGGATAGAACTTCTCAAAACTGTATCTCTTTCAGTGCTCAATGAGTAGCTTGATTTATCATGTGTTAGTTGAAGGTGGTGTTAATAAGTCGATTTGCGTTTCTGTGTGAATTCCAGATGAATCATCAAAGTACATTTTTGGAAAATGTGTTCGACCTAAATTTGGTTATGGTGGTATTTAGAGGGCAGGAAGATGTGAGAGAAGGGCTTCAGGGGGTTTGACAGAGTAGTTGAGCGCGGTTATGGGGTGGAGGGCCCCTTCCATTAAAAGAAGAAAAAAAGAACAAAATGCAGCAACCAAATTTAGGTCAACCAAATTTACAACTTTCAAATTTGTGCCAATGAACGAAGATACATCTGCCCATTAGATATTCATAAGTATAAAATATTTGAAAAAGTAATTGCTTTATAGATGTAAACCAAAACACGTACTGGCTTGAGATCTAGCCTTCTTTTTAAAACAATGATTATATGTTTCGAGACCATGGCATGATTTGTAGCCTAACTAAGTCCCCGGCTATAAGGACTAGTGTTTTGAGTGTATTGCGAAGGGAATTGAGCAAAAATAATTTCCCGAAGTAGGGAAAGTTGAGTGAGAAGTAACTTCCGAGATGGCACTACAGATGATCAATGTTTTTAGTTCATTGGAGTCATAATTCTCCGGGCTAGGTGCACTTACTTCACTCTGCTAGTTCTGTGTGTTCCTCAAGAAGGCACACTCCATGAAAGGTGTAGATGGGATAGGGACTATAACCTTTGCTGCCGTCACTGCCCCCGCGATACGTGTGGCTGCTCCTGGCAGATGTGGCCCCAGGATTGCCTTCTTGGCTGCACTTACACCAGCTCTGCAACCCTCTTCTCCCAGGCCACGCGCGGCAGTCATGGACAGGGACTTCACCCACCAACAACCCAAACTTCCTTCCCTCTACCCTGAGTTGCTGCTGGCAGACACAGCCCAGGGTCTGGCCCCGGTGCCTGCCGCTCCTCCAATCCTTGCAGGCCTCCTCACCGAGCTCTTAAATGCTGCCTGTCCTCACGTCCCCGGCTGGAACTGCCCTGGCCAGTTCCCTGCAGTCACCTCTATCCCCAAGCCATTTTTGTAATGCCAACTTTGGGATGTAAATGTTTTATTGACCCTGCCGCCAGGGCGTACTAGCAGTTATGTGACTGTATACCTCGTTAAACACCGTTGCTACACCCAGCCTTTACCTTGGTCTTTCGGGTCCATAACTCCCAGTTTGGCCCTCAGGTTAGGCCAATATTCTTATGAACTTTGGAATGTTGACTAAGTATTCTCATTGGACAATCTGCAGGGTATAAGAAACAGTATAAACTGCATTTTGTTCCTTGCAGCCCACCGATTGATCAGAATATCAGCTTCTCACTGCATCGCTCAGGAACACTTTTTATACTTTCAATAGACCATTACATATGTAAGTACACCATCAATTCCCCACGTCTGTTCAGGCGGATTTGAATACTATCAACAGACCCCTGCAGGCCCATGTAAATGTAAATGCAAAACGTGGAGTCTGTATTACCCCATACCAAGATGTCCAGAACACTAACCTGCCTGTGAATTGCACCCGCAATGCCCTTGCTGCACTCCGGCCTTTATATGAGTCTTTAGAGTGCATAATTCCTTGTACGGCCCTCGGACTGTGTCTATAAAGCTTAATGACGGAAAAGGAAATGGTGACCTTGAAGGGAGGCAGGGAGTGAAATTGTTGGGCAACTCCAGTGAAGGTGTAATAGCTGCCCCTCTTGAGCGTGCTGCATTTTACACGCGGGCAAGAGAGGTCTAAGGATACGCGCCATGCATTGTGTTATACTTTGGGGCTTCTCTTGATTGATGAAGAGCATAAATAGCAATGGCCATCCTCCCTAAAGTCCCTCAGGCATCTGTTAGGACCACCCTCTGCCCTCCCAAGAATGACAGCCTTCAGTGGAACTAGTTAAACCATTCACACCAGTTCACCCTAGTTCCTGGCCATCAGGGTCATGCTAAGAGCACACTATCCACATTTGAACTCAATCGCAGTCCATGGGGGGCAATGGAAGTCATTTGAGTTTGGCCAAATTGGGAAGCAATAATTCCAATGATCGATCTATGTTAGGGCTTTAGGGCGACTATGTACACACACTTAAATGCACACACACACACACACATACACTCTCTCTGTGAGGACCTCAATGTGTGTGGGATCATGGGTACAGTACACGTCGCATCAGGATTGGTATAACAGTAAAGCCCAGTCAACATCCCTTTTTGAAAAACTATTATGAACACTCTGCACCAACCACTAGATGTCGGCCTATGCACAACATGTACATCTAAGCAGATACAAGCATCAGAAAGACGATTACAGGTATGCAGTATGTGCAGGGTTTAGGCCCTGCTTAGTTGCTTAGTTTCCTGGCTCCAGATCTACTTCACCCCAGGAAATCCCAGGCTCTAGAGGCTTGCTGGCTTCGTTGTGATCTCCTGGACTGGCTTGGTCACATTAATACATTTCTGGAAAATGTTGCCTCCCTAGGAGCCCAAAGATCGGTAAGCTAGGGATACAGCTCAGTCCTGTTAGAAATAGAGCCATGGCTTGGGCAGTACCACTCAGATTGTCAAATATGAACTTGTTCCTGGTTGTGAGTCTGCTTAGTCCTGAAAGGATTTGAGCACAGGGTCCAAAGACTCACTCTGCCTAGAGGATTGGTGAGTTTGCTGTGAGCCAGTTTATCTCCAGCTCAACTCGCTGAGGGGGTGATGGCGCTGTCAGGAGTTAGCGTCAGGGCCTTCTGGTACTCTGACTCTTACTTGATAACCTAGTTTGTCCTGTAGAGAATCAAGCCCCACTTCCAAGGTTAGGGAACCCTTCTGCTATGTAACTCTGACAGCTTCCTCGGTTTTTACTTATTTTGATGTGCTGCCCTTAACCTTCCAGCCTCTCCTTTGATTGGCTTGCGCCGGGTGTCCTATTTATCCTACCCTGAACACCTGATTGTATCTCCCAACTTTATTTTTCTCCCACCTGAATTCCTTTAGGTTCCTAATTGGGTTCATTATTTCTTGGCCTTGCTTCATCTGGCCACCCCTCCCATTTCCCTATTGGAGTGTGGGTGGTCTCCATGGACTCCAACAACTGCGTGCCGCTGGGTTTTGACTCCATTTTGATGTAGGCTGGACTCAGTGGACGACAGCAAGGGCCTAGCAGTGTAGCATTTTATTTGGTGAAAAGACCAAGAAGCCATCACCTATTGTGTCAATCCTGTCTCTCAATTGCATTTCTTATAATGTGACTTAACAGTGTAAGTGCGGCTTTAACAGTAATACTACTGATAAAGTGTACCCCGAGAATCGCTATTGGGGGTGGTGGATTTTGTGTGTGTGGTGGGAAACCTGACGTCTACTGAGGATTTGGGTCGACACTAGGACAAAAGAGAGGAGAGATGGAAAGCAAGCAGTAAAGGGAGGTTGGAGGGAAAGTCAGCCGTCATTAACAGCTAAGCTCGGAGGACATGATCTAGTTTCTGATTAACAGGAGGGGGAAGAAAGAGAGTAGAAGTGGATGGAGGGGGAGGCCAAGGAACATCCTCAGCTAAGCCTGGAGGCTGCATTTCAGGCCCTGATGAACAGGGGTGAGGCCCCACCTGATTTGCATATGGTCTTTCCCCTTTTGTAATGGCTTGACAGGCGAAGAACGATGGTCTGACGGGATGCCCAGAGCAATGCCAGTGGTTAAGATTAATTCGAAACCTTCCAGCCATCGCCTCTTGTGTTTTGCGGTGCTAGTTAGCCTACCAATCACTGCTCAGTTGCAGTGCCTGGCAGCCGGGTACCTTTAAAGAACAATTTGGCAAACTCAGTAAAGCCAGAGTTGCTGTCAAATGAAACTTTGCCCCAGTCTTCCTCTCAAGAAGCAGCTTGAATTTAATGACACAATTAAAAAGCAGAAGGTTTTTGATCATCTTCATACAAACTAAAGTTGAAAGAATAGACAAAGTCTGACTTTTAACATAATTGGGATGTGTGGGTTTTTCTGCCATTATTTGCCCTGCAGAGACCTCATGTTTGGCTTCATGCCTCTATGGGATTGAAACTTAGATCCCATAATGTTCTTTTTATTAACCTTCGATGATGCATTCCTCATTGGCCCTGGCGGTAAAATAGACATGTGCGGCTGCTGATGCACGCGTGGTAACGCAAGAAAGTAGCTGCATCCTCATGCAGCCTCGTGGACTACACTCTTCATTCCATTTCCAGTGTCTGTGTTGCGGTATCTGCGTTAAACCTTGACAGGAAGCTTTGGCTTCTTTATTTAGGAAATACCGCAGACGGAAAATTGCCAGAACAGCAGGTTTTGATTTTCTCACCAGTGGTAATCTTGCTGGCCATGTCATTATTTCTTACTGTTGCTCTACAGCACACATTCTGCAATGTGTGTCTTTACAGATGATTTATCCTACAACTCCCACCAGCCCCAGTCTGCATAGTTAATGGTGAGGGATCATGGGAGTCATAGTCCAGAATATCTGCCGAGCCCCCGGTTGACGTCTGCTCTATGATTTCAGGCTACTGTCACCATTTCCAGCACATGCCAGAAAGGAACACAAGTCTCCTGTGTAAAATGCACTGACATTGACCCTGTTGCACAAACCACTCGTCTCTCATTCCTTGAGAGTTTGGTGCCCGTGCATGCTTGCCTTCAAATGTAGGTAGTAGTACCTGCCCCTAGTTTTGTCTGTTTTTAAGACCATTTCTGAGCTGACCTCGTTTTGGATGGTATTTACCCCCATAAGAGGATGGTGTTCCTTCCTGCAATGCCAGCTTCCATCCGTGATGAGTTACTGCCGGTGGAAAGGTAGTTTCAGTAGTACCGATTTTAGATAACCATTGGTAATCTGGCCGAGCTGGTGTTGGCAATGGCTAGTGTTGCTCCCTTTTCTGAACATTTTACCACTTGGGGTGATCGCACTTCCCACAATATGCCACATGAGGAAGCCAAGCTTTTCTAGGGTGAGTTTGACCCATACTGCCGTATTCTCGCAGGATTTGCCAAGGGTCACACCCCAACGAGAGTCTCGTTGTGGGAATTTGAGGTTGCCAACCAATTACCCGGCTTGAGACTTGAGAGGGCAGTTCGCCTGGCCAATCAGATGTCCAGAGCCATTCAAAAACAGGATTGAGGGACTTTTAATTGATGAGCTTGTTTCCTGTTTTGCAGAGTTTTTATCTGTTTTGAAGGAGTTTGTTAGTTGCATGTTGTTTGTGGTTTTATGTGTTTTTTGTGATCCCTGTTCTATCTCCTTTTGCCTGTCTGTGTGTGTTGTTTAATTACACACCCTAATATTCCCTTTTGGAGGTACCCTTCTGGAATTTCTCAGGATCTTTCCGACTTTTCTGTCTGTCTTGTGGGGGCACTCAACCCCTTCATGCTGTCTCTGGGCTTCCCCGACTTGCTGTGAGCCTCAGCCCCTTGGTTGTGTCTTTCTTTTATCTCATGTGGGTCTTTGACCCCTGTGTACTGTTCTTGCGGGGCTTCCCTGGCTTCATGTTGGTCCCAGACCCTGATGCGCTGTACTTGTGGGGCTTCCCCAAATTCACATGGGTGCCAGACCCCTGTATCAGGCTTATTGTATATCGTACCCAGGCCTAGTTCAGTAAACTACCAGGCACTTGTGTTTATGTGTCAGTTTCTTATATTTCCCAAGTGCGGGTATGAGAGAGATGGGGGTCCTTCATCCTTCGCCAGCTGTCTCCTTCATTCTCTGTGATCACTGCCACCCGCTATGGTAACCCAGGTACCATCTGTGGCATAAATGACATGTCCGGGCAGCTTCACTGGACTGCTGCTTCCTACTGTGGGGTTCCACACAATTTCCAGTGGTCTCTGCGTCTCCTCGCTGTGTTTCCAGGCCTGGTCCCTCTCGGTTCGCTCTAGTCGGTCCGACCGTGTGGTTCAATTCTTGGTTGCTCACAGACCTCTAACTGTCCAGCCTGTAGAAGGGAGAACACAGCGTGTGTTCAGTGAGGCTCCGCCAGGCTTCCCTGTTCTCTCAGGCGAGCCTCCAGCCAGCTCTCGGTTCCTTCAGGGAGGCTCTCCCTCCCAACATCGTCCCTTTTTATGCTTAGATCTGATGCTGATTGACTGCACCGCATATGTTGATTCCACAGTGGGCTTCTTCCTCCTTGCCTGATCTTCTTCGTGCCAGTAGGAAGTAGATCAGGAAAAAGATCTTCTTCAGCTCTTCCTTCTTCCTCCTTAGGCTCTCCTCCTGATCTTTCTTCTGAAGACAGAAACCTTGGAGTCATCTTCGACTCCTCTGTCTCCTTCCTCCCTCACACTCCGGACATTGCCAAGAAGTTCCACTTTCAGCTCTTCCTTCTCAAAGGAATTCTCCCTTTTCTCACTTTCCCCCAGAGGCTCACTGTTACCCAAGCCCTGGTTCTCTCTAGGCTTGACTATTGCAATAGCCTCCTCCTGAATCTACCATCTTCCACTCTCCGACCCCTCCAGCTAATCCAGAATTGGGCAGCAGGACTTATCCTTGGCCTCAGGGTCCGCATCTCTCCTGCCCTAAAAAGTCTTCACTGGCTCCCAGTTGCTGCATGGATTAAATTCAAATCCCTCTGCATCATCAGAAAGGCGGCCTGGGCCCAGGGACCACACTATCTTCAATTTTAACTTACTAAATACTCTCCATCTAGACCACTACATTTCTCTGGCACCAACTCTTCATTTGTAAAGCGTTTTGCGTTTTGGGTAGGTTGTCGATCACTTTTCTCAGCAGGCTCCTTCCGATGGAACTGCCTCCCCCTGCCTCTGCGCCTTGAGCAGGACTTTCTTAAATTCCAGAAGCTCCTCAAGACTTTCCTCTTTACCTCCTCCTTACCTTCTTCTCTCCTCTGTTAACCCCACCGTTGCTGTGATTGGTGTCCGGGGCCATTATGCATCGACGGAGCCCCTGACCCCCACACCCAATCGGCCCAGCCCCTGTCTACCCTCGGCACTTTCCTTGGCACACCCTCTGCCATGGAGGTTCACACTTAGACGTAATGTGGCACCAGGCCGTGTAGCACTCATCAACCCAAGCACTTCATCTGTGGCTGACCCTTGAGCTCAGACTCCCCAGCACTTACCCCCTCTGCCCTCTTACCTGCTGCACTTGCACCTTCTGAATACTCACAAGGCATAGTAGGTTCGACCTTTCGTCCTTTATCCCTCCACTGCTCTTATTAAATATTGTGCTTTGTAATTTATTTAATTCCTGTGTTCCCTCCCCTCACCGTGTGGGCGCTTTGAAACAGTATTTTACTTGCTGAAGAGGCTGCATGGGCTGGTAGGGATAAGTGGTGGTGGGGGGGTTGGAGTATGGCTGTGGGCCGGGCAGTGGTAGGGTGAGTGTGGCGGAGACGCCTCCCAAAATGGACAGAGGGAAGGAATGAAGAGGCATCAGACCAACCTTGCGTGGGGGGCGGCTTCAATGCCTCCTTCCGCAATCTCGGTCTTTTGTTTTTCAGATTCGCACCCCGAACCCTTACATTAATTTGAGTACAGTCACATTAGTCTCGGGAGGATAGCTCAGTGGCCACGTGCTCGCCTTGGAAGCAAAACGACAACGAGCAACACAGGTTCGATCCCCGGGTCCGCGCTTAGAAACCTCTGGGTATTATGCGCGTTATAAATAATCATACATAGGCAATAATGTATTTTATTAGCCTTAAGTAAAGTGTTGCTTATATAGTAATGAATACTTATATATTTATACATTTGATAATTCACTATATTGTTTATCCCCTATAGTATGATGCCTTTTTGTGTTGTCATATTTCCATTATGGTTTATTTCTGTTCTGTTAACTAATATAAATAAACTGAAAACAAAAAAAATGTAAATATAAAAAAGATTTAGAAAATCTGCAAACTCCATTATGCATTCCTAAATTTCTAAAGGGGTGGTTTGAGGGAAAGGCAATGTAAGCAGTCACTTGGGGCGCCGCACGCACCGGGCTTCCAGATTGAGGCTCGAAGCAGCAAGCAGGGCCACATTTCTCGTGAAGGGTCAGACCAAAATGCTGCTCAGCCGCAAGCGTTTCTCCTCTCACCGGCTTGAAGCAGATCAGCCATTAAAGGAGGAGAGCACTAAGAAGAAATACAAGTGATATGTTGAGTTATAACGCATACCACTACCACCCAAGGGCAGGGAACAAGTGAAAGGAAGAGAACTAATGAGCGCCAGAGAGAAAAATGAAAACAAGGAACGGAAAAGGAGGTAAAATAGAAAATGAAAGAAAGAGGATGAGAAAATGCAAGAGCAATAAAGGTGTGAGTTGTTGAAAGGGTGAGCCTGACAGGAACTGACATAGAAAAAAGAGGAAGAGTGAACAAAAATGTTAAATTGAAATGCAGACTGTGAGTGAAGGGGGGGCGTGAAATCAAGACAATAAAGGAGAGCGAAAGTGTGAAGCATGGAACAGAAACAATCCAGTGCCTTTTTTGTCGGTGTAGTCAGGATTTGAACTTGCAAACTACAGGGCTTCCACAGGTCAAAGGTGAGTGCTTTGCCCACTAGCTCCTCGCCTTTTCATAGCATGTGATTGACTAGTATTTATCTCTGTGCATGTCTTAAATACCCATTGGAGCCAGTATGGCCGACTTAATTGCCCACCTGAGTTATGTGGGGGTCGGACACTGAAAAGGCACTGCAGGTTTTTGGAACAGTCGCAGTGGTGGAGCAGAGGACATGTGTGTGGATTTCCAGACCAGAATGCTCGATGGGAAATAATAAACAAATAAATATGACAGGGAGGTGTTGCTGGCATACTTCATTTCATTTGTTCTGTTTGTTAGGGAATTCTGATGTAGTACCGACAGATTCCTTTACCACACTGGTGAGTCGCTCATCCCTCGTATGGAATTCTGAACTTCTTGCTGAACCTCAGTGGTCTACCAAGTCACTGTGTGGCAGCCATGTTTTCCAAGGCAGCCATGTTGTCCAAGGCAGCCATCTTGGCTGCATGTTGGCAAGCTTCCTTCTTCTACTGGATAGCTTTACATCATTACAGTGCCGTCTAACTACACTAATCTAGGGCTCGAGTAGGTGAGACAGTAGCCATTCTCTCGGTGCATGTTTCAGAGTGGTCATTATAGCAGACATCCAAAAACGGGCCCCCATCATGGTGGGCCACAATGGTAACCTGCTGCCTCTCCCGCACCCACCACCTGGCCCTGCGGGTATCCCCACCTTGTTAGGGGTACAGAAAATACATCAGATGAGCGTGAGTTGTCCATTGTGTGGCCCTCTTGATATTTTAGACAAATCCCACAATCTCTAGCCTGAATAGTCAATGGTGAAGCATTATGGGTGCTGTAGTTCAAAACATCTGAAGGGTCACATAATGGGTAACCATTCAAGAAATGCAGTGAAATACCCTTAGAACGTTTCCTCTCTCATGGTCTCTCTTGTAATCTCTATTTGGTCTCTCTTGCACTCTCTACTTAGAAGCATTGTTTGTCTGATTTTCACTGGAACAGTCGCAGCCAGTCTTATGGTACATTGGGCACAAGTTAATTAGATATTTGGTCTCTAAAGATTTCAGTCAGAGACTTCCCTGGCTGAGGTATGTAAAGGCGAAGTTGGAGGAAATAAATGCGCCCCCATTTTTCCACTCATTGGGTATCTCGCCTGTTAGGGCCCTCAGAGCTATGAAAACGAGGCTCTGCTTGCAGACCCCAGAAAAAAGGCACTCTCTGGAGAGGGTGAAGCCCTCGAACAGGAGGCGTGTGATTATTGCGGCTCTAGGCCTCCAAAGGTATTTGCTATGGGCTGAGAATCCCTCCCAACATAACTCGATAACCCGGTTTATGTCTATTGATCGAAAATATTTGACCTTTTCCAATTTGACCTAATTTATTTTGGTAGTTTTTTGGTCAAAAATGCTGGGGGGACCCTTGCTCCCCCCCACCCCCCATGCCCCACATCCTCCCATCTTAACCTATTCCCTTACCCTTCCCCATATATTTATTTAATTTGACTGAACAAACTATTAGAAAAGTCGAATGTTTTTCAATCAAGTATGCTAATACTGATAACAAGGGCACGCTTTAACTTTCTCTCTTCAGAAGCATTGGGGGTCTTTGGAATAATGACAATGACAATCGTTCGTGATTTCTGTGCAATGCTCCTAGGGAGGATCTGGTGCCTTTATTGTTGTTTTGTCCTGTTTTCTCTAGGTTAAGCGCACATACGCTAAAACCCCACTTGCGGGAATTGGGGTTCTCTCAGCATAACCCTGCTTTGCTCTATTTGCTATGGGGGGATTCTCCTCCTGCGGGCTGGGCACTGTTGTCATTTCTGAGGAATGCACTGAATATCAGGAAATAGTTGTTGAAATATTTAGGAAACTAATTTATTAATTTTCACCGTATTTTGATGCTGTTATCTGCTGCGGAAATGTTTGTTTTTTATGCAATTGTGTATCTAATATTTTTGTAAATTTCCTAAATAAACGTTTTATGATGAGGCGTACAATTATTATGATCCATTGTTTAGTAAATTCTGTACAATCGATAATTCCACAAAGCACGCCACCTTTCCTTTCGTTTATCATGCAGGTTTTCACCCTCAACATTCATGCCCTGCGCAAAAGCAGGCACACTCTATGTGGTGTGATTTCTTACCTGTTATTAACATTATTGAGGATTGGGGATCTTAGTCAACCTGGGTTCCTGGCTAAAAAATGGAGACGCGCCATTGGCTCACAGTGCATTTGAAGATCAATGAACACACAACCATGAAATTCCAGCTTCGGTGAAGGCTTTCTTCATGACTACCCCCTCTACACTCTGGTGCAACTCTACAGAGCCTTTGCTGTGATGCAAAGACACTGAGTGGTTTTCTGTTCGGCAACGCGGCATGCGTGAGTGACTGCAATGCTCTTCCTGGAACTAAAACGTATGGCAGGTGACATACAACCGCATTGACCCCATCCAGTGTTGACCTCCGAGGCCTATGGCGTGTGATGGGGAAATAAATGGTCTGGCTTCAATAAGAATTTCTCCTAAGGGACTTAGGCCTCAGAAATGTGACATGCGCCCGCACAGCAAAAGGCTTGTATGTGACCGCGCGGTCGCGACTGCCGTCAATGCGGCACTGCTCAATATTCTGTCTGTATGCCTGCAAAGTATTCCATTGCCTGAAGCATACATAACATGTTTGCAATCCATGGCTAACGAAAGCTCACTTAAAACCACCCTGTGTGTTCACTGGCAATAATGCTGTCTGCCACTCGAAGCATTGGGGCTGTCCAAGGACTATGCAAAATCTAGTACTTGACTTTCCTATAGCTTGTAACCTTGAGTTTTGCTAACAAGAACAAAGACTAGATGGAGTCGATATAATATCTCACTGAATGATGTAGTCTTTATTAGCCCGTTTATTGATACGCAAAGTATCAGTTGCCCCAGCCCGGATTCGAACTTGTTAATCATGGCTGGCCCGCGTGATAGACCACTTAACTCAGGAGGCATCCACCTGGGCTGGCACTACAAATCTAGTATTACTTTGTTTCATATCTGAACGTCTGTCTCCAAACCTTCCCAACGCATTCTTTTTTCTGGTCAATTACCTTTCATCCAATCTCCTGGAAGAAAGAGGGAAAATCCCTTTTTCACAAGTGATCGCTATTATGTTACCATGGCGTTCAGAGGCTATCCGCGAAGGCTTCAAAGGTTTGTAAAGCATACTGTCAAGAGGAAGATCCCGGGCTGTCAATTACTCCCATGATTCCTCAGCATTGACTATGCTGGCTGGGGCTGATGGGAAGTCCAAAGGCCCACAGATCCATGGAGTAAATTGATCCGATCTTCTGTGGCCACAGCGATGGATCTAGCAAAGGCTTTGTGTCTGGAAGTTGGGAGCGGGCTTGCCACATGCAGATGAATATTGGAATTTGAACTCCTGTATTATCTGACATTTAAAAGACACATCATGGTTAACCTGCACTGCAAGATGTTTGCCCTTTGAATGTCACAGTAGGAGAGGCTCATCAAAGGTCAGATCACTGCAAGGCAATGCGCAAAAGAAGGCAAGCGCTTGCCAACTCGCCTGTGTCTAATTTCTGTTGTGATCGAATTTGCTGCGCTTATCCGGGTATTCATCTTGAACAATCCTAAACCCTATTGCAGCTTTTCTCCACTGGGGAACCGGGTAAGTGTCATCAACGCACAGCTGTAAACTCGAGTTGCGGAGAGCTGATACGTCCAGCCAGCGGCTCCGTGCGTACCCTTAGGAGGGAGTGATGCATAGAATGTACACTGCACTGGATGGCAGTAGTTAATAATATTGCTATTCATAACGCTCTTAATACCCAGAGGTTTCTAAGCACGGACGCGGTGATCGAACCGCTGTTGCCCCGCGTTGTCTTGCTTCCAAGAGGAGCGCGTTGCCCCGATCTACCCTCCCGAGACTACACACCAGCATGCCTGAACATTACTTAAATGTGATCTCACAAACAGGATTGACTCACTGCAATTTCAAGCTCTTTTTCAAGTTTTCAGTTTTTCATCCTTTCAAAAGGCAGGCAGTGAGTTCCCCACCATAGCAAGAAACAGAGTGGGGAGGTGTGTGGGCACTTTGCCCATCTCTGCTGCTAGAGACCGTCTCTGATAGCAGTCAGGGCCATCTCCATCCCACGAGCCAGGGGGAACCCCAATGATGGGGATCTGAACTGTTGAAATGCTCAATAAACTTCCTCAGTACATTTTGACGGGTGGAGACTGTTCGATGTTCTTATAAAATATTCAGTATTTTGTTCTTTTGGGGTGATCCCCATCATTGTTTCAATAATGACTTTTGATTTCATAATAATTTGATATTCAGCATATATTTACATACATTATTATTACCCAATCGAAATTGGTACTCACTTTACCAACCTCGGAAGGATGAAAGGCTGAGCCAACCATGGCAAGATTAGAACCTGCGACCTGCAGATCAAACACAGGTCACAGCAACGGACGCTTAACCTGCTGAGCCATCTTACCCGCTAATTTAGAAATAGGAGACGGTTTTGAGGGATACATTTTTGAAGAGAGATCTGTTTCCTGCAAAACTGCACCCACCCAAATAATCACAAAGTTAGTTTCACATGTCAGTCGAAATAGCAATAATTTAAACATACATTTTGAACAGAGCTTTTGTATTTCCATCACTTACAACACACATGAGAATTGGCCTCATTAAAAAGCTGAAGTACATGGAATGGTTTAGGGAAACTTGCTAATATATTGTATAAAAAAGGCCTATTTTGCCAATCTGCCATTTATACATTAAAAGTCCTCCCGTGAGGTCCAGATGTGCATGTAACATGCCTGCAGGCTTCTCTCGACCAATATCATGAGAACTTTAGTCACCGCTTGGCATGGTTCAATGAATGAACATGCTTCTTTTTAGCACCCTGAGTTATCGCTTTGGCAACCCAGGGTGCTAATGGCGTTAGTAACCCATTCCACAGGCTACACTGCGGCTTAAGGTCCCGGTGCCCTCATTAACCGCCCTCACTTCGCTCGGCCCATTAACATGGGCTGCCGGGTCGTTACCACCCCGTGTAGTCCGTGGAACGGGTTCCTAATGCCACATTAAAATCCACAAACAATTACAGAAAAGTATTTAGAACTGCCACAATGGTTAAAATTGTCTCTACCACAATGCAATTGTGACATAGGTTTTTTACCGCAGCACCCTTGCATCGTGGAAACGAAGCATTTTGGTGGTAATGGAAGGATTGCGGAGAAGGGTATCGCCAGAGCATTCTTTGGCTTCAGGTAAAATTAATCTGCAGGTTTCCCCGATGGGCCTTGAACTAACAGTACAGGAAGGGTCAACCAGGAAAGGAGTCTCCAGAATCTACAGGTTATTAGACAAAGCCCTACCGGAAGACAAACTCCAATAGAAGACTAGCTGGGAGAAAGATCTAGGGGAAACAATTACACAAGAGGAATGGGGGCAGATATGGACGAGGGCACACAAAACCTCTAAATGCACGGCAATCAAGGAATCGGCTTACAAGCTGTGCTATCGATGTTACCTGTCGCCCAATAGACTGCATAACATAAATCCAAAATATCCTCCATCCTGCTGGAGGGAATGTGGGGGAAGGGGAGACCTTTATCACATGTGGTGAACTTGTCCTAAAGCGGTGATATTCTGGAAAGAGGTGCTGGGGCACATAAAAGCAATGACGGGAATGACCATGCCATACGAACCAAAAGTCATTTTGCTGGGCGCGGTAGCTGAAAACGCATACGCAGCATCGGGTCACAAGGCCGCCCTTATTGCGCACCTACTGTCGGCCGCAAGATTAATGCTGGCCCAGGGATGGAAAACTGTTCAGGGCCCAATAATTGCTTGGTGGTGGATAGAAATATGGGGGATTATGGCAACGGAAAAGATTTGTGCGCTGAAGTCTGGCAGATCCCTGAAATTCCCGGCAGTGTGGGAATCCTTCCGAGAACCGGTGAAGGACAGAGAGCCTCGTTATTACAGATCCAAGATGCTTGGGAATGCTAACATTTGCTAAAGTCCTGAACTAGAACACATTTGAGTGATTAAGAATGCTTGCAAGCCTTGCTTAAAGGCAGAACTCGGAACTGTTTCAGTTGGGGGAAAGGGAGGGGGAGGGGTGACGTTGGGGTGGGGTATCTGAATGTTTAAAAACCCGCAGAGACATTACATGAGGCCTCAAAGGGAATGTTGGAATGCTATAAAATGTAACTGTTCATGAATATTTCCTAATTATTCTTCTCTGTATGATTCTGCGGAATAAATAAACTATGTTAAGAAAAATCTGCAGGTGGACCTCCACAAGAGGACGTCTCTGATGCTCGCTTCCGAACTCCATTTACAATATGGTGCCCAGAAGGGCCCAAAAATACAGATATCAAATATCCATCCCCAAAATACAGTGTAATGAATGATCAACGGGAAAACAATTGCAGAAATCAAGAGTGTGAATTTGGGGAAATACTGTATTCGGTAATGGCAAACCACTATCTACCAAAATTACAACTTTTTAAACCAGAGCCAAATAAATCTGTGTTGCCTCCCTCTCCTGTGGGTGATATTCAGGCTTGTTGGTAGTCGTGGCCGTCGACCTCGATCGAACACACTTCCCTCATGTGCTCCTGTAAGAAACCGCTAAAGACGCACCTTTCCTCCCATCCAGGATAACCAAACAGGACCAGGTTTGGCAATAGAGGCACCGCCATGGCGCGACATGAAAGTGGGCGAAAAGCCCAAGAAAATATCCAACTTATCAATATTCAGAGACAATCCTCAAAGATACCGATGCTCGCCTCGATATGTGGGACGCGGTGAACCCCTATCTCCACCTTACGTTAGGATAGACATATATATTCCGAATAGTTCCCCCTTCTCCAGCTCTTAACCATAAATAAATTACTGTGTGCAATCTATGCCTGTACCTCACTGTGGTCCGGATCCTGATTTTAGCCGCGTTTCCTCTAGCGTTACCACCAGCTCTTATTACGTTTACCATATTTAGTAGGCATGCCCTCGTTACAGAAAGCTTCCCATCTAGTTTCATTCTTTAAAAATCCCACCCATACATGCATACACCTTGCGTGATCCTCTAAACCTTCCCGGATGTTCACTCTGATACGCTATAAGGCCCTTCCACTCTTTAACCTGAAGTAGACTTCCACTGTGGCCACCTGCTCACAGTTGAAACCACAGACCATCCCCATGGCTACCTTAGAAGCCTTCACATGGTTTTTCCCAGGCAGCGTTCTCATCTTGGTATGATATGATAGGTTATTTATAACGCGCCTAATACCCAGAGATTTCTAAACGCGGACCTGGGGATCGAACATGTGGTGCTCCGTTTCGTCTTGCTTCCAAGGCGAGCACGTTGACCTTGAGCTATCCTCCCAAGACCATCTTCCGTTGCATTGCCCCACCACGTCTCACAGTATAAATGCATCTCTGTGGCTAGACTATGTCTGCAGAAGAGGACACATCACATCCTTGCTAGACATCTTTGAGCCTCCCTGTGATCACATGTTTACTGACATTCCCTGTCTCAACGTGTCTGCCTCCTTCTCCACCTTCAAAACACATCTTCTCTGCAGCCACCCCCCCCCCCACTTACATAAAGAGCTTTTATTGACTAATAAGATTCCCTTAGGCTGTATATAAGGTCTTTCTAGTCAGGTGGTCCGATTTAAGTTGATTTTGGTTATTTGTAATGCGCAAATCCTCAAGGGAACCAGGCAGAGACTGCATCTAGAGGTGTCAACAATATGACCAGCATAGAAAAAGCAGTATACTCGTGAGCAACAGAGTAACAATGACATTAGTCAATTTCAGCATCTATTTTGATGTAACTGAGTTCACCAACATTAGCACTGCTCGAGAACTCTAGCCAAACTGCAGTCACGTCCAATAGCGAGGGCACAGTTTCTCCCAACCATCATTTATTTATTTAATAGTTTTTTTCATAACACGCCGTTTCCCAGACCAGCACGTAGCCCCTGTGATAGCGTCCGTTCACCTTAGTCTATTGAGAAATGTCAACATCACACTTCTTGGAACCCCACATGTCGCCTGGACTAATCCTTAATTGAAGCGCTTCTCTTTAACGCTCTGCACCTAAACTAGTCAAGAATTCCAAGCCGCAAATCCCTTTTCTGGACCCTGGGTAAGCCATAGTCTTAAAGTCCCTTGAAGGGGCAAACTTTGATTTTGGTGGGCTTGGACCCTCCACCGTCTATGTCACGAAGACCATCCCCAAGAAGCCTCAGATGTGATTGCACCTTTGTGCCCCCAGCCCCACCCCCCTACTCAAGTCCACCACAGATCAAGGTGGCACAAAGATATCAACACATTCAAACAGGCTGGGGGGGGGGGATTCACTGCTCAGTCTGAATTCACGAATAAAAAGAGTTGCTTCATGCCAAGATGGCATTCCCCTGCAACCATGCGCGGAAAGATCAACAGGCACCAGAAATTGCCCAGGATGGTACCCAGATTTGATCATCCGAGACCCAGTTTCCTTAATGAACACACCACTCTCACCTTTAACCCCTTTTGAACCTTGCGTTCTTTCTTTCTGGTTTGTATCTTTCATCGTTCTTTTACTAAACTGAGGCCCATTCTTGGTACCAGAAGACGACGTGCCTTTATCACTTTCCAAATACTGCATCAACATTCTGGCAAAACACATTCACGTTATCATGAACTCTTCCTTCTCCCCAGCTGGGTTCACAACACTCTCAAAAGCTGTATGTTCTCTGTGCTCTCCAAAATCCATTTGCTGGTCCCTAAAAGGTCAGCACGATTGCTGGACTGTCGAGGCTGTCCAAACCCATTAAAAAAGCAATGGGCACCCAGTTCCAAGGTTACCTTGAATGCAACTTTATGCTGGGTCCTTGAAATTCAGGTTTTGGGTGATATGATATGACATGGCATTTATAACGGGCAAATACACAAGTGTTTCAAGGCGCGACCAGGCAATGGAGGGGAAACAAAGGGAGGACAAGACAACGATCTTACTAGGCCTAGTGACAATGAGATCGCGCAAATGCAGGGGAAGGGGAAGGGGGAAAGTGCCAGAGGAGGAGGAGGAGCAAGTACAAGACACAGGAAATTGGGAGATATTAGGTTCTTTACAGATGAAAGCGCTTTCTCTCCCCCTATCTACCGCGCTCTTCCTCTGTCACACAAACACACACGCACAGGCATACTTTAGGACTTGCCTGTCACTTGCGCCGCTTCTGGACAGGTTTCTTTATGCTTCCTACCAAATAATGGGCAGTGCCTCAAAATGGAGACCGACCTCTCCGGAAACCACCAAGTTTATTTGCGGTGTCTCCCCCCCCCCCCCCCCCCCGGTTCCTGGGGATTTGATCACATTTCCGCTGACCTGCACACTTTTAGAACCCTGTGGTTGGTGCAGCCAATGAGGAGCGAGAACTTCATCTGGCTGATCGGTCAAGCAGAGAACCCATCGATGATGGTCCTGCTTACCCTGTATCCCATCCAGTAAGTCTCCAGCTCCCTGCTTTGGCTGCATTAATCCCCACCAACGCACTGACTCCTGTGCTGGTCTATGCCCGCCAGCATTTTCCCAGCTCCTCTGGAGCCTGTGCCCCGCCCCCCTGTGGGCCCACCCTCGGCAGGGCAAAGCTCTTACTTTTTCCCAATGCATTGGAGCCAGGGCTCCCCTCCGCGCATCCCACATTGCGTGGTATTGCATCTCCATGGCAAGGGACACCAGACTTAGGGCCTCATCAGGAGTTGGGTGTTATAACCGCTGCATTTAAGGGCTGGCCCAATCACAAGTTGGACGCTGCCAGGACGCATTCCTCTCCAGATCTGATCTGGAGGGGGGGAATGCACTGGCGGAGAGGGCATTTTCAGCGCTAATAGCGCTCCCAGCCCCATTGGTCCAATGGGGAATGGGGCTTAACCGCTTTACCACTACTCGGGATCTGACACAAATTAAACCGGACCAAGTAGCGGTAACAGTGTTTGCGTTGTCAGTGTCCTAGCGTTATTACCGCTGGGATACTACCGCCAACCTCCTGATGAGGTCCTTAAACCTTTGAGAAAAAATTCCACAAAATTACCCATCTCCTACCACTAGTGCTAAAAATCTTAACACCCTTTTGAGGGGGAGGGAATTCACGCTCATAAGGTGCACTAATCCCTCTTAATGGCCTTCGCTCTGCTCATTGCCAGGTGCCTGTGAGCGTGAATCGCATCCACCATGGGCTACAAAGCTTTAAACAAATGGCGATAATTGAATAATTTACTGAGAACATAAAGCATTATTTTGCGGGATACTCAAGAACATTAAACGAAAACATTAAAGTTGGAGAACCACAACAGTATTTTTCGTGAGTGATGCGGTGAGTGAGCCCATTGTTTGCAGGTCTCAGATCCCAAATCCGCATCTGTGACTTTTGCTCCAGTTCAGACTAATATCCACAGTACGTGGGCCGGCGTGACGCCAGCGACGCTGTAAGCGGGGCCTTATAAATAGGCTTTTTTAATGCTTTGCGTAACCCAAGGGGATATTGAACAATTAACAACCCCAGGGACAGGAGGGGGAAGAGGAAATGAAATCCTAATGAAGAACCAGGATGTCACACGTTTCGCAGAGTGAAAGATGGGCACAGCGGATGACATAAATTAGATGGCGGGGAATCATCGAGCAGTGTGCGCAGAAATGTCCATCCCACGCCTACTTTCCCTGCTCCATAAAGAAAACACAAAGTTGAATTAATCATCTGCATGAAAAGGAGATCACTTCGTAATCATAATGCCGGGGATTTGTGTTTTATATATTTATTTAGGGTATTCATTGAGCACGGACCTCGCTTCGAGACGCAGCGGAACATCACCCAACAATATATGCTTTAAGCCATGAAGAATCAGATGAAGTAGTGAATCACTTTGCAGCACAATTCCCTGGGCAGATCCACAGGAGTGTGGTGCTGGAGAGTCGAGGGGGAGCATCTTCGTCGTCCCAGTGGGGGCAGGATAACGACCATAAAGAAAGCTGAATAGGTGGAGACTTCCTTGGAGGAACATTGGGGAACCAGCTAGGAGGAGGGAGTCATTCTCCTAGGCCCACGAGGATCCTTTAGAGCTGTTGGTTACGAGAAACCTCGAACTTGAATGGGACATTTACTTTGAGAACACTTGGTGTCTTGGAGACAATCTACATTTGGACTTTCGCAGACTTCCAGACGAGAACCCGAGTTTCTTAAGGTAGGGAAACCCATTAGAGTTAAGGACAGACAGGGTTATCTTTCCTTTAAATAAAGGTTTATAGCAATCCTCCTGGCACCACTTGGTTAGTCTCTTCATTCCTTGTCGCCTCACCAACCAGCAAACAGCTCCCTGCTACTTACCTTTCGGCAAAGTCTATGTTTTGTCCCCAGAGACATCCGTTTGGCTGGACCTACATTCCAGTAAAAACATTGAAACAGAAAGTCTTTTTGTGTTCATGAGAAATGTACATTGATGTACTGCAGTTGTTAACCTATACCATACATACTGTGCAAACCTTCTAATGGGTTTTAGCTCTTTTTTACCATTGCTCCTTAGTTTCGTGATGTACCTACATTGGGTTTAATGATGTCTGTGTACTCTGCAAAAGCACCTTGAAGCAGCTCCCCACTTTATCACCAATTTACAGTACCAAAGTCCGTGGTTGAGGGTAAAGTGGAGGAAATACCTTCAGCAGTTTGTGGATGTTTTCACTCCACTTTACCTCCAAAAAATAGAGTATTTGCAGCGGGTGGAATTACCGCCGGTGGTAACTTCTCCAAATGCCTAATGATGCCCACTCATAATCAGATGGATTTACTGTGATTGTGAGTGGTGGAAACGGTAAACAAAATTGGCAGTACTTCCAAACTTGCAATGAGGTACCAAATTCACTCTCCCCTTCCACCTCCCCCACAGCACCCTAAAAAATACTATGTTTGAAAATGCTGTATCCCCAGCTGTGATGTCTGAGCAGTTGATTATGAGGTCAAAATAGGACAGACGATCATTTGAAAATGAAAATAGTCGCTAATGGCTTCTTAAGGATGACATAAACCACATTTGTGTATCTACCGAGGCTTCTATTATTTCATTTTCAAAATATTGAATTTTCCAGCTTTCCTTTGAATGTGATCCTTTTCAATCTTGGAAAATTGACCAGTTTTGGCAACCCATCTCATGGAATTAAAACACTCATCTTGCTTAAATCCTGCTTCTAACTTTACACGACGACACTATTAAGAAAACAGGCACTCGCCGACAGAGCGGGAGGCAATCGGGGGTTTGTTTCCTTTCTTTCTCAGTCAGCAGTTGCTCAGGACGGATTGTAGAACATGGGCCGTCCTCCCATCCAT
Source organism: Ambystoma mexicanum (assembly GCF_040938575.1). Classification (NCBI taxonomy): domain Eukaryota; kingdom Metazoa; phylum Chordata; class Amphibia; order Caudata; family Ambystomatidae; genus Ambystoma; species Ambystoma mexicanum. The sequence continues at coordinate 75,522,019 of NC_090936.1, read as the reverse complement.
CCACACAAGTCACCATTCCTCGACCTTCAAGAACACAATCGAAATCGATGTTTGATAATTGAAGAGCCAACCATGTACCCCTTGGCGCAGCAGAACCTACGAGAGCGCGCGTTGATTAACTCACAATATGAGCTCTGAGAAATTGCCCACTGCTTGAACACACTCAACACCACCATGATCGCAAGGGAAAATAACCAAGTCTATGGTTGACATTTTATCCGATCAGGCCCCGGGCTCACCTTCAGGGTCTTTAAACCGCATAACCAACGGCAACTCCACAAGTTAGCACCAATCCACACCGGCGATGCAGCCCACATATGTAGTACATTCCAATGTACAGCTGTACAGCTCAAGGTGCCATCTTCCTACAATGTGAGCACAGCTTCCGGAGTTGGATTTGTTTATGTAAAATATGAGATATTTAACACCTGGGTGGATCCCCCTTAAGGGTCTCATAGTCTCCATGGAGACCTTATTCTGCGATTCACCCAAAACTCTATAATTGGCCAGCGTTCGAAACCCAGGCTACACTGATTTCTTTAGGCTCAGATGCATCTCTCCTACCTGGGTTAATTCTTTCTAGATGAATGCTCTGCTTCAATATTTTACCATTTCTCAGTACACGCTCTTATAAGGATGCACATGTAAGCTAAGTGTTTCAATTATGGGTTGTAATCACGGCTCTCTGCGTTTCATACAATGCCGTAGGTTGTTATAGAAGCAGGTCTTGAGCGATGCTCGTGCAGAAAGGCCGGGATAGGGAGGTTTCATTGCAGGAGAATTCCTCTAATTCAAATTCGCGGCCAAATTGAATAAAAGAAAAAAAGAAAATCGACAAAATCGGATTTGATGATTTATCCTCGATGAAATCACACCGAAAGGCCAGTGCAGAGAGGGTTAGTGGAGAGTGGAACCGGCTTACGGTGTCCTCTTCCCTTTAGTTTATGCTTGTTCTCCTCCCTTGTGGGGGCTGTGATTGATGCTGGCTATTTGCGGATGGCTTATAGGGGGGGGCAAGGAGCGGCGTCACTAAGGGTTGGAAGTGCAAGACCCCTTGGCCAAGCTTATAGGAACTTATTTCTAATGATCAGTGACCAGTTGCCAAAGGGGAGATAAGGGTATTTTCTTTAATGCTGTGAGCTCCAAAAGTAATTTTCCGATACTATATCATAATCCTGCAGCGGCACAAGGTCTGCATAGCGGCAATTAACGATTTTACGCTTTACCATCTCAGCTGATTTACAGTGAAAGGAGAGATATGAATTTGAAGAATGAGATGGCCATTTTAATGGGACTATGAATAATTTTCATATGTAAGTACTTAAGAGGGAAGAACACTAATTAGACCGAGAAATAGGTTAAATATATGTTTAACCCTTTGGGTGCCCTAAGCAGACCCTCCAGGATATTGTGGCATAAATGCAAATTGTGCGGCAAAAAAAATTGGATTTATTGCAGAATTTTCACTGCAAACGTTTTGACTGGAGGGTGTGAGACTGGCACATTGCAGGAAAGAGGCAGTAAGGCGACAATTTACATTTCCTCTCGCAATCTTCCTGAGGCTCTGCCTAAGGACATACATTACAGAGTCGACGATAGTGACTCCGTAGCTATGATTAGGGTGGTTTTGCTATAGGCAGACATTTTTTTCGGGGCAGCTTATATCTTGAGCGCTCCGCTACGAACATTTAAATAGTATACACACAGCTCTGAAATGTTTTAGAAAGTTTGATGCGGCTCTGTTAAGCAGGGTGGCTGGCCAATTGTACTGTGGGCAGCAGAGCTTGCACGTGTAACCATTCATTCCCCACCTGATTGACTATTGAGTCTGGGTTTGTGAGCCCTCTTCCTGGTGCGCAGAGTCTGGTCCAGAGTCTGGTCCACAGAGTCTGGTCCATGGACGCAGAAACGGGCAAACAGTTTGGCTTTCTGAAACCAAAACAATTTGGCTAATGGCCTGGGGGGGCACAGTGTTCCACCATTGTGGCCTGCAGACATGGATATGGTAAGACTAGCTGTACGGTTAGTGTTTGGGTCAAGTAGGGATTAGGGGAAAGAATATGGCTTAGAAAAGAATGGGTGTGGGGGCTCTCCCCGTGCAATGATGAAGTGAATGCTAGAAGAAGCAAAAGATCGAATATGTAAAGGTGTGGAGTGGTAAATGTGACAAAGTGACTGTCAGCTGAAGTGAATTCAGAAGGTGTAAAGGTATGAAGAGGTAAATTTGACCAAGTGAATGTCTGGTGAAGTGAATTCAGAAGAGGTAAAGGTATAAAGATGTAAATGTGACGAAGTGACTGTCTGGTGAAGTGAATTCAGAAGGTGTAAAGGTATGAAGAGGTAAATTTGACCAAGTGAATGTCTGGTGAAGTGAATTCAGAAGAGGTAAAGGTATAAAGATGTAAATGTGACGAAGTGACTGTCTGGTGAAGTGAATTCAGAAGAGGTAAAGGTATGAAGAGGTCAATGTGATGACGTAAATGGCTGGTGAAATGAATTCAGAAGACGTAAAGGTATGAAGAGGTAAATGTGACCAAGTGAATGTCTGGTGAAGTGAATTCAGAAGAGGTAAAGGTATGAAGAGGTCAATGTGATGACGTAAATGGCTGGTGAAATGAATTCAGAAGACGTAAAGGTATGAAGAGGTAAATGTGACCAAGTGAATGTCTGGTGAAGTGAATTCAGAAGAGGTAAAGGTATGAGGATGTAAATGTGATGACGTAAATGACTGGTGAATTGAATTCAGAAGACATAATTTTATGAAGAGTTAAATGTGGCCAAGTGAATGTCTGGTGAAGTGAATTCAGAAGAGGTAAAGGTATGAAGAGGTCAATGTGATGACGTAAATGGCTGGTGAATTAAATTCAGAAGATGTAAAGGTATAAAGAGGTAAATGTGATGAAGTGAATGTCTGGTGAAGTGAATTCAGAAGACGTAAAGGTATGAAGAGGTCAATGTGACAAAGTGAATGTCTAGTGAAGTGAATTCAGAAGAGGTAAAGGTATGACGAGGTCAATGTGATGACGTACATGGCTGGTGAATTAAATTCAGAAGATGTAAAGGTATAAAGAGGTAAATGTGATGAAGTGAATGCCTGGTGAAGTGAATTCAGAAGACGTAAAGGTATGAAGAGGTCAATGTGACAAAGTGAATGTCTGGTGAAGTGAAATCAGAAGATGTAAAGGTATGAAGAGGTAAATGTGACGTGAAGTGAATTTTGATGTACTCTGTGCTTTGCCTGATCAGAGATGTAGTTTCTGGCTCCCACAACGGGACAGCGTCACAGCGCGGAACATAACACACACCCATAACATCCATGTGATAGGGTTTATGAGCACTTAAATATATACTATATTGGTGCAGCTTTCCTCCAAGCTTCTTCTTTTAGAGTTAAATTAGACTAAAATATAACCTGTGTTAACAAAATCGTTCATGATGTCACAAGCATATTGTTGTTAAATATATAAGAGGAATAGACTTATTCTTTTTGTTTCCCTCAACCTTTTCCACCAATTTCTTGCCAAATCAATTACACTTTACAGATCATCCCTGAAGAGGCCGATTTTAGGCAGCGAAACATGTGTTGGGGTTTGTGTTACAGCACCGCGTTCGAAAAGTACTTTCAAGAAATTGTAGACTGAAAATGTGAATAAAGGAAGTTAAACATATTTGGAAATGGGTTACTTGTTTGACATGAACCCTGGCAACTGTTAAGCAGTGTCTTATGTTTTTTCTCTTATTTAAGCTGATGCAGGAGCGCTTCTCCGGTGTTTGCTGTGCTCCATTTGTGTGAGGCTTTTGGTGCCAATCTGTATGTTTCTCACTAGAAGATAGATCACTGCCCGCCTGTGTCGCAGCCCTTTAAAAATGCCGGATTGATGGCAAGTGCCCAATGCTCTTTTCTTTGTCACAGATGCCTTTTTTGCTGCCACCAGATTCCGAAACACTTTACAGTGTTGACACATTGTGTAGCCAATCCTAAAAGTTATTCCCTAAGCTTTCTGAATCCTGGCTGACCCAGGTTTAATTATCAATTCCTACCCTGGAGCGGCATTTGATTCTCGTCTTTTTCCATTTGTATACTGCAAGCTTTGTGCTAATAATACTATTATACGAAGGTCAAAGAGGTCATTGCAAGGTGCATTGAAACTGAAACCAATGCGCACATAGAACGTTCAGCATTTAGCGACTCACAATTCCAGACACAACCCAAGGCAACAGATGTAGACCCTCACTAGGGTGGATGTGCAGTCATACTCAAGACCTAGGCGTCAAGTGGCAGGAAAGCTGCTGTGGCCGGTGTTACCTTGTAGAGAAATCGCCCCTTCAGGTTCAAGAATGAAGGGACTCATTTGAGATTCTACACAAACCTTAAATCTTTGCTTTTCAAGAAAGCTTGTACCATTTGACTTTTTCTCGGCAACAGCCACATCATGCCCTCTGCCGTCCAACGTCCGAGGACTGACGTACACTCGCGCGACCACCGTCCGTCAAGATTGTTGGACGAGTGCTTGCTCTATGCAAATATGAACCGAATGATGGCGGTTTCTGCTTTGCACTGTTTCTCCGAGTGGTCTCTTGTTTCAGGAACTACACTTATATTTTCTACTGTAAAATGGGTAATGTGGTGGGTCAGAAGAAGGACGCGGACACTCTAAGGACATTTCAAAGATGGGTTTATTAAAGAATAAGAAGGCGGCCTAACGTTCCCTATTACTATGGGGTTTCCCTCCATATCAAAGGAACGAAGGTGCTCGTCAGTCGCCTGAATGTCCGAAAGAATAAATCCCCAGCCCACCACTATTCTGATGACTAAAGACAGGAGAAAGACTCCCTTCTCCTGGGATATGCTTCTTGCAACTCTCCTCTTCTTGCTTCTCCTTAGTAGGTGATTTTTAAATAGTCTTTCATGACTTTGTTAATCGGTTCGAATAACTTGCAAGATGTTACTAGACTTGTATTCTTTATTAAATATTGGTTTCTGTGACCACGGACGAATACTTTGATCTCTATTAATGGGTTTTGCGTAACGGTGGTTCCATGTTTGGGATGCCTCTTCCGGGTGATTATAATTCACTTCTTTTCTAGATAGTCCGTCTTGTCTTTTACAAACTTCTCGGGTTTCTTTATATTTCAGCTCTTTGCATTCTCTTTCATTTAGGCTCCCCTCTTTCCTTTTCCAATAAAGGGGTACTTTCCCCTCTTCCTGGGGTTGAGATATCCAGACTCTACTATTCTTCCTCTTGGGGTTTTCTTATCTTCTACTTAATTCATAGTATTCTTTCTGTTCAGGTGTTTGTCTCTTAGTTTTAGTTTCTCTCTCAGTAATTATTGCAATCGGGTTTCTCTCATTACCATCATTCCACTTTCTTAATTTCCATGCTGTGCCCTTGTCAATGCGACTGGGACGAGTAGGAGCAGCCCCATAACGATTCCCTGGCTGCCTCCCAGACCTACCCTTCTCCCCCTTACCTTTGATTCTCTGGGACAGTGTCTCCAGGGCCTTTGTTCGCTCGGGGTTTCGTTGTGTTCTTTGGTCGCTCGGCTTCTCTGTTCACTTCAGTATCCCGCGTTCCATGCCCTCCTTCGGGCCGGCTTGGTCTTCCTGCGGGTATTCGGACGGCATACGGTTTTGACTGCCTCGTGATTACGGCATTGTTCTGTGGACTGCTGGTCGATACCAAAGTCACTGTTATTACACCACCACCATCAACTTCTCACTCTCTCTTTCTCAAAGTCCACTGCACATCCAGTGCTCTGCTTTCGACTCCAGAGCAGTTTCCAAACTTGTGGGGCTCTGCAGGTTGCAGAGTCTCCTCCCCTCTCAGCTGTTACAACGCCCTGGGCCATACCTGGATGACGTTCCTGACAATCTCCCTCCACTTGTTGTGGGGTCTCACTCCGCTCCAGTCTGCTCGTCCAAGTTAAATGGGGTTTTCTATTTAAAATTATATGCTCCCTTTCTTTTTGACAGTAACATATGTTTTATCTCTCTTCATATAAGTCTCTATTTATACATTTTTTTGTAGGTCGGATAGTCGCAAGAAGGTCACTTCGAGTATCCTTTAGGGAGTTCCTCACAGGACCGGGAGTCCTTGTCCCCAGTGGAGGAGTGTCTCTCATTGTGGTCCCACTTTCCCCGACCCCTAGGGAGGGCGTTGCAGAGCGGCCTCTCCTCCCTTGCCTTTGCAGGGGGAGGGGCTCCCCCTTGGGGAGATGGGACAAATTCCCTCAATTCATCAAAGTAATCTCTGCTTTCATCAACCATAATTACTTCATTGACTTTTAGTTCGCCTCAATAGATATATATATATGTATGTGTGTGTGTGTGTACGGGAGGTATTGGGGATGGAGGGAGAGAAATGTATGGGGCGAACCCAAGTGTGTCATGCGTGTGACCAACAGGAGTCAAACTAAAAGCCAATGTGGGAATGAGGAAACCACATGGCACATGTAATATGTTGTCCCCTTGCACTTGCCATCTTTCCCCTAATCTTGCTCTCACCTGTTCTGGAATGTACCAATCCTGCAGCTGGACAGCTATCCATTCTCTGCTCTGTCTGCTTTCACCATCCCTTCCCTCCTCTGTGGTGCACCCCAAAGCTATTATATTCCAGCAGAGGCCATACTTAGTAACAATTGGTAAATACATCTCCCACTGGTGATAGCAGTACTTTGGCTGAGCTGGGTGTCGCCTAATCGACACCTATAAGCTGAGACATAAAAACATTAGCGAAACACTGCAGAGTAAATGGGTCCCTCTGTGGGTCATCCATCACTCACCCCCCCCCATATGAGAAAGGAGTGGTGGGGCTGTGGATAAGACACTGACTGCTGAACTGCGTTCAAGCCCTCTCTCCTGTTCCGCAGGCCTATCTGAGCATTGGTAGCTCCTACTAGTAGCACCTGCTAAGAGGTCAACCCACCTTATCATCTCACCAATGGAGAGAATACATTTTATATACACAGTTATGTCAAAGTCAAACTCATTAACTGGAGCCGCAAGAAAGAGCTCACCCTCCCTCCACCACCGACAAGGAGTCAATGAACGAAGCGGAATAAAACATTGCTGAAATAAGTCATGAATAGGAATGTAAATTTGCTGATAATCAATTATTTATAAACACTAAAAAACAAAATACTAAAGAAATTGAACAATGCAGTATTAATGAATTAAGATGGCAGCAAAACAAAGGATTTACCAGGAGCCGAAGATAACTGGCACCTAGAGAAGGATGATTTGCTATGGTTCCTGTAACGTCGTTGTTGTTCTTGTTGTTTGGTAGGAAACAGAATTCGATATTTTTTTATTTAAGTATCCTTTTGTTTATTAGCACCCAGATTATATTACAGACCACCTCCCAGCCAATAGGAATGGTTTGGGACACAGTCTATAATCTCTGGTAAAGACCTCATTGCAGTGAAGTAAAGTATCCATAGGTATTGGATACTCCCGTCCCATGCAAACTTTTGGGCTGTAAAATCGGGCACAATGAGTCAAATATTATATTTATAGTATTGTCCATGTATATTCTTACAATTTTAGATCGAAGCAGTTCAAAAAATGTGAGTCATAAACCCACTTCCACAGCAGGTCACTTGTAACGTTTTCCTTTACGGTATATCATCAGCACAACGCGTTTCGGGATCCGAAGTCTCTTGATCCGGTGCAATCCCAAATCTACAATATAACACGACAATTCGTCAGAGTAAAGTACATCAATATCTTAATTATGTCGGTAGTACGCAAAAAGAAAGAAATTACTTTGGCAGACAGATTCTAAATAAACCCAGAACACAAGGTTAGTGTTGTGAATTCATATGGAGACGTTCGAAAAAATATTAAGGAACTTTGGTACCATTCACGTGATACCGTAGATAGACGTCAACCAGGTGCGGAAACAGCATGCGCCGAGGGCATATTATGTCAGCCACTGTGCATCCGAAAGGAGACGAGACGGAAGAAATCTACATATGTAACAAAGGACCTGAAGTCTCAATGAGACAAATTCCATCAACAGTGAGTTGCCAACTATAGCAACCACCAACACCAAGCGTCAAGCTCAACACGATGTAACCAAATAGATTCAAATGTCTCCACCGCATATATAGAAAGTAAAGCTTTTTTTTTTTTAAATATTTTTATTTTTATTTTAAGTGAAAACAGTATAAACAAACTTGTGACATTATACACAAAAAACCAATAAAACACTTAACAAAGCACAACACTACACTCCCCCCCTCCCCCCCAAGAGCTCATCCACAGGGTAGTTCCGTATCGACCTGGTGTGGCCGGGTGACTTCCTCCTCCGAGGCAGTAGGTTCTCCTCGTACCCCAAACAGACCAGTGATTAATGACCTCCAGGCTACTAGGTTGCCCACATCCTCCTCCCCGCATTTACTGCATGCCTCTTGCCAGACCATGGTTTCAGCCTCCGCCCATTTTTGGAGATCCCTCCACCACATCTCTATCCTAGGTTTGTAGCATTGCTTCCAGTTCATAGCTATCCTCCTCTTAGCGAGTATATACGCTAGGTCTCTCAGTTTCCCCAGATGTCTGGTGTTCTTTGGTCTGGAGAACCCCCCTAGAAGGCAAGCCCAGGTCGTGTCAATGCTTATCGAGACCCCTTTGTCAGCCAACTTCTGTGACACTTCTCCCCAGAAGACTTCAATTACTGGGCAGGACCAGAACATATGCGTCATGTCCGCGTTCTCCTCGTTACACTTCGGGCATGCTTGCCTGCCCGAGTTAGCAAACTTAGCTATTCTCTTGGGGGTCAAATACGCTCTGTGTGTGATATATAGTTGGATTTGCTGTAATCTAGCATTCCTGGACACTTTTTTATGATATCCCAGAGCCCGTTCCCACATCCCATCCGTCATCTGAACCCCCACCTCCATTTCCCATTCTAGTCTCAAGTCTGTCAAGTCCTTTCCCACTCGGGACATCACCACCTCGTACAATCTGGAGATCTCGTGTCCGCCCTCTGATATGTCATATATTGTGTCAATCAGGGCATCCGGATCCTCCGCTAACACCGTCTCAGGCCAAGATTTTCGGATAATCTGTACCAACCTGAAGTATGTAACATATTGGCCCCCATGTAACCCAGCTTCTTCTTCTAAGTCTGCAAAATCCTTGATGGCCCCATCTTGCCATATATCTCCTAACGTGGCCAACCCAACCGGTTCCCAGTACATTCTGATCAATTTTCTAAGTTGACCATCCCCCGCAGTCAAGGCAACCAGTGGCACCTGCGGCGAACACGGATCCGGGCTTTCCAGTAACCGGCATGCTCTACGCCACATTTTCCACCCAAGTAACAGCATACCAGGGCAAAGGTTTAAGTCTTGTCTAGGGACCCAGATGATCTCCTTCAAATAAAACGAGGTGCAATCTGTCCCAACCAATCTGGACTCGGGAGATTCCTCATCAGAGAGCCACTGTGTAACATATTGCAATTGGCTCGCTACATAATAGGCCTCAAAATGTGGTAATTTAATTCCTCCTTTGTCGTAGAAGTTTTGTAGCTTCCACAGCGCCACTCGGTTGCGAGTGCCGTGCCATAGGAAGTCCCTGCACATACTGTCGAGTTTGGTAAAGAACTTCCTAGCTATTAAGTATGGTATGTTATTGAAGAAATGCAGCAGTCTAGGCAAGACAACCATTTTAAGCAACGCCCCTCGCCCTATCATCGCTAGCGGCAGTTTTTCCCAAAATCGCATAGACGCACGGATTTTATCCACAGCAACCTCGGTGTTGTGCAGATGTTCGTTTCTCACAGTGTGATATATGTCTATTCCGAGGTATCGGAAGGACTCGGCTGCCCAAGGCACGGGCAATACCGGTAAGCGTTCCGTGGGGACCCTCGAATAGTACCCTAGAGGGAACATGCTCGACTTGTCAGGATTAACCGCTATGCCGGACAATTCGGCATACTTCTGCATGACCTCCAAAACATACTGGAGGTTCTCTTCAGGATACTTTAGGTACAGCAGCAGGTCATCGGCATATAAGGATATCAAATGGCTCTTTCCTCCCACCTCGATGCCCACCAGGTCATATTGCTGTCTAAGATATACCGCTAAGGGTTCCAAGGCCAATATGTATAACATCGGGGACCAAGGACATCCCTGCCTAGTACCCCTACTTAGGTGCCACTTGTCGGATATCACTGATCCTGTACGCACCCTAGCCGTAGGCTGGCTATACAGTAGTCTCGCCCATCTGATATAGCCTGGCCCAAACCCATATTCCCTCAGGACCGCAAACAGCCATGGCCACCTCACCGAATCAAACGCCTTAACTGCGTCTAGGGAGATCACTGCCATTTCCTCATCTCTTCTGTTCCCTTCTTCTATCACTCGGTGGAGCCGCCTGTGATTATGAGTTATGTTCCTGCCAGGGACATAACCTGTCTGATCCGAGTGTATCAGCCTGCCGATGACCTTGCGCAGCCTATCCGCCAAGACCGCTGTCAGAATCTTACTGTCTTGGTTTAACATCGAGAGCGGTCTGTACGATCCACAGTGTTGTCTCGGCTTGTTAGGCTTGGGCAGTGGTACGATCAGCGCTTCTCTGAGCGTGTCTGGCAATCGGCCTCCCTCGAATGATTCGTTGTACATCTCAAGCATAGGGGGGAGTATCTCTGCGCGATACGTTTTGTAGAACTCACTCGGGAGTCCATCAGTGCCCGGGGTCTTGCAAGTAGGCAGCTGTTTCACCACCTCTTCCAGTTCATCTAGCGTAATGGGGCCATCTAACTCCTCCCTTTCCTCTGCACTAATCCTGGGCAGTTCTATATCTTCCAGTGCGTCCCTGATTTTATCCAGATTGTCTTCCCCTTTGTCCTCATACAGCGCTTTATAATAATCTAAGAAAGCAGCGTTAACCTCTTCCTGAGTGTGAGCCTCCTCTCCGTCTTCCCTTTCTATCATCATGACCGGGGCCCTGGGGGTTTCCCTCTTGTAAAGCCATGCCAGTAGGCGACCCGTTTTGTCACCTCCTGCATGTTGCCTCTCTACGTATTTCCTGTAATTGAGGTCACAAAGCCGCTCCCAAAGCTCTGAGCATCGTTGTTGTAATTCGAGTACTAGGTCTGTGTCCCCTCCCCCTCTGGTACATTCACGCTCCAATTCTTTCTCCACTTTTCCCAGCTCAGCTAAAACCCCCCCCTGAAGGCCCTTTGATTTAGAAATAGCATCGCCCCTCACTACCACCTTGAAGGCCTCCCAAAGTGTACCAGCCGACTCCACACTGCCTGTGTTCTCCTCAAAATACCTTGTAATCGTCTCTCTAATATCTTCTCTGAAGGCCGGGTCTCTGAGCGCCTCCGCCCGGAGGCGCCATGTTGGAATCCGCCCTCTAGGGCGGCCATATTGCCAGGCCATCACCAAGGGCGAATGGTCCGACAGGACCCTTGCTCTGTATTCAGCCTGTATAGTTGTTATCGTCACTTCTGGCGTAGCAAAGAAGTAATCTAGTCTCGTGTGCAACTGTTGAGGGGCCGAATAATGAGAGTACTGCAAGGCCGTGGGGTGTTTCAATCTCCAGACATCCTCTAGTCCATAGTCGTCTAATAGTACCCGTAGAGCCCTGGCCGCTGGGGTGGGCCTGTCTACTTTCCTGTCGGACCTATCTATCTTGGGGTCAAGAACACAGTTAAAATCCCCCCCCCAGATGATCGGTTCTCCTGCGCACGAGCCCAGGCGTGTACATAGAGTCCTGAAATATACAGCAGTATTCTGATTGGGGGCATATGTATTAATAATACTCAGTCCTCTGTTCTCAATCAGTACCCTCAGTATTACCAGCCTACCCTCCGTGTCTATCTCCTCTCGTACAATTCTGAGTGGGACATGCGGGGCCACCCAGATCAGCACACCTCTGGCATAGGCCGAGTACGGGGAGCCCACCACTGTACCCCCCCATTTTTTCTTTACAAGGTCTAGTTTATGTTGGGCCAGGTGCGTTTCTTGTAGCAGGGCAATGTCGATCTTCTGTCGTTTAAGATACAACATGACTTTATTTCTTTTCAAGTAATTATTGAGGCCTCGGACGTTCCAGGTGGCAATCTTGAGGTCACCCATGGCAGCTATGTGTCTTCCCACCCCCCTTACGGGAACCTCCAACAGTTCTCATGACACAGAAAGCGTCCCACTGCGGCCACTCCGCAAATAAGCTCATTCCCAAACTAACCGCACACACAACTAAACTCCAACCCCCTTTCCCCTCCCTCACCCACCCTCCCCCCAACACCACACACCCCAACTGTTGCCCAGCTTCAACAAAAGAGCTCAGGCACCCCCACATCTGGCTCCGCAAACACCAGTCCGTACACGGAGCCCAGTAGGGTGAGGTCGCCCTAATGGCCACCTAACCTAAGCTATTGTGGGGAGAGAGTATCGCTCCATGGGGCTCCCGTTCAATAATAATCTCAATGTTTGTGGCAAACAGTACAACCAACTGACCTTCCATACCGAAGGTTCCGAACCGACTATAATCAAGTCTTAGGGTCCATGTGTCGCGCCATCTTGCGACGCCATTTTACGTCTTCCGTAGCTCCTCCGAGTCCTTCTGGGGCCGGTCTGCCGATTCTTGAGGGCACCCTTGTGCGTCGAGCCACTCCATGGCGTCCTCTGGGGTCTCGAAAAATAAAGTCTTATGCGCCTGTATGACCTTCAGTTTTGCAGGGTAAAGCAACATATATTTGTAACCTGCCTCCCTCAGCCTCCGTTTCACAGTTCCAAAGTTCATGCGGCTCCGCTGCACAGCTAGGGTGTAATCCGGATACGCCGTGATGTTTGCTTCTCCTCTCTTGATCGTGCCTCCTTTACGAAAATGTTCTAATATTCTTTCCCGATCACGGTAGTTAAGAATTTTGGCAATGATGGGTCTGGGCGGGTTTCCAGGAGGCGGCCTCCTCGTTAGGGCTCTATGTGCTCTCTCCACTGCGAAGCCTTGGGATAAGGCCCCTCCGGATATCTCCTGCAGCAACATGGTCTCAACGAAGTCAGTAGGGTCACGGCCCTCCGTCCCCTCCGGTAGGCCCACAATGCGGATATTGTTGCGACGGGCCCGTCCTTCCGCCTCCTCCGCTCTACTTTCCAGGTTGCCCACCCTTTGGATTAGGGCGTGCAGTTTTGTCTTGTGGGTGGCACAGTCCGCCGTATTCGGGCCGACTTCTTTTTCTAGGGACTCTGTGCGCTCTGCCAGAACCCTAACGTCTTGTCTCAGTAGATTGACGTCTTCCTGGACCTCCCCAACTTTGAGGTCCAATGCCGTTTTTAATTCAGAGACAGCCTGTTCTAATTTCGATTCCCAGGCCGCTCTCAGGTCCGCAATCGCTGCTAGGATTTCTTTGTTAGAGCTCGAAGTCGTCGCGCTACCTACGGCCGGTGCATCCTTATTCTTGGTGGCGTCCGAGCCCGGGGACGTTTTGGTGAAGTCATCCAGCGTGGGTTGTTTCGCCTTAGGTCGCACTGCCTTACTGGACATGGTTCTGAGGATGTGCAGGTCTACCGAATGATGAGTGGGCGCATTACGCGCTGACCTGGTTAGGTCTTCCCGCGACTCTTTTCAATCCCGTCTCAAGTCTATGTCGGCCATTTTGAATCGCCCTTTGTTCTCAGCGTCTCTCGACTTTTCTTCTCCGATCTCGGTCGTCGTAGCTACTATGACCTCCAAAAGTTCACAATACTTCGGCAGCACCTTCACACGCTGGCATGCATGTCGTCGGTTTTCAATAAGCAGTCGAATTGCACTGATTTGCCCGGATCTGTTCAGGATCTCGGGAGCTCCGCTGGAACGCGTCCTCCTACATGGCTCTCGTAGCCACGCCCCATATAGAAAGTAAAGCTTAAAGCCCAAAGTGAACACACAGGAATTGCCTGAGCAATTTGGGTCACTGAGCTCAGTACACATTCCAAGTTCAAAAGAACCTCATTGCAACCACTCTGTCTTGACCAACAGCATAATATAATTAATCGTCCTTGCTAATTTCACCACTCTGTGTGCTTCAAAGCCCTATAGACCTTGGGAGGGGATGTGAATGCTTGGGATAGTGACTCTTCTCCAGCATAAAGCCCATGAAGCTTCGTCTCAGGTCTTAACTCAGGCCCCGGGAAGATAGCTCAGCAGCAACGTGCTCGCCTTGGAAACAAGACGACATGAAGCAACACAGGTTCGATCCCCGGGTCCACGCTTAGAAGCCTCTGGGTATTAAGCGCATTATAAATATGCAACTAAGACATATTCCTGTAACAGTGCCTCAATGCCCCCGGGCTGTGTGAGCGCTTTAAAAATGCAAATAAATAAAAAAAAATAAACTTGGTGGTGGGTGATTATCCCAAGATCATGACCTCTCCATGGGTCCATAAGGCTTAGTTATAACATGATCTTCTCAAGATGTAGGTTTTTTTTTTTCGTTAGGCTGCACTGGCTTTAAATGTAAGTATTTCAAAAAAAGGTAGCGTGCACTCCTCTCCAGAAAGAACATGGCATGATAACCTCTTCTGAGATGAGAGTTTGCAGCACACGCTTTTGCTCACTGTACCTTTCACAGATGGGAAATTTCCATTTGCATATCAGTCTTTGTCCCGCCCACATGGGCAGTCCAGCACCGAAATGCTACGGCAATTCCTCTCTGAACACGAGTACCAGCAGCAACCCCATACACGTGTTTCAGCCTTGTAAAGTAAATGTAAGTAGTAGCATCCTGTGTTGATACTGGCAATGTTGTATATGTGGAATGTGTGGAATGTGGAACTGTCATGAGTGGCTTGAGAATGTCAGTGTTTATCTGGTCAGTTGAAAGGAGCTGCGGACAAAGCCGGTGGGGCCATTGCAGATCTTAAGTTTATGTAAATACATCATCTTCACTACCCTCCTGTGTGAGAAGAATCATTTCACTGGCCACGAGGATCAAAGGAATTGATGCGTCACCACAGCAGCCCCACCGTGTAGCCGTGGTGCCAGGATTTTATGGATCAAGTAACTATCCTCTTTCATGAAGGATTAGAGGGTAAATGCCAACCTCCAATCAATTAGGTGAGAGTGCTGCCAGAGTGTTAAACTGCAACAGGACCCAGTTGGTTTGATGGAGGTGGGCATGTGTGTTGCGCGGGCAATGGGCAAAGTTGGCTTTCGGGCAGAAGGCAAAATGGCTGTGTCCCTCACTTTTGTACTTGCTCCGTTTATTACAAAGCATGAACTGCAGGTGGAAAAGATGGCTCTATGTCATTTCATCGGTCGTATTTCATCTACTTTTTTTCTAGGACATTTTACTACAAATGTATGTGGTGTGAGACCCTGCGCAACCCCCAATCCACCCGTACTTTTATTATTACCCTAACCCACCCCCCAACACACATTTGTGGTAAAATGCAGTGGAAAGAATTCCACAAATTCTCCTTCGATGGAATAACCTGCTGTGGAATCTTCGTATCCCCGAAAAGATCTGAGGGATTCACGTTAACACCAACTTTAAAAAAGAAATGCATTTATTTAAACATATAGTTTAGTTTAGTTTGTTTATTTATAAAGCGCGTCCGAACCCTCAGGTAGCTGGGCGCATGATCATGTGCACAGCAGAGTTACATATCGTTACACAAACACCTTAATACACCAGTCAGAGCATACATTAGTCCAGGCTCTGAGTAGTTACATACAAGAATAAAGTATACAGAGAACAGGGTACAAGATAGTTACAGTGGAGATTGAGGACCGGGTTACAGGGTGGTCCTGAATCGGATAAAGCCAGGGTGAACATTACTACATGGTGGCGAACGGTGGCTGGCCGAACATGTCATTGAGAGATTGGATGTTTAGGCTAGTAACCATGATTTCACCATGGCTCTGAATGGCCAGAATGCGGCTTCCGATCAAATTGCAAGAGGGAGAGTATTCCAGAATTGTCCTGCGAGCACTGGGAAGCTTGAACCTCCTGCTGTTTTTAGGTTAAAGTTGGGGATCTTTAGTTGGTGCAGGTAAGGGGTTCTGGTGGGTCTAGTGGAGCAATGTCTAGCGAATTTGTCTGAGAGGTAGCGAGGGGCGGTGCGTGACGGGCACTTATGGGTGATGACCAGGGTTCTTAGCTTGATTCTGTCGTGGATCGGGAGCCAGTGGACTTCTTTGCTGGCCGTGGGTATGTGAGCCTTGCGCAGGAGGTTAAGGGCACATCTTAGTGCATTATTTTGCAGGATCTGGAGCCTGTTCAAGTTTTTTGCGGTAGTGCCTAGGTAGAGTGTGTTGCAATAGTCTAATTTAGACAATATCAATATCAACAATATAATTCTCTTCGGCGGTCTGTGCATTGGGAGGTGAGCATGTGCGCAGCCACGCTCACCCTGAAAGCCGGCTACGATTCTGTGCGGTGGAAGCAAATGTTCTGTCCCGATGAACCCTAGTCCCTAATGGTGATGCTGACGCTCCAGACACCCTATCCTCAATTCCACACCCCAAGGCTGTCCAAATGAGCATACAAGCTTACAATGTTGCACTCATCTTAATGTTAGGGTGAGTGTTGTGCAAAAATGAAATGAGCTCCAGACCCGGTGTGCATTATATATTTCTAGTGCTTCAAGCATGCATTCCTTTTATGATTGAAATATTTGTCAAATATAAACCAGGGACGTCATTTCACAAACATTCCTGGTGTAGCGGAAGTGACATCACACGGCCCCTTACACCTGATGACCTCACAGGAATTGATGTCATTTGACCACACCCCCAAGTGACATCACAGGAAGAAATGGAACACAACCTTTCAACCCTTGACAAATACGGACGTGGCATCACATAGCCTTGTTTCTAAGTACACGATGAACAATATGGTTTATGATGTCACTGTAAAGTGATACACCTTTCACACAAGAATATATCACCATATGTATGGTTAATATCAGTGCGTATAAGCCCATATTACCATATTACTTGTGAATGCAAGCAGACGTCCAAGGCCAACCGATAATGGTGTGTTATTATTATTAAATATACATACAATATCACCCAACCTGTGTTGATACTCAGTTATCAACCTCTGCAGGATGAAAGGCTGAGTTGACCTTGGCAACCTGCAGATCACACACGCATTGCAGTAGCCAGCACTGAACCCACTGAGCTATTTTACCGGCTATAGCTATCAGAAAACCTGCCACTCCAGAAACAAAGAGACACATGCTTTTGGCCACAGCCCAGGAGCGTCATTTAAAAAGAAAGTTTGCTTTTTAACTTTTTTTTGTTTAGGATTAGCAAGGGAGACCACAGGGGTAGCAAGGGAGACCTCAGAGACCCCTGGCAACCCCTAAATGACATCCCTGATCTAAACGTCTCTGGTCATTCTTGTGTTCACAAAATGCTCTTTGATTTTATGCTGTTATCCCTTTGCTCATATTTTTTTTATAGAGTGCAGTACTTGACTGCCCATCTTGGAATAAGAACGTTTAATCAGAAAAGAATCCTATATTAATCTGGTTTTCAAAGCATGCCTTCTCATTTTTAAATGTATGCGCAGAGAGTGAGTATATTGTCTATTTCGATCCCAATAGAGCAGTTGATTTCACAATTATTTTATACTCACATCCAACGCTTCAGGATCTACTCATCAGTATATATGGCTCATGGTTACAAACATTTTAATATTAAGGTGTTGTGAAAACGTACGTGAAAACCAAGCCAGAGTATGCAAGCATCCAACCCTTTAATCACAGACATATGTGTCAAATAAAAAGGGCTATGATCATTCCTATATTCCCTAAATGTTCTATGATCATACAATAAGCAGCTTGGACCCCTCATTGGTGCTATTTATAATATCTGCTTTCTCATAGGGCTATTGACAAAAACTACAGCCGGAGAGAATATCGGACTTCCAAACTTGAAATGCAAAACTTCTATCAGGAACTAATTGATAAGATTATTCTAGGTTTTGACAATATGCCTTGCTCAGTAAGATACATTCCAATTATAACTGCAATACATGCTGAAAGTGACAACAAATGATCATACATTTTAAAAGGAGGGAGTGAAATGTTAGAGCAATTGAATAATTAACTTTATTAACTTTAATAGCTTTTCCTGCAAACCTCCCCTCGTTCAAAAGATGCGCTTTTTTCTCTGGTCACACTGCTGTCTTAAACGGCTGGATGACCGAGTGAGACAGAAAGGGACAGAGAGAGAGAGTTAGAGAGAGCAAAATAGAGTAAGACGCCTACATAAGTGTATGATATGCTGGCTACAGCTAGTTTAAGGCAAATCGATTTGATCAAAAGAGCTCGTTCCAGCTCCGTTCCCTAAAACAAAAGCGCAATAATGCCTTATTGCCCGTTATTGCCCGACTAAGCACATACACATACCGGATCTCCTAGGATACAGTCAAAACTAATTTTGAAATTGACAAAGTGACATGGCCATAATGATACCTCGTCATTACATGCCAAAACTTTCTTGAAACTACAACCAGAAGAATTGCAAACTCGACAGTTTCCTTGCAGATCTGGAACCACTAACATAATTACAGAAATGTCAAGATGTTCCAGCATTTTAAGTGGGATAATATTTAGGGACGGGAACTGAGAATGTCTGGGCCTATGATGATTAAGGAGTTGAACCTTTAAATTGTGACTATTTTAATTTGTATTTACATTTTTGTTTTTTAATGTTTTTTTTTTAAATTTGTCTTGGTTGGTAAATCAGCCTTTCAGTCCATAACACTACATCATTTGACAAAAAACCAAAGGAGAAATAGAAAGAAAGTTAAAGGATAAATCACAAAAGGACACAAAACACTCAGTTAAAAAAAGACAAAATACCTCCGGTATAAATGGTGACCTTTCCAGCACACCAGCCCGGAACTGAAATCTCCAATTTTCAGATCAGAAAATAACATTGATAGCTTCTTCTGTTAGGAAGCTGGTGGACACGTTTTGAAAAAAAGACAACGGGTTTCCCTTTAGTAGCAATGTGAGGCTGTCAGTAATCGGTGAGTTATTAATGTACATTTTTAATTTTAAATTTATACAGCTCTTATACACAGGTGGAGTGCTTCAAAGCGCTTCAAGGCGGGAAGGGAACAAGAGAATACAGAAATCATTCGTAGGCCTTGAAGCTTCTGTATGATCTAAAACAGAAAACAGAAAAACTAGCATACTAGGCCTGACGACATTTCTCCTAGTGCAAGTGCATGAAGTGTTACAGTTGCGCTCAAGCTGGGGAGGGGGGACAGAATAAAAAAAGGGGGAGATCACACATATTTGCAGTTGTTAAATTAAATCTTAAATGAGCAGGTGGAGAAGCAGCATCCGTCTGGGGAACGGCACAATTTAGCGATAAGCCCCATGGTGGGAGGGCATTTTATAGCTTCAGGTAATGCCCTGGGATAACGCAGGCCACAGTAGTTCCCCACACCAGCGAGGGGCTTATTGCTATTAGTACCCTAGTCCGTTGGACCGCCAGCGTTTCACAATGAAAAGACAAAAAAAATGGCCCCCATGGAACAAGGAGAAGGGACGAAATAGTCCTTTCTCCATTTCCATGGTGGCGGGTCATAGATTGGGAGCGTAGGTGCCGGAGACACCTACTGCTCCCGGTGCAGAACCACAGAGGAGAAGGTAAGTGGGGCAGGAAGGGGAGGGAGTGAAATATTTGGCCAATAGCGAGATGAGGGACGCAAGGGGGTGCCACATACCTTGTTCCCATGGTGGGGGAGAAGGTGACCTCCAGCCCTGAGGAGGCCCCGAGCGGCTGGTTTACCATATGGTAATGCTGCCGGTTCAAGCTTCCCCATTGGCTGCGAGGATGAAGCCACGCCCCTGCTGGGCTCTAATATCGGAATAATTTCCCTCCCAATCTCATACAATTGAAAATAATATAGACGACTTACACATCCTAATAAGATCTGATGGCATGAGCATCTTTCTAGTCGTTTTTTGTAGCTTGACATGATGGTGGTTTTGGTATATGTCTAACCACACTTTAATCCCTATATAAACATGACATAACCTTTGGTGTCATTGCCTCTACGGTTTGAAGGCTATGTACTGCCAGGGTAGAAACAGTAGCCTGTCGGAAGCGGGTGGGAGGGGGCGAGGGGAGTATTTTTCCAGTGGTCTGGGGCGACAGTAGATCCCTCTTTTGAGGCCCCATTTTAAATCCTGCCTTGGTGGCGCCTCACCAGGCTCCATCCATTTTACCTGCTGGTACATTTTATTAAGCAATTTTGCCCACAGCTGCCGGGCTATCCAGTGATGTTACCGAAAATAAAATACCGAATCAGATTTTACCAAAAGAATACTGAAAAATATATAGATATCGGGTGGGTGTAAGGGGTTTGGGGTGGGGTTAAAATGTAGTGAAACAAGGAGTTTGGGGTGACCCCCCCCACATTAAATTGTTTTTTTTCTTCAGTATTTCTTTTCTTTCTGTAAAATTTGACTCAGTAAAATTTGATTCAGTAACATCACATGGTACCAGCTGGCGGCAATGCTGGTTCTTTTGAGACGGCAAGCATGACCAATGGACCTGAGCAAAGCAATGGTGCATAAGGAAGACGCGAGGCTCTTAAAAACCTTTATTGCCCAGCATCTGTGGGCATTGTTGCTTTTAGCAGCCGGCTGCCATGCCGGGTGCAAGTCGGGGTGTGGGGGTGGAAGAGGGGTAAAAGAAGAAAAACGCCATTTGTGAATGGCTGCGGAGCAAGGAATGAGCGGCATCTGCACCGGGGATGCCAGTGTTCACGGTTGCCGATGGGTGGCAGCTGCTTGGGTCAGCCATGAAGCAGAAGAGAGGAAGAGCCGGCCTCGAAAGAGGCGACGAGTGGGCGTAGGCAGGCGACGAGTGGGCGAGGTCCAGGGAACTTGAAGACGAGCACCTTTCACTGGGCTTCACCTCCTAGAAGCAGATTTGGGCGTCCATCTTGCTTACTTGCGGTCTTAAGTAGCCTAGCAGCAGAAGCTCCTGGAGTTGTACTGATGACAATTGCGCAACTAGTCTTAGAAACCAACACATTGAGGTTCAAAGTCTATCGCGAAAATTGCCAATCAACTTAACTGAGTCTAATCATATCTTATTGGAAGCCCGCCGCTTCCACGCGCACCGCTCTATATCAGAACCTGAACGACTACACACCCAGTTGGCATGTGCTCCAGGAGCAAACATCTGGCCCTACACCATTCTAGAGTTACTGAATCCTGACCGAGCTGTTACTTATTAGTCATGGTCCGGAGACTCAATTTCAAATATCCCGCCAAACGAGTCGGCCCACTTGTCATATCACAAATGAGTGTGTATGGTGCGCAGTAGAAGAAAGTGTGGCCAGTCATCTCATCATGCACAATCAGTGTGTGTCTCGGAGAGGGCGGATAAAAGAGTGGGGAGCTTGGGGGCGCAGGGCCTTAAAAAGCAATTCCACCAGCATGCATGCTTACTACACTGAAGCACTGGTAGAGGTGTACCAGTGGAACTGTGCTCTCTGCAGGGGAGAGGGTAGGTGGAAGCATAGTGCCACATGTGACAAGGTGATGCGGACGGGGCATTGCAATAGTCTAAGTGACTAGTAACTAAGTCTCCTATTACAACTTTACACTTGCACAGGGACATGAATGGACAAATCCTCTACACAGAATGGTGAGTATGGTTGTAGAAAGTAGTGGAACTGTGGTCTCGGCAGAGGAGAGGGTAGGTGGAAGCCTAGTGCAACATGTGACAAGGTGATGCAGCTGGGGCATTGCAATAGTCTAAGTGACTAGTAACTAAGTCTCCTATTACAACTTTACACTTGCACAGGGGCATGAATGGACAAATCCTCTGCATAGAATGGTGAGGATGGTCGTAGAAAGTAGTGGAACCGTGGTCTCGGCAGGGGGGAGGGTAGACGGAAGCATAGTGCAACATGTGACAAGGTGATGCACCCAGGGCATTGCAATAGTCTAAGTGACTAGTAACTAAGTCTCCTATTACAACTTTACACTTGCACAGGGACAAGAATGGACAAATCCTCTGAATAGAATGGTGAATATGGTCATAGAAAGTAGTAGAACCGTGGTCTTGGCAGGGGGGAGAGTAGGTGGAAGCATAGTGCAACATGTGACAAGGTGATGCGGCCGGGGTTTGCAGTAGACTAAGTGACTAGTAACTAAGGCTCCTATTACAACTTTACACTTGCACAGGGACATGAATAGACAAATCCTCTACACAGAATGGTGAGTATGGTCGTAGAAAGTAGTGGAACTGTGGTCTCGGCAGAGGAGAGGGTAGGTGGAAGCATCGTGCAACATGTGACAAGGTGATGCGGCCGGATCATTGCAATAGACTAAGTGACCAGTAACTAAGGCTCCTATTACAACTTTACACTTGCACAGGGACATGAATGGACAAATCCTCTACACAGAATGGTGAGTATGGTTGTAGAAAGTAGTGGAACTGTGGTCTCGGCAGAGGAGAGGGTAGGTGGAAGCCTAGTGCAACATGTGACAAGGTGATGCAGCTGGGGCATTGCAATAGTCTAAGTGACTAGTAACTAAGTCTCCTATTACAACTTTACACTTGCACAGGGGCATGAATGGACAAATCCTCTGCATAGAATGGTGAGGATGGTCGTAGAAAGTAGTAGAACCGTGGTCTCGGCAGGGGGGAGGGTAGGCGGAAGCATCGTGCAACATGTGACATGGTGTTGCGGCCGGGGCTTTGCAGTAGACTAAGTGACTAGTAACTAAGGCTCCTATTACAACTTTACACTTGTACAGGGTCATGAATGGAGAAATTCTCTATATGGAAGGGTGAGTATGGTCGTAGAAAGCAGAGGACTGGTGATCAGGAACAAATAAAAGTAGTGGAACACCGTTCCTGACCGTTCCCGCTCACTGCAATGACAGCACTGGAGATCAAATCACTGATGCCTAAGAAAATAGCCTTGCCGTTTGCTCCGCTTCTATACTGGCCTCACTGTGGAGCTCCTTGATTAGGAAGGCCCCGATGAACAGAGTACAGCCATGGATGTGATTTCCCTTCCCTTTGCGATGCAGAACGGGGTAAATGAGTTGTGCATAATTCTATTTGAACTCTTCACAACACAAATCAGCAAAAGCCTTGCTCCAGACGCTTCCTCAATGACCCCGCCTGACTTCCCAACTGCCTGCGTTGTGTTCTGCCAGCAGGCCCTGCACAAAGGACACAATCCAACAATTCCCAGAGAAGGCCCCCCCTGCAGCAGACGGCAGCACCATGTTCGAAGTCCCTCTGGTGTGTGCTGGTCAGAGCCAGGGCTGGACTGCCCCACCGGGACACCGGGACATCCCCCGGTAGGCCTCTGGCCTGTAGGGCCTCTTTTTGAGCAGAAGGATACACATGTGTTAGCATAAACACATCGCGTGATTTTCCTCGGCTCCGTCTGGGTGGTTTGCCTTGAATTGGCTGCCACCACTGATTGAGGCAGAGGCACTGTCATTTTTTATTTTTTTTCCCAGCATCTGGGCTGGGCCCGCGCCTGCGCAGGGCCTTCTGGGCTGGGCACCAGATTGGAACTGCACATGCCCTGCCTGCAGCCCAGGCTGCGCCTGCGCGCACAGTGCACACATTAGCAGGCAGGCAGCTGGTCCGGGCTGCATGAGGCCTGGCATTGCAAGCCACAAGATCGATCGATTGTCAGGTGAGAAGCGACTAGCGAGACACACTGCACGATGATGATATGTATCTCGAGTCTCGACTCGAGATTGTCCACGTAAGTAAAGTTAACTTTCAGTGGCTGCCTGAAATCATTCCCCAGAGCCCTGTTATTGGGCCGTAGAACCTTCTAGGCCAGACTAGGTAGGCACATCGATGCTCGGCTGGTGTGGGTTCAGCACCTGGGTGAGGAAGAGCCCAGCCGAGCGTCGATGCAGCAGGACCTACCCCGGCCTGTCTCTGCTGGTAGGGCAATAAGGCAATGCCCGAACCAAAAACACAACAAAATGCTAGTTTGGGCCTGTTTTTTTAATCAAAGTGGGCCACTCTTTTGGCCCATGTGGACCGGTTTGACAAGTTACTTCGCTCTGCAGCTAGTAGTTTTGACCAGTGTTGCTGAATACATTTTGTTTAAATTGCCCAACTTGCATCACATTTTATCAAAAGCCTCGCCCTTGGGTACTTCTCAAACAGTCTGTCACAAAAGCAATGAATTGCCACTTGCAATTGTGGGCCACTTGTTCAAGGTGCTCGAGATAATGTTATTCCCCAGCCCGACCCCGGCACCAGGTCAGACTCCGGCCGGTGTCTGCAAGTGGCTTGTCTCAGCCCAGACTGTCTCAGGTGGCATCATCCGTGCACGTCACCACAACTCTCCAAAGGTTGTGCACCCATTACACATCCTCCAGTCCGCGTGGCTGTGGCGAGAGTCACCTCACTCCACCCCTCCAAAGGCCACGTGGGGTTCCCTTATCGCACCACCGAGCACATCATAAAGCGCCAAGAGGTGGCCATGCAAATGACAAAAACAGCGCTATATAAGACCCAGCACATAACAGGCACCTTGCACACAGAATGAGACCCATGGCACCACGTGCCCTCCACATGCACACTGCGGGGAGCACAACAGGGGCATCGCGTACACACTACAAGGGTCACCACGGGGTGCAGCACATGCACTCCGGCACACCTCGTGACCTTTTCACGTTCGGAGAAGTTTCAAATCAGGTCTCCTCTGGTCTGTGATGGCCATTCACTGCTACTGTTGATGAAATGCATGATTTTGTTCAGTTAAGTAACTTAATTTAAAGCCTGCAAGTCAAGTTACTTAACTGAACAAAATCATCTTTTTCTTGAATCATGCATTATTTGCAGCGGCAGCCAGTCCCTCAAATCATTCCCCAGGACAGAGCTCTCCAGGACTGTCCGTCCAGGTTCCCTGCCTGCGGAATGTAGGGCAATGGCAGCGCGCGCGAGATGGGGGCTATCGCTTGTTTTCTTTTAAAAGTTGTGGCTGCCAGTGACGCACAGAATCTTCAACGAGCAGTAGCTGGCCTGGTGCAGTGATTAGACTGCTTGCGTGAGTCTAGCATGGCTCTCAATGATTTCATGTTGATAAATATGTTAATTTCTTATTGTGTTCCGGGTATGGAACGTATAGGGAGCATCAGCATGCAGTGTTCGTAGCAATCTAAGCTTTTGAGTGCAATAGGCGCTTTGCTCAGATGTGTCCCAAGACCAACGTTTTTAACACATTAGGCACGAAATGTGGATGGTTCCATAATGAGACCCCTCCCTCCCCCTTCACAATTGGGAGATTATGAGACGGAAATAAGTAGAATTCAGTTCACCTATAGTCTTGAATGGGGCGAGGGATTTTAGAAGGTAAAACTTTATGGGAAAAACATTTGTGTCTGCAAAATCGTGAGTCTCTTTCCCGAATAAGGAGGAGTTGGCGTGTATGCTTGCCCGGCAGCAACGTACATATCATTTTGTTGGTGCATGCCTGGCACACTCACGTTTTACCTGCTGCAAACGTTTCTACCCAGTGGCAGTAAAATGGCTCTTGAACTAAAGTAGTCACCTAATTTCCACAGCATATGTCCATATGCCTTGGCATCAATCAGTGACATCACCTCTGGCCCCACTGCTTGAGTACAAGTAGTGACAGCGTACATTTGGTCTCCTTTCGAGTGAAGGGTGGGTGGCACTAGGGAAGGAATGATGTCAGACCGAGTTATGCTGCTGGGGCCTGCATTTGGCATTACATGGCACATGGCCTTCTGAGGAGGGAAGGGAGGGTGGCATTAGGGAAGGAATGAGTTTCAATGCAAGCCTGCCTGGTCAGAGCGAGGTATGCTACCGGGCCCTGCATTGCCTTGGGAGAGCAGCTGCAATTCTGCTTTGCTTTGCTCTGTCCACTGTGTTTGAGATGCGCGGCATGTTCCTGAGTCGTCGTGTGTTCTGGTTATATTCTGGCTTATGTCCATCCACTGTCATTCTAGCATTCTATCAAATGCTTTTGGACATTGTATGTTTGGGGGGGCTCTGAATATCCAGCGTTTACAATTGGAAATGATAAGTTGGCGTTGCTATTATGAATGTTGTAGTGTGGGTATAACGTAGCTTAATTTATTGACTTATTTTATTTCTTTGATTTGTGTAACACGCCGAGTGACTGAGTTTACTAGATGAAATATTTTGACTATTTCTTATGAATTGTTGAGTGTATGCGAGTTAGAGCCAAGGTGCAAAAGAGAGGTTTGCCTGCAATGGTGAAAAAGACCCAAGGTTCAAATGTCAACAGGGTTAGAGAAATAAATAGGGTGCATAAGATGGTAATAAGATCGCTGTCTCGGTCTTCCCTCTGTTCCCCCCTTTGCCTGGTCACGCCTTGAAACACTTGTGTATAGCCGCGTTATAAATGCTTTATCATCAGATGCTATCATGGGCTCTGTGCAAGGTGGTAAGAGAGACAGGGAGCAAGTGGGGTGTCACAACAAGGGTGATGCCAGCAAATGGCGTATGAATGTGCATTGTTGGGAGGATGAAAATAAATTCAGGGTGTGTGGCACAATGTATACAAGGGTGAGTGAGAGGTAAGTAGGGTGCAGGAGAGGAAGAGAGTGTGAGGTGTGAACGATTGGTGTAGTGTGTGGTGAAGAGAGCGAGGTACACATGAAGAAGACCGGTTACAGAGAGTGGGCTAGAGGCAGAGGGAGTGTGTTAAAGAGGGCGTGCACTAGAGAGAGGGGGAGAGAATGGTAGACACAGTGAAGTAGAGAGGTGGGACTATATTAGAGCGAGGGAGATGGAGTGTGATAGGGAGAGAGAATAAAAGAGCAATTTGTTATTATTTGTGTAATCCTTCCTCATTGTTCTTTGGATTACAGGGTCACTCACCCCTTTACTGAAAGGTCTCTGTCTGCTGAGGTAGCTGCTAAGGGGCCCTTTTTGTGGAGTTTGGCACTGTATGTGCTATGGGGACGGGGTAGAATGAGGCACACTCTGCTGTGTGGAGGTGTCATGCGTGTGCAATGAGGACCTGCATGTGTGCTGATCAGCTCTTAGAGGCCTTCGTTGTGCTGTGTAGCCTGAATATGCACAGTATATGAGATGGGGCACTGCTTGTGCTAAGGGGCCCGATGTGTGCCAAGAGGCCCCTGTGTGTGTGTGCTGAGAACCTTTTTTTGTGCTGAGGGGCCCCTTTATGTGCTGGCAGACCTTTGAATGTTGCGAGGAGATTCTGTGCATGTGGAGTGGCTCCTGTATTTCATGGGGCCCAATGTGTGCTTTGGGCCCCTCTATGCATGGTTTCCCATTCGGTTCTATGTGAAGGGTGAAAAAAGATCCATTGTGCTTAAATGTTTGTGCAACAGGAGTTGGAAAAAGGATCACCCTCCTTTCCCTGTTCTCCCACCCACCTATGCCACTTCCTAACTCTCTGGGGGACACCACCAGCGTCCACCAATATTTCACAGGCCTCCCCGCTTTCATTATCTGGGGGCACTACGTGAAACTGCCATGACTCATCCACCCTCTCCTTACCTGACCCCTCCACTTCCCAGACCATTCCCTGCCTTCCTGCCTATTCCCTCCCATGTCGCCACTTACCACTGCTCCCCCAACGCTGTCCTGTCCCCTTTCGCGTCCTGGTATTGTTTTGCAGTATGGGGTAACGCCGCCCCATCGATGCGCCTCTACCAGTGTGGCAAGGGCCTATACCTACCTGTATGAGTGGTGCTCCACTGTGTGCTGATGGGCTTGTAGTTGCTGAGGAGGGCTTGTAAATGCAGGGGCCTTTCATGTACCGAAGCACTCTTTGAAAGTGTTGATGAGTCCTGAATGCGCTGATGGACCCCATAAATGGACTGATCAGCATTTTATGTGCCGAGGGGCCAACCCCCGCATGTGAATAAGGTCATGTATGGGGGCGCATAGTGCGTGCTGAGTGGCCCCTGTGTGTTCCGAGGGGCTCCTGTGTAATGCAGAGTCTCCTATAGTGCTGATGGACCCTATATGTATTGCGGAGTCCTTGTATGTGATTGGGCCCCACAAGGCCTTAGATGCACTGTTTTGAGATGTGGGGCCACTACCTATGTGTTCGAAGGCCCCTGCATGTTTTAGGGAAGCCCAGTATGTGCATTATAAAGCTCTGCCCGGGCCCTTTGGAGACTCGGTCAGATTGTCAGTACATATTTTGGCACAAGTGATGAGATACCTTTGAGAATTAAGTGCATTTGAGAATATGGTGACCTGCCCATTTCTCAACCTAATGCAAATAAAAAAGTGCATTATCTCAGCTGTTTTATTTGCATTAGTTTTTAAGAATGTGCCCCTATATGTGCATCTTGTTCTGTTACTTAATAAAAACATTTGTTACAATCCATTTATTATTT
Source organism: Ambystoma mexicanum (assembly GCF_040938575.1). NCBI lineage: Eukaryota > Metazoa > Chordata > Amphibia > Caudata > Ambystomatidae > Ambystoma > Ambystoma mexicanum. The sequence continues at coordinate 75,493,684 of NC_090936.1, read as the reverse complement.
GATATGTTTCTTATGTTTATTGAGACTGATATTGCACTCGTGGTTTGTCCATCTATCATTGAAGATATATTTTATGAGATCATGAACTTACTTAAAACATGCATTTTTAAAATCCATATATGATTATAACATGGTTTAAATGCACTAATTTAGACTAATGTTATTCAACATCTTCTTGGGGGATACTCGCAATCCCCTCATAGAAGGGTTGGACTCACACGCTATGCTAGCTCCTTCGACGAAATATGGGGCCACTTTGAAAAAAAAATCCAGGGCCACTTTTGGTTCCCAGTCCAGCCCTGGTCAGAGCTCGCGCTACACTAGCCAGTCTCTAAAGTGGTACCTTTATTTATTTATGTATTTCTTTAGTTATAAAGCGCCACATGCCCCAGGTCTCAGAGCACTAAACGCAACAAATTCTTGGAAAGAATAAAATCATGTGGGGTTTCGATCTGCCCATTTCCCATGTGAAATGGCACCTTCCATCAGTATTTAGGGCCATATTACAGACAATTTGCATCAGTGCAAGCGCAACTAGGTCTGGGACAGAAAGTGCCCAAATGCAAATACACATATTCTTTAAATGCAAGTTTGCAGAAGGGCAGTGGACCAGGGCTAAGCAAGCATTGCTCTGCTGAAACCAAGCACCCAAAGTATGTGGCAGAGATCTGCAACCTATGGCCCTCCAGATGCTTTGGACTACCATTCGCTATGCTGGCTATGGCAGATAGGAGTTGTAGTACAAAATATCTGGCGACCCAAAGGTTGAAGACCCTTGCAACAGGGCACTTTTTGCCCTAGTGCTGATTGCCCTTGCACTGAAGCAAAGTGTCTGTAATAGCATGTGCCTGTGTTTTAAATATTCAAATGCATGTGCTCTTGTGACCAATTGGATTCTGCTGCACAGGAACACACGGATGAGGAGGGGGTAAAATGGCCCACTCAGCCCTCGCACTCCTACAAACCAAAACCCAACCCCATCATAGTGGTAAAACAGGGGCAGTTAAGCGATCTATCTCCTTCACCTTTTGTTGTAACGTGGGTAGCAGTAGCAACCCAAACAGCACAGTATCACAGCCCACAATAAAGGGAATGTCCAATCAAGGTTCTATACAAATATATAACACACCACTGGCAAAGAACAAATAGAAATAATATACAAAAATCCACCCCGAAGGTAGAACACAGAAGAAGTGTCAGACTATTAGCGTAATTACAGGGGTGGTAGGTAAATTACTAGCCACCAAAAGGATATGTTGTTGGCACAGTCGTCGTGACCTAATCAGTCTCTAGGGTCCAAGTGGACCGAGGGTGCAGTTCAGAGTCAACAGTACCTGGATTCAGTACTTGGGGGCTGACTGAGTGAGACCCAGTGTCGATAAGGATGCAAGTGGATCAAGCTCAGTTCGGGCACGTTGGATCATATGGGCCCAAGCAGCAAGTGGGCGTCGAGTAGGGGTGAATGCCGTCGCTATGCGTGGTAGAAGGACGGCTTCCAAGGATGCAGGTCAGGGTGGTTGATGAGTGATGCTCCAGTGGTTGGAGTTAGCGCCTGTCGTCAAAGTGGTGGTTTTGCGTGCGCCAAAGTGCTGCTCGATGAGGCAAGGGCTAGCTGGTTCAACGCATGGTTGTAACACCTAGTCAGAGTCGGTGTGTGACTCACCAGTGATTCAGATCGTGTCTCGGCATTGAGCAGTTGCTTCGGGACTACCAGGTGACTGGCTTAGCTAGGGCACTATGCAGTGTCGAGCTTGTTGAGGCTGCAAGCAAGTTTGAAATGGTAGAGGAGTGTAATAGCCAGTGCTGGCAACTTCCCTCTTGTTCCAGGCATGTTGAACATGGAGCAGCCGGTTTGGTGTGGCAGAACAGGGAGCTTTGGCTGGTCTGGCCCTCTAGTTGCTGTGAGGCCCACTCAGGGGGCCTCAAGGACAGAATGATTCCGTTCAGGGTCTGCTCTCCCAGCTCTGCGAGATTCTGGGGCAGAGTGGTAGGTCATGGTCCACAGCAGTGGTCACTCCCGATGCGCCCTGGGGGTACGTAGGTGACAGATCTCCCTTCTGTCTTGTACGACTCCATTTCACTTGAGGCTGAGGGCTTTGGAAAGTACACCTTCCCAAAGGAAGATCAGTGAGTTCTTTGGAGTGAATCTGTGGCATTAAGAGAATGTCTCAAAGGGGTGGGGCACCCCTTCTTTTAATGGCCAAAGTCCCCAGGTGATTGGACTAAAGCTTGCCTGCCTTAGTAGTCCAATCCCTGCTCTTGGATGGAGTGGACTGCTCTAGAGGAAATGGAGGGGACATGAAAAGGAAAGAGAGACAGAGAGAAACAAAATGGTGGAAGTCTCCTTCCATTAACCAGAACCTGCCTACTATAATCCCACCCCCTCCCTTGTCACTAAGAACAAAGAGCTTTAGAAATGCAGCACCCTGGTGTGAGGCGGGTTTTGTGTGCATTCAGCATGTAAGAAAAAGCTGAATCCCATTATACCGAACGGTAGTTGCGAAGGTGTCCCCGCTCCCCATGTTCGGTATAATGGGATCCGGGGCCGCGGGGAGTCCCCCCACTTCTGGCGCAGCTCCATTAAAAAAAATAAAAAAAGGAGAAAGGGACCCTGCAGTGGAAGTCCCGGCCCAATTTAGGCTTGGGAAACTTCTACCGCAGGGAGACTGGAGCATAGAAGTGCGGCAGTGAGGAAGCAAAGGAACAGGTAAGTGGAGTACCGGGGGTAGAGGGTAGCGGGTAATTTGAACAAGGGATGGAGTGATCCATGTGAGCACTGCATATTGTGAATGGTATGTGTTTTTTTGTTCCGATTTTTGCTGCTCCGGTTTCTTTTCATGCAAGCTTTTTGGCCGCGATCTTTTAACATACACCCGCGTGAGGCTTCTCCTTTTGAATTGGTGTGCTCCTTTGATGCCCGGGTCCAGGATATCTGCCTGCTGCATGGCTGTCTCTGGCGGATGGTGTTACCTACCCTCACAAAGAGATTAAAGAAGAGCCCGTCCTCCAGATTCCTGTCCTGCCATTGTGCAGACACCACCCGGCTGACCATAATACACTTCACCTTCCACAGCAGAACGGACTCACAGGAGCTGACACATGTGCAATATCAATTTTGATGTTGCGGAAATGATCATAAGTAGGGCCGCACAGTATGCCTAAACTCAGGCACAGCTTTATCTTTAGAGTTTATCTTGCCACCATCACGGGTTACTTATGATCATCGTAGATTTGGGAGCAGGGGTGAATGTCTTAAATGTAGGCCCTGCGCTGTGGAGACTTGGCTGTCGCCGCAGCTGTAAAATGGGCAGCTGCAACCGCCGACGCTGCTCTGTGCCACGGGAAGATCAGGCACTGCAAATCAGGATACTGATGCAGCAGGACACCTATACCCACTATGCTTTTGGCATGGAGCTTGGGAAAGGGGAACCGGATCAGCAGATTGCCCTTTCGGAGATGGAATTACCCATATCAATGTATTATTTAATAAAAATTTAAAGCACAGGGTTTTCACTCTCTTGTCAAATGGCAATTTGTCACAGACCAATTTTTCTGCATAATATATTTTATCATAAAATCTTGCATTACGTGTACATTTATTTTTACCATGATTCTGCTTTCATGGAAATTACTGAAATAAATCTGAATTTGACTAATTCATTTAAAACCATGTATGTATGTGAATAAATTGATAAGTAAATTGCCAGAAAGGTGAAGATTGTGGGCCCAGATGAGCAATCGCACTGCTAGGGGATATTGGAGGCTGGTGCGGCAGTAGTAGGTGTAACTCTTTTTTGACAATTTGTGGGTTTCCAGTTTCAGCCCTTTGTGATGAGGGTCTTGCTGAAGGTTTGTGAGTGAATAACAGGACCCTGGTGGTTGGTTCGATGGGTCTCAACAATGACTTGCAACCGATTGTTTTAGGGAGCTTTCGTCGAAGGACAACTTGGGTAGTGACCTAAGGGTATTTCTTCAACGGGTCAATTTTTCTAGATTGCAAATGATCATACTGAAATGACCAGCTCGCAAATGCAAGAGATTGGAAATTGAATAAGTGAACCCCCTAAACACAAACATTGTAAAATGCTTTATCCACAAGTGGTCAAATAGGAAAATAATGTCTTTGGGAAATAAATGGAGAGATATTCGTACACTTTAATGAAAGTATCCTCTTCAGAAGCAATGGTTAGGTGGGCTCTTGTTTTTCTGCACTGTGGATAGTTTGACTGGCCTAGTGCAATATAGGTATTCCCCGAAAATAATAAAAGAAAAATGCTAAATGCGCGTTTATTGCGCATTCGGCATGGACAAAAATCCCGAATCCCATAATATGGAAAAAAGGGAGCAAGATTTGCGGGGGTGTCCCAGCTCCTCTTGTTCGGCATAATGGCATTACATGGAAAGCGGGGTTTGAGCATCCATTTAAATTCAGCACGTACGCAAGGTGTTAAGCTCCGCCCTGTGAAACGTGCAGCCTTTCACAATCACGCAGAGGTTTGAGGAATTGGCACATTGTGATAGCGAGCTGCATTTCTCTGAGGAATCTGAACCCGGACGCTATTGGTTTGCTGGTATTCCCTACAACGGCTTTCCATTGTAAATAATCGAGAATTTGTCATTTCCGCGATGCAAAGCTTTCTGCTTCACCATATTGAGCTTCATTGATCTTGGCTTTGGTGTTTTAAAATAGGACCGGAATATAAGAGCAGTCTATGCTTTGAGGTCGGTCCATGGCAGGTACAGGTTGGTCACCGCCCTTATTTTAAGAGATGTAGATAGAGGTAGGTGGGTGGAAGGAGGGTTCACCGATTCGCTATTGATATACGAGTGTGGAGGAAGGGTAGTGATTTGGCAGTGGGGCCCTAGAATAATAGCAAGCTAAGTAAAAGTAGGGTTTGTCAGAGTCAAGGTTTGTTGCCCTTCAGGTTTGCCTTTTATGAGCAAATTGGTATTTATTTTGCGAAACAAAAGTGAGATTTGATTTTGGGGTTCCGTAAGTAAATACGAGGTTTCGGGCTGGATACGAAGGTTCGTGTTTGGTTGTAATGCTAGACTCCAGTGGTATGTCAGTTCCTTATAAAATAATTGTATCATTGCTTAGTGATTACACTTTTGTACTGCTTCTTAATCTTGATTACCTGTTGGTCCACACAATGAGTGTCTTGGGGAGATCTTGTTCACTGCAGTGCCTCCTATTTTAGACACTACTTTTAAAGTCCTAACTAGGACTCCCTTAATAGCTTGTTTGTATAGAGCTCAGGCAACCGCTTTTTAATTTAGCTCCCTTTCTGGGGAACTGCTATTGGTTTAACGGTAGTATTTTGATTGGTTGCAGAGTTTATGTTGGGCTCCTGCCCCATTTGCATTATGTTCCATGGAAAAGTTCTTTATTAGAACACACGAGATTAGAATTTAGCACCTTCAGCTAAAGCATTTGTACCCCTCATTTTTCAAAAAGGAGGTGTGTCTGACCTTTGATTCCAGAGGAGTGGACCCTGAAGCCTGGATGTTCTCGCTCCTTGTTGTTTGCATATGAATTTGACTTGATGGATTCATCTGGATCAGCACGTTCAGAGAAGCGACTAGGATTATAACGAGGGTCCAGTTTCCGGCGTTATTGCTGCCTTTTTGTACGCGGTGCACAGTGTATGCGTTGCATTGTGTTTCAAATTTCTGTATTCGATTGTAACCCAGCGCAGTGGCCCTTAAGGACATCGTTATGTGCTCCGACTTGCACACATTCAGGTGCGGAACATCTGCCGGGTGGAGGATCCTCTTCGGTTTCTCTACAAAGCTTTCTCGAACGTCCACTCAGCTGATATACAAGCAGCTAAAGCACAAAGATGCCTGCTCCTGTGCTTTGATATAATATAATAGGTTATTTATAACACGCTTAATACCCAGAGGTTTCTAAGCGCAGACCCGGGGATCGCTCCGTGTCGTCTTGCTTCCACCTGGACCTGGATTCCGTGTCTGAGAATAGAAGCATAGACAGCAGAACCAGACCTCATAGCTATTGAGGCAAGGTGTAAGAACGATGGTGGGCACGATCACTTGGCACCACTTGTGATGGCATTTGTATGCTCTGAGCTTGAATACTTGGAGTTCTTATTGGCCATTAACACATCATCTAAACATTGTTTGTTGTTAAGTACTTAGTAATTTTGAGGATTTGAATAAGTGTGCTGGGCTGAAATCCCAACCACTCTCAAAGAATTGAAGAACCATGCGGCCGGCACATCGGCTCAAGATGCTCGCCCAATGAGCTTCAATAGTTAAAAACATCTCGGAACCCATAGCTCTTCAAGTTCCTTGCAAGATTCCAATGTTGGAAACGGCATAGTGAAGCAGTACTTGACTGGCACCTCTTGTCTCCAAACTCTGGAATGCCCCCCACCCCAACACTTTAGATTTTAGAACAAAATACTGTTGGTCATGAAGACACCTAAACCCGTCTTTCAAGCCGTGGAGTCTTGAGAGTACACCCATGCCACAAATCAGGGTTATCCGAAGCTGATCCCCCCCCAATGTCACCAATCGGAAATGGGTTTTAGGGCTCATCAATGGCCTTTACGCCTTTTCCAGATAATGTACCTTGATCACACTGCAATGGCGACTGTACACAGTGCTGCCATACCCTCCAGACACTTGGGGTTCATGAGCTGTACGCAGCGTCGTTGCGTGCCCTGAGTGATGTTGATTCCTTGTCTCCCTGCCCCTTCTGGTTCTTCTACCCAGACTGGGTACCAGTCTTGGGTCCTACCCTCCCTTTGACCTCCCCCCCACCATTCAGCACTCTGTAGCATTTCCTTTCCTGACATGGCACTCTACAAAATCCACCTTGATTCCTCCACCCTACCCTACCCCTCCCGAGTCAGCCAATTGTCTCTTCCGCAGTCTCTGTGATGCTCTTTCCTTCAGCATTCATCCTTCCGGTCCGATGCACTCTGCTGGACATACCTTGGATGCTCTCACCTCTTCAGACATATCTACCACCAACCCTCTTACTACTCCTCTCTCCTGGTCTGACCATGCTCTACTGTCTTCTCATCTGGATCTCTTAGGTCAGCAGCTAAGCCTCTGCCTGCACTGCTTGCCTCCTTCTCTGTCATTCAACCAATGAAGTGAGTTTCAGTTTCTGCCTTTGCTGCCACTTTCATTCCCCCTCCCACTCCTTCCACTGCTTCCCATTCTGACAGAGTGGCTGAGCGGAAATGGCGGGCCTCAGGCACATTCTCTGACAGACAGGCCTGCCGCCTGCTCCAAAGGCAATACAGACTCTCCATCCAATTGAAGAAGAGGGTCCATATCCAAGTCTGCCTCTCTGGGGCCACTAACAACACTGGCAAACTATTTAAAAGCTGCAAGGGAATCACCAATCCTACTGCAGTCTTCCCTTACATCCCTGACCCTCTGTACCTCAATGGCCTCCCACTTCCGAACCAAAACCCAGGACATTCCGTCCTCACTCTCCTATACCCCCACCTCCCCCACATCTCTCAGGCCTCCTTTGGCTCCCCTCTCCCCTCCCCTTCTATTCCCCTCTTTCTCGCCTATAGCACCGGATGAGGTCTCTAGACAAGTCTGCTCTATGATAGTCTCCACCAAACAGGTGCCTCCCTGCTCCTACAGAACTATCAAGGACAACATTGCCTGCCTTGCGCCATTCCTGAATGATTTCTGTAATCACTCCTTTGCCACCGGCTCCTTCTTGCTACCCCTCAAGCACTCCCTTTTGTATTCTCTCCTCAAAAAGCCCTCTGCCGACCACTCTTGCCCTGCTAACTACCACCCTTTCTCCACTACCCCCTTCATGGATAAATGTCTGGAGAAGCTGGCCATCTCCCAACAGATCCAACACACTGAATCAGTCAGTAGTCTCCACGACCACCAGTCTGGCTTCAGAGCAGCCAGAGGCATGGCAGCTGCTCTACTGAACACACGTGAAGACTCTAAAATCTTGATTCCAACTTTCCTTCTGTTCTTATCCTTCTGGATCTTTCCTCTGCCTTCGACACGGTCAATCATGCCACCCTTACTAATCGCCTCTGACCCCTGGCATCGCAGGCCTTGCGCTGGACTGGTTGACCTGCTTCCTCTCCGACCGTCCCACCCAGGGTCATCTGGGCCCTTTTCATTCCCCTATCACTATCTCCACCTGTGGTATCCCCCAAGGCTCTATCCTTTCGCTTTGGCTTTTCAACATCTGCCTTGCCCCTTTGGCCCACCTGATCTCCTCCTTCTCTCCTCACTTCCAGTGTTCTGCAGACAACACGCAGCTCTCCTTCAAGCTTCCCTCCACTGCCTGTACCTCCTCTCTCATCCCAGAATGTCTGACTGCTATCCAGGCACGGCGTGCTTCCAATGGTCTTTGCCTTACTGCCAGTAAGACTGAGATCCTTCTCATCAGGACCCCAGCTCCCTCCTTCCCTTCCACCCTCTGGCCACCCTCTATGGGTTCCCTCCATGCACCTTCTCGTGAGGCAAAAAACCTTGGTGACATCTTTGATTCCTCTCTCTCTCTCTCTTCATATCGCGGACCTTACAAAGAAGGCCCACTATCAGCTGCACCTCCCCAGGGGCATTCTCCCTTTCCTCACCTTCCACCAGAAACTCAATGTTTCCAGAGCTCTGGCCGTCTCTGGGCTTGACTTCTGCAACAGCTTCTTCCTCAGTCTTCTTTATCCTCCCTTCCCCCCTTCAACTAATCCAGTATAGGACTGCAAGACTTATCCTTGGCTTCCAGTCCAGGGACTGCGTCTCTCCAGCCCTAATGTCTCTCCACTGGCTCCCTGCTGCTGCTAAGATCAAATTCAAGATGCTCTCCATCATCCACAAGGCTTTCTGGGGCCTGGGACCTCCCTACATCCAACTCACTCTCCCTAAATACCTCCCTGCTAGAGTCCTTCGCTCTGCTTGCTCGAACTCTCTGCAGATCAGTCACTTCTCCAAGCATGTGGGGGTAGATTGCTCTCTTCTGCAGGAGCCATCCTCTGTAACGGTCTCCCCGCCCCGCTCAGGCTTGATCTGGATCTCCTTAAATTCCGGAAGCTCCTCAAGACCCTACTTTTCTCTTATTCCTTCCCTCTCCCCTCCCTTGCTAACTCCTCCCTCTGCCTCAGTGACTGGCTGCCTGGTTCTCCTTGAGTTCTACAGGGCTCCAGGCCCCCTCTGCCCAGTCCAGCCTCCTTCGCACTTAGCATGTGAATCCACACCACCCCAATCGCTGGCACTTGCCTTCCTGGCCTACCCTGAGAGCGTGCACCTGCTCCTCTTTACCCTGCTTTTCCGTTCCTACCCTACCCTAGCACTTCGCTTATTGAGCAGACCAGCACCCCCAACACCCCACCCTCACATTTCTTTTTCTGCACTTGCACAATCCAAGTGGCACAAGGCCTAGTAGAACCGTTATTGTATATTTTTCCCTTGTTTCCCCACCCCTTTTTGTCGCGTGGTGCTTTGAAACACCATTTGCTGAATAGGAGCCTTAGAAATATCCAATAAAATAAAAATTAACAAAAAAACAAATGAATAAGTCAATTAAAAGTAGGGCAGCTATCCAATTTGACATGCCTTCGTATGACTTTAAACAAGATATAATGTACTACCAGTTGGCGTTAAAACAACACATTCATATTTGTGCTTGCCACATGCAGATCAAGCACCCCATCAAGTCATGCCAGTTTCACCTCAATTTACTGCATGCCGTAAATATCAAATGCAGCAGTATGGCAATCCCCAGCAGTATGGAGACCCCACTCAACAGCCGTCAGACCCTGCAGCCCATCCATCCTAAGATGGCGGACACCCTCACCATCTCTACAATACTGCCTGCCAGCACCCAGGTTCAATGGTTGGGTGTGCCGGCCACAACACAACCTGATTGGCTGCTCCTAAGACTTCCTGCCCTGTCTCCAACAAGCCGGCTGGTGAGCCTAGCACTGCCACTGTCAATAAACCCTTCCAGACTATTTACCCTGCATTCTCCCACAGCGCAGGACCTTAGTTTGCAGAGGGGAGCAGGAGAAACACAGAAAAGACTCGCTGGGTCTGCATTCTGGAGAGAAACAAATGATGGCTACTCAAATCCGGCATTTTACAGGAGAGTCAACTTGCACGGCCACTAATGTAGCCCGCTTTAATGCCCCCTTGCATCTAATGGATAGGGGCCAACTTGGATTAGGCCACAATTATCTGAGTTACGCAATAATACACACATTCAAGGGCTGAACCATGTGTAATGGCCACACTAGGGCCTTTTAACAAGGCTCCTCTGGCCTTCACCAAACAATTCAGCCAGAGGACAAGTTCTAAAAAAAAAAAATGTGGGGAGACTCATTAACATACCCATTGAATGTGGCATCACCAGAAAATAAGAAAAACAAGGTACCCTCCATCCACCCGTGTTTACCCTCAACTTGAGCCCTGCTTCCAGCCCTCAGAACTGTGTATTCTTGATAGTGGAACCCCAGTAAAAATGAATCACCTTTTTAGAAGATGTCTCTCTGTTGTCCCTTTTCACTTTCCCTGGCAGACGTGTTCTGGACGTGGGAGTGATGGAGACTTGACAAGAGAGGTAGCTAAGTGTTTTGGGCGAGGGGAGGCGTTTGTACGGCTGCCAGCACAGGCGGGTGCCGGGGGCGTAGTTGAGCAGGGTGATTTTTTACCCCAGTAAGAGAGCCAGAAAATGGCAGGCGGGTTCGGGGAGCGTTCAGCTCACTGATTGCTTGTGTTTGGATTAATAGTTTCAGCTCGCCTTTAGAGCAAGCTGATTGGTCCTCACTCCTGCCGCGGGTGTTAAGTTTTCAGAACATTGACATATATTTGACTGAGGTACATTGGGCCTCATTCCCAGTATGGAGTTCTGGAAATAAGGGTGCCGGTAGCAACGTACTTGCACCCTTTCCGGACCGCCATACTACAACGATGCCGGTAGGGGCCACGGATCCCCCGGCAGGCCGAACCTGCCGGATTTCCAGGTTCCTACCGTCAGGTTTGTCAACAGAAGCACCCATGGAAATGGGGAGTAACTGTTACCACCACCACTTGTGATATCCCAGTAGCACCCGGATATCAGTCCGTGCTATGGCTGCTATGGGGTTGCCGGAAACCCGCCATCTAACGACAGGTTTTCAGGCAACCCATAATGAGGGCCATTGTGTGCTTTTCTTCCGACTATGGGATCAAACTTCACAGACAAATTTTTGAGTTTCAAAACGGAAACTTGGCAAAGCCACCTAGCTTTGTGTGGAGAAGATTTCCTCCAGACAAAAACCACTACAGCATTCGGTATTACCGCATGTGGTAAATACCAAATGCAGTAATATGGCAATCTCCAATGGAGTCTAATGAGACTGCAAAATGAGGGATACCTGAAGAGTTTTCATGACACTAAATCACACAAACCCTTTGCCGTTACCGCAAGCTTTCAGTAACAGCATGTGCGTTTGGTGGTATTTCCATTGTAAATACCGCCAAACTCTAAATGAGCCCAATGATTATTCTTTTAGCCACTTCTTGAGAGTAGAAGTCTGGTCCCATGAGTTGACTCTACAGACAGGTTTCTTTGAAATGGGCAGCCGGCAATATTATTTTAATCCTTACAGTGCTGCTACATACCGCCAGGACCACGTGACTGAAATAGGTAATTAGGGAACATTATTTGCACTTGTTTCCATGGACACGGTTACTATTGCAAACAAAAGGTTTGGCGCCTGAATTTATGTACAGAGCCTTCTTACGCTAAAAGAAAGACTCATTCTATCTAAGCGTTATTGCCCACGTCGGAGGTAAAAATTGCCTGTTATGTGGCCACAAGACCGACTTCTGGGCCACGAGGAAAGCGAGGCTTGACTGCAGAGGAAGTGAAGTCCTTTCTTTATTTCCACGGCATGCAGGCAGATCCCCAGGGGAGTGACGATGAGGGTGGATGTCCCGAGGCTCCTAGGCGAGACAAGCGTGGCGGGGAAGGATGGGCAGTGGTGGCCACAAAGGGTAAGTGTATGAGCGGGGCATCAGGGAGGATGCGGGTGGAGGGACCGCGGAGTGCCTGGTACCGGTAGAACATTGGAATCCTGATGGGTGTCAGGATCCATGGCTACTCTGGTGAAAATAGCCTGGAGCCCTGGATCCTGATCAGCTGTCAGGGTTCCAACATTCGACCAAGGGTGCTAATTTAGCCTTAGAAGGCTATTCCGGCCGTCAACGGCCTGGAGACGGTGTTACCAGCAGCCCTAAGCGATTGTACGCCTTACAGATAAAAAATAAATAGACCTTGCTCCTGGGCACTTTTTTCCACATTAAAAACGAGTTGATCATGTCTGACTCCATACGAGTTTGGTACAGAAAAAGCTTTTGATCATTGCAGGGAAAAATCACATCAAGCCAAGAAAACTGAAACAAATCTTTTTTTGCAAAAGAACAACCCACTTTCTATTTCCATTGTGCGCATTACAGAGTGACCGGGACAATGGGACGCTGCTGAGAGGAGCTGACGAGGGCACAAGAAGCAGGAAAGTTACAAGAATAAAACCACCAGGTCTGTGGGGCCCATCTCCCAGTTGCCAAGGACGAGATACCTCGTCCTTGGCACTTAAGGGTTTAATGAAACAGAAAACGTTAGAAGGCATTGAATGACGAAATACCAAAATCACCAAAAAAGGCCCTGGCACTGGGGGGGGAACCCATGGAAGTTAAAAGGTTAAAAGCGGTACATTACTGGCGGTTAAGGCCTGCATTCCAAGCCATCTGCTTGGATGAAAACGTTTGCCCTGGGTGCTAATTGTTGTTTGCGAAACACTTGAGTAAACAGGAGTGCCAGGTACAGGTAGGACTGAATGTATTTAAGTGTAACTGACGAGAAAGGTCCCCTGCCTTGAACACTAGTTCCACTTGCCAGGTGTAGATTGTGTCTGCTGTTGATTTTTGGCAACAAGGATCTTATAACGCTTCTGGCGGCACTCACATAGAGGAAGAACGAGTCCTACATCTGCAGATTACACCACAGAATGAAGATATTCTGTGCTCTGGGGCAGAGGGTTGGGGAAAAGGTAGATGTGGATTGTCTCAGCAGTATGCGTAGCCTCTCAGCAATTCATCTGGACCTCAGCGGCCCGAAGTCCAGGAGCCATGTTTTATTATGTACATTTTGCTCAGACTCAATGAGACGTTCCAGGCCTGCAAGATGGAGGGCTTGCAGCCTATTCTTTTCAGATCCAGCAGGTGGGGAGACATATGGATCATGAGTTCTTTCCTCATGAGTAGAAAGTGGGATTACTTTTGAGTTGCAAGAAGTGGCAGCGTTGCAAAACATGAGTCGGGTTATGGCTGTAGAGACACAGGAATCCAAGAAATAGAAAAAGGATTATTGCAAAGTAGACACTCTGCGTAAGTAGAAGGTATGCTTCGCTCTTGGGAGGCATGAACCAAACAGGTGCAGCTGAATCAAAACAATAGCAGGACCAGTATCGCACAACGTGGAATTCTGGGATATGAAGGTGACGACGGAAAAGACAAAAAAATTGAGGAGCCACCCCGATAACCGGGGCAGGGTCTTCCTCCTCCTCCTCTATCTCCCCTGGGTAAGGAGGAGGGATGAACACAAGCGCGCCAAAGCGCTGGAAAAGCCACAAAAGAAAGGGGCGGGCCAAGCCCCATATAAGCGGCAGGCATCCTGCTGGAAAGAACTTTCAGCTTTCAACAGGAGGACGCTCACCGCTATGGAAGAGGATTTCGTTTTTTCGTCCCACCCACTCTGCATGGGGAACAGCTACGGCAAGCCTGGCCGTTGACGTCGCGGGACGGCAAGGCAGTGTTTTGGTGACCAGAGTCAAGAGACAGACTCCGAATGAGCCATTGCAAAGCCGGAAGGGTCTTCGCTCATTCGGACCAGCGCTTTTTGGGAGCCTAAGCGGCGGGGGTGTCTGGTGGTAGCAATGAGGGCTCAGCTTCCCCCCCAACAAATGGCGCTCTCTCAGCCCAGGAACACCTGCAGGGGCAGGCGGGTCTCAGACGCGAAGTGTCGGGGGAGTTGTGCCTATTATGGACTTTGCAGGGAAAAGGGGGAAGCAGGTTTGGGACACGGAGCAGTCGCCGCACCTTTGGAACTATTTTCACTATTGTTTGCTGTGTTTTATTATGTGTGAAAATAAATCTGCGACCTTTTATGCCAAAGGAAGACATCTCTCATTCTGCACCTTACTGAGGGGAAAAAGAAGGGGCCAAAAGAATGAGCAAGGGTGATGTATGCTGGCATAATAAATGGACAGAGGCCAGGTCATAGATTGTTGCGCATGGCTGTGAGGAAGAGTGAAATGGAGTATTGTTATTCGAATCACAGGGTACCCATCACCTTATCCTCAAACCCTTAACACAGCTAGGTAGATATTGCTTCATAATTGACAAGGCTGGCTAAGGCTGAGGGGAGTTGTAGTGTAGGACAACTGGAGAGACACAGGTTGCAGGTCTTGACGTAAGGTTATTGACTGGCTCCATGGGCAGTAATGCTGCCCATTTTTAAAAACCATTTTTAAAAATATATTTTTATATGACTTTTTTGCAAACAGCACACCGGGTCTTCTAGGCAGGGACGTTATTTCACCAAAATGCCAGGGGTTGGGGAAGTGACATCACAACCCTTGACCTCTGATGACATGACAGAAAGAGATGCCATTTGACCCCCACCCCGAAGTGATATCACGGGAAGTGATGGAACATGACCGTTCACCCCTTGACAAAACAGGATGTTGCATCACATAGCATTGTTGCTAAATACACTACAAAAAATATGGTTACAATATTACTATAATGTGATATAGATTTCATACAAGAATGGATCACGATATGTATGCTTAATATTAGTGTGTATAGGCCCATATTAACAAATTACTGTGAATGCAAGCAGACATCCAAGGCCAAATGATAATGTGTTCTTATGTAGCACTTACACATAAGCGCTTTATATAGAACAAATGTACATACAATATCACCCTACCTGTGTTGGTACTCATTTATCGACCTCAGAAGGATGAAAGGCTGAGTTGAGGCGTTTAAGAACAGACTAAATCAGCGATTCATCCCCTGAAGTGTGCCTGAAATAAACCTTTAATGAGTTTAGCAATTATTGTATAGAATTCCAGAAAGTCAAATTATTTGTTATTCTTATTCTTTCTTATTTAGTGTCACTGTTGAAAGTGTTAAACTTGTGGAACCCTTGTTTTTTTTAGGGGTAGCAAGGGAGACCACAGGGGTCACAGTTGCGACCCCTAAATGACGTCCCTGCTTCTAGGGAAGACCACTGCATTCTTCTTTTAAGAAATAAAAGAAGTCTCAAGTTAGAGTGTTTACTTGATTAAAACCATCAGAACAGAAAGTGGGTAGAATGTTGTTCTGTGGTTCATAATGAACTCATTTCCCCTGCTAATTGTATGCTGTTCCTTCACACAAAGAATGTCTGGACTGGCATAATGGGAGGCAGTGAGTGTCCTAATTACTGCTCGTGCATTTCCAGCCAAGTCGCTTTTCCAGGGCAAGAGGTTCTCGTTCAGGCTCAATATACGGAAAACAAACCTACTTCAACTCCCGCTTCCTGTGTGGCTTCCCGCCCCCTGCCAGGTTCTAAAAACTTGGAACATGAGCGAGTCCGGAGTTTCATGTCGCCTCTCGACCCCGGACCACTGATGAAAGCTACATATGGTCTGTTAATAGGCTTTCATGCTGCACCAAATCCCCACCGTCGCACTCTGAGAGCACCTTGCCCCGCCCGTGGAGTGGTGTTCTGTGCCCCATCTAGATATCCAGAGCTTAGTCTGCTGGAGGAAAGAAAATGAGCAAGGGGATGATAAGAGGATGGTGAAGCGGGCAATAGATGCTATGGACACAGGGATGCAGGGATGCAGGGATGCAGCTGGTGAATAATGTTTTGCGATAGCATGCATGCATGTCAGTCCTGTTAGATCAGGGGTGTCCATCTCCAGTCCAGCAGGGCCGCAAATCGGATGGATTTTCATGATATCCCTCATTAATATTCATGAGATAAATTTGCATGCATTTAAAATAATTGAATACAAATGTATCTCATGAATATTAATGAGGTGCATCCTGAAAACCTGATATGTTTCTGGCTCTCGAGGCCTGGAGTTGGACAACCCTGTGTTATATAATGGTGGATCGTGCACATACGAGTGCAATTATGGTTGGGCATAAATATGTTTTATTTTTGGTACCAATGCTGTCCATTCATTCTCATCACGACAGCAGACGAATTTAGTTAAAATGTGTAAAAAAAGAAGGGCTGTATTGCGTCTTATAAAAGTTAACCTTTTCTGTGATCCTGGGCAGACTACATGCATTTGAACGCACCAGGTGTCGGCAACTGATGACTTCCCAGATGTTTTGGACTACTCTGCCTTTGATGCCTCACCATGCACTTCTATGGGTAGGGCTGATGGGAGTCGTAGTCCAAAACATCTGGTGAGCTAATATACTGATATGTTAGTATTTATTTTATTTTTTATCTGTGTGATGGCATTTTGCCAAGAGGATCAGGGAGACACGGTATGTTCCTGGTAGAGCGGGAACACACAAAGCAGTCCATTATTGCCACTTCCTGCAGCACAATGGGTCCTAAAGCATCTTGTACTGTGACTAACCAAATGGCTTGTCTCAGGAGGATAGCTCAGGGGAAAAGCGCTCGCCTTGGAAGCAAGGCGACACAGAGCACCACAGGTTTGATTCCCGGGTCCGCGCTTAGAAACCTCTGGGTATTAAGCACGTTCTGAATAACCTATCATATCATAACTGCTGATTCTCTAAGAGAAAGTCAGTAGCCGACTTGACTTACACAGTATACATGCCTATGATATGATATGACCTGTGTCTGTCACCTGGAGGAGCTCCTCCATTGAGGGCTACCTGGACCCACATGTTATAACCTGCCCTCCCCGGGCCAAACGACAACCACCGGTGCCCAACCATAGCATAAGAAACCCTCCAATGCACGGTCGCAAATGCAGTAACTCGCCACGGTTTCCCCCGTTTCTTTAATGGAGCCAAGGTGATGGAGGTGGATACAGCAGTGGGCATGCTTCCAGTCGGAGTCAAGGTGGCTGGGTGATGCTCGAGGTAAGACAACCGTCGCTAGTGGCTGAGCCGTCATTGGTGTTCCGTGCTCAGAACGCTCTACTGTGCAATGGAGGTGAATTGTTCCACCTGTTGTCACCTTCTACTACCACTTTGTGCAGCCTACTGCACCTTGTGTAACAGATGCCCTAGTCAAGGATCCTGCACCTCCTTGCCTCTCCAGATGTTATGGACTACAACTCCCATCAGCCCTAGACAGCATAAGCGTTAGTGAAGGATCATGGAAGACCTAGTCCAACACATCGGGAGAGCCACTAGTTGCAGACCCCTATCCTAGACACTTCCATTGTCTTGGGAGGATAGGTAAGTGGCAAAGTGCTTGCTTTGGAAGCAAGACGACACGGAGCAACACAGGTTTGAACCCTGGGTCCGCGCTTAGAAACCTCTGGGTATTCAGCGTGTTATAAATAATGGTGTCCTGTCAATTGGTCGACTGCAATTTGGTCGACTGCAATTTGGTCGACACCATTTGGTCGAATGCCAAATGGTCGAATTTTTTTTTTTTATTTATATATTTTTTTTGTGGGTTTTCGTGTGGGGAAAGAAAAAAAAAAGAAAAAAAAGGGGGTTGGTCGGGGGACCCCCCCCCAAAAAAAAAAGGGGGTAAAAAAAATAAATAAATAAAAATTCAACCATTTGGCATTCGACCAAATGGTGTCGATCAATTGTCCTGTCGACCAAATGTTTTCGACCAATTGACTGGTAACCATAAATAATCATATGATAATGTAATAGACTATTTGGGCAATTATAACTTCTGTGGCAAGCTGGTAAAATCCAGGTTAACAAGACCTTCTTTAACCAAAAACCTAGAATTACAAGTGCAATTGTAATGGTACCAGACAAAGTGGTCTCCTGGGTGGTCCCTGATTGGCCGCACCCCCAGCTACGGCTGATAATTCCAGTTCTAGAACTAATGTACTTAAGACAACATTGCTGAGGAAAAGTTCCCGAGGTTTCACATTTAAGTTAGTCCTACTTTCTCGGGATGGGCAACATTTGCCCGCCCTCGTGAGTGAAATAATACAACTTGTCATTGTGATGCATGGGCTAGCGACGTATTCAGAATAGCGCTGCCAGGCTCCATGATGGCGACTTCATTAGATATATACACTGGGATAATACGAGTAGCAGTAATAACGGGTTATCTTGAAGGCATCAAAAGGTTATCGATTTCTATTTCATCTAATTCTTTTTTTTTCTGGTAGATTTTGCTACTGATGTATGCAGGGGGAGACCCCAAAGCCCCCCCACTACCCAATAAGTCCACTACATTATTTATTCACCTAAACCCACCCCCGTCATATGATCTGGCAAAATCCGTTAAAATAAATTTGATTAAATCGAATTCGACAAAATCTGTGGTGGCAAAACCTCTGTATCCCCATCAAACCCCCTAAGAGGAAGCCATTTTTTTCTGCTTGATTGGTTTATACAACAAGATCTTCAATACAGACACCCTAAATGAGTCTATATGGCCGTTTCTACAGCCGAAGGAATAAGACAACCAGCCCATCACTACCCAGATAGTGAATAATCGGGTCTTTTCTTTGACTCCGAGCTTTCCATCTCTCATTGGATCTTACACGCGGTCAGTGTTTGCTTGGAAATGCTCAGTAAGGCACTCTCACTTGTTGAGTGCAGCCTGGGCATCAGAGCTAGCTCCCCTGGACTCCTGCCACATGCCATGGTCCATACTGGAGTGTTGTGGAAAGAAATCCATTAGCGCCTGAGGATTTTAAGCCAGGGGCGAAGCTCGGCATGCATCTATGTAGATCGGACCACATCGCTCCAGCCCGGGAAGATCACATTTAAAGGCCATTAAAACCCGGAAAAGTGCCCCATCACCTGTGGAAATTGAGGACCTAATGCACTCCTGAAGGGATCTGTGGTCAGGCAAACCCAATCTGCCACCATACACAAATTCAATCGGAACAACCCTGGTGGCAAATCCGGATGCTTGATCCTGAATCTGGAGCTCTTGTTTCTGCATCTAACGGCATCAGTAAACCTGCCAGCCTTTAAGAATAGCTGTTCTAGTAAGCTTTTGAGTATGCCTGCTAGTAGCAAGCACCACCCATAACTCCAAGGAAGGAGACCAGCGCGCCAGACTCAACCCCCCCACTATTGCAGTCTTGACTTTGATGTCCCGCTGTTGCCTCTGATACTTGACCTATAAAAAGAAACATTGTCCTTTAAAGCAGACTCTCTCCAGGCCTCGAGGGCCAGATCCATGCCGGGTTTTCATGATACCCCTTATTAACATTCATGAGATAAATTTGCATAGCATCATTCTAGATGTATGCAAATATGTCCTCATGAAAATTTATGAGGGATATCCTGAAAATCTTTTGGGATTCTGGCCCTCGAGGCCCACAGCTGGACAACCCTGTGTCTACCCCCCTCTCAAGTCTCGACTTTTCCACTGTTTAAAGTAAGGAACTGTGACCTGAATTCCCCCAAGGCCACCTCTAGTACTGGACCCACGCCCTGGGCATGACAACTTTGTACTTTAATGCGGACTCTCAAATCTTTCTTTAAAGTATTTACTTTGACATTGCTTAAGGTGAGGAACCACAACCTGAGTTCCCCCACTGCTACCTTTGGCACCGGACCCGTACCACTAGGTACAACGCCTTTGTGCTTTAAATAGACCTCTCTACCCCCCCTTTCTTGTCTTGACTTTGACATTGTTTAAAGCAGGCTTCTCCAACTCTGGCCCTTGAGTGCCAGATCTGTGCTGGGTTTTCAGGATACCCCTCATTAATATTCATTAGATGCATTTGCATACGATTCTAAATGTCTTACTTCAGATGTCGTTTCTGCAGTTGGTGGAGGAGCACTCCTTGGTCCCAGATGGATTTACGAAATCAGGAAGCCAAAATGCAAAATTTTTTCACTTTATTTAAATATCAAAAGGAAAAATCCATAAAATCATTGCACATCCTCATGGCAAGAAAAAGTTTTCACAAGCCACTCACATTGTGGCCCTCCCAAAGTAGCTGGCGCATAGTAGATGGAGTCTACGCGTTTCACGGTCCACTGACCGCTTGTTCACAACTAGTGACCCAAACATTGTAGAGGGTTAAAATACCCCATGTGACATGTGGACAGACATAGAGAGAGGACTACCCAATCTATCTGTCGAATAACCGTGTCGGCCATATTGGAACGGGTCTGTTTTATCATAGGGTTTGCCAAACCCAGGCTGCTATGTATCTTGGCCCTCCTTTTAAGTAACATGTCTTGAAGCTTGGTGAAGCTACCAGTTATTAACATAAGGTTTGTGTGTCCCAGCTTAGTGCTTGTCGTTGCCTCTTCATTGTGTGATGGAGATCAAATGACCTGCTGCATAACCCTGTACAGATGATACTCTTTGGTAATTCCAAAGGTGATAGAAATACAATACTATTACAAATAATGAAATACATTTAATATTTAATATTATTTGCAGCATAGCTAAAAAATGTATAATGTTATTAGCGTAGCCATGAAGTGCATATTGCAAATATTGCTTAATCTAAAAAAGTATTGCAAATTGCTCGCAGCATGGCTGTAAAGTGCATAATGTCAGCAACGTAGCCATAAAGTGCATAGTGCCCCTATTTGTTAGGTCCAAATAGTCCTTCAAGACGCCTGCCATATTTGATATTAAAGGTTGGCGGGTATTTGACTAAAACCGTCACCGGCTGGCCTTCGGTTTATATAAACATATGGTGCTCGTACCTTGGTTCAAGGTGCAATGTGCTAGCAGCAATTTTGAAAAAAGTGCTATTTGCCTCTCCCTCCAGAAAGTGCAAGTGCCTATAATTCTGCCAAGGACAGGTACCAATCTTTATATACAGATTAAAATCATAAAAAGGTTTAAAAACTCAGTATGAACGGCCACATGTCACATCTAATCAAAACCCTACAAATATCATTGTGAGTTGGATCACCCAAACTCACCAAATCCCAAAGGTGAATTAAAATTACACAGTCTCTACTGTTAACCCGATATTGGAAAAGAGAGAAGGTAGGGAAACAAAAGACCAACACAACAGACAAAATCTACAAACGGACAAAAGGACTTATTATACCACAGGAAATCCTTTCTTCTCATACTGGGTATAATCTACTCGGGAGAGCAAGTTCGCTTGCATATCATGGTCCACATCAGTACACCGATCAAAATTCTATCAGTCTCATTGCATCATAACAATTCAAATGTTAACCCAGGAAAGTGTAGAGTTCTTCATCTGTATTGTGCCCACTGGGAGTTTTGCTTTCAAAATCTAAGATGCAACACGTTTCTTTTTGTCGAAGTTTTTTCTCTCTGTTACCTCTTCTGGGTTCGATCTCTATCTTGTGTATCCCAAAGAAGTAGAAACTATCCATCTTCGCCTCATGATGATCACTAAAGTGCTTGGCCATGGGGTAATTCGGATCTTGGTGTTGAATGGCCCTCACATGCTGTTGGATACGAATTTTCAGTTTGCACTTAGTACTCCCAATGTACCATTTCTTACATGCACATGCCAGTACATAAACTACAAAATCTGTTTTGCATGTGATCTTCTCCTGAATGGTAATGGAATTACCTAACACCGCATGTTCATAGGACACACAGTTTTTTGCATATTTGCAAATGTTGCATCTGGTGCACTTTCGGAAACCAGGCTTCTGTGTTTTTAGCCATGTTTCTTTTGTGGATAGACCATCCATGAAACTTTGTACCAAACTGTCTTTCAGGGATCGATTCCGTCTGTAACTTATTTCAAGATAAATTTTCAGATTTGCAGCCAAATCCTTATCTGCCAGTAAGATCCTCCAATGTCTACGGAATATTCGTTTCACTTCTGTTACCTCGTTGTCAAAGGTTAGAATCATTCTCGTAGTTTTGTTTTCATTTATTGGTTCGACTGGCTTGTGTGATCCTGTGAGGAGTTCCGATCTTTCTTGTTTTCTTGCTTTAATGTATGCCTTCTCTATGACTTTTTTGGGGTAGCATTGTTCAAGGAAGCCAAATGCTGCACTTTTACTGTCCTGATCGTATGCCGCTAGGGTGGAGCTGTTCCGCCTGATTCTTATAAACTACCCGTACGGGATGCTCCACACCAAGTTCTTGGAATGTCCACTTGTTGCATGCAGAGGAGTATTAGTTCCAGTAGGTTTTCTGTGCAGCTCAGTTGTTAGGGTCTGGTTCACAATCCTTAAATTCACATCTAGGAAGGTTAGAAAGGTACGACTATGTATGCACATTTTTCCTCATGAATATTAATGAGGGATATCCTGAAAACCCATCAGGATTCCAATCCTCAAGGCCCGGAGGTAGACAACTGTTAGCTGAATTTCCCCGCTTTTTCATCTGTCCCTAGAGCCGAACCCCTAGGCTAGAACACCTTGGCCCTTTGAAGTGGCCTGTTGCTGACACATGCTAGTGCACTGCAAAGCACACAAATGCATTGTAACATTGAGCAAGAACAGTTGCGAAAAAGTGATGAGGGGAGCATGACTTAAAAGAAGCAAACACGTCAATTTCCAAGTGTAGAGCTGTGGGGAATGCGTCCCCACCACAAGCACAACATGCGTGTGATGGTAACTAAATAGTTAATTCTCAGCAAGATCCAAACACGAATGCTTGCCCCACTTGCATCTGCATGCAAATGCAAGATGCAATGCACCTGGTCACAGGTCACCGTGACTAAATAGTTCATTCTCAGCAAGACCCAAACATGCATGCTTGCCCCACTTGCATCTCCATGCGAATGCAGGATGCAATGCACCTGGTCACAGGTCACCGTGACTAAATAGTTCATTCTCGGCAAGACCCAAACATGCATGCTTGCCCCACTTGCATCTGCATGCGAATGCAGGATGCAATGCACCTGGTCACAGGTCACCGTGACTAAATAGTTCATTCTCGGCAAGACCCAAACATGCATGCTTGCCCCAGTTGCATCTCCATGCGAATGCAAGATGCAATTCACCTGTTCACAGGTCACCGTGACTAAATAGTTCATTCTCGGCAAGACCCAAACACGCATGCTTGCCCACTTGCATCTCCATGCGAATGCAGGATGCAATGCACCTGGTCACAGGTCACCGTGACTAAATAGTTCATTCTCGGCAAGATCCAAACACGGATGCTTGCCCACTTGCATCTGCATGCGAATGCAGGATGCAATGCACTTGGTCACAGGTCATCATGACTAAATCATTAATTCTCAGCAAGACCCAAACACGCATGCTTGCCCACTTGCATCTGCATGCGAATGCAGAATGCAATACAGCTGATCACAGGTCATCATGACTAAATAGTTCATTCTCAGCAAGACCCAAACACGCATGCTTGCCCACTTGCATCTGCATGCGAATGCAGAATGCAATACAGCTGATCACAGGTCATCATGACTAAATAGTTCATTCTCAGCAAGATCCAAACACGCATGCTTGCTCCACTTGCATCTGCATGCGAATGTGGGATGCAATGCACTTGGTCACAGGTCATCATGACTAAATAGTTCATTCTCAGCAAGATCCAAACACGCATGCTTGCCCCACTTGCATCTGCATGCGAATGCGGGATGCAATGCACCTGTTCACAGGTCACCGCATGCTTGCCCCACTTGCACCTGCATGCGAATGCGGGATGCAATGTACCTGTTTACAGGTCACCATGACTAAATAGTTCATTCTCCGCAAGATCCAAGCATGCATGCTTGCCCCACTTGCATCTGCATGCGAATGCGGGATGCAATGCACCTGTTCACAGGTCATCATGACTAAATAGTTCATTCTCAGCAAGATCCAAGCATGCATGCTTGCCCCACTTGCATCTCCATGCGAATGCGGGATATAATGCACCTGTTCACAGGTCCCCATGACTAAATAGTTCATTCTCAGCAAGATCCAAGCATGCATGCTTGCCCCACTTGCATCTCCATGCGAATGCGGGATATAATGCACCTGTTCACAGGTCCCCATGACTAAATAGTTCATTCTCAGCAAGATCCAAGCATGCATGCTTGCCCCACTTGCATCTCCATGCGAATGCGGGATATAATGCACCTGTTCACAGGTCCCCATGACTAAATAGTTCATTCTCAGCAAGATCCAAGCATGCATGCTTGCCCCAGTTGCATCTGCATGCGAATGCGGGATGCAATGCACCTGTTCACAGGTCACCGCATGCTTGCCCCATTTGCATCTGCATGCGAATGCGGGATGCAATGCACCTGTTCACAGGTCCCCATGACTAAATAGTTCATTCTCAGCAAGATCCAAGCATGCATGCTTTCCCCACTTGCATCTCCATGCGAATGCGGGATGCAATGCACCTGTTCACAGGTCACCATGACTAAATAGTTCATTCTCAGCAAGATCCAAACATGCATGGTTGCCCCACTTGCATCTGATTAAGAAATGTGCATGTTTTTGCATGGGTACTAAAAATAGTTGCAGGATGGCAGAATCAAGGAGATCCTAAGTGAATAACAACACACAGATGCTCTCTTCATGCAAGATTGAACTGTTCTGAACATGGTCATACAATACTAATTCTGTTACCTATTAGAATTGGTGTGGGTGCTGCTAAGGAATTTGATTCCATTTTAGGGGTGCGCAAGACCCCTTTCCAGAGAACCTCTTAGAAGATGCCTTCCCATCG
The DNA here is from genome assembly GCF_040938575.1 of Ambystoma mexicanum. Taxonomy (NCBI): domain Eukaryota; kingdom Metazoa; phylum Chordata; class Amphibia; order Caudata; family Ambystomatidae; genus Ambystoma; species Ambystoma mexicanum. The sequence goes on along the minus strand of NC_090936.1, from coordinate 75,468,897 downwards.
CAACTCGGGGCAGCTCAGAGGAAGTCATCTGCTTGGCACCAGCGCTTTTGCCAGACAGATCTCTGGCACCAGCAGGTTGGCCACCGAGCCTTCCTGGGACTGCTGAGGATAGTGGGGTCACTAACTGAGGTTTGGCGGCATCAATTCTTCTCCCACTCCCTTGAGGGCTTTGGGAAGTCCTGTGTACAACTGCGCATGCTCGCCACGTGGGCGGCAAGGATTCCTTAAACCCGTGGAAGAATGAGTGAGTGTGGTTGAGCCACCTGCTGTTCACTCCACTCACCAGAAAGCAAGGGTCCACAATCTTTGACTCTTCAGATGTTTTGGACTACAACTCCCATCACCCCTCGCCAGCAATGTCAAAGGTGCAGGATCATGGCATCGTAGACCAAAACATCTGGAAAGCCAAAGGCTGGAGACCTCTGCCTTAAATTGTATCAGTGTTTTATGCTGCTACCAGTTTAGCACTGGTGTGTGATCGCAGAGGCGCGGTTGCGCGGGGGCGTCCCAGAAGCACACATTGGTTGAAGCCCAATCAATAGAATTTGTGGTGAAAAATGTGGTTCTAATGTTTTTGCTGTACAGTAATCTCTGGATATCGTGGAAGGTTATTCCAAAGGCAATGCAAAGTGTAAGTTGTTCCGAGTGTTTCTTGGGAGGTGATGGGGATGGTATCATGGATGGGCCTGAATGTGATGCACCCCATGAAAGAGGGATATGATGGCTGCCATTAGAGCCAATCTGTTCTCTTTCTTTCTATCCTGGGGGACCTTTGGTGAAGCAGACTGCGGGTGTGCTTGTTGGACGCAACAAAGTGCCCCTAGCTACTGTGGCATGCATGAGCGGGCAATCTATCCCAAGCAATTCCAAGCAAAAAGGAATCCAAACATCACCCGGTTGGTAAAATAGCTCAGTGAGTTAAGCACTTGGTGTTGTGATCTGTAGTTAGACTGGCGCCTGCAAGTTTGACTCAACAACGTGCCTATAGGAACTGTGGCATGCATGCGTGAGTAGGCAACCGATGCTAAGCAATTTGAAGCTAAATGGAATCGAAACAACACCCGGCTGGTCAGATAGCTCATTGAGTTGATCTGTATTTCACCTGCAGGTCACTTGCTTCCACCCTGACCACGTCTGGTTCAGCATTTATCTTGCAGATGTCAACAAACGAATTGCCAACATTGCAATGACCATTGTTATTAAAGACCACATGCAAGCAAAGTGGATGGACAAATAAGGCATGTCTTGTTATTGTCCACACTCTTGTACCATCTTGGTATGGCATGATGAAGAGAACATCATGCATTGTACCATGTGTGTTGCATTTCATTAATGACACGTATGTCACAGTCACCAAAGGAGGTGGAGTTGGAGAATTTGAGCACATGTCTGAACAATCTTGAAAGGAACAGAACATTTGATGAAAGGCGGGGAAGCACCGAAAGCTACACTTCAGATCCACTCATGGTCTGACTGCTGTGCAGCTGGGGAGGGTGGGGGGTGGGCGTCTGCTGGGAGATTACGGCAACTCTGCAGCTGTGCCTGGCCACAGATGCATGCGGGAGGGGGCAGAACACACATGGCTTCGTGCCCCGGTGAGCAGCTCGGGTGGAACTTCGATGGCCAAGTTCTGTGTGATTTTGTCGAAAAGATTTGATCGAATTCGGTGTTCTCATTTCTTTTTTTTGTAGTAGGTTTTACCGCAAATATATGTGGGGGGAGACCGCCGCATTCCCTACCTCCATAAGCCCACTACATTATTTATTTATTTATTTTTTATTTATTTGTGTTTATCAAGTTTACTTGATTTAACAAAAAGTTTATTTCTTTCTGTATTTAATCTGTTCTACGTTCTCCAATTGTCTTTTTCTTTTTTCGCAGTTGTAAGTTGCGCGTTATTCTGATTTGTTGGTGCTGTCCAAGTTCGCCTTGCTGCATTGAAATAAAGCGGCTTGTAAGATCTTTACTGTGGCAATTGACGAAGATGTTTTTTGGCCGCTCATTAGTCGTTGCCACCATACTTCTTCTTAGCTCGCGATGTAGGTTTCCAGTAGCGGCTGTAAATATGCTAGTCGAGTCTGCTGGATCGCCGGGCAGGAGGGTAGCAAGTGTCTCACTGTCTCCGTCTGGTCGGTTCTTTGGCATAATCGGCATGATTTATTGGTCGATTGGCCTCTTACAAATAAGATCTCGTTTGTGAGGAGCAAGTTCAAACGCGCTCTTAAGAAAATTTGTTGCATCGATTTGTTTGGGAATCTTCGCAGCAGCTGCATTTTGTCGTTTAGTTTCTTTGGTGAGGAAGGGAGATGGGACAGGATCTTGTTTGCACTCGTCCAGGGTAGCGATCCAGTCAGCCTCTGCCAGTTTTTATTTTATTTTGGTCGGGTTCTGGATCAAGTCCTCTTCCGTGCAAGCGATAAGCCCACTACATTATTTATTCATCTAAACCCACCCCCCACACATGTTTGCAGCAACATTCGTTAAAACATGTTCGATTAATTCAAATTAGACGAAACCTGAAGCGGCAAAACCTCCTTAACCCGATAACTAACACTTAGTACACTTCCCTGTGGCCATGAGGCACTCCCACCACCAGGGGTACACTTTGAGGCCTTTACATTATTGGACTTTGCTTCCAAACCTTGTTGCATCTGGCTCTAGCAGTCTGGATGCTCAAGTCTTGCGCTTGGAATTCTCTTCCCACCCAGATCCATTTATGGGATTGTGGAGGCTGAAATGCTTCTATTGGCACAAGACCACATTACCCAAAATGCCCTGCTCACTGTTTCCACTTCACCCTTGAAACAGATGGGTGAGTTTAGAAAGCAGTGCAACTTTGGCTGACAGGTGATAGCCTCGATAGCACCTGGCACAGGTGATCATGAGTCTGCTTTCCAAGCCTCTCTTTGTTTCAGTCCAGCGTTAGCCATTCCTGCAGGTAGTCTGTTATGACAAACTCCCCCTCTTTGCTCCACCTAGAAAACTTCCACTACCTTACTGAGTCTGCCTTCACTTCCCCCACCATACTGAGTCTACCCTGACTTCCACTACCATATTGAGTCTGCCTTCGGTTCCCCTACCATACTGAGTCTGCCTTGACTTCCCCAACCATACTGAGTCTGCCTTGACTTCCCCAACCATACTGAGTCTGCCTTGATTTACCCTACCATACGGAGTCTACCTTGACTTCCCCTACCATACTGAGTCTGCCTTGACTTACCCTACCATACTGAGTCTACTTTGACTTCCCCCACCATACTGAGTCTACCTTGACTTCTCCAACCATACTAAGGCTGCCTTCAGTTCCCCTACCATACTGAGTCTGCCTTGACTTCCCATACCATACTGAGTCTGCCTTGACTTCCCTTACCATACCGAGTCTACCTTAACTTCCCCAACCATACCGAGTCTACCTTAACTTCCCCAACCATACTGAGTCTTCCTTGACTTCCACTACCTTACTGAGTCTGCCTTTGACTTCCCCTGCCATACTGAGTTTACCCTGACTTCCACTACCATATTGAGTCTGCCTTCATTTCCCCTACCATACTGAGTCTGCCTTCAGTTCCCCTACCATACTGAGTCTGCCTTGACTTACGCTATCATACTGTGTCTACTTTGACTTCACCTACCATACTGAGTCTACCTTCACTTCCCCAACCATACTGAGTCTGCCTTGACTTACCCTACCATACCGAGTCTACCCTGACTTCCACTACCATATTGAGTCTGCCTTCAGTTCCCCTACAATACCGAGTCTGCCTTGACTTCCCCTACAATGCTGAGTCTACCTTGACTTCCCCTATCATACTGAGTCTACCTTGACTTCCTCTACCATACTGAGTCTACCTTGACTTCCCCTACCATACCGAGTCTACCTATACTGAGTCTGTCTTGACTTCCACTACCTCACAGAGTCTGCCTTCACCTCCCCTACCATACTGAGTCTACCTTAATTTCCCAAGCCATTCTGAGCCTACCTTGACTTCCCCTACCCATACTGAGTCTACCTTGACTTCCCCTACCATACTGAGTCTACCTTGACTTCCCCTACCATACTGAGCCTGCCTTGACTTCCCCTTCCATACCGAGTCTACCTATACTGAGTCTGCCTTGACTTCCACTACCTTACTGAGTCTGCCTTCACTTCCCCTTCCATACTGAGTCTACCTTAATTTCCCCAGCCATACTGAGCCTACCTTCACTTCCCCTACCATACGGAGTCTACCTTGACTTCCCCTACCATACTGAGTCTACCTTGACTTCCCCTACCATACTGAGTCTGCCTTGACTTACCCTTACCATACCGAGTCTACCTTAACTTCCCCAACCATACCGAGTCTACCTTAACTTCCCCAACCATACTGAGTCTTCCTTGACTTCCACTACCTTACTGAGTCTGCCTTTGACTTCCCCTGCCATACTGAGTTTACCCTGACTTCCACTACCATATTGAGTCTGCCTTCATTTCCCCTACCATACTGAGTCTGCCTTCAGTTCCCCTACCATACTGAGTCTGCCTTGACTTACGCTATCATACTGTGTCTACTTTGACTTCACCTACCATACTGAGTCTACCTTCACTTCCCCAACCATACTGAGTCTGCCTTGACTTACCCTACCATACCGAGTCTACCCTGACTTCCACTACCATATTGAGTCTGCCTTCAGTTCCCCTACAATACCGAGTCTGCCTTGACTTCCCCTACAATGCTGAGTCTACCTTGACTTCCCCTATCATACTGAGTCTACCTTGACTTCCTCTACCATACTGAGTCTACCTTGACTTCCCCTACCATACCGAGTCTACCTATACTGAGTCTGTCTTGACTTCCACTACCTCACAGAGTCTGCCTTCACCTCCCCTACCATACTGAGTCTACCTTAATTTCCCAAGCCATTCTGAGCCTACCTTGACTTCCCCTACCCATACTGAGTCTACCTTGACTTCCCCTACCATACTGAGTCTACCTTGACTTCCCCTACCATACTGAGCCTGCCTTGACTTCCCCTTCCATACCGAGTCTACCTATACTGAGTCTGCCTTGACTTCCACTACCTTACTGAGTCTGCCTTCACTTCCCCTTCCATACTGAGTCTACCTTAATTTCCCCAGCCATACTGAGCCTACCTTCACTTCCCCTACCATACTGAGTCTCCCTTGACTTCCCCTACCATACTGAGTCTACTTTGACTTCCCCTACCATACTGGCGTTAGCCATTCCTGCAGGTAGTCTGTTATGACTTCCCCTACCATACAGAGTCTACCTTGACTTCCCCTACCATACCGAGTCTACTTATACTGAGTCTGCCTTGACTTCCACTACCTTACTGAGTCTGCCTTCACTTCCCCTACCATACTGAGTCTACCTTGATTTCCCCTGCCATACTGAGTCTGCCTTCACTTCCCCTACCATACTGAGTCTACCTTAATTTCCCCAGCCATACTGAGTCTACCTTGACTTCCCCAACCATACTGAGCCTGCCTTGACTTCCCCAACCATACCGAGTCTACCTATACTGAGTCTGCCTTGACTTCCACTACCATACTGAGTCTACCTTAATTTCTCCAGCCATACTTAGCCTACCTTGACTTGCCCTACCATACTGAGTGAATGCCAGGAGAAGTGAAGATATGGAAGCGAAAGTAAAGACATCCCTCCGTGATAAATATCTCTTCCTAGTTCTTAGATCCTGCTTTCTAATATTCCTGAATTCTGAGTTTGCTGTGCTCTGACGTGTTGTCTGGTTTATTGTGTTGTGCTGTTTGCCATCATCTTGCTCGTGAGAAGGCATTATTCCAGTGTGCTCTTATTCCTGGAAAGCACACTTTTCTGTGCATTCTAGTTCTCTTCCCGGCACTGTACTGGACCTCTGTCCTTGAACTTGCTCTGCTTGGACAATCCTCCTCTTTCCAGTTGAATATCCCTTCTCCTCCCCTTTCTTCTGTGGGTGTGGGAGGCTTTGGGATCTGCTCTTGGTCTCTCGTTGACCCTTCACTGGTTGAGGAGTTGGGGGTGGAGAGGGTTCTGGATTTGTACCTGGTCTCTGCTGTTCTCGTGCATTGGTTCACTGGGGTGTCATGAGTGGGATTTGGCATTTTATTTGCTAGCCTGCAGCTGCAAGAATGCATAGGTTTTCCTCTCTTTCCCATACACAGTCCTACTCTTGCCCCTTGTCTATCATGGACTTGTATTACATGACATTTTCCACCCTTTTTCTAACAACATAATAAAAGGCCAGATGTGTGTTTGTCCGATGCAGTAGCTTCGCCTGTTGTCAGCGCTAGAGGGAGCTGTTGTCTTAGAATATATAAATACAATGCCAATTTGCATAGCTTCGCCTGTTGTCACCGCTAGAGGGAGCTGTTGCCTCAGGATAAATAGTGGTCCTTCTGTGTTAATGAAAACCTGTTCTTTGTCCCGTGTACACCGGCTCTTAAACCAGCTGTACACTAATTCGGTGGGCCTGCTGATAAGCTGGAGGTGTGTGTTTTGTTTCCATCCCCAGTGATCTAACTTGTCCTTGCGAGTGTTGTCTTTAAGTTGCTGGTGGAGTTAGCATGCACAGTATCCCAGACACCCAATTGTGGGTGAGGTGCTTGTTTAGGTTCAGAGTGAGCACAAGTGTTGTCACCAGGATCACCTGGGTGCTTAAACCACATCCCCTTTCGTGATTCTGTAATAAACATATTATATTGCACAGGCCGGGTTTCAGTTTGTGAATGTCATTGGTCCCTGAGAACATGTTGTGTGATCTTGGACCCATTCCTTTGGCAATACCCTGTGTTTGGTGTCTTCGCTTGGCATCATCTATGAATTATTTTTTACACTCTCATTTCAGTATGGTTATCTAAGGAAGTTTATTTAACGATAATGGTAATGATGTGTTATTTATATAACGCCTTAATCCAAAGCGCTTTACAGAGCACATATTTACACCAACCGAAATTGGTACTCATTTATCGACCTCGGAATGATGAAAGGCTGAGTTGGCCTTGCCGGAATTTGAACCTGCGACCTGCAGATCACGCTCAGATCATAGCAGAGAGCGTTCAACCTGCTGAGCTATCTTACCAGCAATAATTTTTATTTGTGCCATAACAAAGAAATTGCTTACATCTTAAACATGTATACTTTATTTATCATCTTGGGAGAATAGCTCAGGGGCAACGCGCTCACCTTGGAAGCAAGATGAGACAGAGCACCACAGGTTCGATCCCCAGGTCCATGCTTAGAAACCTCTGGGTATTAAGCACATTATAAATAACCTATCATATAATTTTCCAAATTCCACACAATCAATAGTTTATTCAAATAAACGTTCTTATAATAAACTTACAAGCACACAGAAAAATACAATTTCATATTTAAATTTTCCTATTGCAATACAGAGAAAATGGGAATGATATAAAAAAATAAAACCACCAATGCTAATCCAGATCTGTCAATTTCACCTCCATGGGATCCATCGACAAATTGCTCAAGATATCAAATTTTATAGCGCGCATAGCGTCTGCATATTCATATAATAAGCTAAGCTATATTGTCTACATTTAATAATCTGCATTACAGGAAATATATATATTTTACAAGACTTGACGTAACCTCTAAAATCAATAATATGGGCAATGTCTTTCAATAGATATTCCTTCATTTTTGCAGCACTGCTCTTTCAGTGGGAGAATATAGTTATGCAGTTGCAGCTGTTAACTCGTTAAATAGAAATCAGGTTATAAATTACCTCACTTTACGATTTTCAATCATTGACAAATCATGTTCATTAGGTGGCCGAGGGGTGACATTCTGTAAATAGGTTCTAACAGAGATAATTGTTTGTTCTACGAGTTCAAATTATTTTGACATTTTTCATGCCAAGCTAGTTTAATTATCAACTCTCTTCCTAAGCACTTTCCTGCTCGAGCCCTCTGCTCATATCCACCGCCAACTCTCTGAGGGTCAGACGCTTCTCCAGACAGAGAGTCGGGGGTAGCTAGATCCCTCTGCTCGGCTGGCGCCTCCCTCTGGAACAGCCTCTATTCCTCTCTCAAACTTGAGCACGGCCATCTAAGGTTCCGGAAGCAACTCAAGACCTTCCTTTTCGCATCTGCCTTCTCTCTCTTTCTCCCCTGCTGATGTTCCTGTCTGCTGCGCTAATTGGTTAACTGGCCACCCTCTGAACCTTATGGGGACCAGACTCCTTCACGACCAGTAGCCCCTTGTACTACCTCTGGGCCTACCGCGCACTTACGGACTATCTGCAACCCTACAGTCCCCTGCCACCCTGCACTTACTTAGAGCCGGCCACCCCAGTGGCACTTACTTGAGCTTTGCCCATTGCACTCTCCCCCCCACCCCCTTGCAATTCCCCTCTCCCTTCCCCCTTGCACTATCTGAATGACCCAAGGCGTAGTAAGATTGTTTGTTTTGTCCTCCCTTTGTCTCCCCTTCCTTGTCACGCCTAGAAACACTTGTGTACAGATGCGTTATAAATGACTTATCATATAAAATCATAGGTTTACTGTTTTTTACTATAATAGCTGGGTTATCATAAAGATTACATAGGTCTGGCATTCATTCATTATCTTTAGATAGGAAATCCATTTACTTACCGCTTTATTAGACACTAGCGGTACCACCTGGCATTGCCCGGGTATGCACGTGGGGGACTGATGTAGCCTTGTGTATGTTTTGTGTCATAACTTCCTATTTTTGAACAATCACAAAATCGGGAATCTCCCAAAATCGCCCATTGTGATAGCACAGGGCGGGACCCCACCCGTGCAGGGCGAATGGGTGGGGTTGGTCAGATTTCACTATCGCTAGTACACCACAGACTGGTATGCCGATCTTGGGCCAAAATGAAATCCCACCAACTGTTATGGGGCTGGAGCCAACCCCGAACATACAAACACACTTTCAAAAAATATAGAGAGAGATTTTAAGGATGTCTCTACTATTTGTGTGAGAGTAGCTTTTACATTGCCCCTGACATATGTCAAATTCTACAGAAATATTATCATTACATTGTAACTACTTTATCCTACAAATACATGCAATAACAATGTGCGGTGTATGCTTAAGAGTCTTGTCTTTACTCGTGTATGTGATTAATTCCACATTTCTTTCTTATTCTCTGTATACAATAGCAATATATTCTTCATTTATGTACAGCAACATTTACACTATGAGATACTGTACACAACTGATACGTTTCTGGGGGCTGAACAGATCTCTCAATAATGCTCTTTTTATCAACATGTTTCTGTTTGCCTTGACATCTATGGAACATTCATCAGGGTGCACCATAACAGTAGGTGGCATATGATTTTACAGCGAGATCCAGGGAGATTATGGTAGGTCTGCTTCACTGTGGACCATGCAAGTATGAGGAGATGGATGGCATACTCATGGCATTGGACACTGATTGACAGCTGCTCGAAGATTTTCAGGATCATACGGTTGGAATCCGAGGAACTGATGGCAATTATGCATCTCTATGGAGCAGGGCTATTTGAGGTAACTGATGGCCCATTCATTGCTTAATCTAACTGATCTGAAGCTGTTTGATGAGGTTCTAGATCTTAATGTGGGATCTGGGGACCCAACAGTAACTCTCCCCCTCTGTTCACCATGACATATTCAGAGGGCGAAGGGCCCCACTCGTGTCCATGTGCACTTGCGGTAGGCTGAACTTTGCCTAGAAACAAAGAAAAACTAAAAACAATCTCTCAAGGATTTTAAAATGACTAACTTTCATGTTCTAAAATGGTGGGCAAGTGCGCCCTTGCTCATTTGTATGGTAAAAGGTAGAATGTTACATTATTTTGGTCCCGCTTTGGAGTGTGCCAGCCCTTAATTCCAAAGATATTTATTGGGAGATAATATCAAGAATACTTATTTAATGTTGAACATGTATACCCAGCAAAAAACACTTTACGGGAGGTAAGACGATTATCAGCCCTTTTCTTAGCACATCCTCAAAAAAATATATAGGCGAAGCCTTGAACAAGAGACAAAACAGTGCTAAGGGGCTCGTCTGTTCCCTTAAAGGTTTATGTCCCAATGCCTAGAGCATCAAGCTGCAATTTTGAAACAGATTCCAAACGTATTTTACAAAAATATATATCATTTATTAATTTTTGCTTAACAAAGCTAAAAATGTGTTCACTGAGTCAACAAATAATAAAAACTTAAATAACTCAAAAAAGTGCACATACAATTAACATGTGTCTCTTCAAATTAAGAGAAACAGCAGAATAAACACCAAACAAGATAGAAAAAAATACTAAATAATACCAGGTTGTGTGTGAACCAAATGTGATCCAGATTGGGGTCACTCAAAGGTAGTGTTGTGCAAATATCACCATACTCGACTTATTTCCACACTACATTCATTCGAAACTCAATTCAGGCATACTCATAGTCTCATCATATTCCCAACATGTTTCTTTCTGGTCGTGTGTGTAAACAGGTGAAGCAGAAATTCATCAGGGGTAGTCTGCCATCTACCACGTCAATAGAAACCTAATAAATTGAATTAACAGGTTGCACTTTCTCTAATTTCATCCACAATTATTGAATGCGAGTTTAACAGTTATGGAGAAGGTCAAATATCATGTGAATAGGCTTAGTGCACAATTCATGCGCGTAGATTGTCCAAACTATACAAGTCCTGTGCATGGTCCTTGATTCATTTGGAGCGCAACAGCAAAAAAAGGACTCCATACTTCAGAGGAGAAAAGAGAGATTTTTTTAGTTGGTGTGGAAGTCCTCTTCAATGTAGCCTCCTTAGTTACTTGGTCCTATGTCCTGTATCTCTAGGACTAAACCTCTGGGAAAATGGAACTGGCTGTTGTCAGCATTCTATGTACGTCTCGTTGCGCAGGGTCAAACGATCAGTCAGGTGTCGTCTGATTTATTGCGGGCATGTTCATCTTGTGTAGTGGAAAATGGTAAAAAAGCCCAAGATCGTTCGTCCCGTAGTGTGGCTAGGTCTGTTTTTAGTCCAATGCTGAACTATAGATAGTCATTCATTGCTTCTCTATCACTAGTATCTGTAGAGGTATTTCATAACGAGCCAAGGTCGATTCGAGTCCTCAATTAATTAGCTCGAACGATCCTTCACAGAAAGTAGAATGGTAAACTTTGTTGTATTCGCAATTAAGAATTTCCTTATCTCGTGATCGCGTTATCCTCCAACGTCAGCCATAAGTGCTGCCATTTCCGTTGTTATGTAAACCCAGAACATTAAATAGGACCCATGGTAGGCAAACCGAGGCTCCCTAACCCCCTTTCCCTCACTATTGAATATATTGGCACGGGCTGATGGGAGTTCTACGCCAACACACCCAGGGGCCCACAGGATGCCTATCCTGGGACTAGACAGATACAATTCATAGATTCAACCAAATGATAGGCTTATTTATCAAAAAGAAATGATTATGCTGAGTTTTCTAGCACCGTCACAGTTCATACATTGCTGTCCTTTTTTTGGTCTTATTTAAAAGGTCCCCTTTCTTCCACATGCCTCGTGGAGAGGGGGTATGATTGGGCCATTTTCTGTTGGGCACAGTGTTGGCCGGTTGTGTGATTGCCATCTAGGGTTTTGGGTGGGTCAGATCCTTCCTCCAAATGTGGATAGTAGGAGATACTGCCATTTGACTTGTGACATATGTAGAGGAGGTGGAGGCTTCTTTGCCCAATGGAAAATAATCATCCCCACTGGCAGTCTGCTCTAGTGATTTGCTAGGTGGATTAGTCATACAAACAATTTCTAATCTCATAGCTAAAGAAAGAAATCAATTTTCGCTGAAGCGTGAAAAGATGGAGAGATCAGACCGCCATGACAAATCACTGTTTTTACTCTCAAGTATGCTAGAAAATATGGCTCATTTGATGATATGTCTCATTTAGAGAATTCCTGCTTTTACTCTAGGCTAAAGGAGGACTACAGAAAGTTCACAGAAATGTAGGGCGCTTATAGTCTGCCTTTTACCCAACTGCATTCCACTGTGTCAAAATGTGCAATTCTACTGGAACGGATACGCTGGAGCTCTCTGACCCTGATTGGTTGAGGAGGCCATAATATTTCAATGATTTTATGTTTCAAATTCTGTACAGGGGCTGCCAGTTTGGGCTCTCCTATAAGCTAGATGCCTAAAAGAGAGAAGATATACAGGTAACATCAGTAGATATGCTCGTTTAGGCCCACCTCTTCTCCCACATCCCGGCCTATCATTGAAGACTTCACTTAGGCTCTATGGCACGGCCCCTGTTTCTGATTGGGTAATAATGCGCCTGAGTGAACAATGGACCATGGAGGCCAATGGCACTATCTGCAACGCCACGTTGGGCCCGGAGGAGACAAACGGAGGATCACTCCGGCACCGCCAAACCTTCACCAGCCTTCGAGGAAAGAACCTCTCGTCAGGGTGGGCGGGACCTCAAGCTGGGATTCAACGGAACCCTGTGAGGACTGGAGACCTGGGGGGAGGGGCCTATGTCAGGCATCTCAAGCCTGTTAGCATGGAAAACAATGTGTGACCTGCTGCAGAAGGATGAGGTGTGGAAAGAACCTGCGTGACTCTACTAAACTGCGTGAATCCTCTAAGCCACGTGATCCCAATAATCGATGGGATGGATCCGCCTTATCCAAGAGTTTGCTGGATCATGTAGGAATTGGTCTATCCCAGTACCCTAACTCTTCTCTAGAGTACCCCCATACAACTTTTATAAGTGGACCATCTCTGTTTCCCAAGCAACAATTCCCCACCAAACTCCTGTGCAACTCTGGCAACCATCGGAAGAAATTGTGCGTTTCCGGGAATCAAAGCCACCCTGTAGGTTTGGTAACAGGATCTGCTAGTTATGTACACTGCATTGATGAAAGCCAAGCCAGGGGAGCGGTATCCACAGGGGAATGGCGGAACACAGGGTCCCGAAACCTGAGGCCAGTCCACATACATACATGTTTTAACTCATGGAAAGAACAGAGAAACAGCTTCTTCCCTGCGTGGATCCACGAGCTTCAAGACGGAGCTCTCACCCAGCTGGGGGCGATCTTGGTCAATGGCTCAGTGGTGGCGGAGAAGCAGGTTGGCAGCAACAATAAGAAAACCAAGATGGCCGACAACCCCGTGCAGGGTGCAGTCTCTGGATCCATACCAGGCAGTGGAGACTGGCCAGAAACAGGTCTGCAGCACAGTTTCAATCCCGAGAGCCAATTCCAGCACTCTGCATTTGGGCATTGGCAGACATGCAGTTGAGCACGTTTTGACATTAGTGGACTTTGTTGGGCAGTCTGAGCTGCTACAAATGCGGTCCACATTCAGTGCGGTTACATGTCTTTATATCGAAAATGTTATAGTGAAAGACACATATATTGAGTATTTTATAACAAAAAACCTTTAAAACCGAATGCATTTCTTTTTCTTTTTTTGGGGGTGGGGGAGATCCCCATTTGCCACCCTTAAAAACTCACCCCAAACATTTGCCCAAAAAATGTAACTCTTTACCCCACCCCCAAAGTAAATATTGTATAAAGGCTTGCACTATAAAATGTTCGATATAAACACTGCGTACCATTCAGTGCAAAGGTAGGGTGTTGGAAGGAGGTCATTGGTGGCCTTATGGAGTGCAGGCAGAGAGGAAGAGGGCACGCTGGAGGGAAGAGGAGGCAGGAGCATAGAGGAGGGCAGAGGAAACAGGAGAAAGAGAACATGAGGGAGACAGGAGTGGAAAGAGGAAAGCGGAGAAGGTGGCAGACAGACAAATCTCCACACAGGAGGAAAAGAGAGTACAAGTGCGAGGAGCAGAGGAGGGAGAGAACTAAAAGCAACGATCAGAGGAGAAAGCACACTGAAGAATCTGAAAAGAGGGAGTAAGGAGAGAGGAGGCGAGTGGAGGAGGCTGCAGAGGTACGAGACCAAGTTGAAAATACATAGCAACACCAGGGGCGGAAGGGCGGAAGGAGGGAGGAACGAGTGCAAAAGACAAGGACCACCTGAGCAGGAGATCACTGAGGGGGCAAGAGTGAAGCGGGAGGAGGAAGGGAAGTAAGAAGGGGCCAAGGGAATTAAGGAGCGGGAAAAGCAGAGATTGAGGAAGAGGAGGAGGAGGAGTACTTTTCAAGAGTGTGTGGTAGTGTAACCAGGAGGAAGAGAGTAGTCTGATATACCAACTCCTGTACAAAACCACCTAAAATGGAGGAAGGAGGCTAAAAGTGGTAAGAGGGAAGAGGAATGCAACAGGACTGGATGGGCGGCTCAGAAAGCACAGGCACTGTAGGGAATTAAGGAGGCATTAAGTGGAGGAACAGTAGCCGAGGAAAAAGGGGCAGGAACAGAAATGCCAGGGTTTGGGGGGGTGAGGCACCCACTTAACTCAAGAGAAGGCGGTCCAGTGCCTATCAAGACTGTGCTAGAGTCTGCCAAATGCACCATGATACCCGCGCTCTGCCATGCTCAGCCCTAGTGTTGCTTCACCAAGACCTGGGAGCTTGGACTGGCGAGTCTAGAACACATGTCGAAGGGAGGAGAGCGCCTCCGTGAGAAATCATCCTCCTGACCAAGATGAAAACAGCGCGTCAGCCGGACCAGGGCCAGGGGAAACTTGAAGGCGCACAGACTGAAAGTGACTTTCATTTGACCAGCAAGAGGCGGAGCCCAAGCGTAGCGAGGTACGGACTGATGGACTACGCTGCTTAAACTGCCTGGAATTGGTCTTCTTTGATTTTTTTTTTGGATTGTGCCTTCAATTTGTTTGTAAACATAAGCCTTCTTTTACTGAACTGTAATAGTCTCGAGTTGTCAATTGATCGTCCGGCCACTGCCGTCTCATTAGATTGGGCTCAGTGAATCTGTGTGAAATAGTCCCACTGTTTACACATCCAAAATTCGATCTCTGAACACGGCAGAGATGGATCAATTTCTTTGCACACCATGGTTAAAGGAAAAGGAGCCAAGGATCCACCTGCGTTTCAAGGCCTTTCCACATACTGGGCCTCATTAAAAGTTTGCCGGTATTCTGGTGGTAGAAACAAAATTACTGATACTGCCACTTGGTCAGGCAGTGTTACCACTGGAGGTATTACCTCTGGTGATAATACCACCTGATTAAAAGTGGCAGATTGCTGGTGTAAATGCCCATTTAATGGAGTCCATATGACTCCATTTGGGAATTTTTGCCGGTATGGCGATAAAGTGGGGGAGTTTGTAGTTTGGCAGTGCAGAAAAATGGAGGTAAACGGTATTATAAACTTGCAATGAGCCTCACTATGTTTTGTTGAGTCAGTTGTAATCGCATGCTGGAGACCTGCAATTGTGCCGGCGATGGCATGCAGGAAGGTTGTCATTGTGCCATTGGACTAGAATAGTGTTCTCTGTGTACTGGCATGTGGAGTTCCCATATTGAGTTCCCACGTTTTGCGGGAACCCTGTGCGGGAACTCTGGTGTCTGAGTTCCCACACAGGGATCCTGCATTATGAGGGCACTCCTAACTACTGTAAGCAGAACGGCACTGATGATGGGGAAAAGTACGGATTAGAAGTAATGAAGCAGAGGGAAGGCCTGAGCTAGTTCTTAAAAACCCCATAAAAACATGATTGTCAAGCAAATTAATCTAATCAGCTTCTTGAGTCAGAGGAACATGGTCACTAGTTAATTGTGCGCTCACTCTTGTACTCTTGGACATACTGATCTATTTGGGCATTACTGTTGAAATGAGTACGCAGCAGGAAAACCTTCTTCTGCAGTCAGGCCCTGTGGCGGCGAAAAAGCAAGGGATTCGTGCTCGGTGTGTTAAATGGCCGCACCCCAAGAAAATCGCACATATTTGGGATCTGCAGTAAATAACAGGTTAAATGGTCTGAGCTGTTTCTTTCTACATGAGCGGGAAGCGATCACTTATCCTCTAGACTTATAAACCGAATTCTGATCCATTCGAAGAGCAGAAAATGCTGCGAAATGAAAACGGGCGATGGAATGACATGGAACCAGATTTTGACTATAAGGACATCAAAGAGGAACCCAAAACATTGATCATTACATTATGAAACAGCAGGCGTGCCATCCATCTGCCCACCCACCTATTTACTTAGACGTGTGACCACCCACTGTTTTATAACATTTCCAATAATTATATCATCATTCGTGATAACTAAAAAAAAAAAGTCATATGTTCATGGATTATTTTGAAGACACTGCCTTTTGACCAAGGAACTTACATTGCGCTCTCTGCGAGAATGTCTGCTTTACCTTGTTCACGGTATAGTATTGAGGGTACTTTGAGTTATGGTGCCGCGCATTTAAATTTCAGGGATTGTGAAGCTTGAGGGCAAACTCCGCTGTGATGACTCGCAGAGTTTCGTCAATTCTCCCCAGAGAGGGGTCATTCCTTGTGAGGCTAGGGAGCTGAGCCCGCTATGCAACATTCTACCTGAGGGTAGCAGTCAGAGGGACCTCACAAGGAGAGACTCCCCTTCTGGGGATAAGATTTCGCATTCCGTTAAGGAACTCCCTAAAACCATCTCTGTTGAACCATGAATAACATCTATGCTTCCGAGAAGTCCATCAGAACAAACTACTTTTTGTTATTGTAATGTTAGTCCTAATATTCATTTTGAAGAAATGTCTGATAAAACCACTGAGACAAAGAATAGAGATGGGCGAGTAAAGCAGATTACTCTGTGCTCTTTAGTTAATGGAACTCTGATAAAGGAGCTTAGACGAGTAAGAAAGAGTGCTCATCAAAGAGAGAGAGAAAAGACATTGGGCCTCATTAAGACTCCGGCGGCAGCCGTGCCGGTTTTTTACCGGCACCCGGAAATGGGCAATTACCGGGTCATTACGGCCTTGCCGGACCCGATAAATGCCCATTCCCGGGCGCCGGTGAAAAATGCTCCCCATTCCCGTAGGGCTCAACGGGAATGGAGCGATCGGATGCACCGGCATCATTCAGAATGGTGCTGGTGCATCCAACACGGCTGCTCGCAGGTAGGGCACCCACAAGCAGACTTGTAGTTTGCCGGTACGGTAACAATGGTACCAGCAAGCTTACTGGTACCGTTGTTGCAGTACCGGCAAACTTATAATGAGGCCCATTGATTTTATGCTGGGGAGGATCCCTCACTTAGATATTAAAATAGGAGGACTGAATATGGAGAGTGAAACCCGGGAAGTTCGAACCTTGGAAGAGGTGTGAGCTGCTGATGACCAGGAGAGCCCCAGACGCGAGGACCTGGCTAGTGGACATTCCGATGCGGCACAGGGAAACCAGAAATCTGTGTTGTGGAGGGGAAGAGAACCCTAAGGAAATAAGGACCAAGTAAGCTGTGGCATGACCTGGGTAGGGTGGACTGTTCAGAACAGAAATGGTGCAGAGACTGCTGCAGCTCTGGCTACGCAGGGTCACAACGAAGAACCAAGAAGAGCCAGCGTGACCTCCAAAGTCGTTCCGATACCAAGAGTTGTTCTGATCCAGAAAAAAGATCTGGTGATGCTAGCCTGTGAGAAAAAAAGTAACAGAAGAGGCGGAGGACCCAGAGAGGGATACGGGGAGCAGAGACACACTCAGTTTACTCGTCCCAGTGACACAACAAGTGTTTATAAGAGTGAGACAAATGACGAGATTCAGCCGATTCGTCCCAATGGCATGGCAAACATTTCTAAAGACCAAGAGAAGATTTGTGTAAAGCACATTGGTTTTGGGGAAATAAAGCAAAGGAATACAGAAAGTCAAGATCAAGAGGAGAAATATTTGGGTTCCTAATAAAAGTCTTGGGGAAAGGGAGCATAATAGAGACACTTCAAGAGGACGTAGCCCAAAGGGGTGAACATGCCAATATTGCAAGGAGAACAGGGTCTCCTCTGACGGGAATGGGGACGCCAGGAGGGTGGAAGAGTAATCCCATAGATATCCAAGAACTACTTGAAAATGATCTGTTGTGGCTGAACAGCCTATCCGGGAGAAGGGAGTCATTCTTCTGGACGTTTGTAGTTTCATTCTTTAGTTTGAGAAATTCATATTTTGAAATAAACTGTTACATTAAAAAATACAAAAAAAGGGTTTTCTTTAGTGGGACGGCCAGAATAGATTAGTTGAGACAGAGGACAGACTGTTTACTTTTTGGCCTTCCCTACTGATGACGAGCATGCTAGTTAGTTTTGATAGGGAGGGACACCATGGACTAGGGATAGTTAGGTCACGTTCTTACCATTTCCATAAATCACTTGTTAAATATGACAAAAACGAGTCCGTCTCCTTCTAACCGAGACTGTACTTCTTCCTCCGGAGGTTGCTAAATTGAACAATACGAGTGGTTCATAATAGTGACACTGATTATAACAGCACTTAGGGCCAGGTCCACATAAATCACCCAATTATTTCTCGAATAAATTGTTCAATCATTTTAATCCAAGATGCTGATCTTTCGATGCTCAGTTTCTTGATTGTGTAGGACGTGCATATGAGGAACGTTTTGTAAAGCTCTACGTTTTGACCAAGGAATGACTCGCAGCTCCTATCAACTTGCGACTTTGTATAATTGGTACCTAACCAATGATACCATTAGCAAATTTAACGAAGGGCATGGCATTGATCCATAGAGGCCAATAAATCCAGCAAAACCTCCCAGATTGTCAACCGGCATCCTGCTGGCCAGGCAAAGATGTCGAAACAGGTGCATTATCCCAATAAACTACACCATCAGCTACAAGGGGGATAACAATTGAAATACAAGACCTTCCTGTTCATTTTGTCCAACCAACTTCCACCAGCGTCATCTAAAATTCTAATTCAAAGATTAGTTGTAAAACAGGGAGTATTTTACTGCTCCACCTCAGTTAAGGTTTGGGATCCCAAACTCAGTAAAAGTGGAGGTAATTATAATCGTAATGGTGGCAGCAATGATTGGTGGTATTAACCCATTCAGTAATACTGGTTAGGCCCAATGGAGTCAATTTGGATTTCCAAAATGGGGAATAACCCAAGCTCTGCATTTTACATCTGGGGTAACGGTAATCGAGTTTGGCAGAATTTCTGAAGGTGTCCAAATGCACACTATGTAAACCCAGGAGGCATCCTTCGCCTCACCCGAGTGCTCTGGAAGGGGACACCACGACTCATAAACGTAGATCCATTGCCGCAAAACTGTCTCTGCATCGCAGAAGAAACAAAGCTGCTGTTCCTACGCCATTCGAATCTGTGTTGACGAATTTGGGTACTAGTGCCTAGAAGTCCACATCGGAAGACATGTGTGAAAAGGGTATTTGGGCATGTGGTGCTTGACTGAATATTTTTGGACAGTGACTGAATCATAGTTCCGCATATTTGCGGGCAGTGCGTGCAGTGGTGCGGGTTGGTTTAGACGGCTTGGTTGCCCAGAGAAGGGGCTAGTGAAAGCTTGGAAGACAAATGCATCATTTTCAAAAGGTGCAGAGGGCCAATCAGAGGCTTAGACTCCTAGGTCAGATTCTTGGGGGTATAAGTTGTACTGTTTTGATCCTCTAAAGGGTATAGGCTACTTCTTTTAGCTGGCGCTCGCCCACAGTTGCCTGCGTCTCTGGATAGTCACCCCTCCCCCTTCATCACCCAGCCCCTGCTCCTATGCTATACCCCTCTCTACTTAATCCCCCTTCCTGTAGTTTCCCCGATTACTCTGTTACGCGCTCTGTTGCTTTCCGAAGCTAGGTTTGCACTCGCTAAATACCTCTGTTATGTCTGGTCCCTCTGGAACTCACTGGCCCGACTGCACCCCAGTCCCGGCATAGGGGGTTAGCTGGAAAGAGTAGGGTGTATGTATTATAACGCACCTGCAGGGGCCTGAGAGCTCAAGCATGTCATATAGGTAGTTTACCGCACAGGTTTTTTTTCGCAGCCAATTTCCACAAAAGTGTTTTACCGTTTTTCACCTGAAAAATAAATGGGTGATGGGTTGGAGTTTTAATTAAGGTGGCACGGATGTCGTGGGGGGGTCTCCCCCATTAATTTTCGGCAAAATGGTTTTTAAAAAAACAATTAGATGGAATCGACTGTGAAAAAAAAAAGGCAAAATCATGTTGATCGAAGCATGTACTTGGGTGCACTGAACCGCAGGGGTATTTTTTTACACCGAAGAGAGGAGAATGAGGCTTTCTCATTTCATTCTACACTCCCTCCCATTCTTCCCGATCTACCGATCTCTTCCTTCTCTCTGTCCCCATCCCCATTCGCCTCCTCTCATTTTCGCTCCTTTCAGCTCCTAGCCCCCCTCCTCTGTAACTCCCTTCCTCTCTCTATCTGTTCCATCCCCAACTCTTCCTCCTTTCGTGTCTCCTTGAAATCTATTCTTCCCCACCCCCTGACATTCCTATCCCCTCCTTCCATCTTCCTCTCTCCTCCCTTTTACCCTCCTCTTCTTACCTCTCTCTCCCTGCTCCATTCCTCATAAGTCCCCTCTCCTCCTCAGGCTAATCCTCTTCCTGTTTCCCACTTCCTGCCCCTTCTCCACCCCCTCCTCCCTCGTTTATCTTCACTGGTAAATTGTTCTACTTACTGTATTACTGGTTTGAATCATATTTTGTAATTGATTCTACTGTTTTTAATGTATCCTTGTTGTTATGATGTAAAGTGCTTTGGCGTAAAGTGCTATATGACACAATAAACATAAACATTTCATATCTGGACTATGGGGGTGACCTGAGAGGACACGTCCCCCGTGTATAGAGCAAGCTCCCTCTAAATGACTGGATTTAACAATCCGAACTGCGTGTTGATATGCAGTAATTATATCGAATACAAAACAACGAATTAAAAAATAACGAATCAAAAAACAACTAATACAAAAATAACTCATTCTGGAAACAAATTTAAATGGGGTTATGAGAGAGAATAGTGGTTTTGGGGGTGGGGGAAAAGTATTATTATAAAAGGGGGGGAGAACTCAACCAAAAATAACGAAAAAGAAAATGTGTTATTTTGGAATTAGTTATTATTTCATTAGTTATAATTGCATCTAACCATGTGTGTTGTACTGTCTAATATTGCGCTTAGTTTGCAAGTTAACCCTGTATGTTGCAATTTAACCACTCAACATGAAGGCCTTTATTACGAGTTTTGCCTATCTGTCCATCAGATTTACCACATGCAGTCATTTATTGTTGCCGCATGTGGTAATCCCAGTGACTTTGCATGACTAAGCCTTGACCACTGTACTGGCGGTAAAGCGAGGGTAGTTTGGGAAAATCTGCACGTTAACATTTGATGCTATCCGAAAAAAGCATTCCCTCCCTGCTTGGGGGGTGGAAATGGGTAGGGCTCTGCAGTGGGTTCTGTGCCATGCACGATAATGCACAGAAGGGTCATTAATGACCCCTTCTGTACATTATGTGGACTAGGGCGCCATGCTGTTTTTTTCACTTCAGCAAAAAAGATTTTAAACATCTGCGGTAGTTTTAGGTTCTGTATATGATTTTTTGAAGTTGAAAACAACCTCACATGGCTGAAGTGTTTACTGCTTGCTGTATTTAAAGAGTATGTCCTCATGAATGCATACTCAGGTCGGAGGTAAAAACAGGCTGTATTGAATACCCTGTGTTTTTACTGTCTGCTTCACTAATGGGTGCTGATTCACAAAGTAGTTACTATGGGTGCTATGTATTACTCTCAATTTACTTTGAGTAAGTTCGGAGTAGGTCAACGTGGTATCCAGTAATGTTAACGAATAGATAATTCACGTGTCCCTTGTGCTTAGACCATTGCATTGGCTTCTGGTGGAGAAGCGGATTCTGTTTAAGTCACTCTGTATTGTTCACCGCGCCTTCTATACATTTGGAGCGGAATATTTCCAGGAACAATTCCCTCAATACTTTCCTTCACGTGCTCTCCGCTCTCAGTCTGCTCTCCTGCTTTTGGTCTCTCGGGTCAGGCTTTCTCGGATAAGAGGTTGTGCTTTTTCTGTGGCGGCAGCGAGATCCTGGAATAAACTCCTGCTTCCTTTGCGAGCCATTGCAGACCATCCTTCTTTTCGTCCCTCACTTAAAACATTGCTCTTTTAGGTATGCTTTGTCCATCGCTGTTCTCCCTGGCCTTTAGCGCCAAGATGCCCTTGGGCGATTGTGCGCTTTATAAATAAATGTAACATAACATTTCATAACGTAATAGCGAAAAACATTTTGAACAATCCCAAAATCACCCAGGGTTTGCAAGATCCTCACACTTGCCCTGAGGGCTTAGGGCCTGAGTTTATCATTTTGGCGTACGGCTGAAACATTCAGAATCTTACAATACCCGATGTTTTCCAATTCTCTTTATCGAAACTGATTCCCCCCTTGCCCCCCTGTTTTTGAGCCACGGCAAGGGACTCCACACAAAAGCATGACTGCATTCACTAATTACTGATTCCCCCATGCATTACTATGGGAATAAAAGGAGGGTCTGCATGACTTGTAATCATATGGATTTGAACATTTACACATCTTGGTAAGTGTAACCCAAAGCTGATATAACCAAATCATTGTCACTTAAGTTCCCCGATTAAGTATGTCTCAGGGTTTCATGGTGAGGATTTCCATCTTCGCACCATGCTAGGGAAATTCAGTCTAGTTAAGGATTTCGAGGGGATTTGATTTTTTTTATACAGAAAATATGAGCATAGCAAAGAACTTCGTTTAAATAATTCCCCACAATTCAAACATTCACGCAGTAAAAATGTCTTGCGTTATCTATGGCCCGCTTCCAGGGGAACCGGTGAGTGTATAGCTTCCCGGCCCGTGCATGTTGCACTGTTATCAATTCCCATTTTGTCGCGCAGACCTATTGTGGATTTTTCAATTACAGCTCGGTTAATTGCACAAATAACTCAATTTACTTTTAATTTACATTCAGTCGAATGCGCTTCGGGGCTAAATGGATGTCACGAGTGTCAGCAACTAACTGGTATCTGCGCACCTCCCCCCACACGGGGACAGACGTTTCGGACTCCAGGAGCAACCGGGGATGAAGCTTCGCTTAATAATGTATGTCAGGAGGGATCTCTCATATGTTTCCGTTCGGTGTCTGACATTAAAAGGATTGCCTTACACGACTCCAGGCAGGGATGTCTGATTTTCTGCTATGCTGAACAATGGCATTCATATTTTACTCACATTTGACAGACGGATTTTATAAGGGGCATTATCCGGGGACAGAGGGGTGGAGATTTGGTGGCCCAATTATGTGCAGGCAATAAAAATTGGGTACCATGAATTTCCTTGTTCGCGAATGCTTTACCTTACCCAGAGGATGATCTTGGGGGCAACACATTTGTCTTGGAAGCAAGACAACGCAGAGCAGCAGCATTTGTCTTGGAAGCAAGACAACGCAGAGCAGCAGCATTTGTCTTGGAAGCAAGACAACGCAGAGCAGCAGCATTTGTCTTGGAAGCAAGACAACGCAGAGCAGCAACATTTGTCTTGGAAGCAAGACAACACAGAGCAGCAGCATTTGTCTTGGAAGCAAGACAACGCAGAGCAGCAACATTTGTCTTGGAAGCAAGACAACACAGAGCAGCAGCATTTGTCTTGGAAGCAAGACAACGCAGAGCAGCACCGGTTCGAATCCCAGTTCCATGCTTAGATTCATTAATTTTTTAAGAGGAGGGCCCCTAACAAAGATGCAAGCGAGAGATGCTCTGGATTTAAACGTTATCCACCGGGGCCCCATAAAGGATTACATCAAGATTGGAACTTAGAATGTTTTTTATAAAACTATTGTACATGTTATTGTGAACTTTTCCTTGGATTTGTATCAGAATACTTGTATGTTGTGAATTTGTTCATGATTAGTTGCCATGTATTTATATACTCATGTATTATGTCGAGCCTAACATTCTATGTCGGAAGTTCTGTGGTGTTCAATTTATCACATTATTATGAATTGACTTTAATCCATTTGGCCTTTTGTTCAAAAGCTAATTGTGTGATCTTTTGATACCGTTACTTCTGTAATCGTATTCTTTTTTTCTAAACACTTGGAGTGAGGCATATGGCTGGCACCGGCATGATACCTGCACTGATACTTAAAAATGCGTGATCTAGTAATTGGAAGAACAATTAAGTAGATGATCGAGAACAAATTGGCGCCTAAGTAACATCACTTAAAGTCAGTCTGACTGGTCTAGATTTTTAAAAGATTTAAAATGATGGTTGTCCATCAAAAATAAAAACACAGATTGACTGTGGTTTTGAAATCTTTGCTTGAGATTGATTGTCCAATGGGAACATTACCAGCTAGACTGAACAGTTGAGTGCAATGTTTTTTCAGAGACATTTATCAACTTTTGCTGTATAGTGTGAGAAGTGTTGAGTTATGATTTTGTGGAGAAAATCTAAGCACAAATCAGATTATTCTTTAGATATCATTAAGAAAGGTCAAATTTTCTGGTTTCTTTGTATTTTATCGATTTTCAAATAGTCATTCTACAGATTTTCACCGGCAGTGTTTATGATGAAAAAAAAGAATGAATAGCTTTTTCAATGAAAAATATATAATGGAAAAAGTTCACAATTTTGGCAAAAGTATATATGGGGGTGGGGTAAGGAATTAAAAAGGGTGGGGAGGTTGGGATGGGCGTAATACAGCTGGGGAAACGGGGGCTTTGGGGAGGGAACCCCCAAATTAAAAAGGAAGAAAGAAAAAGATTGACTATTTTGGTTATTTTTCTTTCACTGAAAAGGTTTTCATTATTTATCTATTTGGTATAAAGAGATGGTAGCATATACCGCTATTTGAGGAGTGAGTTAGGTACTGAGCAGTTTTTCTGGTCACTACTTTAAGGTGTATTTGAGCTCTGCGATTGTAGATTGTATGGGGGTCACGCCTCAAAAATGGTGACTACAGTTTTCTTATGAGGTTAGTGAGTGTTACATATTAGAGATCCTAAACAATATACTTGAGGGCTATAAATGTATAATAAAGTAGTCAGTAGTGTTTCTTTTCTTTTCATTAGATACTTTCCGAAGTTAGATTCCCAACTCACCTGAAGAAGGACAAGGAGTGGCTCAAAACGCATCGAGAAATATTCATTTGGGGCAATTAACATGGATAGAAAGCATAATGACATTATCAGCTTTTTGTGACTTCCATAACTAAATGTCGTGAAATTGAGATTTGATAAAACAGTTGTAATTTTGGATTTTTCTATAACATATGTGATTTGGAAAACCTGATAATAAAGTTTACCTATTAGCAATATTATTGAATTTCATTTGAAAAATACAGGGATGCATTCCTGGGAAGCGCGCGGCTGTGTTTACACAAATTGATACGTGTACCCCAGGATTAATTTTGCAGATATACATTTTGGCTGACTCCCTATTTGTTTGATTTAATGTATTTATATGTATAGCGCACCAAGCTCTGGGGCATCTGGGCGCATTTCTTGGTTACAATGACAATATATTTACAATTACATATGCTACAGGAGGAAAACATTAATTATTTCCAGTTGCATATTGTTGCATATGCAATGATACAGGACGAGTTATTTACATGTATGTATTACATTATTATATACAGGATGAGTTATTTATGCCTGCATCTATAACAGTTTAGCTTGAACTTAAAAGTTTACATATTTTACCCTAGTCTTGAGTTCTTAAATGCATGCAAATCTATTACTTCAATTTTTTACAAAATATATAAAGAAACACATTTTTAACATTGGTTATGAAAGACCCATGATGGGTCAATGCATTTTTATAGGGGAAGGTCCCTGCTGCGCTGTCTGCAGTGTAGCTGGACTCTCGCCCGTCAGCCACTCATCTGCCACCTCATACCCCCATGCCTGCCTGCTGATATCAAGGGCGCCTGGAAGCCTGCTGTATCCGCTGACGGCTTGCTCTACCCCTCGCGTGGGGCCATTAACACCTGAAGGATCACTCTCCCCCCCCACGCTTGCCTGCAGCGTCTTGCACCAGAACCGTTGAGCCGTGCTTGGGCCAGTGCACATCATTGCCTGTCCCTTCCCCTGCCACAGGGCCTGGAACTACAAGATCTGGTTCCGGGGCGAAGTCAGGCAAAGTCCCTGCAATCTGTCTCCAGCTGTCTCTAGATGCAAGCTGTTTCTAGTCCATCTGTCTTGGCATTTTAAGGGTGCAGAAGTAAGGCTCGGACTCAAAGGTGGCATGCTTTTGGTTTACTCTCCTGACAACTTTTCTTAACCAAAAAATGGCTTCAGAAAATGGCCTCTCTGTCCCTGAAGCTAAAATGGGTTTCCCTGCCTCATAGGAATCTCATGAAAATGTCAGGATGTCAAATATAAAGTCGGTCACTGTCGTGTCCCAAAGACCTACCTCTGACCCTACCACCAATACCCTAAACTAAATGTGCAAGGGTATTCTCGTCCAAAGTAAAGTGGTAATGACAGTTCTTGCCAACAGGACAGTTCCCTGTGTCTCTGGTGATTAAAACGAGAAATGTTCCACAATGTTTAACTCCCAGGGTTAGGGGTTTGCTCTTTTGCCCTGGATTCCTTCCAGTTCTACTGTTCCATCCGAGGCCAGAATTCCTAAGCTATCCTCGCATTCTAGACTTGGCACAGGAGAGCAAATGGCCATGCCAGTTTGCATAGTTCCCCCAGATAGTGGTCAAGTGAAACGCAGCACTGCAAGGTCAGTTTTGTCATGATAAAGCAATTCAGAGGGCGATTTGAAACTGGCATTGGGAAATTCTGTAGGCAATGTGAAAGGGGCATCGGGCAATTGCTGGTCATTCCAATATATTGCCCCAGACGATGTCATTGGAAGTGCTACACTGCAACCTGATAATTGCCATGGCAGTTTCCATTCCGGTTATTGCCACCCTCGCCTGGAACGATCTCCCAGTCGAGATGCGTATAGAGAAGAGCCTCACTATGTTTCGCAAACTGCTCAAGACGCTACTATTTAATTAGAAACTCGTTTTTCGACTCCCGGTTAAGATCTCTGGCCAGTTAGGTTCACTATCCTGCTGCTCCTTCCCTCCTACATGTTTGTCATTGTTGTTAGTAGTCTTTGTTTTTTTCGTGTTTCGTGTACTCCTTGATACCTGTGGGCTACAGCGCGTTATAAGCATTAAACATAAACATAAACATTCTGATTGTGCCAAGCCAGGAATATCACAGATAAGCACATTGGGCCTCATTACGGGTCTGGCTGTAACCGTGCCGGTAAAAAAGTCAGGCACCAGTAATTTTGTAAGTCCCCATAGGACTCCATGGGAATGTGGACCATGGAAGCACCGGCACTGTTAATACCATTGTCATGCTAGTCTGTGCATTTCCCCCTGAACATTGTCAGGGCAGTCCAAACTGTGCTAAGACATTGTTCCCCTACTTCTTGTGTTCACATTGCCCCAGGAAATTCCCATTCTAGTTTCACATGAGTACGCCATTTTCAACAGTGCCGTGCTGCGATTTTCCATTGAGCACATTGGCCTCCTACACTGCCAACAGAAAACAGGTCAGTTTCAGACTACCATGATAAAATTGGCCCATTCCTGTGTCCTACTGCGCCCAGAAATTCATCCTATGCCACTTTCAAAATAAAACCAGACAATTGCACAGTGTTGGTTTTACATTGCCCTCAGAAAGTGCCCTCTGCAGCTTCTGTAATGCCCCGACAACTGCCCCTGCTTCTTTCACAATACCTCCAAGCAGTTGCCCAGTGCCACTTTGACATTGCACCCACATGTATCCCATGCTACTTTCAAATTGCCCCTTGAATTGTCTCCGGTCATTTCCAAAGACTCCCCATGCCACTTTCACATTGCTGCATGACACTTTGACGTGGCCCAATAACACCATTTTGTCCAAAGCCACTTTGGCATTACATCCATTACTGACAGATGCTACTTTCACATCAACCAAGAAATTGCACAGTCTCATTAAGAGATATTCACAGAATTGCCTCATATTGCTGTTGCTTTGTCTCCAGAATTGTCCTGTTTCGCTTCCAAATTGCGCCTTCATTGTCCCACATCAATTAAACAAAACTCCAGAACTGCACAATGCCAAAGTGCCATATGCAGCTGTTCCCTTGCTTCAACACACACATGCGCGCGTGCGCGCGCTCTGTGGCAAAATGACTTCTGCTCTGCAGGAGTACAAGGATGAGCAGTGGCTAAAC
The DNA here is from genome assembly GCF_040938575.1 of Ambystoma mexicanum. Taxonomy (NCBI): domain Eukaryota; kingdom Metazoa; phylum Chordata; class Amphibia; order Caudata; family Ambystomatidae; genus Ambystoma; species Ambystoma mexicanum. Next base: position 75,440,776 of record NC_090936.1, on the reverse strand, counting down.
ACCTCTACTCAGCCCTCACGCTTCCACAAACCAACAGTGATGGCAATCATGAAGGTAAAACACACAGTCGAGAGATATACCTCCCTTGTCTTTTGTTATAATGTGGGCTGAGGGAAGGCCATACTCCTAGAAAGGGTGCGACTGTGAGACTGTAGCAACCCAAGCTGCAATAGTGCACACGTTCCAAAATAAAGGAATGTCCAATCAAGGTTCTATACAAGTCAATTATGCAACTATTAAACACACTATAAAAAACCCAGCCCTGTAGATAAAGACAGAAAATGGAGAACAAATGTGTGTAGGGACTCTGGATACTGGCAAGAATTGCAGTAATGTTACTCAGAAGGATATGTTACTTGAAGAAATAGGTGCACAGGGGCCTTATTCTGTCACTAAGGCCCCACAAATGGACCACAGGGACATGGGCTCTCAATTCCAGTTCTTAGGCGGTTTGATGGGGTCGAACCACGCTTCGAGATGCAATGCTTGTTGGCCAAACCGGGTACGAGTGCAGCGGGTTGCATTGATCCCAGGAGTCAAGTCAGGGTTGAGTTTGTTTGAACAGTGCACTACGCGGTTCTAAGGTGGCATCGAGCAATGCAGGTTGATGGATCAGCAAGGGTGGTTCAACAATATAGCGTGCTTCAAACCGATCACTACCGCTGGTTCGGCTTGACGAGTGATGCGATGACCCAGCAGTTCACTTCAAGCTGTGATGTGAAGTACTGGTGGTTCTAAGTCGTCTGCATGGTGTGCTGGTGCTTTAGCCAGACAGGTGAAGAGACTCTGCTGGGATGGTGAGGCATCAAGTCATTTTGATGACGCAACAGCAGTGGCTTGAAGTTTGAAAGTTAGTGTCAAAGGCAGCACCACACGCCCTGACGGTTCAGAAGTGTCGAACACAGTTTAAATGCATTTTGAAGTGGTTTGAGTGAGGAAAACACAAGACTTGGCTGTGTGGCCCTCTGACAGAAGGGGCTGTAGGGCAAGGTGTGTCCTTGTCAGTATGTGCTCTCCCAGCCTAGAGAGGTTTGCTAGCAGAGCAGTAGGCCTTGGTTCTTAGCAAAGTTATGGTCAATGTGCCCTAGGGATGGGTAGGGAGCAGAGTATTCCTCTGTCTTGAACACCTGCCTTCACCTCTGGCAGAGGGCTTTGGAAAGGATGGCTCTCCCAACAGGGTCCAAATAACTTCTTTGTGTTGTCCTTCAAAAGTGAATCAAAGGGGGAGGGTGACCCTTGCCTCTGAGTGTCCTACCTCTGGGTACTCTGGTACCTTGTTCTGCAGGGCGTGGAGGGGACAAGGAGGAGAGACACGCCCACGGAAAATCAAGATGGAGGAATCCTAGGGGGCGCTGTTGCGCACGAGAGAAAATGACGGCTCTCGTGTAAGCTCCGGCAGTATCCAGGGACATAATGCCAAAAAAAACAACTTGCTGATTCCGGTTTCACGTGAATTTTGCAGTGAACGTGTGGCACCAGCTAAGGATTGCCCACAAGAAATTTGGGACAAAACGGCCAAGTGGTTTTTGAACTGTGAACTCCAGGACTCCAGTGGCAATACTGAACGCAGCCGCCGGCGAGAGAGGGGAGGAGTCCGGCCCGAGAACTTCGCGACGGCGGCGCCAGCTGCCTGATTTACCCGGGCGGGGAAGAGTCGCGGGCGCTCCGTATACCGTCGAGTGCCTGCAGGCCCCCACCACCCTCAACACAGCAGCGTTTCCTGGAAGGGGGGAAACACACCGCCGGCGAGGCCCGCCGCAGGGAAGGTAAGCCGTGCCCGCTCCCCGCGCCGGTTGCCTCCCCCTCCGCTCAGCCCTTGAGCGGCACACAGGCTCCCCACAGGGAATTATAAGAAAGGTGGGAGTGCGGATTGTCTCGACGTCAGCTTGATCCGCTGCAAACATAGACGACGAGGAAGGAGCAATCGGTCCACAACACCATGGGAACGTGAGAGGGCCCGTTGCTCTCTCTGTGAACGGTACACATCCAGGCCTCCACCCCCTCTCGGATTCAGTAGTACCCGGGAGCAGACGGAGGGCTAACGCATACCAGCAAAACGAGCGGACAGTTCATTTGCTTGTACAACGGGGCCCATAGAGGAAGCTAGGGGCGACCACTAAACACTTGCAGGGCAACAGCGCCGTCGCTACGTCCCCCCCCTCCCAGGGCGATCAAGACACTCAAGCAATTAAATATAAGGCCCCCTCGACAGGCAGAGTGGGGATAGCGGACCACTGCGCAGCTACCTTAGCAGCCTGAGTAACGCGGCAAAGTGCAAAGCAGGATCGACAATCATGCCCCCCCCCCCTAGAACGCTGGCGCTGACACCTCCACCTGGGAGCACCACGTAAAAAGACTCCTAGACAACTCTACCCTTATGGGGACACGTGGTGTATCTACATCAAGACATTGATCCGGAGGCCAGAGGCTGACACCACCAACGAAAATCCTCCTCGGAAGCCGCCCAACCGACTAACTACAACAATACAAAGCGTGCCGAAAACCAGATATCACCCTACTCCCTACAACACGAAATACACCCTGGCCCCCCGTGATATATTGCAAAGACAAGACAGTACGAAAGGGGAATCCTGGAATAACCCTTTCAGATATACCCTCCGGATCAGGAACGATGCCCAAGAACTTTGGCCCTAAAAAGAGCAAGGGAACAATAGACAAATATACGACCACGATGCAGAAGGACGCCGAGCTCGAGAGGGAAGAAGAAATGCCCGTACAGGAAAAGCAAACCCCATCGGCCTCCATGATGGATCCTCAGGCTGTCTTTCAAGCTATGCAGCAAGGCTTTGCGGCGCTTAGAGATAAATTAGATGGAATCACAGCGAGTGTTGCAAATATAAAAATGCAACTTGACAAAACGAACTCTCGCATTACCGAAGCAGAAACTAGGATTTCAGGCAATGAGGATTCCTTGGAGGCCCTCAAGAACACGGTGTCCACAATGGCTATTGAACTAGGGACGGTGAAGTCCAAGTGTGAAGATTTGGAAGCAAGGTCGCGAAGAAACAATATCCGCATAATCGGTGTACCTGCGGAGGCAATTAAGGGATCAATGGAGAAAGCTGTGGAGGACCTTCTACGTACACTTTTAGGACACCCGGGTTGGTCACCGATGTTCATTGTGGAGAGGGCGCATAGGGCAACCGAAACCCGGGGCATATCCCTGGCCTATCATAGCACGCCTGATAAACTATAGGGACAGGGACCTGATCCTGAAAACTGCCAGAGAAAAACAGGAGCTAAAATGGGAAGCAAACATAATACGCATCTTTCCAGACTTCACTTTGGCCGTGCAACAGGAAAGGAAGCTCTTCACAGGAGTTAAGAAAATTCTGCGCGAACGGCAGGTGCAGTATGCAATGCTCTACCCTGCCAGGCTTAAGATCCATCATCAAAATAAGTCATATTTTTTCATATTCCCTGAAGAAGCAGCAAACTTTATAGAAACACATCTTCCCCCCAATAATGGACAAACCTGATAGGATGGCGATCTACGTAGTTTGGAGTTCAGATCACCGCAACCACGCTCAAGAAATATAAAGGAACTGCAATGACAAAGGTTTCCTTCCAGGAGGCCGACACCCGGAAAGTCTAAAGACTCATGTTCGAGAGTATACTCAAAACCTCAACCCAAAGACGTTATATTAGTGAGTAACAAGCTAGAACTGGATATAACACTCATAATTAATGTTGGCACAGGCACTGGAGACGCCACAGCCCCCCCTGCAGCGGGTGCTCGTGATGTTGTTGGGACGGGAAGGGGGGAAACTTAATGGCACAGTTGAAGTTCGGGGAACTGTGAGGGAGGGGGGTGGGACTACCTTGGAGGTGTTGGGATTTTGTTATGCAATGAAGGAAGGAAAACGGAAAAACACACAGGTTATGGACACAAAGACATTTGAGTACACAAGAGTAATACATTGGTATGCATATGAGAGCAAACACCCTATAGATAATGGCTAAAACAGGCAAGGATGATATTAATGTACTAAGCTGGAATGTAAGGGGCCTAGGATCTGCTAGGATCTGCAGCTACTGCTGCTGCTACCTGTGATTCTACCTGTGAACTTTGCTGTTAATTGAACCGCCCAATATCCAGCACTACGGCAACCAGAAGGCACTGGTTTGCTTACCTTTTTTTCTGGGCGGAGCTATATAACGAAACTCGTTCCCGGTCTAAGTCCCGCTTTGCCGCTTGAGGACGCTGCTACTGCTGCTGCTACCTGTGATTCTACCTGTGAACTTTGCTGTTAATTGAACCACCCAATATCCAGCACTACGGCAACCAGAAGGTGACTACAGATAGAAACATACTCAGCTATACTCAGCAAATTGGACATTGCTGGACTTTTATATAATACACTTATGTTTTCTTTGTAGGCACTGGTTTGCTTACCTTTTTTTCTGGGCGGAGCTATATAACGAAACTCGCGCGCGCACCGGCGAAGTCCCGGTCTAAGTCCCGCTTTGCCGATTCGCCGCGTTCACCGCGGCAAGCGGCGAAAGCTACTTATATATATTGCCATATATTAATATTGATTGCCTACATTTGGCTACTTACTACCTAATTTAAATTTGATTCCAACTATGAAACGACATTTAAACTCCCTAAAGACTGGTATGCCGACGGTAACTATATTACATAGATCCAATGGCGCCAGTTACTCTAAATCTCCTTCTTCTGTCAACATAAAAAGATCTCGCCTCAGCTCCCCTCCACGTACAAGCATCAGATGTACGAGACAAAGTGAAGCAGAGCTTCTCCATGGAATGGACATTCGCCCTTTTTGTAAGAACCCAAGTCGTGCTGATCACGCAATACTACCAATTGGAAAGCCTGTAGAGATTTCTTTGCAACAACCAGCAACAGAGCTTTTGGATCCGAAAAGCTTCTCACACGGTTATCCTGTGAGTAGCAACACATGTGAAAAAAATCCAATTGACAAAGAAATGTCTGCGGTTTATGTAGGGGAAAGTCGAATTGGTGAGTCCTATAAATCAATCGCAGTCACCGGTCCAACTGTCAATTTTGCTAAAGTAAATGTCTCGCTTACTGATAGTGTTATACTTACGAATGTATTAACTGGTGTTGTGGCACCGCCTCCCGAAGTTTGTAATGTGTCTGTTATAACTGTAAGTGATACATCAATTTCTATGTCATCTGTGGATTCTGTGCCTCAGGATATTCCTGTTATTGACTTGGAGAATAATTCCTCTGCTGCTTTCTCTCACATGAACTCTGAAAATTTATCCAAGTCCCCTGCGTTATTTACGAACGCTAGTTCCGTTGATTCAGTGGCGAATCCTTCCTTTACTGTTCCTACCCCTAGAAGGGCAACTGGAAAAGCCTCCATTGATATGCGTCCCAATGATTCCCGGACTGTAAATACGAGCATAGCTCTTACATCTATGAACAATGCTATCTTAGCTCTGGCCAAGCTCTTCGAAGTTTTGGTTGTAAAGGTGGAGGCACATTCGAATCAGTTTGATCAGATATTTACGAATCAGCTTATAATCTCTAATAGATTAGATCATTTGATTAATGTGAATATACCAACAATTGTCAAACAGTCTGTGTCTACACAGACTCTATCGGCTATCGAACCCACTGTTCAAGAGTTTCAGCCCATACCGTTTATACTGGAGCCTATAGTGGACTCTATGGAAATGGAACTTGAGCCAAAAATTAATACACATAAGATCCCCACATATGCTTTATTTGAGACTAAAAATGTTAAGAATACCAGTACCAAAAATCCGTCTTTAGAAGCACAGACAAAGAAAACAAAAAATATGAAAACGGGATCTCGCCAATCTTCACAAGTCAAAGCTTTCATTAGTAAACTATCAGCTTTAACCACCCCTACTATAGCGGCATCTAAAGCTATCACAAAAAAATATGCGTTACAAAAACAAATAAAAAAAGCAAAAATACAGCCGGCTCTTTCTGATCCAGTTCTAGCATATAGCCCTTTAAATAAATTGATTACTGTGGCAAACCAGCTCTCACAAAGCAATCCTACCGAATTAAGTGTGAGTACATTGACCAATGATGATCATGGTAGGCCCAATTCAATAGCAACTGAACCTACCTGTAAGCCTCCTGCGATTCAGAGCCTAGGGGTCGACGAACAGCGTCGTAAAGAAATACGTAAGGCCGTTGATGAATATCTAGCTTCGAAATCAGTCTCAAAAAATTTAACTTTCCTGCAGGAAGCCCCAGCTGTTGTGCAGACACCTGCGCCTGCAGTTGCATCGATCTTAAAAAAACCAACTTTACCTGATATGTCGGAGGTTCTCCCCACTAATCCTCTTCAACCTACATGGAAGGCGAATTCTACAAAAGCTGTCAGGTCGGAGGTACCTGGGGCCAACCCAGTTTTCTCTGGTGATATGGAAAGCCTTCTACAGGCAACCTTAACTAAATTTTTGGAGGCTTCTACCACTTCTCAAATAGTCCCTACTCCAAATATAGATAATGGTGCATGTAAAAAACCTAATGAACTATCATCATCAGCCAAACAAAAATCCATCGCTGCCCGTTTTAAACGCCCGGCGATTCATTCTTTGACTCTCAGTTGTCAGCCTCTACCTGCTAAACAGTATAACCTAAATCGGGCGTCCGTCTTGTCGATTTTTCGTGAAATCCCGGACCTTGATGACATAGGAACTGTAGACATTGAACTTGTTGAATTTCCAGATGCCTCTAATCAATCTTTAGTAAATCTATGGATCAACTCCAGGGTGGTAGTAAATACTATTTGGGCTGCGAAATCTCAAATTACTGACCTTGGCTTTACATTACTTCCCACCCCAGATGTATTAGATAAGTCTTCTACACGTCTTCTGCCACCCCCAAACCAACAAAGAAGTCGATCCCAAGATCGACCAGTACAGTCTTGCAGTTGTCAATGTCAGTTCAAGCAAGGATAGCATACGACTCTCGCACCATCTAATCTCCATTTTGTTAGTTGGAACTCCAGAGGAAATCGACATTTAATTAATAACCATACTCAGCATGAATTGAACTATGATGTAATTCTGCTCCAAGAATCTTGGCTGACCAGCATTCCTTCCTGGAATAATTATGTCGTCTGTTTAGCTCCTGCAGTCAAACACCGTGTGGGACGCCCAACTTCTGGCCTGCTAACCGCTGTTAAACAATCCTCTGGTTTAAAAATATCCCCGTGGTCCTGTCCGAATGAGTTTATACAAATGTCTAGATTGAATGGAGGGAACCTCATATGTGCTGTCATTAACATCTACTGGAATCCTATGGGTATTTCTGATGATAGTTTCTTTGAATCTCTGGCACATGCATTTGATTTAATCATGTTGGATGGGCATGTTGATTTGATCTATTTAGCAGGGGATTTAAATTTACATTGTTTAGGGCCCTACGTTAAATCCGAACAAAAACGCCTTGACATGTGGTTAACGTTTATTAAATCACGTAATCTTTACATGCTAAATGGAGCCCTTTTACATGATATTCCACCAAGACCGACATGGCATCGGGCCAATAGTTCTGGGATCATCGATTTCACCTATGTCAATGCGAAGATGCTAGATTTGGTCTTAGATTTTTGCATAATAGTATCAAATGCAAGTGATCACAACATTCTGCAGACAACTTGCCGTATCAACAAAATGACCACCAAGTCTCAATCAGTCTATCTTAAAGGGACCCATGAAGTGAATCCGGCTAGAAATCGTTTAAAGTGGTCGGAACACTCCTTAAAAGCTTTTAGATTGTGTTAACATGCCCATCTAACAAGTAATACTATGAGTGATACTTTGTCTGATAATGTTTATTATGACCTAATGCAGCTCTTCTCACCATGTTCTATTAAACACAAACAAAAACAAACACCGCACTTGCACATTCCCAATCATGAAGTCAAACTCAAAAAATCCATAGTCCGGGCTGAGAAAAGAAAGGTCAACAAACTTTCTCCAGAATTACGCCAGGCTGCTCTCTCGCGGATACAAACAAATTACAGAAATTGGGCAAGAGGTATGAAAGCTAAACTGTATCATAATGATGGGAAAAATATGTTAGTACCCTTAGCATCCAAAAATGTGTCCCGATCATGGCACATTATAAATCAAACAACATCAGGTCACCAAGTTGCAATTCAAACAAACGATGTATCAGAGGACACGTGGGTACGTTATTATTCTGATCAATTTACAAGTGCGCAAGCACCTTCATCTGCTTCACTTACAGAGTTTGACACCGCATTCAATATATGCTTAGCTAAAGAAGACATAGAGCAGTTAATTAGACAGGCCAGTAATTCCAGGGCCCCTGGCCCTGACGGCTTATCTAATATGCACCTAAAACAATTCCCGGATATCTGGGCTGACATATTATTTCTCATGTTTGAAACAATTAACAAATCCCAAAAAATTCCCACATCTTGGAGACAGTCGATTCTTATTCCGATTTACAAGAAGGGCGATCGTGCATGCCCGGCAAGTTATAGACCCATCTCATTATTGGATGTCTCGGGAAAGATTTTTTGTCGACTCATTCTACGAGAACTAAATGAGTGGACCAAGAATCACTTGAGACGGGATCCTCTTCAATCGGGCTTTGTCAGTGGTTTAGGAACAATTCCTAACATTATTACCATCAATATGCTGAAAGCCCAATATTTAACTAAGAAACAGACTTTATTCTTTGCATTTATAGATTTCCGGGCAGCATTTGACTCTATAGATCGGATCCTTCTCTTTAATAAATTAAAAGCGTTTGGCTGCCCCAGTTCTATTCTGGCACTAATTGTTCAACTTCACACGGATACTTCTATGCGAGTCCGACTCACACGTGAAGGCCTCCTATCAGCACCTTTTCCGACGTCTGTTGGACTCAAGCAGGGATGTATTTTGGCATCCACTTTGTTCAATTTTTTTATATTAGATTTAGGCTTATCCTTCCGTGGCATTATTGCCGACGCTCCGGAGTTGGGTGGCCAACGCATTCCGTGGATGCTCTATGCAGATGACCTGGTTTTGATCTCACAGACACCAAAGGGTTTGCAGAATTTGCTGACTGCCCTCTCACACTATGCAGACTTAAACCATCTCATAATTAATCTGTCTAAATCTCAGATTATGGTCTGCAAGCCTCATGGTAAATGTAGAACTTATAATGGGCCGTGGTTCCTGCAACAACAAACCATGGAAATTGTTTCGAACTATAAGTGTTTGGGCATTGGCATTCAAAATACTGCCACCAATGTCGCTTTCACACACATCCTAGACACAAAATTGTTGAGTCTTATATCGCAAGCGAAAATTCTTGTATATAAATACGGGAAATTTACGCTGAAACATATTTTGATGTTCTATGAACAAAAGGTAGTACCCATCTTGCTCTATGGTGCGGAGACAAAATTATACTCCAATGACAACTCATGGAATAGACTTGAGGCCACTTTCTGGAAAAAGGTGTTGCGTCTTCCAAACTGCGTACCTCTGCCCATATTAAGATTCGAATTGGGTCTGAACTCGCTGCACAGCAGAGTGAAATGGAGAATGTGTGCTTTTTTTCGGAAAAGCCTGCTTGGAATTACTAATAATAACATTCTGAGTACAGTAGCTCGCCAGTTAACAGGATCCTCTGCTCCTTTCCCTATGAAATGGCGAAACTTGGTAGTAGACACATTAGCTAGAGCTAATATCTCCTTGCAATTCCTTATAGATAACCCAACTGGTGCAAAGAAAAAATTCCTTTGTTGGGATTGGATTATAAATCACGAGTTATGTGCAAATTACAAAGATTTTGCACCTAATCTTTTTGGTCCCAAACGTCTAGGACAAGCGGCTGGCTATTTGCTGAAATGCCCTTCAGCAAATATTCGCAATAAATTTTTACGAATGAGGCTGAATTTGTGGCTGACGAGAGAGATTATGGTCAGGCGCAAAATTATTCATGTGGATTTTAACTTCTGCCGCTTTTGTAAAAATCAATGTGTGAAAGAAACGCTCCAACATCTAATTGTGTCATGTCCACATTTGTATGATATCCATCAAAAACACTGCAAAAATCTTCTGAGATTGTACATGGAGAAGGATGAAAATGAGATTTGGAGTATTTTATTTAAGAGTACCAGATTTTCAGTCATGAAGGCTATTGTGCACTTTTTGGAAAATGTTTTATATGATGAGATACTGTTATAAGTATATTGAATAGACTCATCAATAATTTAAATGTTTCTAAACTTAGAACTTTATAGTAACAATTGGTCTTCTGGCTTTTACGATGGTTATTTTAGTTATCTTGTCTGTCCGTAACGATGATTTTTATCATTTATATGAACTTCTTAGAAATTGTATTATCCATATGTACAAAGTTGTAATTTTTCACTTTTTACATCCATCTCTGTTTATTATGTATTCACTTTGTTACGATATTTAAACTCTCTAAATTTTGAAAAGTTGATGTAATCAGCTATGACAAAATAAAATTTTTTTTTTTTTTTAAAAAAAGGATCTAGGATCAAGAAAAGGAAGATCCTGGCTTACCTCAACAGGCAGGCTGCTAAGATAATCTTCCTGCAAGAGACCCATACGGGCCCCCGACAGGGCGAACAACTGGTGCCGAACTGGGGGACACATCAATACTTCACAAAATACTCCTCCCGGGCGAGAGGGGTTGCGATATTGTTACACAAAACGCTACCGTTTGAATGCATCAAAGCTGAATGTGACCCAGAAGGGAGATATGTTTTGCTCCATGGCAATCTTTGTGATAAAGAAATAGTACTCCTTAATATATATGGTCCGAATATTGACCATCCAAATTTCTACTCCGCAATATTTGAAAAGATGGCGAGTTACCCTACGGCTCGGGTGCTATTTGGAGGGGATTTTAATACAATTCTAGACGTACAACTTGATCGCACAACGACACATTCTAGAACACTGACTAAAGCAGCGAATACAATACTTATGCACATGTCAGACCTGCGCCTAAAAGATGCTTGGAGAACATTATATCCCACCAGAAGAGAATACACGTATTATTCCACTGTCCACGACATGCACTCCAGAATTGACTTTTGGCTAATAGATGGAGACAGCATGGCATGGGTAACGGACTCCCACATACACCCTAGGACCTATTCAGATCACTCCCCGATACAACTGACACTGCGAATACCTGACAAGGTTAGTGGCAGGCCACCATGGAGATTTAAACCTGCAGCCCTAAGAGACCTGGTTTATAAAAACTCAATGGAACAATATATACAAGAATACTTTGACATCAATGAACATTCGGTCGCCAGACAGTCAACACTATGGCAAGCATTTAAAGTATGCATTAGAGGCCAGTCAATATCCACAGAGGGCGGAATTCCCAGAGACATCAGAGGTATGCTAACTAGACTAGAAACACAAATAACAACATTGCAATCCCAGTATGTAACCTCCCTGTCACCCCAACTCACTTCAGAAATAAAAACCAAATTGGAGGAATATATGGAAGCAGCAGAACAAGAGGTCAGATAGTTTGATAGACCTGCTCCGGCGCGTAGATATGGGGAAGGGGAGCGCCCGGGGAAGCTATTAGCTAAAGCGGTGCGTGGAGAGAGAGATCCCACTACTATACCCTGCATATAAATGTCGGATGGCACAATGTCCACAGATCAGAACAATATAGAGGTAACATTCCACACATTCTATAGAGACCTATACTCTCCTCAGTGCACAGTCACAGACGCCGAAATAGAGCATTACCTCTCCCAGATACCAACAACTCTTATAGCTGATGCAGCTAGGGAATCACTGGAAGAACCGATTACAGAGGCTGAAATAATTGAAGCAATAAAGGCACTTCCAAATGGGAAAGCACCAGGCACGGATGGTCTGGGAGCTGAATTTTACAAGGAGTTTAGTCTCTCACTGGCCCCCAGACTACATGCCGTCTGGATGGAAGCATTCGAAATAGGTGAACTCCCCGAAACCACCAGAGAAGCTATAATTACACTGTTGCTTAAACCAGGGAAACCCCCGGGAGAATGTGGGTCATACCGACCGTTATCCCTTATAAACACTGACGCCAAGATCCTAGCGAAGATACTAGCGACCAGACTTACACCATTGATGCCTTACATGATACATGAGGACCAGGCAGGGTTTATAACGGGCAGGTCCACAGCAACAAACATAAGACGATGCCATCAAATCATAACCACAATACCCCCTGAGACCCAGGGTATAGCCGTCTCCCTCGATATGCGGAAAGCATTTGATACTGTCTCATGGCCCTTCATATTCGGAGTACTGAGGAATTACGGGTTCGGCCCCAAACTCATAAAATGGATTCAGATATTATACACGCGACCCCATGCGAAGATAAGAATTAATGGGCCCCTCACAGACATACTGGAATTGCAAGGAGGCACCAGGCAAGGCTGCCCATTGTCCCCACTACTTTTCGCTCTAGTCATAGAACCCTTAGCAGACATTCTTAGATCATGCTATAGCAAATTGGGGATTTGGCTTGAGCGCAAACTACAAATTATAACGCTATATGCAGATGACATCCTACTATATCTAAAGAATCCCGACCACACGTTGGGCAAGGTGCTAGCTGTAGTAGAAAAGTTTGGAGATTACTCAGGATTATGCCTGAACCCCAATAAGTCAGAGATATTTCCGCTCACTGATGATACCATACAACCCCAAAACCTACACAGACTTATATGGAGTCCGGTACACATTGTTTATCTAGGCGCTCATATAGCCAGAACCGCCCAACTCTCCCGCACATTAAACTATAATGTGCTGGCAGAAGCACTGTGTGCCAAGATGAAGCGTTGGAGTGCCCTGCCCATATCCCTGATGGGGAGGATAGCACTGATCAAAATGGTGATATTGCCGAAACTGTTTTATCTCTTTAGTGCGGTTCCGGTATGGGCGGGCCGCGCTTTGTTCTCAAAAATTAACAGCGCCTGCATAACATTTATTTGGGGTGGACACCCTAGACTGAGCTGGAGGGTTTTGACAGACACCTACCCCAGGGCGGACTGATGGCTCCGGACATGGAATTGTACTACCTAGCAGCGCAGGCGCATCATGCAGCGGGTTGGGCCACATGCTTCCTAAACCCTGCCCCCCTCCTCAAGGGAGCGTGAGGCGACGTTGGCCCTACAAATGATAACCAGGCCTACCCCTAAACAATACAACATGATAAACCCATCTAAGGTCACTACTACGGCATGGTCCAAAATCGCTGACATATTTGGTGTCAGTAAGCTATATCACCCGAGCATGCCGATATGGGGTGACCCTCATACACCCTTCTCCATGGAGAGTGAGACTGCAATACATTGGAGTGCTAGAGGCATTACGCAATGGGGACAGTTATTCTTAGAGAAGCGCTTTATCCAGTGGGAGGACATCAAAGATGCGGTGGGGAACACTAATGCGCATAAACAACAATACCAAAGAGTGGCAAACACAGCACATCTACCCAACATTCCCGGAAGAACCTGAAATAAACATGGGATTAGGATATATATACACAGGGGGGATTAAAAAAATTACGGCATCGACTCTCTATAAAACCATAATTCAAACACGCCCGGCGGTACATCACACGGCTAAGGGCAGGTGGGAGCATGACCTGGGGCATCCAATAGAAGACCAGGATTGGTCCCAGATTTGTGCATTGACCAAACTGATATCCTGCAATTCAAGATTCAAACTGATTCACTACAAAATAGTTCATAGGACGCACTACACACCATTAAAGCTCAAGCGAATATACCCCACTTCACCTGGAACCTGTCCAAGGTGCAACTCTGAAAATGCTAATATATTTCATATGTTATGGGATTGTGTGGAACTAAGACAATACTGGTTTGAGGTCTGTGGAGCTCTTGATAGAATGGCAGACCAGCCGGTGGAATGGACACCTCAGATGTGTATGCTTGGGGCAATTGGAAAAATGAACCCGACTTGGCGAAAGCTGCTGAATCTAATCCTACTTGTAGCTAAAAGGGTCATATAAATGAAATGGAAGAACAAAAAACCTCCAACAATGGAGGATTGGAACAGAGACATGATGTGGGTCAACGACACCGAGGAACTGTATATAGACTCAGTAATGCCCCCCTCTAAACCCCGGAAAATATGGGCAAGGTATAAACAATATTTGGCAGAGCTAACTGTTCAAGAAAACCCGAATTTATGAGAACGTTAACATGTATATGTTGTATACTTGCAAATTGAACATTGCAGATGTAAGTGCATAACCTGTGTGTAATGATAAATAAAATATAAAAAAAAAACAATGCTTGACTACCTCCATGGCTGCAGGCTTGCAGTGCTGCAGTGCAGGCAGTATTGGACTGATTACTAGGGTTGTTGAACACTGCTGGTCTGGAGGACTGCAGTCATCATGGTTGCCCTATCAGGATTGCAGGGAGCTGGGGCTGCAGTATTGAGTGACTGTCTACCAACTCCCTCTGCTTGTGCCCACACATGTCACGGTGGTTAGTGTAACCTAACAGCATTAGAAATTAAACACAGCAAACCTTTAGCGCTTTAAGGACATACTAATGCAAGCAGGCGGTAAGCAAATGCCACATAGCATAACATTTGCAGAAATCTATAACTGCGTTTCATTAACATAGATGATGCTCTGCCAACCCATCCATTGCTGTGAACTTACCATTTTTTTCAATGCAATATGTTGTGTATTTTGCACACTGTAAATGCCCTTTCAGTTACTTGGAATTTTGGATATATGCTTGTGAACTTGTATGCTGCATAGAAGCTATTGTTAACACTAACAGTACTCCTTTGTTGTATCCAAGAGTGTTAGTGGAGTGTTTATATTCCTAGATGCATTGAGTATGCTGCTGGACGGTATCTTTCCAATTGTTGCTTGCCACATGCTGTCCATGTCCATCCCTTATAGGAGATTTCACATTGCTGATTTTCATTTCTATCCCTAGGGCAGACACTTCTGAAACTGTCGGTTTGACTTCCAGTACAATCTGACATTACATGATTTACTTGAATTTATTTAACCGTCCATCCATACCCCCTCTCTTTAGTCATCTTTGTCACTAATCATGTTCATGTATTGCTTATTTCCTTCGACCAATACAAAGCATTTCCTTTAAAAAAATTAAAAAAAGATGGAGGAATCCTTCCTCAATCTCACCTGTGCTCACTGACCATCCTAACGCCACCCCTTTTCAAGCCTGCCGCTTCAAAGGCTCTCTGGTGTGTAAACCCCTAGTGTGAGGCAACCCTTTAATATGGAATTACCTCTTTGAAGCCAGGCTCCAAGGAGATCTCCTGTTGTGAGCTACTGGACCTGGCATGGAGAAGTTACCCAACCAGCCAGAGTGTCAACAGTGGCAGGCATCCTGCCTTGTGTTTCATTCAATGGAATGCAGACAGTCAGGTGCCTGTAATCCACCTAACCTCTGATAGCTGGTCTGAGCTCACAAGGGTGGCACTGGTATGCTAGAAAAAAGGTGTGGCTTTTATATGTATGTGAACTATCAACCCACCATACCAAAACCTATGTCTTGCTTCTATTTCCAGATTATCCTGCCACCAGAGTATAGTTTAGCATAATTATTATGGTCTTGCTTCTATTTCCAGATTATCCTGCCACCAGAGGATAGTTTAGCATAGTTATTATGGTTTTGGACCATAGGGACAGACTTAGATGCACACTCCACACTTCAATACCTTTACTGTCACAGCTGCTCCCAAACAGGGCACGTGTGAGCTCTGAACCTACCCTGTGCCATAGGAGAGTAGGAGCTGCATATCAGGATACTAATGCAGCAGCGCACCGGTGTACACTCTGCTTTTCGCATAGGGTTCAAGAAAAGGGCGTCTGTTTAGGAGACCACCCTTTCATAGATGCTTAGGGCATTTGCACTCATACCAGGTGACTGACACACACACACACACACACCTACACACCTACACACCTACACCTACACACACGCCCTAGACATACACACACAGAATGGATCCTTATCTCCTAATGTTCCCCCTAGTATTTCCCTCCTGTCCCTTTCATGCTTCTCCTAGAATCATATATGCACGAAACTTTCCCCAATAAAAGAGGTGTGGTGTGGTGTGGTGTACCTCCTATTCCTCCTCTCTGGAATCATCGATCTATATCACATATTGAAAAGGAACAACAAGTCTCGCATATCATTTTTATTGCAATAATATATCTCCCAACTTTCAGATTTTATTCAAGAAACATATACGTACTTGATTAACATTTTCCTTAAACAGATTGTTTTATAATCAATTATTCACAGTATTGAATTGGCTGTCATTAGTGCATGCATCTTAATCAAAAACATAATATTCACAACTCTCATACTCCTTTCAACCACACCAAAATTATTTCAAATTGAAAATACAATTCCCCCCCAAAAAACATATTAGACACATTGATAGGGTTACAAAGACTAGACTATGTGCCCAGAATCGAGTATAATACTCAACGTAGCTTGGGAGCAAGACACAATTAAATGTCATATTCAATTTCTGTGTCTCTTAAAACACTCCAGTCAATTACCCATTTCCCTCGGACTTGACCTATGCTACTTAAAAAAACAAAGCAAGCCTGCCCAATGGAAAGGTTGCTCGAGCCAACGACATGACCGTATGCAAACATGCACACACCTCTTTATACCTGTGGTCGGGTGCACAGATCCACAAAACACACATAAAGCCTACACTCTGCATGCAAACACACACACACTCCTTTGGGCTGCACCACGGCACGCAGGCATGCCTTGACTGTGCTGAAGGAAGGATCACAGGGTGGCATGTGACTCTTCGCCTGGGCAAGGTTGAAACACCACCCGGAACATGTGGGATGTTGTTAACCAGCACCGGGTGTTTCTCTTAACCCAAGATGCACCGCAGTCCCAAAATGTTTTCATGTTGTGGGGGCTGAGCTCTCTGTGCCCCCAGAAATGTCAGGTATGCATTAGTGTAGCCCCAGATCGTTTCCAGACCTAGAAACACCCCTACTGCCCACAGCCCCACTGATTGGACGGGACTCTTCTCTCCTCTGTTAAATAGAGGTATATGTTCAATTTATTCTCCTAGAGCAGGGGTCTGCAACATTTGGCTCTCCACATATTTCAGACTACAGTTCCCATGATATCTGGCTATTGATTATGCTGGTAAGGAATTATGGGAGTTGTTGTCCAAAACCGTTGGCGAGGTAAAGGTTGAAAACCCACGTCCTAGAGGAAACTGAATCCTTTTCGATTGACCTGGTAATGTACGCAATGAAACTCACATTTCTTTCTGAATTAGCATTTCACATAATCCATGCACACAATGTGCTAACAAAGGCCAAAGCAATGTTTTGTTTCGACATCTCTCAAATCCAAAATAGGGCCGCTTAAATCTAATTGCTTGAAATCAATAGCCGGTGTGTGAGCTCAACTTCCTGGACCCACCAATGGTGGCATATGATTACAGCTGATGCTAATTTGAGTGCCCCGCCCAATTAAAGAAGGGGCGTTTTCTGTATCTAATGCAAGATTCGCAGGATGTTGAGATAAAATGCATTGCTGTAGTTCTCAGGAGCCCTTCCTGTTGCTCAACTAAAATGCAGTGGTTATAAAACCTGTAGCCGGTGTATAATGGATTCCTACTGACAGCGTCGCTTCGTAAATTATTCATGTAGTGAATTGGTGGTTGCAACTTTCTGGCTGAGCGAATTACTCTACGTTCAATTAGAACGCATGGACTGGTCATCATTCTAGCACTAGCAACAGTCATTGCTGTTTCTACGCTTACAGATAGACAGAACGGGTTATTGCTCCTTCATTTTGTTTAAAAAAGTAACCCTATTACTAAATTTTAGCGACAAGAGCATATAGAGCAGGGCTGTCAAAATCCAGGCCTCGAGGGCTGGGATACTGACGGTTTTTAAGGATATGCCTAAATAATATTGATGAGGAGAAATTTGCATACATTTAGAATCATTGCATATAAATTTATCTCATGAATATTAATGAGGGGTATCCCGAAAACTAAATATGGATGCGGCCGCGAGGCCTGGAGTTGGACAACCCTGGTACAGAGGGATCCTCCGCCATCTTGGAATCAGGAGGCACTATCCTGGCAGCCATCTAATCCACAAAACAGAAATTGGAATAAGCTTCTTTTGAGCTAGTTGGTTAATAGCCCATCAATATGTGGCCCTAACACTCTGCTTAAACAGAAGGACACCCTTTCCCTTCATGGTGCTTACTGGCCCTAGAAAGCGCTGTAGCACCGCCTGCCTAAAAAGTCTGATTCACAAACTGCATGGTCCAACGCTGCATAAATACCACAGTCGATCTTCAGCTCATGGTCTCTGGGCACAAACCAACGTTCTGCCCCAAGCTCATGGTAATTTGGTTCCCACTCATCTTGTGATAGGGATATTGAGGTGACTTTACTAAGAATGCTGTCAGGAGAGAGGATCTGGGGGATCCCCAGGTATCACCTCTTGGGGTTACACTCCATAATGGGTGTCTGTCCCTGGCCCAGAAAATCTCCAAGACCTCCCTCCTGGCCTGACACATGGGCATTGTCCCCCACTACACAATCATATTTCACCTTGGAACCCCAAACCAATTATTTCAGCTGCTTATAATCTTTCTGCATTAGCTAATGATGGCCTTCCTTTATTGGCGCTATTTCATTTTTTTAAATGTTATTTATTTACTGTGTAATTTAGTTAAATGTCTTTCATTCTCTTACTCCAAACTTCAAGCCAGACCTGAAACTGACCACACCTTTCCCAAATGTAGCACTGAAATACATATTTGTCATTTCACAGTTCTTCCTAATCATTCCATGCTTTCATGACCCTTGGATAATAATATAATATACATCCCACTTCCCGCCCAGGGAAGCAAAGGGTTAAGTGACCCTGCTCTAAAGTTCATCACTGACTTTTTGATGTCTCACAGTTCATAATAACCTGAAATGTGATTGCTCGCTGTCTCTCTCTCTCTCTCCCTCCCTTATCTCTCTCTCTCTCTCTCTCTCTCTCTCTCTCTCTCTCTTTCTCTCTCTCTATCTCTCACTCACTCTGATATGTGTTCCCAGAAGTGGAATGCCAATGGTCCAATTTAGTAGAATTAACAAGATTAGTTAACTAGATACGTTCAGCAAAATAATGAACACACGTGCTAAAATACAGAAATACATTATTTCTAAAGAAAATAGCAGTGTCTTGGCACAATTCCTGTTGTGCATGGACAATTACCCATTGGTGTTTTAGATTTCTAAGCTTTTCTCTTCTTTTACCATGTCCAGTGGCAGAACACTTTGTAAAACACCACACACAAACACACACACGCACCCGTGATCTTTTGAAAGCTTACACAACAGCCTTTAAAAAGGGGAGATCAAAATTGCACATTTAAAAGACTTCCGGAGTAGTTTATTGTGTTGCTATAGACTACACTTAGGACAATTGGTAAGGGGGTGTTGTGAAGGCGGGGACTGCCACACCATATTTATTTATTTATTTTGCAGTTTGTATAGCGCACCTAACCTGTAGGCACCTGGGCGCTCTAGACACTGTTTACTACACTGAGCCACTATTCTCTGGTTCAATTATCAGCAACTCGAAAACAACAATTGAATGATTAAGAGTGATCAGCCACTGATCGGTGTTTAAGTCTGAAGATGAATTGCTGCTTTTCATCCCTGGCTGCTGGACAGGTGCTCTACTGATGGGAGCAGGTTCTTTCCTTAAGTGGGTCTGACAGCCAATGGTACTTCCCAGGCTAGTGGAATAAGCACCAATTGAAATCGGGCAATATTTTCACAGATAACCTATCCATGAATCGGGCAAGTGTTCTATCAGTAGCAACAGCAAGCACAAAAAAAATAGCCCACCACCACCCCTATAGAGTAAAAATGCCACCTGACCCTGGCACAGCCTTAAACAATTTTGAATAGGAAACAGCCTGTTTTTGGATTTGCTCATGTGACCTAGGAACAAATCCAATATAAATTATACTCTCGTTTATGGGAGGTCAGCTCCTGGAATAGGACCGCGTTTACGACTCACACTGATAGATCTAATGCATTTCTTACCAGGGTTGAGATTCAATTTCGGATACGCGTGGCACTGAGCGGTGCAATTTGCTTGCGGATAATTAAGGCCCTCCTCCGTAACTCTCTTAAGGAATGCAATTGGTTAGAGGGTAAAGGTCAAGAAACACTTATCCGACTCAACGCGCAATGGCAACTAGCGTTTGCAGCTAGATGCGCGCATCAGCTCCGATTGAACAGCACGCAGCAAATACCGTTGTCAATCATCAGTTCACCCAAACACTAACCGTAAATTGGGCCATTGGTTCTTGGAGTTCTTTTTGGCAATGTGGCCTTCAGAAGCACTTTAGCTGTGATCTAATGGCACAGAGATGAAGATAATTGGGCCTCATTACGAGTTCTATGGTAATTCAGAGAAATCTGAGGAATTACTGCCAAACTTGTTTACCGTTACCACTATTTGGCCCCATGGGTTTTACCACAGGGTTACAAGTGGTGCTAGGGAAGTTTTAATCCCATTTTTGGAGTACATACGACTGCATGCATGGGGATTTTGGCAGAATTATCACAAGTGGTAATTCTGCTGGGTAATCGGACAATATTTGACCTACAAGTGATGGATTTACCTCCAGCATGATGCTGGAAGAAAGTCCTCCTGTTCCTGGTCAAATGTGTAGTTTGGCAGGATGGGACTAATGGCAATAAATCCGTTAACGCCCCAAAAAAGTGGTGGTAACGGAATAACAACAATGTGTTTCCTGCACCGCCAAACTTGTAAAGAGGCCACGGTGTGTCTGAATAATCCGGGGACGCCATGAGTAGTAATCTGAATGCAGAGCGACGAGCGGCGGAGAAGATCTTGGGCTGTTTATCGCGAATGTCAGCGTATCGCTGACGATCATCTCTTGTGACAGGCCGACTCCCACTACAGACGCAGGGACTATTTATAACTTTACTCAAGCAAGAACCTCCATAGCTATTTCAGGCGTTCTGTCTGTTTCAGAAATTAGACCTGTAATTCACTTATTGACATGAACAGGAGGCACAGTTTTTGCTATTCTTTGCAAATAGTTTCTGTGCATGACTTAAATGTACAAAAAAAACCTTTCCTTGAAAGCCCCTGAATATAAAATCTATACATGTCCATCGCGCACCTGGTTATGGGCCCGGGTACTGGCACTGGAATACCTGGAGAGCGACGGGTCTGGAAGATGGGGATGCATGTGTGGCAGAGGGTATGGGGGTTGCCGAGGCATGGAGCATGAGTCTATGGTGGTTAGAAAGAAGGCTGTGGGGGATCTGGCATGTGCTAGGCTGCAGTGTGCAGGAGGGTTCATGCATGTAGCGCAAGATGGGACGAGATTCAAACAGTAATTGGGTTCGCACAGGAAGGCTTCCTGGACCAATGGGATTAATCAGGAGCGTTGGGTTTTCAGTGACCTTGGTTTTGTATTTATGATTGTCGGGTGATAGTTGTTCAGTATTCCACATTCTTGTCTCGATTGGGTGCTTGTGGGAAAACCATGTGTGTGCCATTGATGGGCTAGACTCAGGGCTGTCCAGCTCCAGGTCTAAAGGGCTGTATCCATGTTGGGTTTTCAGGATACCCCTCATTAATATTCATGAGATCAAATTGCATACAATGATTCTAAATGTATGCAATTTTTCCTTCATGAATATTAATGAGGGATATCCTGAAAACCCGACATGGATCTGGCCCTCAAGGCCTGGAGTTGCACGACCCTGATAGAGTGACGCGGTAGGGTTTGGGCTTGTGAATACAATGATGTTGCAATAGAAGGGAAATCTTGAAAACCGGCTTACAATGCAGAGGAGGCCTGTTTTGGGATCAAGAGGAAAGTAGTGATCTCCATGCTATGGCCATGCTAGACCCACCCTGGACCTGCGCTCAACGGTTGATGTTGATGTTTCATGTCTGATATGAATTGAGGGTGGGCAAGACCTTCCTGACTGAGTCTGGCCTGAGTGCACGCATTTTCTGCCATTGTGGTCAAGGGGGATCTTGGAATACCGGGCCCCTAATGATTATTGTGTGTTGATACTGATGAAATTGATCAGCCAAAAAAAGCATCATCAACGCAAGCATGATAGCAACAGCCTGTGTTAATCCGAGACTCCGCTGCACCTTGGAATAATGAAAGACCGAGTCAACCTCACAGATATGTGATCTTGTACAATGCAAATGCGGATTGTTTCCCGGGATCTCATGATTCCTTTTGGGATCCTTTATGAATAATTCTGTACATAATTTACATATACTGTTTGAACAGATATGCTCATGACCCTAGAGGGATAATAAGGGGGTTCTGTAGAACACGCTATTTGTCCCATCTCCCCCAGTTAGTCTTATTTAAATACCTAAACCAAATATCCAACAGGATGCCATTAATCAGCATTAATGCATGATTCTGTTAATACGCATGCAACGGGATTCCCGAGCTATATTGCAGGGTCGGATCACCCAATTGTTAAAGATAACAGTAATTTGAATTGTGTCGGTCATGGGAAGAAGGCTCAGCCTGTTGGGATTGTGGTTCAAACTGTAACCTATTCATCTAATATACAGCTGTACAATGCATGCTGCCTTAACATGTTGACATGTCTATGCAAATGTTGTGAACATTGGTCTAAGTGCCTCAAAAGGTTTTGCATTTGTGGAATGCTGACCGAAGAGTGTAATTACTGTTGTTGTCCTTCTATGCGAGAAGTCCTGCAACGTTGAGCTCGCCGGCACATACAATGCTGAGGGATCATGGGAGTCGTAGTCCAAAACATCTTAAGAGCCAAGAGTTGGAGACTAGGTTGCACGGTTATGACGTGTTTGTCTCGTTTCCTCCAAACGATTTGCAATTTTTGTCAAGCAGATAGTGCTCCGGGCAAGTCGGGCAAAGATCAATGGCCAAGGCTACAGGAAGTGACCGGGAGAAGATACAAGGCTTTGCCCAAGAGTCTAGAAGATACGCTAAAAAATCACTGCACATAAGGTAACCCAACAAACAAACTGGCTACTGCACACAGGTCATTGGCGATGATCGGAGGTCAAGTGATTAGATGAAAATGCGTCCTACCAGCAAAACAAACAGACGCTTACTATACAAATTCTCCAGCCTGCACTGCCCACCTGAGCAGTAAACCGAGCTGCAGTAGGGTTTATTTCAGCGGGCATCTATTAAGGCAAAGGGCAGAAAGTTATGTATGGGCACAAGGGCAATATGTGTTTTCACCCATAAATTGATGGGTCGTCTAGAATAATGACCATGCCCAGGCCAGCGCCAGGACATCCAAGCAGGGCTCCCACCAAACACCAGCCAGAGCTAAAAGTAGCTATTGTTATTTTGGGTGGTCATAACTTTATTTCTGTTGGAATGGAATTTTCCATTATGGCACTCGCAGAGGCAGGAGCTGGGCCGCATGGGCAATACATGGTATGTGCACATTATTGAACAGGGTTCCAAGACTTATCCTTGGCCTCAGGCCCGGGTACTGTATCCCTTCAGCCCTAAAATCCCTCCACTGGCTCCTGGCGGCTGCAAGGATCAAATTGAAATCCCTCTGCACCAGTTTATCTACAACTCCCTCTCATCAAATACCTTCCTTACAGATCTTTGCGATCCTCCAGCTCCAACTCTCTGCGTGTCGGGCGCTTTTCTAAGCAGCGAGCTGGTGGCAGATCTCTCTCCTCGACTGGCTCCCTCCTCTGGAACAGCCTCCCCCTTCCTCTCTGTCTTGAGCCGGATCTCCTAAGATTCTGGAAGCTCCTCAAGACTTCTTTTTCACCTCCTCCTTCCCCTCTCACTCCCTGGCTAATACCCCACAGTTGCTGAGATTAGTGACCTGGGACCATGTGTCCCGTTGGGTCGCGGCCTTCCGCCCAATCGCCCTCAGCCTTCCAGCCCATCCCAGCACTTGCCTTCAGGCACCCACTGGCTTGTGCTCTCACAGGCCTGCATTTACTATTGGCAGGCGATCACCCTGTGCCAAGTGATCTCTGCCAGTCACTTACTGCTGCACGTAACGGACTCCTTGGCACTTCCCTTCCGAGCCCTTACCACCTTCCCTACCGCTTCTCTCTCTCTCCCTGCACTTGCACGTTCTGAATGCTCACAAGACTGAGTAGGACCGCCCCTCTCCTGTTCATCAGTTCTTTCTATTTGCCGTTGTTCCCATGTTCCCCCCTTTTGCTTTGTTGGCGCTCTGAAACACAATGGGCCTCATTACGACCTCGGCGGTAGCCATGCCGCTATTGGCAGCATGGCTGCTGCCGAAATCGCCTCCGGGTCCGGGTTCCCAGAATGAGGAATTACCGGGCCATTCCGAGTTCGGAGGGCCCGGTAATTCCTCCCTCCAAGGACCCGGACCGTCCCCATTCCCATTTCAGCCCCCATAGTGCTGAATGGGAATGGGAGAGGGCGCAAACAACGGGCTGATTACGAGTTGGCCCGTTGTTTGCTCCCTCTTCCCCTGGTTTTACCAGGCGTGCTTACCGTGACCCGCGAGGGGACCTTGTAATGTGGCGGACCGGGTTTAACGGGTCCGCATCCTTTTGCCGCTCCCGTTAACCCGTTCCGCCAGGGTCGTAATGGGGCCCAATGTCTTGACGTATAAGCGCCTTATAAACGCACGGTAAATAAATAAATAAATACATATGCAGTTCATCCGCCAGCCCAACTGGGAGAGGTAGAGAATGGAGACCACCCACGAGGCAGATTACATTTTGATTACTTTTTAGGGGAAGATACAGATGAATTCTACTAAATCTTGCGTTCATGAGTGGTGCCCAAAGCTAGGTCTACTGCACATGCTCGGAGCCCATGTGTGCCAACAGATCGCCATCATTTGTGAAACCTATCTCCACACCCATTTTTACGACATGCCTTAGGACGCAACGAGAGTGGATGCAGTCACGGGTAGCACTCGACATATGGGTTGTGCCCAGGGGTGGACTGGCCTATAGGGAACTCTTGAGATTTCCTGCTAGGTCTATGCACCCTGGGCCTCTTTTGTGTGGTAACCTATATTATTTCCA
Organism: Ambystoma mexicanum; assembly: GCF_040938575.1. Lineage (NCBI taxonomy): Eukaryota > Metazoa > Chordata > Amphibia > Caudata > Ambystomatidae > Ambystoma > Ambystoma mexicanum. The sequence continues at coordinate 75,415,629 of NC_090936.1, read as the reverse complement.
AATGTTCTCATAGGAAAAAGGTTGGGCTTGCTGAAAATGTGTAATATGGGGCCACTTTTAACATTATTTCCAGGGCCTCTTCTGGTTCTGAGTCCACCCCTGGGTGTGCACCTGCACAACATGGGGGCGATTTGATGGGACGACGGCCACTCTGACACGGTGTGATCCGCACCATGCAATGTGATTGCAAATGTGACGTCGCTGCCATCACCTTGGTAGTCCACACTTTGCCCTTGCTCCCGCCACACTTGAGGATGGGGCATATGTTACGGGTATACAAAGATTCCATCGCAGGTTATTCCATCGAGGCAGCATTCTCCCAATTTTTTCCACTGCATTCTTCTACAAATGTATTTCGGGAGGGTGGGGAGGGGGTTAGGGTAATACTAAAGGGGGAGGACTTAGATGGGGTGGCCTCTGGGGGGAGTCTCCCCCTGCATCCATTTGCTGTAAAATGTCCTATAAAAAATGAGGAAATCTCCCTCGATGAAATAAAACGGATGAAATCACATGCAACCAGATCTTCGTATGAGCCGATCGATTTCATAATCACCGAAGCCGTCTATGCAAAGACATGTGTCAGAATCCCACTGACTGTATGGGACCTTAATCTAATAATCTATATGGGAATTGTTTGCATATATCGGTTCTGTTAGGAATTATCTAAACAAGGCAGGAATGGCACACAAGGGGCAGTTATGGCCCACATTCCTTTGTTCGGGCAGGGCCAATAACTGTCACTTATTACTCGGGAAGATAGCTCAGGGGCAACGCGCTCCCCTTGGAAGCAAGATGACATGGAGCAACACGGGTTCGATCCCCGGGTCCGTGCTTAGAAACCTCTGGGTATTAAGCATGTTATAAATAACCTATCATATTATAACCCCTTGGCAGAGAAGCAGCAATTAAATGAAGCTATTGCACATCAAAGAGTTAAAACCCAAGCCTCCCATGAAACATGATTTTACATTAAGCTTTCCCAGCACCTTGCACATTTCTAGGTCAAAGCAGCAGGGCAGCAGGGGAGCGTTGGCATGTCACTAGCCATGATAAATGAACTTCATATATCAAGCCATTGCAGGTTCTTAAGACGTCCAGACAGAGGATGGCTCCAAGGAGCACAGAGGGCAGCAGGTGGGGGATCCCAGCAATAGGCAGCAATATCTGGAAGGGCAGCTCACCCCTTACCAGGCTGCCCTGGGCAATTAATAACCACACCACCTGGCAGGGCACCGGGGCACCCTGGCCGGCTAATGCAGGGTCGCGGCTGCGTGAGAAAATGAAAGGTGATGTCTGCAGGTCGACTCCTTATGCACAAAACCTCAAGATGCCACATTCCTTTATTTTATTTATTTATTTAATCCTTTTTTTTTAATAATACGCTTAAAACCCGAGTTCGGTTCCAGGATTCGAACCTCTGTTGCTCTGTGCGCTCTTGCTTCCAAACCCAGCACGTTGCCCTTGTTCTATCTTACGATTGTTAGGGTATTGTTTATTAATATATAGCACCTACACACAGGCAAGTGTTTCAAAGTGCTCAAGGGTAGTGGGGACATGGGGGAAAAAACAAACAGTCGCTCAGAGTCCTTGAAATTCTGAGAGGATAGTAGTCTGCACAGGCAGAGTGAGTGCGTAAAAATACATTTAACAGTTTGGGGGAAAGCAAATAGGCCTGACAGCGATTCTGCAGTTTTATAAGTGCAGTTAATGGGTGAAGACAAGGGAGACAGACAGACCATGTTCAGGCGCGGTGGGGGGGGAGGGGGAGTTCAAGTGCACCCGCTCGGTTCAGACCGGGGAAGGGTTATGCCACTACTAGCAGGTGCGTTAAGAGCACCAGGGACCATGGGTTGCTGCGCCCTCCATCTTTGTTATCGGTGCACTAGCAGCCAGTTGGTGGAAACTTGTAAAAAGGCCTGTGCTTGTGGTGCCTATTGTGTGTATCCAGAGAGAATTGTTATAGTTTCCACTCATTCGACGCATGTGCAATTTCTTATGGAGGGAGTTACCCCATTGTCTTTTTTTGCGTTTGAAAATAGTAGTTCCACAAGGTTTGTGCTTTTAATTTTTTCCAATCTTTTATTGTCTCGAATTCATGATGATGTAATCCCAGCATAAGAAATTGCACACGCGCCAAATGAGTGGAAACTATAACTATTCTCTCTGGATCCAGTACTAGCAGGGCCAACCTGCCTATATGGCAATGTCGGCATCAGTCCAATACACAAGCCAGCACTGGTCACCATTGCAAGCTGGCAACATTATTTGCTTCTACTCTACAATGCATTGCTGCTTTTTGCAAGAAATATTAAGAGGACATCCCCCAGTTTTTACGCCATTACGTTTCTTTTTCTAGTACGTATTTGGCCCTCATCTTCTAAAATTCTTTGCGGTTTCCAAACCATCCAAGGCACTAGTCATAAAGGAGAGGAAGTATTAGCTTGGGACTGGAGAGCACGATGGCATTCTGACCCCAATGAAATGACAGATGTCAAAGACACGTTCTCCTCACATCCAAAACGTGAGGTTGTCCGAATGAGAAAATACGGTTCTTGGTTTTGATCATTGGTTGTTCTTATGCTCCAAAGATGCTCTTTGATTTTATGCAAAGCAGCCAGTAACCATCAGTGTGCTATTTTCCTTTACTCTTTCGCAAAGTGGTATTTCGAAAGAGCACAATAGAAGTGTTCCAGGCTGCCCATCTTGAAATGATAACTTTCTATCAGAAATAAATGTATATTATTCTGTGTTTGGATAAAGTAAGGCAAATATAATGTTGGTAATATGAATATACTGATCACCCCTGCGTTCAGGGGCAGACAGGGGAAGGTAGTCTCCCGAGACTCGAGAGGGCTCAGGGATGTTACCGCCCCTCTCCGCCCCTGTACACAGGTATGTCTGCTATTGGCGTCCTGTGACTTTTTTTCTGGGATTCAAATTCTTTTTTTTAATAGGATTTTCAATAAACATGCATAGTCAATTTTCCCTAAACTAAACTATAAAACAAGATGGTGGCCACTAAAGAAAAGAGCGAAGGGAGTAAATGCCGACACAATTTTCCTGGTCATGGCCAGCAGAGGGCGCAAGGAGGAGGAAGAGGTGGCACTTAGTCCGGAGAGTTAAGTGGGGTAAAGTGTGAGACAGTGGTAGGGGGAGGAAAGGATGCAGTGAGAGAAGGGGAGTGCAGGGCGGGATCCGTGGCTTACTGGGAAAATTGCAGACATGCGCTGTGGACCACGAGGGAATGCAGGTAGTCACTGCTGGGTCACACCTGCATTCCATGCCTCCTGACTGACTCATCCCGATTGTTAATACAATATTTATTAGAAGTAATCATTAAAAATGAACACTATAAAATTAAAATAGATAGTTTACAATGTTGGTACAATTAATAATTCAATTTTTTTAAATAGTTTCTGTGCTGAAAAAAAAAACCCATTCCGTCTCTCAAAATGTCCTTCCCTCTTTGAAATTATCACACTTAGATTAAAAGTATTTATCTTTTTATTCTATGAGAACCAATGCAGTGTTTAATTTTGCAAGCAGGTTTACTAGTATTGGTGTACCCCAACCTGAAACAAAATAAAGCTGATTACAAGACTATCCCACATTTCTTTACGGATGTCTGATATAATATTCTATTGTCCAGATTCCTTATTTGTGCCAGTCTATGGACAATTGAGCTGATGGAGGAACATTCACTCTGAAACTCACTCAACTTTTGTATGTGTAAACTTAGAAAGTGCAAAACAAATATCCAATGAAGAATCGTGTAATTTTTAATTAACATGTGCTTTAAGTAATGAGTGATTTTTGAAAGAATAAGAGATACAAAATCACATTGTTTCATCTGAGTGGAATCTCGAAAGTTATTAAGGCAAAACAAATTATCACAAATCAAATTCTGTATCAAAAACTGTGGAACATAAAACATAACACACATAAATGCCTAATTTCTCACATTGATGAAAATGCTTTTCAGTGTACCAAGTGTCACCAAGTATCCATTTCCTGCTTAAAAAATGACATGAAGTCCTGAGGTTACAACAATAAACAGGACTGTTCCAATATATGAAGTGTCCATTAGTAGTTTGAGGATTTTCTAAGTTGTCCTCTTTTATCCTAAAGCTGTATTAGGCCTATGTCTGGGTCTTTTGGTAAAAGATATCTTTCCCTACGTGGTGTTGGTTGGCAAACCAGACTCTTCACGTTTCGGCGGTCAACAAAATTGTTGGGGCCGCCTTCATCAGGGCGTCAATATGGAGACCCTGACGAGACTTGGATCCCAAGGGTCGGGTCGCATCTGGAGCGGAGAACAAAGCAGTCCTTGAAGAAAATCACTATACGGTTACTGCACCATGGCGTCTTGTGTGTGTGCCAGACATCTGGTCTAATCGTGTACTGGCACCCCCTGATGCTTCCTGTTGATGTGGAGGCCCGTGACTGATAGTTGTCGAGTCAATCTTGGTGGATGGACGTAATGTAGTGTCACCTCTTCGTAATATGAGAGGTAGATGGAGCAATCATCAACATCTGTGGGTCAGAGTTCCGAGGTTCATACTGGATGGTTTGGACTCAGAGTCGTAAAAGGTCTTGCAATCTCTGTTCCGATTTTCTTCAGAGTCCAAAGTCCAAACTTCTTGTTAGCGTTGGAAAAATTCTAGCAGCCTCACAGCCACAGACAGCCCTTATCCAAACAGGGCTAACATTTTTGCAAGCAGGCCACTGATAGATTGGTATTGCTGCGGAGGCCAGGCATTTGCTAGCGTGCACACAAACACTAATAACGAACAAAAAACAAACAAATAATTGAAAATCTCTAATGCAATTGTAGATCCTCCAGCCTGGTCCTCTAGTCTCTTACAAGGTCTACCCGAATACGAGTACCCATGACAGAGCATATCTGCCCCCCCTCGCCCCCACTTATATGGACAATGCTCCCTCAATGTGATGGTGACATTCCTGCAGGACACAGGTGACGACAATGCATGCTAACGAATACCAGGCCAGTTCCCGTCGCAAGGGAAGCATATTCCGCTGCACGCACTGCCCTTTTCAAGATGGTTTTGTATTTTTTTCTGGTTGCGCTGTTTTCAAGAACGTTGGTGCATCCCGATCAAGAGTGCACCTCACAACACGACTCCCGCCCACAGAGAGACAGCGAAAGAGAGTGCAGAGTACTCTCTGCGTACGATACACTGCAGAAAACTAGCTTGGAATTACATAATTTTGATACTAATGGCTTACCATATGGGATGTTGAGAATGCTCGAAATCGGAAGACCCTAGCATAGGCGTGACTTATGAGAATAGCAGTGAAGGAAGCCACTCTTGTGTCGCCCTATAACCTTTCAGTCAAACAACCAAGGTCATTGCTGCTGATGATATTATAGGCCTGGCCCAGGCCAGGCACTGACAGTTTGTGTCAGTGCTTAATTTGTAAGAAAATAAGTGTCAGGGCCCACATCCTTTCTACACTGTGGCTGTCCAGTTCCCCACCAATGCTGCCACCACCCACAGCTGCTCCCCACAGTATAGACACATTTGAGCTTAAGCTACAGCTTGCACCTGCTCTTTGGGGTTGAGGGATGCTGTGTCTATCACCACTTCATAATCAGTCTTAGTCTGAGACAATAAGTGCTGGGGCTCAGAAATAAGTACCAGGGCTGAGCTCTAGCAAAGACCCCAAAGATTAAGCACTGGGTGGCGTTACAGCTGCATGAGCAGGGATGGTCACACATTGCAGTGTCCCTGCAGCTCCGTGGAATATTTTAGCACATTCTAATTATCAAGTACAATTCTGCTCAGAAGTACTATTCAGGAGTGCTGGCAAGGCCATGCAAACAGCTGAGTTCATCTTGCCCAGAAGATTGTGTGAGTATTTGCCAAGCAGAGGCTGCCACCTAGACTGCGAGGCCTGGGCATTGAAGACCCAGTGGCTGACACTTTGGCCGCTGTGTAGTGGCATCATTGGTGACCGTTAGCACCCAGAGTGGAACAAGCCATCTTACAAAGTGCAAAAATGAGGATGAGAAAATGGGCGACCCTTCCCTAACCCCCCTACACCCCCACCCAAAGGGCAAGGCCAAAGTACAGACTTTCAAAACAGGTAGAACCATTAAATTAAATAAATATTATTACACCCTATAACTCTACCCTGTGCTGTACAGCTCTGTATTGCTTCAGAGCTAGTTCTGCTCAATATATCAGTATGTGTACCTTTCATCAGTGGTCGAAGTGAGTGGGAACCGTCATGAACCGTGTTCCACCACTTAGATTTTTCTTTACTGTTAACAGTTCCACTACTTTTCACCATTGCGGAACTGTTCTTTGTGAAGGTAAAGCACGCTTCCCCACTTTGCCAACGGATGTCAGTTGCAGCTAAACTGAAATCTGTTTCAAATCAATTGGCTGTCAACCAGCATGACTGCAACCCTGGAGAAATGTGTTGCACGTTGCTCCATTCCTTCCTTCTCTGTCCCCGCCGGAGTCACAGTTCCACTACTTTTTGGTACACTTCTATCACTGGCTTTAACCTCATATTACTAAAGAGCAATAGGGAACGAGACCGACAGTCACTTAGACAGGACATGAGACCCCCAGGCACACTCTCCCGCACGTGCCGTTACTGGCCCAAAGAAATGAATTGTTTTCTTGGAACCCTCCAATCCCTTTCTCCAGACTAGCCTTCCTGTTTATAGTTCATGTGTATTCATCACATTCTGCATGCTGTGGGGTGATCTATTCATTACATGTCAAACTCCTACCCAAGATGTCATTGTTTCAGAGCTTTCGGATGTGGGTGGGATTGATAGAGTGTCGCAAATTCAATACAACAATCCCACACAGACTACAAATCCCCAGCCACTTACAGTAATGTCAGGCGTAGCTTGTAGATGGCCATGTGGGGCTGTCGATGTGAAGGGGACCAAGTAGGACCTAAAACGAGGAGAATTGTGAATGTTCTATGAGAGAATCGCAACTAATGACAGTCTATGTATTGGGTGACCCTCAGGATATGACGTCTCGGAAGGATAGCTCAGGGGCAACATGCTTGTCTTGGAAACAAGACAAAGTGGAGCCACCCAGGTTCGATCCCTGGGTCCGCGCCAAGTTATAAATAACCAATTACACAGGTTTCAAATGCTGCACGGTCTAGGGCAGCTGTGCAGCGGGAGGTAGAATGCCCAGAGATGCTCCTGTCCATCATGTTGACACAGTATCATTTGTATTGATATGTTACACACAAACAGGCCAGCAGTCAGGCCAGCAGTCACCAAAAGAGCAATGTCACGCATCAAGTGCATAGAAGCCATCCTGATGTGTCTTGTCGACTTTTCAAACTTGCTTCCGGCAATGTGAGCAGCTAGTGAGACAAGGCTCTGTAGTGCGTAAATCACTGAACGTAGAGACATCTGTGAAGTTATCCAGGTGGTTGAGCTTTCGTTAGTGCATAGGTTTGCAACCTTTGGTTCGCCAGATATTTTGGACTACGTCTCCCATCAGCCCGAGCCCATCTGGCCAATGAAGAAGAACCATGGAGCCGTAGACCAAGGCCTCGTCAGAGCAGGGGAGGAAAGATAGCTCAGGGGCAACTCGTTTGTCTTGGAAGCAAGACAAAGCGGCGCAACACAGGTACGTATCCCGATCCCACGCTTAGAAACCACTCGCTGGTATTAAGCGCGTTATAAATGAACAATAAAATAACTAAAATAAAATTAGTTGGATAATCCTGCTATGTATCACTTCATTCAGTTTGCATCCACTAATCACAGCAGGGAATCCGGAGAACCAACCCGTCGACTAATCTCAGAGACACTGAGCACTTCATTTAGGGAATACCCAGCCTTGGTACTCCACTACCCCCAGATAAACTGGGTGCACACAGCTCACCAGCCATTTGGCACCACAAATGCATCCCTGCTTTCGCTCGGGACCGCTTGTGTGCGTATATCTGCTAAGCAGAGTCCAGATGTTAAGCTTTTGTCCCTTTTATATAGTACACGAAGATCAAAATGGCGGAAGCCCTGCCGTAATAGACGGGGTATTAGGCAGCTCTGTGTAGCGCCGCGATTTCTCAAGGAATATACATCAATCTAAAGCGTATGTGATCGCGTAATCAATAGTTATCGCTTCGTCTATGAGAAAGCGATTTTAGGCCTGATTATCAATTTTATGGTCAGATTTTAAGCCATTTGCCTGATGATTTAGGATTATTACTAATGATTTGAAATAGTTGTGATTGTGACTTATTATTATTGAGAAGCGAAATGCGCACTTGTTCATATGGATAGCTCAGGTGCAATGCGCTCGCCTTCGAAGAAAGACGAAGTGGACCAACACAGGTTCGATATCCGGGTCCGTGCTTAGAAACCTCTGGGTATTAAGTGCATTATAAATGACCAATTATAAGTCTCTTTGAAATGTAAAATTAGATGTTCAATTCTGTGAAATGTACTTAATTGATTTTGCTTTGTTTTTTTTAGGCATTTGTATTTGATAATGGAATATTGTTTTTTATTGGTGTTTACCCATTAATTATTAATTGTTGGGATTGCCCAATACAGTCTATATTGAAAGCATGAAACATATGTGGGATTTACGTGCATTGTAAAATAAAGTAATTTGGCATTGGACCATCACAGGTGCTGAATTATTTTGAAACTGCCTTTCTACATTGTATATGTCACCGCAGGTAATTGTAATTGGTTATTTATAACACAAATAATACCCAGAGGTTTCTAAGCACAGACCCAGGGATCGAACCCATGTTGCTCCGCATCGTCTTGCTTCCAAGGAGAGCGTGTTGCCCCTCAGCTATCCTCCCGGTGTGACGATTTCACTGTACACATTGTTATTGCTAGATTATGGTTGAACTTGTTAATATTACTCTCTTCCTTGAACAGCTGACCTGCGTATCCTCTCATGATGGGTATTTCTAATGTATCTTGTCATTCAATCACCAATTCGAAAATCAATGGATACATAATTCTATTTTCCTTACAGCATATCTGGGAATCCAAGATGGCCACCAGCTGGCAAGAGCAACCAAAATTGACAGAACTTGGGATGGGCAATGAAACCCGAAGAAATGTCAGAATGTTCATGTATGTGAGTATTGCACATTGTGCTTTACATATGAACTTCATGAAGTAGCGGCATAGCCCTTCTCTGTTTCTGCCATTCAGCCCTACTCTACAATTTATGGCCTGGGAAGCTCACGTAGGACAGGTTGGCACCTTGTTCAAAATCCCATCTTCATCATGGCAACTCTTTGCACGCTGGTATTACTGAATATCTTTTGAGCCATCATCAAGATGCCCAAAATGCAGCCATTTGGCTCATTTTCAGACCCCTCAAAAAACCCTTGATTCCTCTGTCCAACAATCTTTATACTGCCTACTTTTTACCAATCTATTATGTTTAAGATGCCATGTGCCTCATTCCGAGTATGGAGGTAATCATGGTGCTATTTGCGCCATGACTACCTCCCATACTGGTACCGAGTCCGCCCTGGTTCAATGGGGACTTACCGGTCCATTCCGACCTTGGAGGGACCGGCAAGTCCCCATTGAAAAAACCATTCCCCATTCCCATTTCAGCCCACATAGAGCTCACTGGGAATGGGGAAGTAGCTAATAACGGTACCGCAATTTGTGGTACCGTTATTAGCTCTCTGGTCCCTTAGTGTGTCCCGCTAAGGGCGCCTAGTAAAACCAGGCGCCCATTGCGGGACCCGCTAAGGGACCTTGTAGTAGGGCGCAAAGGGATTACTGGTACCAATGTCCTTAACAGTGCCCGGTTTCCCTGTGCGCCCTACTCGGAATGAGGCCCCATGTCTACATGTTTAACACTCAGTTGTATTCATGGCTTAGCCCTGCAGTATCTTATGTGCAGGATGCAAGATTGGCAGCCTCCTAGACGTCATGATTGCAACGATAGTCCTAGGACCGCGTTTATGGATCGCTTTCTCCTAGAACTTGGGCTGATTTCATTGCTCTGTGTTTTTGGGGAAAAACTGAAAAGGCTTCTTTTTCAATAACTTCCTCCCCTCTCTTCATTTGATATCTGTTCATTCCAGCTGCGCCCAGATGCAAGATTCCCTGCCAGGAACCCACCGCCTATGCGTATTTACATTTAATATGAAGATCAAATTGCCCATTGAGCTTTTTTTTTATAAAAGATGCCCAATCTACCTTCGAAATAATGGCCAAGGATGCCAGACAAGAAGACCATATAGGTCAGATGGCTTCAAGAGGAGAATATCTCATCCTGGCTACATTATGGCAATATCAATCACCAACATTGGTGTGTCCCCCCCCCCCCAAGTCTGAAACCCCCAACAAATCCAGATTCAATCATTCAGAACCCTAATGAACCTGATAAGATCAAGCCAGCCTCATATTACCTCGTGGTGGAGTACGAAGATCATGCAAATCAGCACATCGAGACCGTTATTGACATCCCCTCAGCTAATCAGAATGTTTAGAGTGCAGTCAATAACTAAAAGGTTTCAAAAAAGGTAGCAGGCGCTCCTCTCCAGAAAGAACAAGGCATGATAACCTATTCTGAGATGAGAGTTTGCAGCACACGCTTTTTGCTCACTGTGCCTTTCACAGATGGGAATATCCATTTGCATATCAGTCTTTGTCCCGCCCACATGGGCAGTCCAGCACCGAAATACTATGGCAATTCCGCTCTGAACAAGAGTACCAACAGCAACCCCATACACGTGTTTCAGCCTTGTTGGGCATCATCATTGAGGTGAAGCTGCGCCTCTCTAAGCACAGTGAGCAGGGAGTCCACGTCTGGTTGCCCCCAGGTAACCTAGGGTGACCAACCCCAAGTTCCTTCAAAGAATTCAACAAAGGTAGCAGGCGCCCCTCTCTCGGAAGAACAAGGCATGATATCCTTTTCATTGGTTGTTAACCACATTGAGAGTTCGCAGCCATCTGCTTTTTGCTCACTGTACCTTTCACAGATGGGAAATATCCATTTGCATATCAGTCTGTGTCCCGCCCACATGGGCAGTCCAGCACCGAAATGCTATGGCAATTCCTCTCTGAACAAGAGTACCAACAGCAACCCCATACACGTGTTTCAGCCTTGTTAGGCCTCATCAGTGAGGTGAAGCTGTGCCTCTCTGAGCACAATGAGCAGGGAGTCCACGTCTGGTTGCCCCCAGGTAACTTAGGGTGACCAACCCCAAGTTCCTTGCAAATATTTCAAAAAAGGTAGCAGGCGCTCCTCTCCAGAAAGAACAACAAGTCTGAAACACGTGTATGGGGTTGCTGTTGGTACTCTTGTTCAGAGAGGAATTGCCATAGCATTTCGGTGCTGGACTGCCCATGTGGGTGGGACAAAGACTGATATGCAAATGGACATTTCCCATCTGTGAAAGGTACAGTGAGCAAAAAGCGTGTGCTGCAAACTCTCATCTCAGAACAGGTTATCATGCCATGTTCTTTCTGGAGAGGAGCGCCTGCTACCTTTTTTTGAAATAACTAAAAGGTATTGACTGTATTCTGAACAGTCTGTCTTCGGAAGCAGCCTGGGAAACAATGCAATTTCTAGGCAATATTATTTTCAACAAGACACTTCCTCTCTGGAAGAATCTTTTTTTTTTGTTGCTACAATGTGATATTTAAAACACGAAAGAGAAACCTTAGACATTGGAAAATGGTTTCACTTTGTTGTACAGAAACAGTTTACTTTAACATAACACCTGATGTATGCTCCTGTTAAACCTGTTCCAGTTCAACCAAGTTGCAGTTAAAATGCTTAACTTAAGAAGATAACCATGTTATTTAAATACTACAAAATAAAACCACTTTTATTTACTTTACTACTTATGTGTTTACTCACTCTCACAGTGACATTTTCTACTTCTCCACCAAAACTCTTAAAATGTTTAGTCAGTGTCACAATGTGCTAATAGCCTTATAGACCTTGGGAGGGGTCATTATCGCTTAGGATAATGACCACTCTCAAGCTTATGGCCCTCGGCCAACCCACTAAATCCCATCACAAGCACACATCTGGCAATGATCAATCCATCAGGCAAAACTCAGGCAGACAAAGTTCAGTGAAAATGCCATCATTGAATGAGGTGCACTCCTGTGGCACTCATAACATCAACACTCCTCTAGATCGCTTAACCTTGCATCGCCAAAGAAGAGTGTAAAGAGTGCTTGACGAGGCCTTTCCCATTGGAATCATGGGCATTGAGACCACATGCCCACCCCAAGTACCATACCCCAGTGGGCAAAAGAATGACCTTGCCATCACACTGGTACTGCCCATCCACTGTCCTTTCAACATGCTGCCCCTCCTCAGAACTCCTCAGGGTATGACGTCCAATCATCAACAGTGTTTTTTTTCGCTGGTGTTTTTCCGAAATAATGTTGCTGAATAAACACATCAAAATGTTTTGAGGCGGGTGGGGGGAAATGGCATATAAAGGGTTGGGGGGTCAGGAACAGTAGAACATAGTTGGGGGAGGGGAGGCTTGAGGAGGGAACCCCCAAAAATAAAAAATAAAAATGTTGATTAGATTTTTAGCAACATTTTCTCAGAAAAACACCCGTTCTAAAAAATGGTTGTCGATGATTTGACATAGAACCCTCCTCAGATGGGTGATGCTGCTGAAGTTATGATCTTTGATGGCACTTAAGCCCTGTAGAATTCCTGGTTTTGACCCACATCTATGGGAACATGTCCACACTAGTAAAAGTGGTTTAACAATCTTGGTTTTAAATTTGATACCTGTATGACCCTGATACTACAAGTTACCTCGATGGCTCCATGACATTTCTTTCAGCTTTAGCAAATGTTTGCTTTCTTTTCATCGCAACCTGAGCGAATCTGGCTCGCTTCAGTTATGCCACTACCCTATTTTTGGGATTGCCCGAGTGCTGGCGGGTGTGGCAGAATTAAGGCTGCCTAGCTACTTTTTGACCTTCCCCCTTCAGCGCACATTCCGCCCCTACACTGCTTGGCTGCCAAGTAAACAATGAATTGCTTTTAAAACCTTATAAATGATTTACTGGTTCTGTGTAGTTACATTGCCAGTTATTCATTCGATGAGTTTTTTTACCGAATTTTTTTTTATTTTTAAACTCATCGAACATTTTTTTTATACTTGGGCGAATCCCTCAAACCCCTTCCTCTCCTATTATTTATTCCATATTCCCCACCTCTGTACCCATTATATTCCCTTACCCACCCACCCATAGTTTTAGATGAGTTTTTTCATTTAAAATGTTTTGACGATGTAACAACGTTGTACCGATTTACCAATGAATAGATAACTAAGGACCTACTCTTCAATCTAGTAAAGCAAATACTCACTGTGTGCCCTGTGCGATCTGGCAAGGCTCTACTACAGATGCCAAGACATAGGTTAACCTACATGGCCGGGCATGCTTTCTCTGTATTTTTCACCAGCTATGCCAAATGATCTTCCCTGGCACCTAAAGTTATGCCCCGACTACTGAATTTTGCATTATAATCTTGAAGATCTACTGTTTGAATAGACTTTTTCAGGATATAATTGTGGTGTCTCTCTTCTAGATCTCCACCAGGAATCCACCTGGTGGATCCTCCATCGTTCATTCAAGGGCGACGAACTCAAGGAGTCAAAGCAGTTATTTCGTCAACGCTGCATCAATCTGTGCCCTTGTGATGCTTATGCTGGGTGTGATGCACAGCTCTGACCACTTACTTTTGGAATGTGTGATGCACACTGTGACCGGTTTAAACCACCGGGCTGGAATATTGATCGCCATAGGACTCAAGGTCAGAGTCCCCTTGACATGTTTCAGAGGACTACTGGGTAATTTGTTTGGTCCGAAACCAGAATCCCTGTCTTCCCAACCCAGCCTTCCCGCTTTCTACAATCCTGCACAGCATTTTGTCACCTACTGCAATTAATGCGCTGTCTTAGAGGTCCACTGTGGCGGCAGTGAAATCACCATTATACAACACACTAAATACATACATTTGCATTTAATGTCTAATGTACTTGAAAGCAAATTTTCTTTTTACAATATCTGGATGCTTAGAACAAAAAATAGTTTGGGATGTAATCTATGATACAGCTAATGCTTTGACACATGCTGCACACAACTATGTCTGGAATAGCCTTTCCAAGATGGCATCCACTGTTCCACAAATTGCTTTCCTTCTGTTTTTGGCAGAGCAGCGACGGAGACAACAAAGACAGTGAGTGTGTTGCGAGCAATATGTGACCATCACATTTGGGAAAAGGGCATATCCTGCCTGGGCCATATTACAAATGTCAATGACAAGTACTGTAGGCCTTGTGTGCCACGCAACCACTAAGATGAGGCTCTGTTGCAAGGTCTGCAACCTAAATCCAACTAAACCCACATTTCACATCTGCTCCCATGAACGTCTTCCACCTTCATGGAGTCCAGACTAAACGCTCTTCGTCTTCCCTCCTTCGCTCATCTCGCGCGGTAAGTCCTCGGGCTTCGTTCTAGTCTTCTATTTGTCTCTCCTTCCCCCATATCATGAAATTCACTCCTGGATCTACTTTTCAACTTCACCCGCTGAAAAGAAATCAGACTCCTTTTCCCAGAAGAGGATTTCAAAAGTGTTCTATGTCATTTCATCGATGGGTGAAATTTCGATGGGTTTTTTTCTGAGTAATTTTTAACGAAAAAACAAATTGAAATTGATTTATTTTTATTTTGGGGGTCCCCACCCAAGCCCAAGCCCCATCCCATTTTAATTTTTGCCTCTTCTCGACCACCCCGAACCCATACATATTCTTTTCTAACCCCCCTTTTTCGTTAAAACATACTCAGCAAAAAACCCATCAAAATTTCAACCATCGATGAAAGAATGCTATACCTCAAAAGTCCAGTTCAATTTCAGATACAAGCAACCAGGGTTCAAGTCGAAGCTAAATGCGGGTGGACAGCGTCTGCCCACTTTTTTCAGAGGGAGGTCACCGCCCCACCGTTTATTTTAGAGGCTGTGTGTAAAATAAAAAACATTGGCTGTCTTTTCAGAATGTATCCCGGCGTCTGGACTCGAACTGCAGTCGCCAGGTGTTCTGCACCATATGACCTGATGAGAAACAGACAACTAAAGTTGAAATGTCACATTTCAGGACTGCATGTTCCAGGAAAAACATTGGTATTGATTCTTTTTTATTGTTTTCACAACACTATTCGAAGAAAATATCCTCTCTTGTTTTTTTGTGTGTCTTGATTTTATGAAAGGCAAATGCCATTCGTCCTGTCCAATTTGTATGGTTATGATATGATCTGATATGATAGGTTATTTACAATGCGCTTAATACTCAGATGTTTCTAAGCGAGGACCCGGGGATCGAACCTGTCTTGCTCCGTGTCGTCTTGCTTCCAAGGCGAGCACGTTGCCCCTGAGCGATCCTTCTGAGAAGCCAACCGAATTAAATGTGCACATTTCACCCTGATACGCTAATTTCTGGTGACATCACATCACATTCCCTATGTTAATGAGTCCCCCGACATTTTTATTGTTAGGAATTGACCCCTGCAAGCAACATAGACATAGGCAATGCCCTCTGCAGAAGCCTGCCAATATCCAGCCTGGCTACATAAAATTCCATCTGCCACTCAGCAGCTCGGTTAATCAAATGGGCTAAATATTTATATAATTGTACCCCTTATCATCATCACGCATTGGCTTTGACAAGAATCTGCTGCCCAGACTTAAGGCCATCAAGCTTGGCTAACCCCATTGCTTGAAAGGCAAACTGCTTCTTCAGATAGCACAGCGAGTAGAGCACTCGCGTCTTAAGATAGCGCAGCGAGTAGAGCACTCGCGTCTTCAGATAGCACAGCGAGTAGAGCACTCGCGTCTTCAGATAGCACAGCGAGTAGAGCACTCGCGTCTTCAGATAGCACAGCGAGTAGAGCGCTCCCTTTGACATCCTACCATCGCAGGTTCGAATCCCGGAAGGGCCAAACTCACTCTTTCATCCTTCAGAGGTTAATAAATGAGCACACACACTGTGGGTAATAATAAGCAGTGCTCATATACCTGAGGGTTCGTAGCGCTATATAAATGCATATTATTATTGTTATGCGTGGCACGGGGCTTAAGGCGGCGGCAGATCCAGGCTCATGCTTGAGACGCCAAAAATAAAGAAATCCAGCACTATGAACCAAGTCTTCTCTTGCGGTGCCCAATGATGTGGAGTAGGCTTCCCAGTCCTCACCTATTGCTTCCAGACTCCCCTCTTAAGAACCCACCTATCATGTCCATATTCCTGGGAAACGAATCTTTTCAAAACATCATCTTACCCAGCGTTACTGATGTACGGTTGGGATTTATAACGAGTGAAGCAAGCTGGAAAATGGCGGAGTGCTGTAAATGGCGGATGCACCTACGAGTTACTTATTTAATAGTTCTTTTTTTTTTTTTTTTTAATAGCACGCCTAATACCATACCTGAGTTTGGTTTCTAAGCGCGGATCGGGGATTCGAACCTCTGTTGCTCTGCATGGTCTTGCTTCCAAGACCAGCAGATTGCCCCTGTGCTATCCTCTGTTGCACAGGTTGTGCAATGGTAGAGCGAGCGGGAAACGTTGAGTTCCAGAGAGGGAGGTATGGATCAAGTGGAGTGAGCAGCGATTTGCAAAATGTTTTTTGATGAGATTTCAGGTCCTTCCTGAAGTGTTGATGGGGCCAGACTGATCTGGGTCATTAACTTTCTCTATAGACCGGGTGCTTCCGAGTTGTGTTTCCCTCTTGCGGTTCTCCTTTTCCAGCCCGGCCATGTTGTTGCTTCTAGTGATGTGCCGGGTGAGTTTCTCAGCCAGAGGGAGTGGAGTGGGACTGCTTTGCGGTGATGCGGGCTGTTTTGAACATGTTCCCTTGTGGTGTTCCAGTGTCTTTGCATTGTTCTTCGTTAAACACTGCCCTTGTTCTGGGCACTCCGCTATATTAAGTGTTCAAAACTATTTAAATTAGACGCATTGTGGGGTGATTGGCCCCATAGCCTCGGACATGGGCCTCCAACCTTTAGATCTCCGGATGTTTTGGACTACAACTCCCATGACCCCTTACATTGACTATACTGGCTAGGAATGATGGGAGATGTAGTTCAAAACATCTGGAGAGCCAAAGGTTGCAGGTCCCTGGCCTAGGACATGTGCATTGGTTTATATATCAACCTCTAGAGACAACCACATGCATGCAGTGGTCAATAGCTCACAAATTGACTTAGTGCACACAAATATCTTCTGCTGTAACACCTGGTGTGGCTTTAGAATAGTAGGTTCTATGTGATCAGGTCTAATCTTTCGTATCGTAGTAGATTTCGTCGATTCTTTTTAACAGGAAGATTTTGCTGCATATATAGGCGGGGAAGGCCCCCTTGTCCCCCCCTCGCACCCCCTTTAATTCCACTACATTAATTATTCTCCTAAACCCAACCCATCCACATATATTTGGGGCAAAATCCACCAAAATAAATTTGACGAAATCTAATTTGACGAATTCTACTGCGGCAAAAACTCCTTATACGGAATAATACTAATTCATGTGTCGTATCATCGAGGAAAGGAAAAACAAAACGGAGCGTATCCTTTAAATGTCAGATGGACAATTACAGGCGTGTTTGACAGCCCCGCTGTATTGTGTACAAGATGATGGGCTATGACCTACCTCCCCTCAAAGAGAGACGGAAGGCCTCAGCCCCTTAATGTTGAAATAATAGTTTTCTAAACACTGAGATACTTTAATTTGCAAAAGTCTAGGATTTAATACTACGAGGTACCGAAGAAGGGATCGAATGGTGAAGAGTGCTATGGGGAGTCCTCTCCATTCACATTACTCTAACCTGAGGTCACATAGTGGGTGATGAAAAAAAAATAGACCACCCTTCGAATAAATAGCTGCCAACTCTGTGTGTCTTGTTCTAATCTTATTTTGTCTATCTGTGCGCCCTGATGCCTGCGTGCTATGGCACGTTAGAAACAAACAAATAAATAAATAAACAATGGAATTTCAGGTCAGAAGCTGCATGATCATCATTAGGTTCCACTCTGTGCATTCTCTGGTGAGTTGATGCAAGCCCCGGCTGCACCCAGCACAGCACAATCATTACCCAGAGAGCAGGCTGCTCCTAGTGGCATGTCCAGACTCTCTTCATTGGGGTGGCCCAAGTGGGGCACTGGCTTCTGCAGCGGTGGCATGAAGTACGAGCTCGCGCACACACACAGAATGATCATAGTTTAGGATAATGGGGAGGTACCTGGGGTGGCCAATCAGATTCCAGGAGTAGCACGCGCCGCCCCAGGCCACTCCCTGGACACGCCTCTGGCTGCTCCCAAGCACATGCACAGTAGATGGGGGTTGAACAGAACCCTCTTTAGTGGCATTGAAGCTCTCTACAGTGGTCGGCAGGACGGAGAAGGTCAGAGCGGAGGGCATATGTGAAGTTGGCAAAGGCTTCCCACCCGGGGTGCAGTCTGCAACTGCACCCCCCCTCATCCCAAGTGGCGGCCTTCTTTGCCCCCCTCACTTCACTTGTGCAGTCCTGGCGGGCTGAGTGAGTACGTGCTCCACCGCCTGGATGAGACACAGACAGGGCCTGATTGCTCCTCGCCCGTACCTTGGTATTACAAAGCAATCCGCACATCCAATCGGATTCTCTCATTTACAGAGGGCACGGCCACACGTAAACAAGGGAATGCTCCGTAGAGGAGGGCGCGCGCCCGCAAGGGTTGGGATGCATTTGGTATTAAAGAAAGGCCCTTGCACCCACCTCTGTAATAAAAGGCATGCCCTTCTTGAGGATCAACATTGGGTGACGGAAGAAAGACGCCATCTTTGGAATTTTGTAGTGGACAAAAGCCAGGTCTCAAGGAATAAGTCCCTCTGCCTATCTGTGAAGCAATCCCGTTCAGTAAGGGGCGGCTTACCTATCACAACATGAACAAGTGAATTATCCTCTGTACAAATCAATTTCTAATAATATCACATCTTCAACTGAATTCATACCAAATTCCACCCGATTCCCACCCGCTTAAAGGCAACCAATGTATCAGCCTTCGAAGGATGAAGGGCTGAAGAAATCATGCCAGGATTCCAACTTGTAGGCTAGCCTCATGTCTGAGGTGAGCGCTTAACTAGCTGAGCTATCTTTCCAGGATATGCTATATTTATATTGAGCTTTCGAAAGTACATAAACAATTCCGCATTAATAAATTCCAACTTGCAAAATGACTGTATCGGGATTTATAGCTCAGTATGTTTTCAGGTTTGCATTATCACAATTAAATGAGAATATTTATGATAAAACTGGAAAAGTCTTGCACCCCTAGAGCGGGAAACATTCTGATCCAGAGCAAAGGAAGAGTTGTTTAGACGCATACCCTGGCATTGAAATGACCTGTTGGCATGAGTCACATTTGTTGTGGGATACTGATAAAGGTCACTTGGAGATGTTAAGTTCCGCGCAGGGTTGTCCAACTCCAGGCCTTGAGGGCTGGAATTCTGATGGGTTAATATATTTAGAATCATTGTATGCAAATGTATCTCATGAATATTAATGAGGGTTATCCTGCAAACCTGACATAGATCCGGCTCTCGAGGCCTCAAATTGGAAAATCCTGCATGGGATCTAACCTGGCTGCACCCAGTCGTCTATTTCAGATTAAGCACTTCTCTTGAAACTGACACTGTAAAGGAAAGCTCTAAAGCAGGCAGCTGCATAAAACAAGCAGGCCAATTCTTCCAATGGAAGGCCAGCATTCCCCCATCCTCCAGGAAACGTCCAATGATCAATCGCAGGAGGAGTGCGGTGCCGGAAGCACAGACAGATTTCGACGTCGACGCTCCAGGCAAAGGAGCCAACCCTGCTGCTTGCTCCATGGGAGCTATCGAAAGGCTGACAGGCAGCTTCCTAACCATTTCGCAGGATTGCTGTGCACGAAACGCACGTGAAAGATCATCCTGCTCCCACCGGGCGTCTGCGTCCTTTTGAAGCGACGCGCCACTTTTACGCACGCACGAGGCGGCAACTAGCCTGATGAGAGGCTGGAGGGGAGAGTGACACGCATCTGTTGTCTGTTGCTCCCGCTGTTTCTCCGGGATTAAAATATTCAATTGGCTTCTCATACCTCTAATGTCATTTCTAACTCCTCTGATCCGATAATCCCCACTCAAGCTAAGATTAGGGTTTTGGCCGGTCTATTATTTTGCTTTTGAGGGTGTGAGGACGCATTTCCGCTGCGCGGTGGAGTTCAAGCAAATCCCTTGTGTGCTGGCTGGGCCCGTAGATGCAGACCCGATGATCTGATCACCTGGTATTTAACACAGCAGTAGGAGACTCTGGCAAGAAGGATCATTGGCTAGGACTACAGACAGCAGCAGAGTCCTCCAATGGGAGGTGGCACCTCCGGACATGTCCAATGAGAGCGTACTGTCATAGTTGCCCACATGACTCATTATAATCTGTATTTGCTCATCCAGTACGGGTTTTTCTTTGCATTTTTCAGACGTGTAGTTCTGCTGTCGCATCATACAACTCTGACTACAAGTCCCAGAATGCATAGAAAAAAACAGGACTGGATAATCGCCTAAAGTTATGTTGCCAACTATGTATTGGGAAACATCAGTTTGTAGCAATTATCGCCTTAAATATTCACACGTTGTCCAGTATACTAAAATTAGGACTACAGGTCAAAGAATGCAAAGTTAAAACGTGGACTAGACTTCTGTCTCCCGCAAGGAAGGGATAATGTTGGCAAGTGTGGAATATGGTGAAGGGGAAATCACTGTACTGGAATCAATGGTAAAATGGAAAATCGGCTGGAAAAAAAAAAAGTTTTTGTTTGCGACGATCAATATTTCAGAATTCCGCACAGGACCCTCCAGCCGGGGACAGAGTAGGCAGGAATGGGGCAACATGCATCACTTTTTTCATTGGTTGCAGTCATGCTGGCTGACAGCCAATCAAGTTGAAACAGATTTTAGTTTAGCTGTAACTGATATCCGGTGGCAAAGTAGAGAAGTGTGTTTTAACTTCACAAAGAACAGTTCTAGAATGTTTCAAATACTTACAAACAGTAGTGGAACTGTTAACAGTAAAAAATAAAAAAAAGTAGTGGAACGCCGCTCCCGACTGTTCCCGCTCACTTCGACCACTGGATGAAGTTCACCCAGCACCAAATGGTAAGCACACCCAGGAGGTAGTAACATTGCTTGCAGCCTACTGCTATATTTTTCATATTATTAAGAGTTTGTTTATCAAGCTCAGACTTAGCAATGGGAAGCAGTGGAGCGCTCTACAAGCCATAGGGGGGAGTATGTGGCGAGGGAAGCAGACGGCAAGGGATCAATACAAGGGAGCTATCAATGGGGGAAGCAGTGGAGCGCTCTACAAGCCATAGGGGGGAGTATGTGGCGAGGGAAGCAGATGGCAAGGGATCAATACAAGGGAGCTATCAATGGGGGAAGCAGTGGAGCGCTCTACAAGCCATAGGGGGGAGTATGTGGCGAGGGAAGCAGACGGCAAGGGATCAATACAAGGGAGCTATCAATGGGGGAAGCAGTGGAGCGCTCTACAAGCCATAGGGGGGAGTATGTGGCGACGGAAGCAGACGGCAAGGGATCAATACAAGGGAGCTATCAATGGGGGAAGCAGTGGAGCGCTCTACAAGCCATAGGGGGGAGTATGTGGCGAGGGAAGCAGACGGCAAGGGATCAATACAAGGGAGCTATCAATGAGGGAAGCAGTGGAGTGCTCTACAAGCCATAGGGGGGAGTATGTGGCGAGGGAAGCAGATGGCAAGGGATCAATACAAGGGAGCTATCAATGGGGGAAGCAGTGGAGCGCTCTACAAGCCATAGGGGGGAGTATGTGGCGAGGGAAGCAGACGGCAAGGGATCAATACAAGGGAGCTATCAATGGGGGAAGCAGTGGAGCGCTCTACAAGCCATAGGGGGGAGTATGTGGCGAGGGAAGCAGGCGGCAAGGGATCAATACAAGGGAGCTATCAATGGGGGAAGCAGTGGAGCGCTCTACAAGCCATAGGGGGGAGTATGTGGCGAGGGAAGCAGGCGGCAAGGGATCAATACAAGGGAGCTATCAATGGGGGAAGCAGTGGAGCGCTCTACAAGCCATAGGGGGGAGTATGTGGCGAGGGAAGCAGACGGCAAGGGATCAATACAAGGGAGCTATCAATGGGGGAAGCAGTGGAGTGCTCTACAAGCCATAGGGGGGAGTATGTGGCGAGGGAAGCAGACGTCAAGGGATCAATACAAGGGAGCTATCAATGGGGGAAGCAGTGGAGCGCTCTACAAGCCATAGGGGGGAGTATGTGGCGAGGGAAGCAGGCGGCAAGGGATCAATACAAGGGAGCTATCAATGAGGGAATCAGTGGAGCGCTCTACAAGCCATAGGGGGGAGTATGTGGCGAGGGAAGCAGGCGGCAAGGGATCAATACAAGGGAGCTATCACTGGGGGAAGCAGTGGAGCGCTCTACAAGCCATAGGGGGGAGTATGTGGCGAGGGAAGCAGGCGGCAAGGGATCAGTACAAGGGAGCTATCAATGGGGGAAGCAGTGGAGCGCTCTACAAGCCATAGGGGGGAGTATGTGGCGAGGAAAGCAGGCGGCAAGGGATCAATACAAGGGAGCTATCAATGGGGGAAGCAGTGGAGCGCTCTACAAGCCATAGGGGGGAGTATGTGGCGAGGGAAGCAGACGGCAAGGGATAAATACAAGGGAGCTATCAATGGGGGAAGCAGTGGAGCGCTCTACAAGCCATAGGGGGGAGTATGTGGCGAGGGAAGCAGACGGCAAGGGATCAATACAAGGGAGCTATCAATGAGGGAAGCAGTGGAGCGCTCTACAAGCCACAGGGGGGGAGTATGTGGCGAGGGAAGCAGACGTCAAGGGATCAATACAAGGGAGCTAACAATGGGAAGCAGACGTCAAGGGATCAATACAAGGGAGCTAACAATGGGGGATGCAGGGGAGGGCACTTACACACCAAGGGATCTACAGGCAACTAGGAGAATAGCACAGGGGCAACGCGCTGGTCTTGGAAGCAAGACCACGCAGGGCAACAGAGGTTTGAATCCCGGATCCGTTCTTAGAAACTGAACTCGGGTACGGTATTAGGCGCGTTGTAAAAAAAAGTTAAATAAATAAATAAACCAGGGGAATAAACAGTGGGGAGCAGATCGCCCAGCGCCAGGTTAGGAGGTGAGGGGGGGCATGCACCAATGTGTTAAGCAGGGGACATTCCTTGGTCTTCATGCCGTTGATGAAAGGTTGAGTGACACGCAGATAATGGTACCCAAGCTTACCCATTGTTGGTTAGACTTAGCCATATTTAGGCTAATACAATGGCAAACCGCTAAACCGGCGGGATGGTCTTCAGTGGTCTTCACCTGGAATAGCCACCCATTGCTAGCAAAGCACTGGGAAAATATGGGAGGCTCTGCCCTTCTGTGGACCCCTTTTATGTTCACCATGAATGCAAAGCTTTGGCTTCCTATTTGCTATGGACTAGAACTCCCATCTGCTGCACCCAGCAATGCCAATGGTGAGGGATCTAGCCGGGTTATGCAGTTTAGTTGAGTAGGCCGCTGAGGAGGCTATGGCATTAACCTGCCGGGTTATTGATAATGTTACATCCAGGTGGACTCCTAGAGTCTTGACAGCAGGGGAGACTTTGATCATGGAGTCGTCAATGTTGAAGGCAGCGAAATCTGGATTTTAGCAGGGACACGGGCACCACAAGGAGAATTCTGTCTTCTCATTGTTAAGACAGAGACCGTGGGTCGCCATCCAGGCCTGGATGGTGGCATAGGTGATGTTCAGGGCAGCGGCATTGATGGTGTAGCTGCCAGAGAGGGGAGGAGTATCTGAGTGTTGTCAGCATAGTTGGTACATGTTATGCCGGGAGAGTCCAGAAGGTCGAAGAGTGGCTATTGTAAAGTGTTGACACGCAGGATCCTTGAGGTAGCCCACAGCTGGTGGGGGCCGGCTCGGCACTGGCCGTTTCTGAGAAGACATTCATGCTTATATCTTCTAGGAAAGAGGCAATCCTGGAGGCCGCCTCTGGGGAGAAGGAGGCTGCTGATATTAGGTGTTGGCAGAGTATATTATGATCAACTAGACCGAATGCGGCAGAGAGGTCTATGAGGAGCAGCAGTGCCCGTTTTCCTGTGTCCCTTTTGTCTTTTGGGACTTGTAGTCCTGGATTTAAAATGGGTGCATTTTGGTACTACAGGCAGCAGAATGCAGAGTTACAACCGAGACTCGACTAGCATCTCCCAACTGGATTGAAGCTTGTTGGCATGTAAGCTATCGGTGCAGGACTCTGGCCTACTGAATGTGTCGTAAGTTTCCAAAGGCATAGTCATTAGAACCCATGGTCTCAAAGTCACTCGACAGAAGAATGTGGCAATTAATGTCTATAGGAACTAACGATTTTTTGTTTTTTTGTACCTTTTACAGAACTCTCAGGTGTCCTGTGGCCATGGGTGGGAAGGCTACCCATTCCTCCTTTTTTCTCTCTTTAGATTCTGGGAGTTGCCTTTTTTGTCTTTGCTACTTGAAATTTAGGAAAACAACAAGTCCCAGAATTCCAAGCATACTGGAAGACCTTCTCATGCATGGCCACAGTAACCTTGATAGCTCTGCCTTGACCAAGTGTTCGAGTCACTATTGTTCAGCGACATACATGCCAGATGGGAGATGCTAGTCTATTCCTGGATCTATCTTAGCATTCTGGGACTTGTAGTCCCAGAATTACCCATTATAAATCCAGGGCTACAAGTCTGCCATGCTAAAACCAGGACTGTGAACATCCCCCTCCTAGAATGGGCCATATTGCCAACTATGCAGAGATACTTCTGTGTAATTGTGTCGCCTTAAATGCCAAGTGACCTTACCTCGTACATGACACTGTCAGCCACGTTTGGTTTTGCATACTGCATGCTGGGACTTGTAGTTAATGTTTCCCTGGTTCTACGTTGTTTTAGCAAGGTGAATTACTTCATGATAATCCTTTGCAACATGGGCCTACATGTTCCAGCATGCATTGTACGAAACAAAGACAAATGTCTTGATGCCACTTAAAAGCTAAACATGTTTTTTTAGACGAAAAAACCACGATATACATGAACAGTGGAAAACATTATCAGAGGGAGGAAAACTGGAGACCTGTCAGGGGAGCCGAGCCGCAGTGGGGCATTATTATGCATTAATTGCATTCTGAAAAACAGGAAGTGCGAGAGGTGCTGTGGACCGCAGTGTTTAGGACGCCCCACTCTGGATAGAGTATTGTTGTGCAGTGAAGCTGGGGAATGAACACAATGACACATTATCCAGCCTCTCTGAACATCATCAGTTCATCAAGCCATGCTATTGGCTGATTAAAACCCCGCCCACTCACTATGTTCTATGCATTATTCCACCTAGTTACTGCGACACATGTACTCGCGGCGCTATTGATGCATCGAAAATTAAGCTGCAAACACGAATGCCGTCATCTATGTATTTTTTTAATGTTTTATTTGTGGGCTCTCGGCAGCATTAACAACAAAGTGTGACAATGTCAACGGGATAGGCACAAGTTAAATCAAACATTAAAACAAAATGACCACATTTGTAGAGGTTGTGTGGCAGTGCTTTCGTTCTGCCAGGAGGGGGCACTCACAAAGGAGGATAGCTCAGGGGCAACGAGCTCGCCTTGGAAGCAAGACACGGAGCAGTACAGGTTCGATCCGCGGGTCCGAACTTAGAGACCTCTGGGTATTAAGCGTGTTATAAATAACCCATCATATCATATCAAGGGCTTTGTAAGCCACAATCCCCAGGACATGGCGCTTCTGAACTGTGCGTGTCTCCTGCTGCTGGTCTCTGCCCCTTGTTGTATTTTGGCCTCAACACCATTCCTTTTATCCATTTGAGTAAATTACAGGGCCAGACTGATGCAATGTGGTCCTTGCAGTCTTTTGCTTATGTGAACCCATGGAGAATCCACCTTGTCAGAGAATGTGCAGGGCCCTGGTCTGTGCCCATACCACCAATGCCCTAAAACACTGCTGGTATTCATTCCTACTGAATTTGACAGACTCCAGTCCTTAATCTCTTTCGGGCCCTGTAGTCTTACCTTTCCCTAACCTTGGAGGGGAGGGGCTCCTCAGTGTTTCCAGCTGCCTCACTGATCCCACCTGTGAGCCTGCCTTTATAAACCATTGGAAGACGGGGCTTGGTTTCACCCAAACACCATTGGTGTGTCGCTTCTCGCCAGACCTGTGTCATTTCCCTAAACTGTTGTATTTGTCGCTTCTCGCCAGACCTGTGTCATTTCCCTAAACTGTTGTATTTGTCGCTTCTCGCCAGACCTGTGTCATTCCCCTAAACAGTTGTATTTGTTGCTTCTCCCCAGACCTGTGTCATTTCCCTAAACTGTTGCATTTGTCGCTTCTCGCCAGACCTGTGTCATTTCCCTAAACTGTTGTATTTGTTGCTTCTCGCCAGACCGGTGTCATTTCCCTAAACTGTTGCATTTGTCGCTTCTCGCCAGACCT
This sequence comes from Ambystoma mexicanum, assembly GCF_040938575.1. Lineage (NCBI taxonomy): Eukaryota > Metazoa > Chordata > Amphibia > Caudata > Ambystomatidae > Ambystoma > Ambystoma mexicanum. The sequence goes on along the minus strand of NC_090936.1, from coordinate 75,389,056 downwards.
GTGTCATTTCCCTAAACTGTTGTATTTGTTGCTTCTCGCCAGACCTGTGTCATTTCCCTTAACTGTTGTATTTGTCGCTTCTCGCCAGACCTGTGTCATCTCCCGAAACTGTTGTACTCATCCCTTCACCCTTTTCCAACCTGGATCTTTCACTTGCCTGCTGTTTCCTTTGATGTCAATGGCGTGTTCCCCTTGGCAGCCTAGAGCTGTGCTTGGCGTGCCCTCTGCTCCTGCAAAGAAAAAACCAGGACTGCATAGGCGCCAACAGATTGATATGGGTCATGTTGGCAACTATTATTTAGCAGTACCCATCTCCTTTTTAGGTTTTGGGGTTTGTCCATGGCTTCTCTTGCATCCTTGTTTCCAGGAAGTGTAATATTCAGGGCCTGGCCTTAGCTTTGGCCCCGCCTTGAAAGACTAACATGAGATGGCATGGCAGGGGGGCTAATAAGAGGCTAATGTGGCACCCTTGGTGACCGCCAAGGCCGCCCCATTCCTAGAGCCGCCCCTGAACATTATACATTAATTTACTTTTTTGACTGTCACTTACCCTACCCCAGTCTTGGATGGTATTGGCAGCTTCTTGTGGGATACATATGTTTTAACTCCAATTCCAGCTTAAGGGTTCCCAGCATTTTATTTGCAAGTTTTACCGCGGTTCCATACCACTTTCTAGCTCAACATAATTTCTTTCTTTCATCCTCTCTTGTTATTCGTATTTTTTCTTCTTTTTCCTTAATTACCAGAGCTTGATTTTCTTCCCTTAATTTCCTCTATCTTCCGACACCTGGTATGTGTTCTGGTGCATTGTGTAGTTCTGGTGCATTGTGTAGGGTCCACCAAGGTTGTCATACATACCTGTCAACATGCGCCTTTGCATTCGGCCCTGCACGTCTTGTTTTATTATCTGGTAGCTTCATTCTTGGATTTCTCTATTATAAATGCAGGACTACATGCCCCAGAATGCAAATCGGTGGGGAGGGGGGAGACACTACTGGACCAGCAGTTCTGGGGAAGTTGCCATCTATGCCAGAGTGAGTGTGCCCAATCTTGCACCAAACTCCTTGGCCCTCATTCCCACAAAAGGGCCAGAGCCCATCGCTAATGAAACATGGTCTCCAAGATCTTTCTGCATGTCTGAAGGCCTTGGTCACAATCATAAGCAAATACACTACACTCCCTTCCCTGGTTGCTAGTCTGGGTGCATTTTATTTGTTCATCTTCCCTTCTGGCACCGCCAATACCCATCTCCTATTTTTGTCCGTCTTCTATTTCTACGTTCAGCCTTTGTGCTCCCATTAAGATGTAGCTATGACTGGTGTATGTTTCTCTTAATACCTATGTTAACACCACACGGCTCATAACCACAATCCGTCCCAGGCACACTTAAGGGCATTGCCAAGGCCATATTTCTCAAATACTTATGATAGGCAGGTGTAGCATGCCAGATCTGTTTTTTGTCTCCATTGCATTTTGGGACTTGTAGTCATGCCGTTATTCTGTAAAATGCAAAAGGTAAAAACGTAATTGGATAACGTACAGCCAGCTACCTGACATAGGTCTGACTGGCTGGGAGCTGTACAAGTCTTCTTACATTGCCCTACCCGCAGCCTCACTACTCTGTCACTGTTCTGACTAGTCTGTGATGAATTACACCATCACTATTCTAGAATTACCATTATGAATATATATCATTATAATTGGTTATTTATAATGGATTAATACCGAAGAGGTTTCTAAGAGCCGACCCGGGATTCGAACCTAGGTTGCTCTGTCATCTCAGAACTTGCCACTGAGCTATACTATCCGTATATGGTTTTACGGAGGGCACCTCGACACTGTTTCACACCTGGACTGTGACAAGAGTTGAATCCTGAAATTACGAGTATTTGGAGTGATCGTTGTCAGCACACCTTTGACTGTTGCTTGCAAAAGAGATGACTGGCGCGAGCGCTTAACTCACTGAGCTGTCATAGCAGCTCCTGAGAAGCCAGCGTTCACAGATGACTGGAGTATAAGCACTGACCCAAAGATGGCAATGGCTTTCTTAAAATGAAATCAATTGAAAGAGTACACCAAAAAGGTTCATTTTGTAACCCCTAAAGACTAGCCCTTGGCTACTGGCTCTGTGTTGAGGGAGAGGAATTCTGACACCTTGAAGGCACCTAAAAAATGTGTTTTAAAAAAAATATATCTATAGTTTTCTTAGGACACACCATTTCAGAGTTAAGGGAACCAGAATGATACATGTATGTGTAACTTGAGAACAAAATAAATCCTGTCCTAACCTTACTCTAATAATGAGGTGGGATACTAAGGGTGCGGAGGATGGGGGTCGGCCCCAGAGGTGGGCTGTGTTCTATGTTATTGAGGGCCAGTGTTAAGAAGGAATAGGAACAGACAAAGGGGCTGGGGACGCATCCCATGTGGCACCCTCATGGACTTCATTTAGGGGTCGTCAAGTGTTGCAGTTGTGACCCCTGAGGTCTCCCTTGCTACCCCTAAAAAAAGAAAAGAAAACAAAAATACTTTTTTTTGGTATTTTTTTTTACATTGAGGCTCCTGGGCTGTGGCCAGCAGCATGTGGCTCTTTGTTTCTGGAGTGGCTGGTTTTCTGATAGCTATAGCCAGTAAGATAGCTCAGTGGGTCGAGTGCTGGCTGCTGCAATGTGTGTGTGATCTGCAGGTTCGACTCCGAGCAAGGTCAACTCAGCCTTTCATCCCGCTGAGGTCGATAAATGAGTACCAACACAGATTGGGTGATATTGTATGTATATTTGTTCTATATGAAAGGCTTAAGCGCAAGTGCTATATAATAACACATCATTATCATTTGGTCATGGACGTCTGCTTGCATTCACAGTGATTTGGTAATATGGGCCTATACACACTGATATTAACGATGCATATGGTTAAATGTATGAAATGTAAATCACTTTACAATGATATTGTAACCATATGTGTCATAGTGTACTCAGAAAAATTGTTATGTGATGCCACTTCCTGTTTAGTCGAGAGGTGAAACAGTGATGTCACTTTGGTGTGACTTCCTGTGATGCCATCAGAGGTCAAGGGTCATGTGATGTCACTTCCGCTACTGCTTCCGCTACCCCTGGCATTTTGGTGAAATGACGTCCCTGGGCACCCTACACACCCACTCCTCTAGCTGCCATTGTTCTCAGCGGCAGGAAGCTGCCAGTTCAATGCAGACACACATTATGCAACACACATCTTTCCAAGCTGCACCCATGCCAGACTCTCTCTGCTATTGAGGCCTTCAACTGTAACCCGGGCCTCAACAATCTACAGGCTTGCAGACCCTATAAAGCACGTATCTGTGCATGGCCCGATCATTGCCAGTGATTTACCAGACGCCTGGTCTCAGTGCTCAGTGGGCGATGTAGATACTAATTCTCGTCGCCATGTTGGTTAAGTTTGTCGTATTCCATTGAATTGTTAGTCTGTTTTCACTTTTAGTCCATACGTCGCGTCCCTTCCCTCGCCAAGTCTGCAGGAATCGCAGAGAAAGCAGCCGCCTCCTAACCTCCTTCATTGTATGAAGAATTAATACACCAACAATTTATTTATGGTTTTAGGTTCTTAGAAAACAAAAAAAACCTTATGCCACAACAATTCAAGAATGCTTAATTGTTCACACTGTGAATATACAAACTACTACTGCTTTCCAATTAGCAAGCGCATGGGTTTATTCTCACAGACACTGACAAATGTTTGCAGCTGGAACAGAGGGCACCCTCCATTCTTTAACCCCTCTAGTGCCAAGGACGAGTATGCTCGTCCTTTTTGCATAGACTTGCATAATAGCCCGGCAGTGTTGCATAGACTTGCATAATACCCTGACAATTAGAGGTTCAAACACATACCCTGCGACGGCTGGCTGGGCTCGCGCACACGCATCTTTCCGAAGTTACGGAAAATAGGTCCATCTCAAGTGTGCTACTTGCTTTACCCATAAGTAGCCCCACTCCACAACCCAGAATACTGTGCAGAAGTCAACAAATGCACACAGCAGTTGAGAAGTTGTGTGTCCGTCTGTACTACTCAATGGCAGATAATGGACCAGAGTTGACTGGGCATGAATACATTTGCATATCTCCTCCCATCTGTCCTGTCAGTAGCAAGATTTTTTGATTTAATGTCAGAGAAGGCCTTACATTTGAACCAGCTCCAAGACTTGTCATCTGTGGTACCTTTTAGATAAATACTCCGCAGTAAATGCAACCAATTGACTACAAAGCGTAGGGAAAATGATCATTGCATTTTTAACATGGCATTATTTTATATTTAAAAAAAGGAACTCTGCCTTAATAAAGAGCCATTTCCAAGCTCAGAAATCCCAGTATTTTAAACTTGGCATTTCTAAAAGTGTAGGGACATAAATCACAGGCAGGCAACAGGTTACTAGCATCTGCTTAGCAAGTCCAGATAAAAAAAAGTCACAACACAGTGGAAAATCCAGCTGTTAAAGTGGGGATACAGGAGGCTGACCCGTATTGTTTGACTGTGAGTTGTTTAAGAAACAGCTTTGGAGGACGGGGTTCCTCCCTGTTCCCCTGTCCCTTTCCAATGGGTATAACCTTGGGAGTAACGCTCAGGGGCAACACGCTTGCCTTGGAAGTAAGACGATGTGGAGCAACGCAGGTTCGATCCCGGGTCGCGCTTAGAAACCTCTGGGTATTCAACGTGTTATAAAAAAACTAATCATAATCATTTTCCATTTTAGGCCTCTGATTTTTTACTGTTAGGAATTTTTCGTAGGACGTTTTAACATTGAACTGATGGTACATCATCTATATATGTGACATCACCTATAGATCAGTTCATAAGTTATTTTTATTAAGTTGTAGTTGAAACCTAACTCCTTATTGCTGAGATTGTTTTTCAATGTCGAGTCTCCTTTCTGACATACACAGAATGCAGAACCGCTGGGAACTTAGTAGGACTATAAAGGGATTAATCTTCACATTCCTCATGAGCTCCTCCATCATTGCCTACATATGAAGCATGTGTTGCCTACCTCCCCATAAGACTCTTACCTCATTGATTCCTCCTCTCTAAAGGCAGACTGTGCAGGCCCAGGGCGCAGTCATGCATCTCGCCTGCATTCTCCAACAAACCCGTAGACAGGATTTGGCTAAATGTAACTCTTTTGATCAAACAATATTGTTTGGAGGGGCTTTATGTTTGATATCATGTAAACTCATATTAAACCCATACAAAAATGAGTGTTGTCTTGCAAAAACAAAATTAGCTACTGCAAAAGAGTTTTTGTATTTATACAAACATGTTGCATGAAGACGCGCAGACTTATCCAAATTATATTATACCATTCTGCGTGGAAAAGATAGACAGTATTTATTTAACAGGTTATATGTTAGAGTGAGTTAAATTGGTCTCTAGGCCTACACTTTTTTAAAATGTCATTGCCAGTACAAATTGCACAAATCGTGCATTTTAATTTGGCATGTAACCTTGAAACGGTTACGTTAGTTTGAACTCTGCTTACAGCTACTTTCTCTGTATATTGCAGAGCTGTTTCGAGACCAGGATGCAAGCATACACTTTCTTTAAAATGGGTCCCATTATTATTCATGCTAAATAAGCCATTAGAGAGATTAAAGGACACAGTTGTGCATACCCAGGACAAAGGACATAATGTGATATGATTGGTTATTTATAACGCGCTTAATACAGCACAGACCCGGGGATCAAACCTGTGTTGCTCTGTGCCGTCTTGACCAAGGCAAGCACATTGCCCCTATGCTATCCTCCCGAGCCATAAAATGTTTAAAATACCAAGAAAATAGAACTTAAATGTAAGCTGCATGTTGGATTCAGCTCAATTTGGCAGACTTGTGTTTTACAGGAGAACAGAATTCAGATGTCTGGTGAACCAGAAGGAGGAGCCGGACTAGGACTTAGCATACTCAAGGAGATTTTATTTATATGATAAGAAACTGCCTATCTGACCCTATTGCTATGAGGGCAATTCCCTGCCTAATAAACTAAACAAAGGGTGCTTGTCAAATGTCCAAAACACAATAGTCCTCCGTCCAAAATCATCTTGCTATCTGGCCCTACCACTTTAAAAAAACCTAACAAAAAAATAGACGAGAGCAGTAGCCTTTCCACTTGGGCTTTACCTGCAAAGACTACTTGGGTTCCTCCCTAATAACGGTCATAAAGTGGCCAAAGTTCGTCAGTTTTGCACAATACAGTTTTCCATTCTCTTTTCAGGTTCCAACTGACAAGTCTGAAGTCTTTACACACATCCAATATTTTCTGTTCTTAAAAGGGATTTCTTATTGCGATTCCACAACTCCCGACTTTGTCTTTGATATTGTTCTTGGTTTGGGTTTGAGAAAGGTAACCATCCAGATCCTCTTTGTTCCCAGCCTTGATCACTGCTATTTGTATTTCGAGGGCTCCCCAAAGCCCTCCGGCCCGCTGATGTGTTTAACTCAACACAGTCTCTTGTTAGCATCAGCCCGTATCCAATGGTCAGGGTTTTCTGGCTCCTGTGACCCTTTTGGCTTTCCCAGTCTCGTGTATCAATGTAACTTGATGTTCTATGGCTTCCTTAAGCCCTCTGATATGCTTAATTCAGCAGGGACCCAATTGGGCACCCGCCCACATCCAGCATTTGGGTTTTCTGGGTTTCCATGAGGAGAGGAGATATTTCGAAAGGGCACATGTGTGATTCCTGAACTGTGACACCATACAGCATCGTATTCATTCACACCCTCTGTAATTGGTTGAAGGTCTTTGGGTGTATGCATCTCCACGTATCCTTATTCCACTGCTAAGGAATCAATTTGGCTTTGTATAGTTTCATTGAATTTACATCTCCAAAAACATAATCATTGCAAAAGTAAAAATAAACCTCTAAAAGCCAGCCCTTTACAGCAATGCAAAGATCACCGGCAGTCCGAGAACTGAGGTACAGAAACTCATCCCAGCAGCAATGAATTAACAGGATTTCTTGCTAAATCTTCCTCCGACCTCATGATTCCTCCAAACACTTGTGTATGAGCGCGATACAAATAAAATATCATATCATGAGGCCAGTTTCCTTCCGTGCCGGATGGTTTTCGGTTCACAGTGCGATCGCACTCTTTCCCGCCCCTCCCCCATGAGCATCTTTCTTTTTGTGGCTTATGTGCTGAATGCCTCTGTAGCGGGGTGCTCGGAACGATGAGGTGAAACTAGAAGGAAATCCATAACTGGAAAACAGGCTACCGGCAGACATAGGACCATTGACTTTGAAAAAGATGCCTTTTAAGATGTGTCGTTTGCAGGCGAGCCGGTGGTCTTGCCCTGGAATGCACCTGCCATGGATCTATGCACTGTATCTGCATGAAAATGCATGATCTAGAAAGCCTCTTTTTTCCTTGTGCTCTGAATGAATGGAATCGTATTCTGCCTGACTAACAGACAGAAATTGATCAATTACCACAGGGAAACTGACTGCAACTTCGCCATCTTGTGACAGCAAAAATACCTTTAACGCGGGTAATCAATTTCAGGTCCAATGTTGCAGATCAATCCTTGGTCTACAAGGGAGCAGTACGTTTAAGGTGGGGGCTGCTATTTTATCCAATGTCCCCCTACACACCCTCTACACATTTTTTGCTTCCTTTCATAATTCTAATTGTTCTTTTATAAAGCGCTTAAAACCAGAGACCAATTTCTAAGTGCAAGACCGGGATTCACAAACGTGTTGCTCCTGAGCCATTCTCCCAGCCTTATATACTCTCGACTATTCTCTTTATATTACCTTCTATTAAAAGTCAGACTCCCAGTGCTCATCAGCAATGCTCTCCTGAATACAATGATATTTGCTTTTTATATAGCACAAACATGAAACCGAATTGTATCTTGGCGCTTGAGAATAGGTGTCATTATTCGCCAGCTCAGTGGTACTAATCTATCAATCTCGCGAGGAGGGGTGAAGATCAAAGGCTGAGTCGGCCCTGCCAGGATCCAAAACTCTGACTGCAGGTTTAATCTTTCTAAAATTGTATTTTCCTTTAATAAGAATCACTTGTTACAGAATAAAGGTCAAGTAAAATAAATATCATCATCAAAAAAAGAGAAATCCTTTCCTTTCATTCTTAAGCACCACAACAAGAAGCCTTGACAAAAATTAATTAGCAAGTAAATCATCATCATCCCATTGAGATTCCTATGAACTGGCAAGTAAATCATCATCATCCCATTGAGATTTCTATGAACTGGCAAGTAAATCATCATCATCCCATTGAGATTCCTATGAACTGGCAAGTAAATCATCATCATCATCCCATTGAGATTCCTATGAACTGGCAAGTAAATCATCATCATCCTATTGAGATACCTATGAACTGGCAAGTAAATCATCATCCCATTAAGATTCCTACAATCTTCGCGCCTGCTGTGGATATGACATTTATAGCGTGCCTATACACAAGTGTTTCAAAGCGCGACGTGGCAGGGGAGGGGAACAAAGGGGGGACAAGACAATAATCTTACTAGGCCAAATGACATGGAGCTTGCGCAAGTGCATGGGAGAGGGAAAGGGAAAAAGTGGCAGGGGAAGTGGAGGAGGAACAAGTGCAAGACATAGGATCAAAAACATTGAAAACAAAAAGTGCGGCCAGCAGGTGGCAGTGCAGGAGTTAAGTGCAGACAACAAGTGTTAGATAAGTGCATGTAGGGGGACTGTAGGGTTGCAGATACAGCCCCAAGCACAGGATTGCCAGCAGGCAGTGCAGGGGGGTGACTGGCAGGGTGGGGACCTGGGCCCATGGTTCAGAAGGTAGCCAGGTAACCAGTGCAATATCAGACAGGAGATCAGCAGGAGAAGAGAGAAGGCAGAGGCAAATAGGAAAGTCTTGAGCTGCTTCCGGAAGCAGAGATGGTTCTGCTCAAGTTTGAGAGAGGCAGGGTGGCTATTCCAGAGGGAGGCGCCATCCAAAGAGGGAGCTCTGCCACCAACTTGTTGCTTGAAAAGCGACTGACCCTCAAGGAGTTGGAGGTGGAGGAGAGAAGAGCTTGAGTAGGAAGATACTTCAGAAGAGAAAGCTGGAGATATCCCTTTTATATCAGAAGCGCATCTGTTGGAGCATCTCTTTCTAAAGATGGAGGTGCGCTTGAAGATATTTGAATGGAATATTGTACAGGATTCAACTGTGCGACCCGTCATGATCTCTTCTATTTTTCTTAATCCTTTCGTAAGCCTGAAACTGTGTGACTGAGTCTCGGTAGAGTGTTAATCCACAAAGGAGTATGTAAGGAGAGTTTGGGGGTATCCCTGATGAGGCAGACCTCCTGCCAGACATAAACCCTAGTGCTCAGTGGCGTATATCTGCATTTTTGGAAAATCCAGATTTCCAGAGCTGTCGTTGATAGCAGGACCGATTCCTGGATTCGATAAGTGTATTAAACTGTGATGTCATTTTGGATTCACTGGAAATCAGTCAGAGAAGCTGGTCATCCATTGCATAAAGATAGTTCAGATGAAAGTCCAGGAGTGTTGGGCTGCCCATTGCACCCACCATCGTGCACCCTAATAGCTCTAGTACATTCATACAGACTCAATGCACCTGCATCCACTGTTGGGCATGGGTAAATAACCAATCTCGTGAGCTTGCACGATAAATGTTCCAATATGAAGCTGAGTCACATGGTATACTTGTTAGTCAACGTTTTAATTTTTATGGACCCTCACCATACCCTCATTGAAAGGCCTGGAGACAAGTTAGCCATCTGTGGCAAATTGCAAGAGGCGCTGGTAGTCCCGGAGAAGAATTGTTCCACTTTAACCTGGTGGGCCTGGTGGGTGCAATCTGCTTAATTCCTATTGAGGTGACCCCATTATTGCCCTTGTCTTTGATCAACTTAATATTTTCACTAGGCCTTAATGCTGACAAAACGCTTTTTCCGCATGGGCATGGCTTTCCTCTAAAGGTGTCGTACCCCATTCTCTAAGACGACCCCATTAAACTATGTGTTTTAGCTGAATAGGATCTAAAGCACTCTCTAGGCTCAGTATAAAGTTTCATCACATCATCTATATTAACATCTATTAATGTGTTAAGGCTTATTCCCTGGGAATCACAGGTGACTGCAGGATTTAGACCATTAAACATTTTATACAATTGCAAACATGTTTGTTCCTAGAGTGTAGATCCGTTTAAAGAAAATGCTGTTTACCAGCCATGTTGTATGATGAAATAGCCAATGAGTGAGCAACATGGTAGACAGGAAATCTACTGTTTGAAAGGACTGTGGCTTAGACCAGATCGTTCACATTCCTACATGGAATATTTGATCAATTTACCCCTTTTCATTCGATTATTACGTTTTTATCAATATTTTTCTTGCCTCACTACCGATAAGGACTTTTTTTTAAACTTGAATTAGTTTTGTAGGTATCCTTATTTTTTATTCGACACTATTCATAATGACTATTTTTATTTGTTTTCGCTATGAAACAATCTGTCTTTCCAAACTGGGTCGCACTGGGATATTAAATAGAAATTGACACTCCAAAAATATTTATGTCAGCCACTTTTGCTTTCCACAGAAAAAATTAACCGAGGGTCTTTTAAGCGAGTACCATTGGTCCAGACTACCAGCTGCACACAAAGCGAAAGTCACCAAACGTGCCCCTATTAACCCCCAAAAAATGATCTAAAATGGCCCTATCAGTCTGGTCCTTCAGGCGTTGATCTAAGTGATTGTCTAGACTTTTTCCAAGGTTTTATTTTTCGTTCTAATATATAATTTTGTTATAATAATCTCAACTGGAGCCACAACAATTTTGAAAAAGAGGTTTTGGTTGCCAAAAGTAATTTGTACTTTCTTAGCAATTGCTGCATTACCCTGCCCCGCAAAGGGTTATCATGGTTGATATAACCAAATGTTTACGTAGCAAACCTCCACTGGCACTGCACCCCTAACAGGAGCACCTGGCAATTCCGCTACCCAACTCAAGCATCAGAGAGGGATTTGTTCACATCCCCTAAATCATGGCCGGGTGTGCTCCTTACTTCAGCAGCACCAATTTACTAAAATTGTTGGGTCGCTGTGATGCAGGAGGGAGGGACGATCTGCTAGTTTCCAGGGAGACAGGGTTGAAGGTGGTTTGAGAGAGGTCCTTTTTTCTAACTCTCTGTATGTTGGTTGCTAGGAGACCGCCCAGCTGGCTGAAGAAGACGCTGTCCGTTATGAATGGGCGTATTAAGGAAGAAGAAAAAACACGTTAATTTGGTTGTTATAAAGCGCCGTTGCGCTAGTTAACTTTTGTTAGTTGTGTGAAGCTGGAGAGCTGTGCGGAAAGACAGTAGGAAGGAAGGCAGCCGTATGAGCGCTGAACTCCGGCTCGAGCAACTGGTCGGCGAGGCAGTTGGAGTTTCGAGAAGGAGGGAGAAGTCCGAGCTGAGGGAGTCGAGGAGTGCCTGCGGACGAGTCTCCAACGTTGGGAGCCTCGCCGATCAGCGGAAAGGACGGTGACTTTCAAGAAAGAAAGAGGAGGAGCAATGAAAGAACGCTGTGGGAGCGGCGGATCGGGAGGCCTATGAGCAGCGAGTCTGTGGTCGAGCCCCAACAGCTGTTCGTGAATGGCCCGTAACACGGACGTAGAGGAAAGCTGTCTGTTTCAAGACGGGACGAAGTGCCGAGCTGCTGCCGTCCGGATTCACAAGTAAGCGTGTGAAAGTCCCGACAGCACATTGAACGTGCTTGTCTAAGTAAACGAAAGGGGGAGAGAGGAGAATTCTTGATGTAAAGAAACATTGATAGAGTGGGAAAAAGCCTCTTGGAGAGTGAACGTTTGTTTGCCAGCAATAATGGCTTAAATGGATGTGCGAATGCTGCATGGACTAAGTCAATGAAACTGAAGAACAAGCAGCGTATGTCTTACAGTGCCAGAAACCACTTATGAACCAAAAATAAACAAGATTTCTGGCCAAAGGATCAGTTAAGCTAGAACAACATGTTTAATCACTGCACCGCAACAATTGAACTTTTCAAAGACTATTGACATTTTTGTTCAACGCCACTGAGCTACATTCTGATACCAGAAGGGGAGGAGAGCACTCATGTAACTTTGGCCAAGACATTTAAATGTGAGAATCATCACAAGAAGCCACATGTCCTAGTCTTGGAGCAGACGATGTGCTCCTGGCAAGAAACGGCAGCTACCAGTATCCTTTTTCCTCATGGAGGAGTTCATTGAGTTACTTTGACAAAGAAGATATTAAAGTTGTGTTTTACCTCAGACCGTGTGTGTGATCATTTAATCCCACATAGTGACAGTCGCCAAAATGAAATTACATGATCTTTGATCCCATTGTTGCCGACAAAGGAAGTGAAAGGATATTACCTTTGATCCCATTGGTTGTCAACACAGGAAGAACAATTGCATGCTCTTTGATCCCACCAGTTCTAACACAGGAAGTAAAATCCTTTGATTCCGACACAGCATGTGAAATCACATGATCTAGGATAATAACAATGTCAACGAAGAAAGTCAAAGCACATCTTTTGTAATCCCAAACATGGGCCATTTTCTGATTTTTTTAAAATCCAAATATCTTTTGAAAACCTGAGGCAATACCATATCTATAAAAAGTGACTGATAACAGGGGCAAACAGCCAACCTTACTAAGACTGGTTAAATCTCACTGTTAACAAAGCAGTCCACGGGAGGGTCATACAGCTAGACGATGAGTGTTCACTTGTGGCCACCAGATTTCACTTCTTCACTTCGTTGAAACATTTTACACAAGCATACTGCAGGTGCTCATAACAAACAGAACTATGATGAAAGTGGTAATGTAACACTTTGGGCAATTATCTCTTGGTTTTTGGTTTGATCACAGAGATTTCCAGAATTATCTAGGTCTGTGAGTTATGTTTGGTTTAGGGGCGACCATGGGTCCCTGAGGAGAATCTGCTAAAGCGTCTCTAAATCAAATAGTTAACAGAAGATGGAACATCCACTCCTGCCAGGTCTTTTGGGCGGCGGCGTTAGGCATCAAACTCTATCTGGAGGTACGAAGAGTTCTGTGGAGTAAATGTACTCCTCGTTGGCATCTGCTAGAGGTGTCACACACATTGTTAGTACTGATCATTTTAATTGGTCACTTTATAGAGCAGCGTGCATGCATGAGACTAGCTTCCCGAACTCTGATACGTGTTGGCATGGCAACACCAAACAAGGGATTAACAAACATCTTGTTTGAGAGCTCCAAAATGTATGTAGAAAGATATCTTCAATATCATACCATAGCCCTATCATACTGCCCCGGTAGATCACTGGGGTTGATTTAAGAACCTAAAATACAAAAGGGGCATATGTTCCTCACTCTGACAAGCACCGGATTAGGGATAAGCAGTATTGTCTGCAAGACCCATGTATCCTGTTCAAATTGGTGGCACTTGGTATTCTTATCATAAGGACTGGACAAGGACAATGGGCCTCATTACAAGTTTGGCGGTAGCATTGCTGGTAAAATCGGCAGGCTGCCGCCAAACTTGCTATTTTTTCTGGCACCCGCGATCGGCAATTACCGGGTCATTACGGGCCCGCCGGAGCCAGTAACTGCCCATTCGCTGGCGCTGGAAAAAAATGCTCCCCATTCCCATTTGAGCCCCATAGGGATGGGGAGGTCAGATGCACCGGCACCATTGTGAATTCATGAATGGTGCCGCTGCATCCGACATGCTCTGCTCATGGGTGCCTGTATGCCCGCCAGGTTGAACTGGCGGGCGGGAAGGCACCCGCAAGCAGAACTCATAGTTTGCCGGTTCAGTAACAATGGTACCGGCAAGCTTCAGTAACAATGGTAACGACAAGCTTACCAGTACCGCTTCTTACTGGACCAGCAAACTTATAATTAGGCCCATTGTATAGGCTTTGGATTTAATTACCAACTTTCACATGATACTGGAACCAGACTAGCTTGTATTTTTAAATTCTAGCAAAGGGTACTCTTGAAGACGATCTATGGAGTTTCGGGAGCATTCTATCTTTCGACTGTTCCTCAGTACGCTCAAACTACGCATACGCCCAATCAATTACCTTTTTATAGTCTGCTCGTCTGTTAACCATTTGATGGTCAAAGACTGCTTTTTTTGTAAATGTGGTCTATGTCTTTCCCTTTACCCATCCTTTTTTCGAATTTCTGTTTCTGGACTGATAATACTTCCCTGCATTTTCTAGTTAACGATCAGGTGGAAAATAAATAGGGCTGATTAAAGTTCCTGAAATAATATATTTTCTATAATTGATTTCTGTTAATGTGGTACTGATTGGTGTATATGATTTTTATTCAATGATGTTTGTGTTGATTGCGATTCACGGGCAGTCATATGATAAATTGCTTCATACTGCAATTTTATTGGCACATGGCCATTAACGTACACATACAATTTATTTCATTGCAATTTCACTAAACCCTATTATTAGAAACAAAATCAAGCTATTTAATAAAGTATAGCTTAAAACCGCCTTTTTACGGTTCGACTAGTCCTGGGGAACTATTAGCAGACATTTTGCAAGATCTTCCAGCAGTCCATATCCCTTATGCACCTCAGCAAATAACACGCATAAGGTCTCACATCTAATTCACATTTTCTTTGTAATAGTTTTTTTTAAAATTGTATACATATTTACATATGCAGAAGAGTATTCCGCTAGCAAGTATCCCCTTGCAACCTTATACAAAAAAAAATAAACGGGTATTGAATAAAAATGTAAACAAATGTATTTAATGATCTAATTCAATAGACTAGTAACACATTTATTTAATGATCCAGTTCAATAGAGTAATACATATTTATTTATTGATCCAATTCAATAGACTAGTACACATTCATTTATTGATCCAATTCAATAGACTAGTAGCCTTTAACAGTCTGTTTAACTGTAAATTCATAAATAATAGATAAGTCACAAACTCAATGATGAGGAGTATGGAAGAAGACTATGAGAAAATAAAAAAAGAAGCACATGCATGCCCACATAGATACTAAGCATGAAGTTCTTGGCTAGAAAATCAACCATCCTCTTATCCGTACCATATCATAAACACCTATTTTAACCACAGTGGTTGGAGTTAAAGATAATGCGGAAAAATGAATAGTTTTCTGTCATAGATCATTCACCTCACATCACCCATAATAGAGTTTCCTGGCAGAGCACCCAATCATTTTCTGGCTGCCGCACCAAATTATTTGTAGGAATTCACCTGACTTTACCTTTTTAAGACCATTGTACGATATAGTGGTGGGTGTAGATTATTAAACTAATCCTCATATCTGTATAAAAAAACATCTTTACAGAGCACATAATCCAGCAGTCGAGGAAGCATAATTCCTTTGCTGCGTGTGGGTTCCACAGAAAGAGGAACATGCATTTTCTCTTTTTCTCTTTAAGATCTGAGGGACGTGCAGAAATCTGAGCATGTGCCAGCAGCACAGTGCACACACGCCGCATATACACTGCATATCAGTTTGAAATGTTTTCTTGTACGGCCGAGTATCAGCACTTTATCCGTATTTGTGCATTTTTGTATAGGAGATGTTGACTGAATATCATCTATTGGGTACTGCCTGTGTTACTTATATATACATAATATTCAGTGAACTTTGTTTGTTCATGTTTAGTTAAGTTTCCCACATTTATCTCAATAAAACCCCTGAAATCCAGCGTATTTGGGAAGTCATGACTGTCTTAATTTGCCATGTTCCTGTTCATGTCCCCCATAATTCAATTTCCCCCATGATGTCCTTTGGAATGTCATGGTGAATCCCTTCTCTTATAATATGTTTGTGCTCATGGACTTTGCAATGGGAATGTGCCCAGTTAAGCCAGTCATGACTTCCTAAATGCGCTGAATTTCAGGGGTTTTGTTGCAATGAATTTGGGCAACTTCACTACATTTTAACAAAAGTGTTTTCAGTGAATTTCAAGGGTTCTGTTATACGATAGGTTTTTTTCTGGCCCGCTAGCCATGGCCAAAAGGCCATGTGCATTGTATATATTACAACATTACCAGGCCACTAGTCTTGGCCTCTGGCCATGGCCTTCAGCTGTGTCCAATGTATATTTTACAACACTACAAGGCTACTAGGCATGGCCTTCGGCCGTGGCCACTATACATGTATATCAGGCCCAATAGCCTTTGGCCCTGGCTAGTGAGGACAGCCTTTAGCCGTACCCACTGTATATTATAGAACATTACCAGGCCACTAGCCATGGCCTACCAGCCTTCACCTATACCCACTCTATTGTTTGAAGCACTACCAAGCCACTAGCCATGGCCTTTGGCCGTGCCTACTATATATTTTACAACACTACTGGCCTCTGCCTTTGGCCATGGCTAGTGATTTTGCACCCACTACCTCACTGTAGCTGTAATATATATATATATATATATATATATATATATATATATATATATATATATATATATATATATGTATATATATATATGTATATATATATATATATATATATATATATATATATATATATATATATATATATATATATATATAAAAATATATAGCTTCCTCATAACAGCGGCTATAATAACTATGTACTACAGATAGCCACATTTATCTGTAGTTGTTAGATACCCATGGTTATCAGGAAAACTGACGAAAAGAAAAGGCTTCTCTGCCCTTCCAGGCACTCACCAAGTACCCACCTCATCTGTGCCTGCTGTGCCTGCTCCCCTCAAGGTCTCCATACTTCCTGAGCCCTCCCCCATACCACCCGAACACTTGTTTCCGAGTGACGCACTTTCATTCCCGCTCACCTTCTCTTCTGTAGCTGTGGTTATCCTGCTGAGTAACCTTGGCTACGGGAAATCGTTCATGCTCTTAACTTGGTCCATGACCCCCCTTCAACTCCCAAATTTCACATGGTGTCCTCTCCCCTGCACCTCTAGCCTGATGTAATTTAGTAGTTTTTCCTGGTCCAAATTTTTCTGCTTTTATTGCAGGTAGTGTGATGACCCTTCAGATAGCATCAATTTTCCCAAGGGGGGTGAACCTTTCCATGAGGTTAGGGAGGTGCGGCCGCTAACCAGTAGTCCCCCTAGGGGTGGTAATGTGTGGGAGGACCTCATTGAGAAGAGGAAATCTTGTCCCGGGGACAAGGACGCAAATCAGAGACATGCTCATTTTACCTACTGACCCCAACCTCTTTTACCTAGACTTATATCGGAAACCATGTGTTATTGTACTGGGTCACACAATCTTAACGCGATGGGTTCAGGGACAAGGAAGAACTGGAGAACACTAAGGTCAAGTGAGAAAAACACTCGACCAGCTGTTGTCAATGGAACTGATGTTACGCCAGGACGGACCCTTCTAGATCAAGATGCCAGAAACAAATGACGGCGGAAGAGAGATGGAAACAGAGAGAGAGACGGAGAAGAAGATAGTTGGAAAGCAAGATTGGGGTCAAGGCAGAGGTAGAAGAAGGAGGAAGGCTCGAGGGAGAGATGTGGAGGGTTTGGTTCAAGGGAAGGCATGAGAACGTCTTGCAGCCCGACTAGGTGTTGGCAGAAGTAGAAGAAGAAAGTGGAGAAGGCTTCTCGCACGGAGGCCGCACACCAAACGTACAAGTGAAATTTGGTGGCTGAGAGTAAAGCCGAGAAAGAGAAGAATTGGCCTAACGCCACGGCAAAACAAACATATGTTATTTGTGAGACACCCTGAAAGCATTGTACCAGTTGGCCGGGAATCGGACCCATGGAAGGATGGAGATTGGGTTGTGGTGGCGTGACCTGTAGTGGGTGAACCATGTGGTCCGACAACTGCGCTGAGACCGCAAACCCCGGCCTTTTTGCAAAGTCGCATAGGCAGGCGTGAGGAGCATCCAGAGTGGTGGTGGCTGAATGACCCATATGAAAGGGACAGTAGAGTTCATTACCAACATCAGAACAACTAGCATTACAGGGCCCAGGAAACAAGCGCTCAATGAGAGAAAAACTATGCTATCGTCAAAAGATCCCAGGCAGAACCCGTTAAGTATCCCGACTCAAAGAGCGTGTGAACGGAAGTTGTTAAAAGTCTATGAGGGAGCCGAGGGAAAACTAAGAGAGCCATGGAAAACAGATAGCAACAAGCTAGTATGAAGAAATGTTAAATAATCCAACAGGTATAAAGAATGATTAACTAACAGACGTAACACTCAACCTCAGCGGTTGTGAATTAAGTCTGTTTTTAAAACTCCGACCCCAACTCCCTGAAACAATATTTGAGGGGAGTTATCTTTTCAAACTCTGCCAAAGGAACAGAAATCCTTCAAGGTGTCGGCTGGAGAATCATTGGCGAAAACAGAGATCTTGAGGGGACTTTCGAGGACAATCGTTCACAAAGACGTTGCATCCTAAAACACGTGGAAAATAGAAGAGCTCCTGCACACGCCCCAGAATCATCTAGGACTGGTCTTCAAAGTAAAAACTAAGCCCCGTCTATCAAACTTACGATTGGCCGACACCAGATCCTGTCAAGAGTCCAGTCCTTTCAATCCACGGGGTCAACCCCGCCTTTTGAAATAAGAATAAAACCATTGTCTTTGTCTAGTGACAAATCCCAGGATGTCATCATTCCGCCCTTAGGGGAGCCCTTTCCCATGAGGCCAGGGAGGTGAGACCACTACACAATAGTCCCCCTGTGTACCCACGAAGTACTCAAAGTACTGTTGACTGTGCCGGTGCTTTTGACCTCGTAAGGATCTGAGCTGTATCGTGGCTGCTACGTGTGCCTTCTGGAGCGGGGATCTTGTTGCTGCGGTTTTCATTGCTGCGTTGGTATCTGACAAGTGGGAGGATGTCCCTAGCAGTAACGCCGAACTGCCTGGAGGCAAAGAAACAAAAGAAGGTGACTGTTTTGTGCACGCTGTGCACACCAAATTAGTTGGGCAAGTAGACCACGTTGTACGCAATCAGTAATTAAGGTTGTGCTAATTTTCCATGTCACCTGCTGTCTGAAACACCTTCTTCTATTTATGTTTAAAGGTTTCAAATTAAGTTGACTCCGCCCCCCCTGGCAGATACGTCCCGCTACGTGAGGGCTAAATATTGACATCATAGCACAACCGCGCACGCACCCACTAAGTACTCAAAGTACTGTTGACTGTTCACGGTGCGCGGCGCGGGTTGCGTTGCTGCGGTATTATACCATTGTAGATTAATTCGATAACCAGAGGTTAGTATGGGATACTACCGGGTATTGAATTAAGCACCCTTCTGGGACTTGCAGGCATTAAGCGATTAAAAGTAGGTGCTCATTGTCCATCGGTCGGGACGACAATTATAATCATATTACTGTTTGATTTGGTGGGGGTGGCTCAAACCACTTAGACATTGACGGGCAATACCTGGTGTGTAACTTGACGGTGCTCACTCTGATTTGAGTTGAATTTGTGGCTATTGAGCCTATAGATTGGTTAAAAAATTGCGAAACGGCAAAAGGTGTCTAAACGGGTCTCCCGTCAATGTCAACTGAGGGAAATATGTCAGATGAAGAGGCCTCACAGGAAACCATAAATCAAACTAAAAAAAAAGGGAGATGTGCTACTAAGAGCTCGAGCGAAGTGGAACTTACTCCAATAGCGTTATGTCCAACTGGATTGAATACAACTTCGCCCGAGTTGGAAAATTTAAAAACTGTATCAAAGGAAAGCAAAATAAATACTTTAGCACAAATCCACATGGAGGGCCATGATGGTCTTGCCTATCCATCAAATCCTATATGTAATGTACCCATCGCTGATAGCTCACTTTTGGGTGTGATAATTGATGGACATAGTATGCCTATTGCAGATACCTCATTGGTTGCACCGGTGATTCTTGCTGAATTACACAGCAGAACATGGTTATCAAATGGGCCGTCGACCCCGGCAGCAAGCTCACGGGGTTTCAGGGAGCAAGTACATTTTCATGCAGCTATTGCTGCAAACTTGGACCAATTAAAAGAAACAAGAAAAAATGAGAGAGGCTGCGAGACAAAAGACTCAAAACAAAATGCTAGCTCACCTGCACATGAGCTGCGATGCAATCCATCTGATATAACCTACCCGCACTCACCTGTATTAGGCTCTGATCCATTTCTACCGAAACGGAGCTCAGAGATACCTCGCCAACCTAATTCATCACTGCCACTATTCCCTCTTGAAGATACGCTAGTGGATTTAAACCAACAAGAAGAACAAGTTACTTCTTACCTTGTAACGTTCTTTCGACGGGATGTTCCTCCGACGTATTCCTCATCTTAGATATATCCTTCCAGCTCTGCTGGCCTCGGAAAAATTTTTCTCTAGAGGGCGGTGCGCGTCGACGTCCCTCGAGTCGATGTCCCTCGACAGCCGCCGTATCGACGCTCGACGTCATCCTGCCCATAAAGGCCGCGCGCAGCATCCGTTGCTCAGTTCCGTTTTGTAGCCCACAGTATTACTGTCTGGACTAGACTAATCACCCTGAAGGAGCGTAAGATGCAACAACAAGGGAAGTAGAACTGTGGGGATGGATGGGAGGGTCGATGAGGAATACGTCGGGGGAACATCCCGTCGAAAGAACGTTACAAGGTAAGAAGTAACTTGTTCTTCGAAGGGATTGTGTCCTCCGACGTATTCCTCATCTTAGATAGGCTCCCATAGCAGTATTCTATATTCGGAGGAGGGAGTACTGACTTCACGCTGTCTTCTATTGATGAATAGAATGCAGTACAGCCCTTCCAAACCTAGTCTCTTGATTGGAGGAGGAATCCAGATTGTAAAAACGTGTAAAGGTATGGACAGACGACCAAGTAGCGGCCGCACATATGTCTTTAACCGGCGCGCCTCTTTTGAGGGCCGATGAAGCTGCAATACCTCTGGTCGAATGAGCCCTAAGGTTTTGAGGGGGCTCTTTCCCTGCCAGTTTATAACATTCCAGAATGGCTAGAATGATCCATCTGGAAATGGTCTGCTTAGTTTTTGGTAACCCCAGCTTGTGACCTGCGTAACCTACAAACAGCTGGTCTGCCTGTCTTATCCTGGCTAGTCTACTAATGTAAAAACTTAAAACCCTCCTAAGGTCTAGTCTGTGTAACCTCTCTTCCTCTTTCCCCGGGTGAGGAGGAGGATAGAAAGATGGTAGGGTAATCTTCTGAGTGATATGGAAGTCAGAAACCACCTTTGGGAGGAAATTAGGCTTCACTTGCAGGACAACTTTGTCTTTGTGAAAGATTGATGAGGGGGTTTACAAGAAAGAGCTTGTAATTCGCTCACCCTTCTAGCAGATGTAAGTGCTATTAATAAAACAGTTTTAAGGGTAAGGAATCTTAACGAACAAGAATGGAGAGGTTCGAAAGGTGTACCCATCAGGAAAGTTAGTACTAAGTTTAAATCCCATAGGGGAACTTGGAATGGTCTTGGGGGATGAACATTGGTTAACCCCTTTAGAAACTGTATTACCAAGGGTAATTTGAAATAGGATGGTTCTTCCACAGTACGCTTAAAGATAGATAGCGCTGCGAGATAGCCCTTAATGGTGCCAACTTGAAGGCCTGAATTTGCCAAATATAGTAGGAAGGACAAAACCATTGGTGTACCACATGAAAATGGGTCGATATTCTGTTCTCTACACCAGCTGCAAAATCTGTTCCAACGGCGCAGTATAAAGACTTTGTTGCTGGCCTCCTTGCCGAAAGCAACACCTCCATAACATCATCAGGGAGGTCCCAATCCTTGTACCTCAGCCGTTCAGAAGCCAAGCGTGAAGGTTGAGGGTTTTGATGTCTGGATGGAGAACCTGACCTCCCTTCTGTGAGAGTAGGTTCTCTCTGAGAGGAAGTCGAATTGGAGGGCAGATGGACAAGTCTAGAAGGTCCGGGTACCACGTTCTCCTGGCCCAATCCGGGGCAATTAGGATCATGGTTCGCCGGAATCTTCTCAACCTCCTGATCATTTGAGGAATGACAGGGACCGGTGGGAACGCGTACAGAAGCGGAAACTCCCAGTCCACTATGAACGCGTCTCCCAGAGCTCCTCTCGGAGGAAATTCCCTTGAGCAGAACAGGTCGCATTTCCTGTTTAGGCTGGTGGCGAACAGATCTACCTGAGGGGTTCCCCAAAGGGCGAAGATCTCTTGAAGGACTTCCTGAGCTAGCTCCCACTCGTGGGAGACTGTGTTCTGCCTGCTCAGAGCGTCCGCTGTCAAGTTCTTCTCTCCGGCTAGGTGAACTGCCGATAGAGAGATTCCTTCTTAGATTGCCCAAAACCAGAGCTGCATCGCCTCTCTGCACAGGGGTAGTGATCCTACGCCTCCTCTTTTGTTGAGGTAATGCATGGCCACCGTGTTGTCCGTCATTATCAGGACGTTCTTCCCTTGTACAGCTGGCAGGAAAGCCTTCAACGCAAGTCTGATGGCTCTCAGCTCTAACAGGTTGATGTGTAGTCTGGACTCCGATGGAGACCAACGACCGCTGATGGTCAAGTCGTTGGCGTGGGCTCCCCACCCCGTGAGTGAGGCATCCGTGACTACTGTTATCTCCGGCCAGGGTTGCCAAAACTGTTCTCCTTTCAGAATGTTCTCCTGACAGGCCCACCACTGAAGGTCTCGAGCCACCCTGCCGGGAACCTGAAGAAGATCTGTCATTCTCCCTGAGAATTGTGACCACTGAGTCCTCAGTGCCCACTGGAGGGATCTCATTCTCAGGCGAGCCTCTGGCACAAGGAAAATGCAGGATGCCATGAGGCCTAGCAACCTCAAAAAGTCGAAGGCTGGGAGACGTTGGGCATGCTGGAACTTGGTAACCATCTGTAGAATATCTTGAGCCCTCTCCTCTGGTGGCGAGGCTTTTCCCAGGGAAGTATCCAGGATCGCTCCTATGAACTGGAGTCTCTGCGATGGTATCATTTGTGACTTCTTTAAATTGAGGGAGAAGCCCAGTCTGTGAAGGAAATGGCACACGTGATTTAGCTGGATCTGAGCTTGCTCCGGAGAAACAGCCCTGATCAGCCAATCGTCCAGGTAGGGGTAGACGTGAATCCCTTCCCTCCTTAGACTTGCAGCCACTACCAACATTAACTTGGTGAAGACCCTCGGGCGGAGGTCAGCCCAAATGGCAGTACTCGAAATTGATAGTGAGAGTTGCCAATTGCGAACCTCAGGTATTTCCTGTGTTTGAGATGGATAGGCACATGGAAATAAGCGTCCTGAAGGTCCAGAGATACCAACCAGTCCTGAAACTGAAGGGCCTGGAGGATCTGAGAAAGAGTGACCATCTTGAATTTGTCTTTTCTGAGGAATTTGTTCAATTCTCGCAAGTCCAAGATGGGTCTCAGTCCTCCGTCTTTCTTCGGAATGAGAAAGTAAGGGGAGTACCAGCCCTTGTCCCTCTCCGCTACAGGTACCGGTTCTATGGCACCTTTCTCTAGCAGGTCCAAAATTTCCTGCAAGAGGAGCGGATCTGGAGCTTTCTGAGAGCTGATCCCCGGTGGATGACTCTGAGGTATACGTAGGAAAGGCAGGCAGTAACCTTGGGCGACTGTTTCCAATGCCCAAGCATCTGACGTGATAGCCTGCCATACCGTCAGATGTTGAGTCAACCTGCCTCCTACAGGTGTCCTGTGAGGGGAGTCCTCAGAGTGGTTTTGGGGAGGCTGATGCAGATGCCGATGGTAAAGAGGCACCTGCTGTTGCTGCGGCTTTAGAATATCTACCCCGTTCACCTCGGGTAGTTCTTCTTTGACCCCTTTGAGCCGGTCGTCCTCTACCTCTTCCGAATGCGGAGTAGAAGCGAAAGGACTTGCCCCTCGCAGAGGTTCCTGTGGGACGAAAAGGAGTCTGACGGATTGCAGCTCCTAGGGATTTTGCTGCAGCTTTTGAAGTTTGCAGTTTCTCTAAACTGTCATCCGCCTTTTTCCCGAACAAAGAAGAGCCATGGAATGGCATGTTCAAGAGCCTGGCTTGCACATCTGGGGCAAAACCCGACTTTCTCAACCAAACAAATCTCCTGGTTGATGTACTTGCCGCCATTGCTCTGCTGATACTGTCAGCCGAATCAATGCCCGTCTGGAGGGATTCGCACATAGCGTCTTTACCGTCCTGTATAATATTCAGGAACGCATCCCTTTCTTCTCCCTCCGGGATGCAGTCAGCCGCTGTAGAAGCACACTCCCAAAGTGTATGGCTGAACCTAGCAAGGGTGCAAGTAGCATTAACAGACTTTAACGCCATGCTACATGCTGAAAAGACTTTCTTTGCCATTGCATCATATTTTTTATCGTCCCTGTCCTGTGGGACTGTAGGATAAGCCGTCTTGACATCGGTAGAGGATGCTGCTTGTACCACCAGACTTTCTGGGGATGGATGTTTAGACAAAAACTCTGGGTCTGTGGAAGATACCCTGTACTTTGCAGACAGTTTTTTATTTACTGCTGGTATTACATCTGGGGTTTCCCAGTTTGTCATGATCTTTCTCTGAAGAGCTTTATGAAAGGGCACCACAGGATCCTCTTGTGGGCCTTTGTCGAGAATATCCGTGAGGTCATCTTGCTGGAAAGATTGTGAAGGTGCAGACCACCCCATGAACTCTGTAATCCTGGCCATTAAGGCTCTGTAGGGGGTTTCAGCATGCTCCCCCGGGTCTGGCTTAGCAAAATCCACCTCAGGGGAAGTGTCTAACCCACTTGCCTCATGTAAAGAATCATGAAGATCCTTTAATCTGCGCTCTTCAGAGGAAAATTCCTCTCTAACTGGGGTTACAGGTCCCTGTAACTCAAATGTGTCGTGTTCAGACAAATCACCCTCTTCTAAAATTGAGGATATAGTTCTCAATTGTTCTGAACTCATAAAGGGAGTAAATCCCATTTCCAAGGCAGAGGGTGCCGAACTTGTCATTATTGGCCTCGAAAACGTCGATGTCGTCGACGCCGACGTCGAAGGCTTCGAGCGTGGCGTCGAAAACAGAGGTGGAGGCCTCGAGGACCTCGACAGAATTGGAATTCTACTCGACAATATCGACGCCATCGACGTCGAGGGCCTGGGGATAGTCACTGGATGTGTGGTCACCGTGACTTTTCTTGGCGTCGACGCCGGTGTCGAGGCCGGCGTCGAGTCGACAGACCCGTGTGTCGAAGGTCCCTTCGACAACGGCGTCGAAGACATCGACCTCGACGTCGACGGAACCTTCGTCGACGGCGTCGACGGAACCTTCGAGGAAGGTTTGGAGGTCATAGTCCTGCTCGAGGGTTCAAGACGCGCTCGAGAAGTTTCTTTCGCCGGGTACTGCGACTCCCAGCGTTTTTGACCTTCGGGTCTTTCGACCAGAGCATCGCTCTCGGCAGTCTTCGAGGGGGTCGAGGCCGCTTTCTCGAAGACGCTCATCATATTTTTTCGGAATTCCTCCCATTCAGCCCGGGAACTATGTTTCGTGGGGCAAGGGATTCTTTTTGGCGAAACAGAGGAAGAGGAAGACGAAGAAGGGGATCTTCGACGTCTCCTCTTCGAGTGCTTCGATCTCGAGGAGTGATGAGACCCACTCCGAGACCTGGAGCGTGAATGGTGACCAGGAGACGAATGTCTCGACTTCGTCGACGAAGAAGAAGCTTTAAAAGTCTTACCTTTCGCCAGCTTCCCCCTACGCTCCTTCAGGGCCTTAGCTGTCATGGACATACAGTCCTCGCATTCCGAACAATGGTGTTCAGCTCCCAAGCACCACAGACAATTTCTGTGAGGATCGGTCAACGACATCTTTTTCCCACAATCTCGACATTTTTTGAAGCCGGATCGAGGAGTTGTCGGTTCCGACGAGGAAGCCATCGAGTACGGATCAAATAACTCGAGGTAAATAGGATTAATCTGACTAAGAACTGAGCAACGGTATTCCGAGGCACCGAGTAAGCGCGGAAAAACGGAACTGAGCAACGGACGCTGCGCGCGGCCTTTATAGGCAGGATGACATCGAGCGTCGATACGGCGGCTGTCGAGGGACATCGACTCGAGGGACGTCGACGCGCAGCACCCTCTAGAGAAAAAAATTTCCGAGGCCAGCAGAGCTGGAAGGATATATCTAAGATGAGGAATACGTCGGAGGACACAATCCCTTCGAATTACAAAATGTTCCTGTTCTAGCAAGGATTCTGAACTTGCTGGACAAAGGTCACGAAAATACACATGGGGCAATTGGTGCCCTGAGTCTAGCAACGTCAGAAATCAACTCTAGATTGAGTAGAATAGAGGGCTTTTTGATGGCACAGGAAAAATGCCACACATTTTGGGCAGAGCAACATATAAGTGGCAAAGGGAGGCAAGAACAAAAGCTGGTGGAGTCCGTAAGAGCAGCAAATGGTGAAAATATGCACACGGTAAACTCACAAGCTACGCAAACTACTTTTTTTTTTTTGAAAAATCTTTATTGGTTTTTCGAAACATATAGCAGACAGCGCATTGGCGGAGCGGTGTAGTATGTGTAATAACAAAACATCAACCTTAACATTCCCTCCCCACCCATTCCACCCCCCTCCCCTCGAGACCACAGTTTAAGCCTCAGTCCTCAATAGGCTTGCATGCCGAGCAGGGACTGTCAGGACTGTTTGGTGTGCTGTCTGGTGTTGCTGAACGGAGAAGCGGCTCCGTCAGCTCTACCCAGCGGAGAAGGTCTGCACTGGAGTCTAGTTTTTGTACCAGGATAGCCACTTCCCAAGCCGCCGTCTCCGCAGCGACCCATCTCTTGAGGTCGTACCACCAAAGGGCCTCGCTAGGCCCCCCTGCGCTCTTCCAGCCCATGGCTATGCGCCTTTTTGCTGTTATATAAATCAAGTCCAGGAGTCTATTTAGGGGCTTGTTCTTGGTGCTTCGCCTGTATGTCCCCAGTATGCAAGCTGCAGGTTCATGAATTTCAACTTCAATCCCAGCCAGCGCCACCCTATCTTTCACCCGGGTCCAAAACCTCAGGACCACGGGGCAGCTCCAGAACGTGTGGGTCATTCCTGCTTGCGGCGCATGGCACTTGGGGCATGTCTGTGGCGAGGCCCCTTTGAACTTTGATATGGCGTCAGGTGTAAGGTAGGCTCTGTTTGTGATGTATAGCTGTATTAATTGGAGGCGAGCGTTCCTGGAGGTCTTTTTGTGGTAGTGGGTAATCCTCTCCCATGTGTTGTCCTCGAATACAAGGCCCATTTCGCTCTCCCATCTCTTTTTGCATTTTAGTTCTTTCGTTGTCGTTGCTAGTAATAGGGCCTCGTATATTCTGGAGGTTTCGTGGCCTCCCTCGGCAGTGTCTAGCAGTGTTTCGATGGTTTCGTTCTCGGTAAATTGATTGTCTACCTCAGGCCATCTCTTCTTTAAGGCCAGTGTTACTGCCCCGTGGAGCAAGAACTGCCCGATGGGCAGGCCCGTCGACTCGCAGAGGTCGGGAAATGTCAAAAGTTTGTGTTCTTGCATGAGGTCGCCCAGTGTTGCCACTCCATAAGGCTCCCACACCGAGCGAGTTTCGGTGTGCCCCCAAGAGGGTGTCGCCATGACTGCAGCGATGGGGATCTGTGGGGAGTAAGGGTCTCTTAGTCCTACAGCCTTGCAGGCCCTCTTCCAGAGCTGAGTTCCCAGCTTGGCCAGGTATGGGAGACGTCGTGGCGCCCCCTTCTCGACCCATAACAAGTCTCTAAGTAGCAGTAGCGGCAGAGCCGGCTGGAGAAGTCTGGTGTCAGTGGTGGTTTCATCTGCCATCCAGTGCGTTACATGTTTCAATTGGCTGGCCAGGTAATATAGTTCGAAATTAGGGACTTTCAGTCCGCCCCTCTCGTAGGGCCTCTGGAGGATGTCAAGCCCCACCCTGTGCCTGCCTCCCTGCCATAGGAATCCTCTGCAGAGATTGTTCAGGCCTCGGAAAAAGGCTGAGGGGATGTTGTAGGGGACGTTGGTAAAGCAATGCAGTAGGCGTGGGAGCGCTACCATTTTGAGGAGACCTGCCCTCCCTGCCACAGAGAGAGGGAGTTTCCCCCAGAAAGCCATGGAGTTAGTAAGTGCGTCCATTGTTCTGACTGTGTTGAGAATGTGTTCAGTGTTCGGGCTACGGTGTATGGTAATACCCAAGTATTTGAAGGACGTCACCTGCCACTGGAGAGCTAGTGGGGGCAGGGATCCACCCTTATTGCTATATAATGCTGCGAGGGGGTAGAGACACGACTTGTCTTTGTTTATCTGGATGCCTGTGTGTTTTTGGAAGCAGTCAAGTGTCTCCAAGATGTAGGGCAGTAGGTGCTCGGGGTTATTTAGGTAGAGGAGAGTGTCGTCCGCGTACATGGAGATAAGGTGTGTCACTCCATCTAGTATGATGCCTCCCCCGCCGTATTCCTGCCGGATGTACGCGGCCACTGGTTCTGCAGCAATGATGTAAAGCATGGGGGATAAGGGACATCCCTGTCGTGTACCTCTATGGAGGGGCCATTTGTCGGAGTACGTCTTATTGGTACGCACTCTGGCCACGGGGTGGGTGTAAAGCAATTGGGTCCATTTAAGGAAGGCGGGTCCAATGCCCATCCTGACCATGGTGGCGTACAACCATTCCCAATTAACCGAATCAAAGGCCTTGGTGGCGTCTAATGATGCCACCGCGTATTTCTGGGTGTCTTGCTCGGTGCAGTATATGATGTGGTGCAACCTGCGTAAGTTTTCAGTGATAGAGCGCCCGGGTACATAACCAGTTTGGTCGCGGTGAATCAGCAGGGGGATCACCTTGCGTAGTCTATTGGCGAGGAGTGCCGACAGTATTTTGCAGTCGACATTTAGCATAGAGAGAGGTCTATATGAACCGCAATCTGTTCCTTCTTTGCCGGGCTTCAGCAAGGGGATGATTATTGCTTCCCTCATGGAGTCAGGGAGTAAGCCGCGTTCAAAAGCCTCGTTGTATACTTGTGCTAGCAGAGGGGCAAGGGTCTCCTCGTATGTCTTATAGAATTCCCCGGGGAGGCCGTCCATGCCTGGAGCCTTCCCAGAGGGTAATGATCTAATGGTTGCCTTGACTTCGTCTGGGGTGATCGGGTCTTCCAAGGCTACGGCCAACTGCGGGTCTAGCTTGGGTAACTCTATGCAGTCTAGGGCGTCCTCGATCCCGGTATCCAGCGAGGGCGGGGCCTGGGAGTATAGGTCCTGGTAGTACTCAGAGAAGACCATGTTAATTTCTGCCTGGGTGTGCACCGAAGTGCCATCTGGTCTGAGGATGTGGCAGATGGGGGTCCTAGGGGTTTCCCTTTTGTACAGCCAGGCCAAGAGTTTGCCGGGCTTGTCTCCCAGAGCGTGTGTCCTTTCAGTGTGTTTGGCGTAGCTTAGTTTCCCCAGGGACTCCCAGTGCGACAGACAGGCCTGTCTCTGCGTTATTATTTCCCGTACCTGCTCAGGAGTCGGATTTGCCTTGTTCTCCAGCTCCCCCAGCACACTTTCTGCTTTCGCCAGGGCATTCGTAATGGCCCTTTGAGCCCCCCCTACTGCCGCTAGCATGTCCCCTCTCATAACCACCTTATACGCCTCCCACGCGGTGCTGATGCGTTCTACACTGCCTAGGTTGTTTAGCCAGTATTCGTCTGTGCTGTCTTGTACATGGTCCCTGAAGGCCGCGTCAAGCAGTGCTTCTGCTCGCAGTCTCCATGTGGGGACCGGGGGTCTGGGCGGGTACACCTCCCAGGTGACTGACAGGAGTGAGTGGTCTGATAATACTCTGGGTAAGTATTGTGCCTCGCTGAAAGTGGCTTGCTGCTCCTGGCTGACCAGCATGTAGTCCAACCTAGTGTGGACGTTATGTGGCGGGGAGAAGAAGGAGTACTCCCGTCTCTCCGGGCTCAGTTCCCTCCACAGATCGCGAAGTGACAGGTGGGAAATCAGTTTGGATAGTATCTTGGCAGGGGGGGACGGGCGGGAGTGTTTGGTGTCTGACCTATCTTTGAGAGGGTCTAAAGTGCAGTTGTGGTCCCCACCCCATATCATGGTGCTATTTACGTAGGGGCATAATCTAGAGCTCAGGGAGTGGAAGAAAGCCGTGGCGTCATGGTTAGGTGCGTAAGTGCTAATCAGGCATAGGTCTCTTCCCTCCATGGTTCCCTGCACCAATGCCATCCTGCCCTCGTTATCTGTCTTGGTGTCCGTGACTTTAAAAGGGACTGTCGGGTTAATCCACACCAGGACCCCCCTAGCATATGAGGAGTAGGAGGATCCCACCAAGGTCCCCCGCCAGGTTTTGGCTAGCGCGGTCAGTTTTGCCTCTGTTAGATGTGTCTCTTGAAGCATGGCGATCCCTACCTTGCATCGTCGCAGGTATGCTTGAATCCTTCGTTGTTTCACGTAGCTATTCATGCCTCTGACGTTCCATGTCATCACTTTTACTCTCTCAGCCATAGTCATGGTGGTGTTCTCTCTCCTGTCCTGGTCTTGGTCGAGATCTTGTTAGAGGTGCTGTAGTATTGAGGTAGTCCTGTGGTCTCGGTATTGCAACTTTAGGGTTCCCAACTAGGGTGCGGATTTCCGGCTCCCCTTTCCCTAAGAAAAAACTTCCCCAACAAATAACTGGTCTGACAAGGTACTCCTCGTCGTGACTGTCCCGTTTCCGCTCCTTAGGACCTGGCATGGTCTTCGGGTGCCCTACGGGCGGGTAAACGTACCCTGAAAAAAACAGAAAGAAACAAGCTCCTGGGGGGTTGTGGGAGCTGAAACTTCGGTGTTCCGCGTGACAGGATCCTATCAGCTGCTTTTGGGGTTAGATTGCTATGATCTTATGGTGCGATACGATACGGCAGTCTCAGGTAGGTGTATCAGTGCGGCTTGCGCCTCTTGCCTTCAATGTCTGGTAGTTGCTGCTCATCCATCCAGTCCCGGGCTTGTTCCGGTGTGTCGAATAGGTGGGCTCTGTTCTTGTGTATTACTTTCAGCCTTGCAGGGTATAGGAGCATGTATTTCAAGCCAGCGACCTTCAACCTGGCTTTGGTGTAGCTGAACTGAGCTCTGTTCATCTGCACTTGGAAAGTGTAGTCGGGGTAAATAGCGATCTTGGCCGAATTTCTCAGTATCTGGCCCCCCGACCGAGAGTACGCCAGGACGACCTCACGGTCTCTGTAGTTTAATACTTTTGCTATCATAGGCCTGGGAGGGCCTCCCGGCGGGGGCCTCCTGGCAAGCGACCTATGGGCCCTTTCGATGGAGAACCCCTGCGATAGTTTCTCCGCGCCGATCTCCTGCAGCAGGAGGTTTTCCACGTAGTTGGTGGGGTCTGAGCCTTCGATGCCCTCCGGTAGTCCGAGCAGCCGGATGTTATTCCGGCGGGCCCTTCCTTCGGCCTCCTCCACCTTGTCCTCCAGATTCTTGACCGTTTGCTGGAGGCCTTCCATGTCATGCAGAAGCTGGGTGTTCGCTTCAGAGTTCTCACGTACTTGGGTCTCGAGCGCGTCAGTCCTGCCGGCCAGGGAGCGGACGTCTTGGCGAAGGAGTCCCAGATCTATGGCCACAGAGTCGATTTTGTTCACCATAGTTGTTTGGATTAGCGTGATGGCCTCCAAGAGTTGTGAGTTGGTGGGTTCAGACGTCACTGGTGTAGAGCTCATGTCTCTAGCGGCAGTCGCCATGGTTGGACACTCCGGGCTGGGGGGCTCAGGGGCTGTGTAAGCGTCCAGGGTGGTCTGCCGCTGTTTAGACCTGGCCCCCCTCCCCGTAGACTTGTCTAGGCCGGACATCCTCTCAACTCAGCAAGTATAAAGTACTGCAGCTGGGTGCCTGGGCCGGGGTACTTCGGAAGTGCCCTCTGTAGAAATTGCCCACTTACGGTTCCTCCGGCACTCGTAGGATTATGGTCCGCACTTTGGGCCCTCCAGCGGGGTGTCAAGCGCTCCGGCGCCGGTCCCCCAGGGCCTCCAGGCTCCGCGAGGTGCAATGAGTTCGAGATAGGCCCCGTATGGTGGCGCGGTCGTGGGCCCCCCCACACTCCGCTCGGCAGGGGCCGCTCTCCAGCCTGAGGTTGCTGCCGCTCTCGGTGCTCAGTGGGGGGGGGGGGGCTCCTCTCGTTAGCCTGCCCGCCCCGAGCGTCGCGGTCCCAGCGACCCGCCTCTGGGGCGCAGGGGGCCCGGGCCGTAGCGTAATTCGGGCGGATGGCGCACGCAGCCTCCGTGGTAGCGCCAACCTGGGGCAGCGCAAGGTGGCCAGCGCTCGCACTCGATGTAGTGCGCGATCTCCAGGCCCCGGTTCCGGCCGGTCCTCAATCCCCTACGATTCCAGCAACGGGGCCGGCAGGCACCATCGGCCACCCTGGTCGCCTCCCCGTCTTCGAGCCCGGGACTCCCAAGCTTACCGTAGGGGTGGCCTCCGAGGGGTCAGCAGGGGCCCCACCCTCACCCGTTCCACTCGGCGACGTAGGGCGGCCTTCTCCCGGGAGACGGGCTGACGCCGGGCTCTCCGGGCTCAGCAAATGGAGGCCGCCATCTTGGCCGTCCGCTTCGTGGGATACGCGGTCTTCTTAACTTGGCTCCCGGGCTTCCACCTTCGCATGTGGGGAGTCCAGGAGGCTCCCGTCGCAGCCGGCAGCTCTCGAGGTGGTTTGTAGGCACCAAGGCCAGCTAAAATGCAGGAAAAAGCAGCTTATCGATGGCTCATCGTGCGGAGCTTGCCGGAGTCGCGTCCGCTCTACATGGCGTTTGGCCACGCCCCCCTACGCTACGCAAACTACTTACTGGGAAAAAGCTGACAGCATAGATGTAAACACAGGAAGAACTACCAATGAACATAAAATGAACCTGCTTCCCCCATATGCAGAAATCGCCAAACTCCAGCATGAGAGAATACTGGCCCTAGAAAAGATAGTGCTAGCTGCAAATATAGTGCCTGAGGAGATGATGGCCAGAGATGAGGAGATCAATTCTACTCTGTTGAAATCTACTCCTGACAGTCCCTCTGCCCTCACAGATTTGATTGACCTAAACGAAGATCTTAATCTGAAGGGACATTCTCCCATTGAAGTTCTCGCTGGGGACTGTAATGGAAAACAGAGTACCTTTTTCATGTCTCGTAAAGCAAAAAAACTATAAGCGAGAGCGTTGAAAAGGCAGACCAATGCAGGCGCACAAAATGCCACCACCCAATTGGGGTTTAACATAACAAACAGTAATAATAAAAATAATTAAAAAACTGTCTATGACAGATAAGACGTACAAAAGAAAATGACATGAAAACAAAGGATGAAACAATCATTGATATAACCCAACTCAATGTAGAAAGTCAGGCTCTCTTGGGCATAAATGAGAGTAACGATAAAACAAACCTCTCACTAATGCTATTGAAAGACACAAATAAGAATCAAGAACAGGGGGGTAGTGAACAAAATGTGGAACAATCTAAAGAGGATGGGGCAATAGCGACCCCCGTTCTTATACAAACACAGCTACAACGGTTCTTTGAAAAAATGGATAAGAAAATAACTTCCTTAACTCAGCACCCTCAAGGACCTGGAAACAATATTGATGGTATGGCCCCGCCATTTATTATATCGGATGGAAGTGAGCATAAACAAGCGCGACATGATGAAAAAGAAAAGGTACCCCCACAGGTGCTTGAGGTTGCTAATACACAGGCGACTCCCGATTGCATAGATGCTCATGTAAAGGATCAACCTACTGATCCTACTTCAACACTAAATGGACAGAGTGGTGGGAGAACTTTAAATTACAAAGAACTGTTACCCGAAATGAAACTGGTGATGGGCTGGATGCTGGATCCAACAAAAGTTGATAAACCCAACTTAAATCGTGCATCATTAATGAAAGTGTTCCATCAAATACCAGCGTTGCGCAACTTGGTGTCTAATGATATTGACTGGATTAGACTTCCTTATGTGCCCAATTGTCGGATGATTTGTAAATACCAAAACACAATTGCCTCACTAACATGAAACCATGAAAAAGATTTTCAAATGTTTGGGTATGAGTTATCTATGTACAAATCGATGGAAAATGCTACATGTTTTGTTGAATATCAGGTTCCTTCATCCCAAAGCGAGCCTAGCGTAGAGCAGCATGACATTCAGTTCGCAAGTATGCATGAAAAAATTAGAGCCCAATCTGAATCAGTGGCCCAAATTGTGACAAGCCTGGCATGGCTTGATCCTCTAATGAAAACATTAATCGGTGAGCTCCCAGTTAAAGAGAAGCCATAAAATAATGTAGTGGTGATAAACTCATGGAACTGCTGTGGGTTTAAGAACTTAAAGCAATGGTTTTCAGAATATCCCACATAGCGATTTACCGGCAATAATTATAGTGCAGGAAACCATGGCTCTCCAGGATATTTACCTGGAAGGCTACATGGCCTTTTGTGCTTATGCTCTAAGAGGATTAACTGGGTGCCCATCTGGCGGGCTTGCCATTTTTGTGAAACACACATATTGTGTTAAGGCGTGTCAAGTGCATACATCCACAGATATACTGGCTATAGAAGTTACATCAAGTACTTGAATGTATCTACATATGCTACTCATTTCTCTTTACTGGAATCCAGCTGCAACATCTGTAGACACCATTATTGAAAAATTAAATCATGTACTGTTAGATGTTGTGATAGACTCTCCAAATATGCAAATCATTATAGGTGGTGACTTTAATTCGAACCTTAATACAATCTTCGTGGGGCCAGAATCATCAAACTACTTCTATGAAAGGTCCGCCTTTGAAAGGGGTCAATTATGGACGAATTGTTTTGAAGAATGGGATATGCATCTAATACCATTCGTTGAAAAAGACCACTTGTATGTATACCTGGTCTTGTGGTTTTAAAACTTCAATGATTGATTATATTGTGACTTCTGGTTCCCTAGCTACAATAACATCAATGATATGATATGATAGTTTATTTATATAGCGCCTATACACAATGTGTTTCTAAGCGCTTCAAGGCAAGGGATGGAACAAGGGAAAAACAATGACATTCTTAGAGGCCATGAACAGTAAGGATGTGAAATTAACTATCGTTCTCGGCCAGACGACATTTCAGATAGTGCAAGAGCTAAAACATAGATAGGGAAGGGAGAGGGAGAATGGGAAGGAAATGGAAACAGACAGGCGACTACCGTACTAGGCCTGACGACATTTCTGGTAGAGCTGGGAAAAAAACAAGAGGTGAGGGAGAGGGGTGCAGAAAGGTAGGGGAGGAACAAAACAAGCGACTATCATATTAGGCCTGACGACATTTCAGATAGTGCTGGAGGAGGGTTGGGGAGGAAAAAACCAGTAAGGGGAGGGAGGAGGAGACAGATGAGGTTGCTATCATTCTAGGTCCAGGGACAATTCTGATAGAGTAAGTGCATAGAAGAAAGTAAAGGGAGGAGATAGGAACAGGGAGAAGGGAAAGGAGGAGAGAACAGAGAGTTAGCAGTCAAAAGAGCTGAAGAAGCAAGAGGGGAGAGTGAATACAATTGCAGAAGTCAGTAGTAACACATAATGTTGCAAGCCAGGATACAAGATGAAGATGGGAACAGCATGATTCAGGGCCACCATGAGTACAAGATGCAAAAGAAGTTCAGCATGAGAGTTGAGAAAGGGTGACGCACCATGAATGAATGAAGTCCATAAAAGTCAAATCCAGCATTGTCCACAAGACGGTGATGGTGAAACCAGAATGTATCAGGACAGACTCCTGCAGAAGTAGGGTGGAGGGGGGTAGGGGGAGCAGGGTAGAAGAATCAAGCAAAACAGGCAACACCTGTGTGCGAGAATGGGGGGCACAAGGGAACATCATACAATCACACCTAAGTGATCACAGCATTTTGGAGTGTCGGATTACATGTAATCTACCAGTATACACCTCTATACCTGCTTTGTCCCTAATGGAAATAGACCAGAAAGCATTATCCATTAGGTAGAATACAAGCTTATATAGGCACTTAAATTATATGGTCAATAGGGACACAGTCTAAATAAATGTTGAAATGGTGTCTACGGATGAACTTAAGCTTTGGGAAATGAAGAATGACATCACGATACGTGGGCATATTGAACTTTTGGCAAATCAAAAAATAACTGACAAGCAGAACCAATTTAAGGGTACTTACAATGCTGCAATTGCGTTGAGAAAAAAACTGAAAAATAATGAAATACGCACTTTGTCTAAACAATGCAACGATGCAAGTTCATATGTTAAAGGAAATAAGAAAATTTTGATAAGTTATAAAAAATGATCTTAAACAACTGAAGCTTGACAAATATATTAAATCCAACCAAAAAATTATCCTGAATCTGATTGATAAAAACACCAGAGAAATTTGGGCGACACTGAAAGATCCCCTTTTAAAAGGAACTCCGTCCTTATGCTCCGCAGTAAGCGGTTAAGTTTGGATAGAATTGCATAAGAACAAATATGCTTTGCCCAAGAAATTCAGTGACCTTCAAACCTTATATACTGCTTTTGACCTACCATCAAAATGTCCTTGGGGCATGGATGACATTATACACATAATAGGGAAATTGAAACCTTCGAAAGCTGCCGTGCCAGACGGTATCCCCCCGTGTGTTGTAAAGGATGATCCGAAGCTGTGGGCAGCAATTATCCTAAAATGCCTGGAATGCGTATTTCAATCTAAAAATGTGGCCGCTTCATGGTTAACGTTGATTGTAATACCAATACATAAAAAAGGACCTTTAAATGATCCTTGTAATTTTAGACCCATAGCTTTAATTGATGTCTCAGCAAAGATCTTTGCTGCCCTAATTCTAAGAGACCTAAATGATTTTATTATTAAACAGAAAATCCTTTCTCGTTATCAAACTGGATTTCGTAAGGGTATGGCACATTTACTAAAGTCTACTAGGCAGAAAAGAAAGACCATGGTCCAATTTACATGGCACTCGTAGATATATCTGGGGCGTTTGACTCCGTAATAAGACAACTATTATGGCAAAAAATGCAAGCGCTATTAGTACCACCACAACTCATATCTATAATAATATTGCTACACACTAACACAAATTACAGAATAAAAATAGATACATCTGGCTCATTAACCTCTCCTATTAGTACACATATAGGAGTAAAACAAGGATGTAACCTTGCAGCCACTCTTTTTAATCTGTACTTAACAGTTATTGATAATCTGTGGCCAAGTTGCATTTCCTTCGCGATCAAATTGGGTGAGCTGCGTCTGGACTGGTTAGCATTCGCTGATGAGCTTATATTATTTGACCTAACCCCATTTGGTCTCCAAAATAAATTGGAATGTCTAGTTGAATTCTGTGACAATCGCAACCTGAAGTTAAATCCAAAAAAAATCGCATATCTTGGTTTTTACAAACAAGAGAAAGATAATTCGATATCAATGGAATATCAAAGGGCTGTACATTCCACGTGCACTGGGCATGATATATTTAGGATATAATTTGAACAACTCTGATTCGATTGCCAAATGGCAGGTAGAAATTAGAACTAAATTCATGCCATTGATTGCACAAATGAAATTAATATACCTAAAAGTCTGCCAATTCTCCTTGATTCCATTGATTGATTTCTATACGCTTAACGTGGAAGCAATAATGATCTATGGCTTAGACCTATGCACCTTGGAAATTGGGTCACTCCTGAGCAAAATCCAAGGTAAAATATGGAAACAAGTTCTGCATTTACCAACATCTTTACCAAACGCCATAATTATACATGAATTGGGACTCACGTCCCTGGCCACTAAACATCTATGGTGTAAATTGTCTAGTATGAAGACCTCGGAAAAATGTTAAAACAGGGTTCCCAAAAGCAGTTTATACGGCTGGGCAATGCTGTGAAACGAACCTTGAATTGATTACAATGGATACTTGTGATCTAACTAAACGGCCACAAATTGTCAAGATGAAACTATTGAAATATGACTGGGCAATGGCATCTGACAAAATTGGGAGTTATACATCATATAAAGAATATGCAAAATTTTGGCACAAATAGAAACGTTTGCTTGCCTATAATAGAGAGGTGCTCGGACAGAAAATTCGCAAATTATATATGCGGTTTAAATTTAATCTTCTTCCAACAGTAGAGCGCACAAAAAATTGGTCCCACATTCCCTTACTACCGGAAGAGGGATGTAGATTTTGTAAAAATTTGGAAAATGAAACATTGAAACATCTTGTTTTATATTGTGTTTATTTTGCAGAGGAGAGGCAAAGATATCTTGCGAAATATTTTGATGAAACAGCAAGCTATAAACGTGAATTGTTGTGGATACAATGTATGTGTGGCTATAGACTAGCATTGATCACTGATCTGTTTCACTTTTTATCTGTCATAGAGGCGAGCTTAAGTTGAATGTAAGATTGTACCAATGAACTGCTAGGTTGTTTGTGTTATTGTATCGCTTCTAATAGCCAAATTGCAATAATTATCTTTGATTGTGTTATCTCTCATTTACACGAACTGTGGAACTTTAAAAAATGAGTCCAACTTGAAATCGTAACAAATTCAAATTGAAATGAAATAGATTCCAAAAATTGTATTGTTGAGCGTATAGGTTGCTTCCCTTATATCATCGCGTCTGAAAAGCTAAATGGCTATATCTGTGTACTATGTCTACAGTATGTTATCTACTGAGATCATTGTGTTCATCTTATTTTTTTTTTCTACTGGTTATTTCTTTTACCTTTTCTTTATTTTTCTTTTAAAGAACTCAAGATGTATGCATAAAATGTTTTTTAATTGAATGTTGTAAAGATATTTTGTATTGAAAAACAACAATAAAAAATAAATACTCCCCCTGGGGGTGTTACTGTAACACTCACCTGACTCCCACGGAGGCGCTGGCCTGGTTCGCGCTGCTGTGACCTCTTCTAAGGTGATGCACAGGGTTCGGAAGACGGACTGGACCGGGCCCCCACATCTGGCTTGTCTGGCTCGCAGAAGTATCCTTCTGTAGGCGAAAATAGGGGATTAACTGTCTACGGGGTAATGCAATCAGCCTCCCACTTTCCCCTCTCACCCTCCTCGAAACCCTTCTGTGATTACTCGTAGCGTCTCACCTTAGGGTCTGGAAGGACGAGCTCTCCATCCTGCTTCTGATGCAGGGGCGCGTTGGTATCCAGTTACTTCACTGGATTTTCAGATTGGTGAGAACTAAACTTGCTTGGCTTCCAGGTAAGTTTTTTGATAAGAGGTTCCCCTTGTGTCCATGCAT
This sequence comes from Ambystoma mexicanum, assembly GCF_040938575.1. Classification (NCBI taxonomy): domain Eukaryota; kingdom Metazoa; phylum Chordata; class Amphibia; order Caudata; family Ambystomatidae; genus Ambystoma; species Ambystoma mexicanum. Next base: position 75,349,873 of record NC_090936.1, on the reverse strand, counting down.
TAATGTACTAATGCTAGTGTCTTTTTCCCCATAGGGGCCGGGGTACGGAATGCCGGGGAACAGGCACCGACCCGAGATGAGAGGTGAAATCCTTGTAGAAATCAGGTAAGTCTTTAATGAGCGTTTTATGGTAATGTCTTTTCATTCGCTCATTAACGCTGATGTCTCTTTTTCCCCTTAGGGGCCGGGGTCCGGAAATGCCAGGATGCGGCGCAGACCTTTTGTTCTGGCCTTTTTCTCCCTAGGCGCTGGGGCGTGACTGCGAATCCGGATGATCGCTGCTGAACATGGAGGCGCCCTGTAAAGGTGAGTGGAGTGCGGCGCTGCAGCGATCGACGCGATGAGCTTTTAAATAAAAGTCTTCCTTTTCAGGATTGTCGGCGAGATGTCTCCGGGATGCGGATTTAGCAGGTAAGGACTTTTCCTTCTTCTGTTCTCTTCTTCTCTTCCTTTGCAGGTGATCCAGGATGCTGCCAGGCGTGGCAGAAGTCAGGATGCAGGAGCAGACACGGTGAGCATCCAGCTGCTAGATGCAGAACAACGCGAAGCACGTGTGGCTGTTCGGGTGGGTTTAAATAGCCTTGGAAGAAGTTCCAGGTATGTATCCTTCCCCGGCCACGCCCGGATGGTAAATTAGTCCCACAGGTAAAGTAGTTCCTTTCAGGCCTCAAGGAGGCCGGGATCCTGCAGCATGGTCTGCATCAGGTAAGTGCACCCAAGCACTTACATAATGAGCCTGGCGCCTATGGCGCCAGGACTGATGTCTTTTATGAGCCTGGCGCCATAGGCGCCAGGACACTGTCCAAAGGGCTCCTATATGGGGTTGCTGGGTCCTTCCTTGGGGACTTGATGTCCGCTTTCGGGGACGCAGGGCTTGAACCGGCTCCCCGGGAGCGGGCATCATGACAGCTACTCAGCGGGTGGATCTCTGTGGGAGGGAATCCCCCTTTGGGATTAGTGATGACCTGGGGAGAACATAGTATCCCCAGAGCCCACTTACCCCTAAGACACCTCCCTACCCCCTCCCATCAACACTTTCCCTAGTGTTCCTTTATGTCTTTGCCATGCCAGCAATATAGGAAGGTTTGGGATGAGGAAGAGTGTAGGCTCCTCAAGGGACAAATGTCCCTTAGAAATTAAAATGAAGGAAAGACCACTTTACTCCCTGGAAGACCTTAAGATCAGTACTGGGATGAAGAAGTAATGTGGAAGCAGAAAGAGCACTTACGAGAACATGAATGAACAGTCTAGTTTCTATCAAAACCTGATTGGGAAGAGCCCATTCAAAACTGATGAGAGTAACTATGAAGGGGAGAGAATCCCTCCCTGGAGGAACTGTGAGATGGGAAGCAGACAGGAGTAGAGACCACAGGAAGTAGTGGCGGGGTACGCTTCCCGGTAGGCAGAGCTGACCCGATCCGGTCCACCGTGGAGAGACTGACCAGAGCCATTGAGTAGCAGCCGTCCAGCCACAAGAAGCAGCTGGAATGTGCGGTCATCAGGAGATGTGCAGCTCAGGAGGGAACCAAATGCAGTGGAGCAACTGCAGCACACCATAAAGCAGCACAGGCCACAAGAGACCCTAGAGGGCACAGACAAGAGCCTGGGAACAACTGAAGAACACAGCAAACCCCTTTCAGGTAACTGGGTTTCCGGAACAGTTAGTAGGCCACCAGGAGGACTGATAGATGTCCGAACATGGGTCAGGGACACGCATCCTTAACCTAAGTCGTCTTCATAGTCACAGTACCTGGCAGGATAGTGAACCAGGTCTGCAGCACAAAAAGGGGAGTATCCCATGGGTATGGAACCCACACCTTTTTATGAAGAGCAACGCAAATCATCTTCATAGTCACATTACTTGAGAGGATAGTGTGCCAGGACTACTGCACAAAGACAAGAGGAATATACAGGTCTGGGAACGCACCCATACATTTGAGAGCTCTTGTGAACTGTGAACTTTTGAAGTGCAAATAAGCTATCGGAAGGGAGGCATTCCTGCTGGCTGCGTATATTGCATATTAAAGTCTAAAAAAGGCCTTGGGAAAGGGAGTCATTCTGCCCAGCCCTTGTGAACTGTGAAGCAAAGAGACCTCAGGAGAAGGAAGCAATACCTCTTGGTGTTTTTTCTGAAGATTGTGTATTGTGAAGCCAATCGGAAGGAACGCCTGGGGAAGGGAGTCATTCCCCTGGCACTGTGGAGACATTGAGAATAAAATACCTGGAGAAGGGAGGCTTTCTCCAGGAACCCAATGGAGAAGCACATCTATGGTCAATAAGGAATGATGTTTGAGTTGGAATCTTTTCTTCTGAATTGGATCTGAAACCATTACCACCACACGCTGCACCTTTGTTTGTGGTAGCTAAGACCTGGATAAGGGAGTCATTCTCACAGGTGAAATTCCCCCTACAATTGGAAGTGTGGTTTTTAGTCCAGAAGAAGGGAGTCATTCTTCAAGACCAGGAAGATCCACTACCCTTTTCTGATTAGGTACTAGTGTGATAGACAGAAGAAGGCATTTTGACACAAACGACGGTGGACTCTTTTTACTATGACATCCTGACCGATTCTTTAGTTCCTTAGTAGAGGCAGGGAACCCCCTCTTAGAGTTAGGGAGGGATAGGGTTCCTCATTATTTTTGCCTAAATAAAAGTCTTTGCCAATCACCAGGTGACCACTGTGTCAGACTCTTACTTCTGCGCCCTCAAAGAACACTCTTGCAGATGAGAAGCTATCAGCAGAAATGTTAGATGGTGAGCCATGTTATGTAAGTTCCTGAGGCTGTTCAACCACCCGTCCCCACCCCGAATGGAAAGAAGACAGGCTGCCCTCACAGTCTTTATTTTTGAAAAGCTGAGAATCAGGACCTTCCTTTTAGAAAGTAACCTGATAACATCTGCGGAATCGAGGATACTTGAGACTAAATGTTAACAAAGCAAGAAAGTAGTGAAGCACTTTGAACCACAATTCCCTGGCCAGCTCCTCAAAGGTGTGCGCTGGAGAGTCGAGAGGGGCCCATGGAGCACCTTCATCGTCCCAATGGGGCAGAATAAAGAATATAAAGAAAGTCGGATGTCTGAAAACCTATAGTACAAGTTTTGCTGAAAACTATAAGGAACTTTAGGGCCCCCTCTAGGAGAAGGGAGTCATTCTCCATGCCCCACAAGGATCCTGTAGAGCTGTTTTGTTTGTGTGTTCCAAAAAGCCCAGAACGTTTACTTTGTGAAACTTGGCGTCTTTGGGACACTTTACATTCAGGAGAAGGGAGTCATCCTCCTGAGTCACGAGCAGAACCAGAACATTATTATTGCTTATTGTAGTGACCGGGATAGCGTAGGAGCTTTTAGACTGGGACGGTGCCTTTGATTTGGACTTTCACAGACTTCCTGATGAGCACCCGAGTTGCTTTAGTTTGGGTAGGGTAAATCCCAATAGAGTTAAGGACAGACAGGTTTATTTTTCTTTTGAATAAAAGATTATAGCACCCTCACTGCACCACTTCGTCAGTCTCTCTTCATTCCCTGTTGCCACAGTAGCCTCAAGTACAACCGCGGTTATCTCTGGCATTGGAAAAAAAGATGGCAGATTTTTCATTTCTGAAAAGCCTCTATTCTGCAAAGCACCATGGGAGATATCTCTATAATTGTGGGAGAAGGGGCACCCCCTTCTCTGTCAAATATTATACAAAGTACTGCATGCAATAACCCTAGACCCCCCAAAGAACTGCGTGTCAATGCTTTGCGCCAAAGTTGTTTCATACCTGGCCCAATTCCGTCCAGCAGTTTTTGCTGTGGGCTCAAGCAAAAATTGACGTTTTTTGTCTATGGGAAAATAAATGGGTACTCAGCCAAAACTGCGTCTTTTAATTTTCGTAATCATTTCTTTATTTTTTAATGGATCTATCCCAGAATCTCCAGTCTGGGGGGTGGGGGGAGCGGTGGGGGTTGGGTGTTTGTGCATAGAGTTTTTGCAAAATTAAAGCCACATAAGTTGTACGAGTCAAAAGTTATTAGCAATTCATTTTTTTTATTTTCTATGGTACTCATCATGCAACTTAACTATAGTGCAGACACTGCCGCACTACTAAATATATATATATATATATTTGCATATTCAATGTTTATGACTTGTAATAAAATATATGCGATCTATAGTAATCTATTCAGATTTATAATCCATACTTGGTTGCCAAATGATGGCTTCATTTGCGATCTAAATAATTTTAGAAGAAGCTTAAAGGGTTAGGGGTTCGGCCAGTTGATCTATCGAAAACACAGGTGTATGTTAAGTGTAAAGCTCCCTTGTTTTGATGAGTATTGGTGACACCCCAGGGTGGTTGATCACCTCAGTCCTTCTGCAGCATGTGGCATTACAGAGAGCATCAGAGCTGCAAGCCTGAAATAAACAGATCCACTGCTATCACGGAGCAGAACCAGAGAGCGGGAGTTGGGCTCTCTGGCCAGTCCCTGCTGCGCAGCGCGAGACCACAGTATCCAGTGAAAATGGAGCCTGTGACAAAGTCGTGGTGAAAATACCTCTGCAGTGAAAAAAGTGCCAAGCAAAGTAGTCAAAAATGCTGCTGAAAAGTAGCCAGAAATGCAGTGCTGCTATGGCAACTGTTTGGGTTAAGGAGGGCTTTGTGAGCTTGTGATTGGCTGGTTTAGGGCTAGGACAGGAATTGGGATCAGAGTAAAGGTTTTGGTTAGAATTGGTGTAAGAGTTGGGGCCAGGGTCGGTGCTCCAGGGCTGGTCATATTGGGGTTTGATTAGTCCTGAGGGTAGATTAAGTGTCAGGGTAGGGGATATGCTAAGGCTCGGGCTATAAGAGTGATGGTTTGTGTGACTGTTAGAGAAAGGGATAGGGAAGTTGGGGAGGGCTGGTGATGTTGGCGTAGGTTCGGTGTTAGGCTAAACCTAGTGCTTAGAGCAACGTAAGCATACGGGTAAGTGTTAGAGTTGCAGTTAGTACAAGACACAGGTTGCGATAAGAGCAAGGTTTTGGGCTACGACAAGAGTTATGTCATTTGTGGCGAGCTGGTGATGGGGATGGAGTTAGGTTCACTGTCATTTTCCATTGATTTTGTATTGGCTAACATGCAAATGAAATGCTTTAGCGCGCTGAAGGGTTAGTGTTCTGTAAGAGTTCAAGCTAGGGGAAGGTTTAAGACTGGAGTTAGGCGACTGTATAGGTTGGGGTCATTGTTAGGGTTGCATCCTTGCACTTATGTGTATTTAAAAATCATTATTTTCGGCGTCGTTATTACTGGCAACATTTTCACACTTGATTATATTGAATGACTACATTCTTTTTAAGTGCCTTTTTTCTGGGTACCTTTTCCTGGGGAAATGTTCACATAGAACCGGTGCTGCATGAGGGGGAGGGACAGAGACAGCAACAGGAGCAGAGTTTTATTTTATTTATTTAATTGGCTTTTTATAACGTGCCTAATACCGTACCTGAGTTCGGTTTCGAAGCGCGGATCCAGGATTCTAACCTCTGTTGCTCTGCGTGGTCTTGCTTCCAAGACTAGCGCGCTACCCCTGTTCTGTTGCTCTGCGTGGTCTTGCTTCCAAGACCAGCGCGCTACCCCTGTTCTGTTGCTCTGCGTGGTCTTGCTTCCAAGACCAGCGCGCTACCCCTGTGCTGTAGCTCTGCGTGGTCTTGCTTCAAAGACCAGCGCGCTACCCCTGTTCTGTTGCTCTACGTGGTCTTGCTTCCAAGACCAGCGCGCTACCCCTGTTCTGTTGCTCTGCGTGGTCTTGCTTCCAAGACCAGCGCGCTACCCCTGTTCTGTTGCTCTGCGTGGTCTTGCTTCCAAGACCAGCGCGCTACCCCTGTGCTGTAGCTCTGCGTGGTCTTGCTTCCAAGACCAGCGCGCTACCCCTGTGCTGTAGCTCTGCGTGGTCTTGCTTCCAAGACCAGCGCGTTGCCCTGTGCTATCCTCCGTTCTGTTGCGGCACACCTGAAATTATTTTACTTTTTTGGGAGGGTTTACGAAGATGACGCTATGAGAAAGGTGGCAAAGGGTGGCAAGAAGCGTCATAAGATTTAATTTTTTAGGAGGGTTGGCGGAGGCCAGCCTTGTTGGAGGTAGGGGAGCCATCCAGGATTCCTTACACAATATGGTGGGTAACTATCAACAAGGTACGGGCATATTCCACATCGGGATTTTGGATGACGTCCTACACACATCTGACGTCACTCAGAATCCTTTGCTAGACTATAAGCTCGGGGTTGAAAGCTACCCACTAAAATTCTGTATATATGTGAATCACCCAAGGAGAACACCCCCCCGAAACAGTCTTTCGCTAAGATGTGTGTCCATGTCCGTTGAAATGCATCCTTAAGGCAGATATCCATTGGTGTGGTGTGTCACCCCCCTTGCCCCCCCAGAACATGGTATCTCCCAGGGCTCGTGCTACGATCACAGGTTTTTCCAACGCACCCATCTGCAGGGTGAAGGACCCCAAGGATTTTACCCATAAGTGTTAAAATGAAGAATTTAAATCTAGCTTTCGGCTTAATTCCTCCTGAAAAGGTTTTTCAAAGAACATGCTCATTAAGCAGGTACATATTAAATGACCACCTGGGATCAGAGGAACATGGTGTGCTGATAACACTTGCAGTGCAGTGTGTTTGGCATGTACACCACCACGCGCGCACTTAGCATAATAACACTTCAAACGCAAGCCTTGGCTTCAATTTGAAGCGCTAATTACACCAAAGTGTAAATCAAAGAAAGTATCGTGAACGGGTCATAGAAATGCTCACAAAAAAGAAAAATGCTCCTGTCCTCCCCCAAGCCCCCTTCTACACTTAATAAGATAATTGCTTACGTGAAGAGACTGGAACTTCAAAGCTCTTTCCCCAAACAGGACTGAGCAACACGGTTTGAGAATGGGGGGAGGGGGAGATGAAAGGCAGCACCGTTGCAGCTAATGGTGAGCAAATGACGCGCTACCAAGGCTTCCTTGGCAGGAATCTATTTATAGTACAAGGCAAACAAGTGTGTACAATTAAACTGCAGCGGTAGGGGATAAGGATCGCTCAGGGGCAACGTGTCTTGGATGTGTGGCAATGCAGCACAACAGAGGTTCGAATCCCGACGCTGCGCTTAGAAAGCACTCGTTGGTGTTAATGTTGTAAAAAAAAACTATTCTAATTATAGGAGCAAGTTTAAGGGCGGTAGGTCTGAATGCTACCTGGAAGGTAATCAAAGCACCTACAGTGGCAAGTAGGTTTAGCAAAAGCCATACTGTTAAAGCTGTATCAATTGAATAATAAAAAAATACACTAATAGCACAGTTTATGGATAAGAATGTTTGAGCGAAGTTACCTCACCATGGAGAAAGGAAAGTGTTAAGATGCATGTTATAATAATTTAAAAAAAAATATTTCTGTCTCAGGAGGATAGCTCCGGGGCAATGCACTCGTCTTGGAAGCAAGATGACGCGGAGCAACACAGGTTCGATCCCCAGGTCCGGGCTTAGAAACCTCTGGGTATTAAGCGAGACAGGTTCGATCCCCAGGTCTGGGATTAGAAACCTCTGGGTATTAAGCGAGTTATAAATAACCAATTATGTAAGGATGTCCTCGGTGTGACGTATGACGATGAAATAGGATACTACTGTGGTGATCGCTCAGCCCTTGAGAATCCCTAAATGGGCACTGTGCCAGCCTTCATCCTCTTACTTGTTAATGGGGGAGTGTGTTTGGACTAGACAAATTAGCACTCCTGCATACTCGTAAACAATGAACCCCAATACCTTGATTATTCGTTCCCCTCTAACCCCCCTCCTCTCAATGACCCTATATTCCATCTCGTCGTTCTTCTACTCTCGGTCTGCCATACTCTACTATCCAATTATCTGGGACTTTCTGTCTCTTATTAGCTGCGTCCGCATTATAACAATCAGATCAAATAATATTGTGTTCTTTATCCATATATCCAAACACTTTCTTATTCCCATAACAATATGTCTACCTAACACTTCACTTGGTTCCCACTAAATCGTCAATTATGCTATCATCCCACCATTTCTTAAGTACCGGGCATAGATATACTGTATGCTCCAACGCCACTACTCACATTTCCTACACGATTGTGCTTTCTCTGTATTACGCGACAACTTAGCTCGAGTAGTGTACAAATTGTTCATCACGAATTAGGGATATTTCTTATCATTTGCAGGCCACACATTCTTATGCTACCTGTCTAGAATTAACCTATACACACTACCAAGCACCCAATAGGAGCAGTTTAGCGGTTATATTGCTAATCAGGTAAAATGTAACCGGATCTTCTAGAGTGAATTCAAATCCAATTTCTATTCATTACAAAATGATTTTCACACCACATTTCACTAAAATCACACAAATGGTATCAGAATTTTATTTTAAAGGGATAGGGGCTGGTAAGTGCATCTATTCATTTTTTCTTCTCATCATCTCAGGTGTACTAACATGATACGACTGAAAGAAGTGTTCTTACAAAAGATTGGTAACGCTGAAAGTTAATACAATTCCAGTGATATCTGCTCTACCGGTGTTGTACATTTTTTACCACATCAACTGGATCATTCAGAGCAGCCATGAAGTACTCCACGCTCTAACGGGTAACCTCAATCTGAATGCCACACGATAACACCCACAAGTCTCTCAAGCATCTATCTGTCGACACATCTGTGTTTCGGCCACTTGATCGGGGACAGTCACAGAACACCTGTCCCAATTATTCAAAATTTGGCCTTCATCAGGACATACATAAATGATTGGCAGCTAATGCACCCCTCTTTTATAGCAATATAACCACTAAGTGGCTCCTATTGGTGCTTGGTGGTGTTTTGGAGAAAGCTCCCGGTGGTATGAAGAAAGATTTCGGCACCCCTTTGGTTAAACAGAATTAACCTACGCCACTTGTCTACTTGAGAAAATAATTCCTGATATTAACCCCTTAAGTGCTAAGGACAAGTATGCTTGTCCTATTTTTTAAGGCCCAATTTTCCTTGGTTGTTCCTTCCCCATCCATCAGAGCTTCCAGCAGCCATGCATGAATGATTGAAAGTTAATGGTTGCCTTAGCCTCATTATTTTGAGCTGTAACTTCTTGAACTGACCCAGTGCGTACCGACACCCCATTCAACGTTTCATACTGTGATGGATTTGGTTAAGGTAGCGGTCCCTCATTCTCTGTATGTCATTCACTACCAAAGGCATTGCAAGAACGGCCTCATAGATACTAGAGAATTGGCTTAGGGAGCTAACGGTAAAGTAACCGGAGTATCATGGTAATTTTAGTCTCAGTCGAGCTCTAATCCAAAACCGCCACTAGAATTCTACCACTTAAAAAAAAAGAAATGGGAGGGAAGAAAATGTGTACCTGGGACACTTTGCATGCTAGAAGCCATGCCTCCGATTTTTCTGATTCAATCCGATAAAAGGACCCTCTTGCTTCAGTTGTGCAGCCTCGTCGTACAACTCAAACTGCGAGAGATCCCAGCCTCCTGTACTGAGGGTTTTTCTCAGTTTGTGCCTTGGGATCTGGGCCTCCTTAGATGTTTCGAAACATGACCTGTCTCGGGAGGATAGCTCAGGGGCAACACACTCGTTTTGGAAGCAAGCCGACGCGGAGAACACAAATTCGATCCCCGGGTCCGCTCTTAGAAACCTCTGGGTATTAAGCGTGTTATAAATAACCTATTACAATTACAATGGACTGCAATTTTCCTAATGCGTTAGGAGAGAGATTTATTAAAATGGGATTAAGGATGAAAGTAATAATTGGAAAAACTACCATCGTCACCATGTTAATCCTTTCAATTATTGTAAATGATACTGATTGAAGTTGTTTTAAAATTCTCCTCGTCCGATTCAATAGAGCAGTGTCGATTGCTATTGTCATGTTTACTCATCACTTGAACCCCTTAATAACATATTCAGGTGTATGTTAGCGATGCTGCAGCAAAGACACCTCTGACTGCGCACGGTAGGGGGTGGGACGGAATAAGGTATTGACAAGAGCAACACGACACAGGCTCTAGTTAATGAGGCGAGCTCAAAGACATCCTACTGTTTTGTACGTACGCTGAGAAAATGGGGGTTTGATATTAAATGCATTTTTTTAAAAACAGAAAAGAAGAGAAGTTACTTTCAAAATGTACACCACCTTTCGAATGCAGGGTGTTGGTAAGTGCGTCAACTGTCGGTACTCCCTGGTTGGCTCCTCTTATCTGTCTATCCATCTGGATCTCTGACTATCTCGCTGTCTCAAATTCTGGATTATTTCAGATGCAAGTATGCAACAGTCAAATGCATGATGCTCACTCTACTTTCATGCACATTGCATGCGCTGGTGCATTGCACATGCCACAAGTAGATCACTAGTCTGTCCCGAGTGACTGCTAGCCTCTGTACCTCTTCTGGGTCCTCTACAACATTGGCCTGCGACCTGTGGCTCTCCAGATCTTCTAGACTACCACTTCTAGGAGCCCTCACATTTAATTCTGGTGGCTAGGGTCGATGGGAGTTGGAGTCCATAACCTCTGCAGAGCCTAAGGAGCCAGTCCCGGGTCTAGAAGACAGCATGAGGGTTGGAAACCCCTTTTGAAGCTCCTGTACAATAAAGCGAATTGGAGGAGCTGCGTGACCATGTTTTGGGACATCCCATTTTCTCTATAATGGCAGGTTTTGGTGAGGTTATAGGTAACAGATTACAGAGAACACTACATCTTCATGTAGCATCTCTTGTCCCGTGCTAACATCGTTCCTGGAGGGTGTTGGCCATTAAAAAAAGGGGTATTAGCATAATTGACCTATAAATATTCGATCGAATTTCGTTGACCTTTTTTTCGTCCAATTTAATTAAATATATATGGGGTGGGTAACGGGTAAAGATTAGGTTGAGGGGAAGTGGGGGTGAATAGGAGGGTTGCGGAGGGACTCCCCCCTTCATTTTAGACCGAAAAAAGGTCAAATAAATTAGATCAAATGTGATTACGTCAAATGTTTTAGGTCAAATAGAGAGCCAAACCATTAAAGGTGCCATGTCCCAATGCATGGACTATTTTTAAGGGCTTCAATGGTGAGTTTTACTCTACATGAAAACAAATCCTATGTGCCTAATGGTTATCTTTTGTGCTTATATCATTTCATACATGTTCACATTTGTCATAGTGATGAATGCCCCATCTGGTAATTACATTGAGAGCTGGCAATACTGTTGGAGGGCTTGATCACCACCAGGGAAGTATAATTCACCAATACCCAATACCCCGAGGGGGATTTAAATCCCACAACTTAAGAAGATCACTAAAGACCTAACATTTCCCTGTTCTGCGATGCCTTTTGAAGGCCAAATCCTTGCCCAGTAGGTTGGTGAGGTCACGATTGGCCGACTTCCAAAAACCTCCTTAAATGACCAGCCCCTAAAACAGGAAGTGCTACCACCTGCATTACAATTTCATTTGATATCCCCCCTTGCACGGCTGCATGCATTGGCACTATTCAAGAGTGAACATAGCACCAATCATGTGCACTGGTGTTTTACTAATTCCAGGATTAGGTACTTCCTCCATCTTGATGTGGCGTGATCCTTGGTAGTATCGCCCATTTATTTCTGGTGCCTGAAACCTCCACGACCTTCAGAAGTTTCAGCATGGCTAATTCAATAAAAACCCTAACTACAAAAGGCCGCTATCTAGTATTGCCAACAAAAATGCACTTAGTGAAAAGGTTGTGGTGAAAATACCTCTGCAGTGAAAAAGTTGTCAAGCAAAAAGTAGTCAAAATGCAGCTGAAAAGTAGCCAGAAAATGTAGTGCTGCTAAGGTAATTGTTAGGGTTAAGGAGGATTTAGTGGGCTTGTGATGGCCTGGTTTAGAGTTAGGATAGGGGTTAGGGTTAGAGTAAATATGCTGGGGGTTGGTTAGTGGTCAGGATAGATTAAGTATCAGGGTACGTGTTAGGGTATGGGTTTGGGTAATTATTAAAGGAAGGGACAGGGAGGGTGGGGAGGCCTGGCGATGTTGGTGTAGGATAGGGTTTAGGATAATCCTAGTGGTTAGGGTAAAGTAAGCATTAGGGTAGGTGTTAGTTGTAGTTAGGGTGAGGCTAAGGTTAGGAGTAGAGCAAGGGTTTAGGTTAAGGCACGGGTTATGCCATTTGTGGCAAACTGGTGACGGTTTTGGAGATTTCAGGTTCAGTGTTCATTTTCTATTTACTTTGCCTTCAGTATTATACAAATGAAATGCTTAAGTGCTGAAGGGATAGTGTTCTGTGAGAGTTCAGGATAGGATATGGCTTGTAATTAGAGTTAGTGGGAAGGTTTGGGAATAGAGTTAGGGTGATTGTAGAGGTTTCGTTAGAGTTTTCGGTCATATTTAGGGCTGCAGCCTTGAACTTTGGTGTATTTAAAAATGGCTTTTTTGGCGAACTTATTACGGGCAACATTTGCACACTTGAATTGCTTGTATTAAATGACTACATATTTTAAACGACTCTTTGCTGACTGCATTTTCACATGGAACACAAAACACCTTACTTAAACAACAGAAATCGGCACCAGAACAGCATACCATTCACCATATACAGGGCGCAACATATGCACGTTGAAGAAATATGTAAGGTAAACAGAGTGCTGCGCTGTGTCCAGGCACTTCTCCAGCATTCATGATCTAGAAGCCTATAGTCTCCGTGAAACCTGTGTTCCATCATTAGAGTGGATTATGGCTTTCAAATCTACAGGTATAATGCATACGAAGCCTTGTCGACAGCTTTACACAAACACATGTAAACATATGCGAATATCATAGTAAGAAAAAAATTATACAAAATAGCGATACAACAGGGACATTTAAAATCCACATCTTTACGTCATAGAATTACCATTAACACGTGAGCAACAAAATGAGTAAGCAGCATAATTGTTCTCATTTTGGCTGCGATAGTCCAGTCACAATTTGATTTAAATCTCCAGATATTTTTTTGTATTTCCCGTTTTCCCCGTGGTCAATCGCTTATTGAAAGAGCCAATCACATCTTGACATGTACGTTCAACCAAGAGTAACCACTCGTCAGGATTAAACACCTCGTCATTAACGATATTGACCGAACATACATTACCACCACAAATCAATAGTCACTTTCAAGGATATTAATTGAAACGCCTTTTTGTTTTCTACATCAATTTGTCCAAAGAACAATGAAAACAGGTGTGGTTCTGCCAAATATGTTCGCTTGTTTTGCCATTGATGAAAGTATGTGTATGCGTTTTTGGCTTCAATAGATGTTCCCTGAAGGGTTCCATGTAATAATGTCCCCGCAAATATGTCCCCTGACAAAAAAGTTGCTGTTTTTTGCAGAGACATTATTACATTGAACAAGCGGCGGACACCCGCGCAAACCCTGTTTCTTTTTTTTTATAAATGGGAACAGGGACGTAATGTCACCATATCTAATGTCGCCAATGGCTTTTCCATGGAACCCTAGGTGTAGCGGGTAATAATGTCCCCATCCATAATGTCACCATATATAATGTTGCCAATGGCTTTTCCATGGAACCCTAGGTGTAGCGGGTAATAATGTCCCCCCCATCCATAATGTCACCATATATAATGTCGCCAATGGCTTTTCCATGGAACCCTAGATGTAGCGGGTAATAATGTCCCATCCATAATGTCACCATATATAATGTCGCCAATGGCTTTTCCATGGAACCCTAGGTGTAGCGGGTAATAATGTCCCCATCCATAATGTCACCGTATATAATGTCGCCAATGGCTTTTCCATGGAACCCTAGGTGTAGCGGGTAATAATGTCCCCATCCATAATGTCACTATGTATAATGTCGCCAATGGCTCTTCCCAGCAACATTACGTACAGGGACATTATTACCTGCTACCCCCTGAAGATGGATGCAAGATTGTCTTGCTCTCTCATGAATAAAATCTTCACACATATTCCACGCCTAATTTCCATTCTTGAAGTGTTCAAATAAACCCTTGCCCTGAAGTGTAAATCTTTCAACGAAACCTAAATTGGCCTTCAGAGTGATATCTTTCTGCATTAAAATCCCAACTCTCAAGTCAAACAGAAAAGACGGATTGATTTCTAATGACGGGGCCATTTCATTTAAGGCTTTTCTGTACCATCGATGCTGTTTTAGTTCACTATACATTTCGTTATAATCATTTTACATGCAAACTGGACTAATATCTACTTGAATTACTGATCCGGTTTTTGTCATTTAAACAACTTGCGTAAATGTCACGTTAATAGCCCAAAATATTCTCTAGCAATCTTGTCTAGATGACCCCTATTAATTATGTATTTACACATGGATCAGGTTATAGATCAGAGTAAAAGCTAATCTATATATCAAAGTGTGATCTCACCGACCACAATTACAGAGTGGTAAATTTCATTGTGGACAAAACACAGAAAACATCAAATTATTTTTTATTTTTTTATTTAGGGGGCCCTTCCCCAAAGCCCCCATTTTTAACCTTTTAACGCCACCCCAACCCGACCCATTTTAACCCCTTACCCCACTACCCTTTATTTATTTAATTAATGTTTGCACTGTTTTTCGGTGTTGTTGACCGCACTGAAATTTGCCGCCCTTTTTTCTTTGCAGTTAAATGACTGGATACCCTTACATCTATAAAACACACTCTCTGGCGTGATGTCTCATAGAAGAGGAATTTCGGGAAAGTAGTTATTTTATTGCATACTTTCACTCTCATGGAATCACAACATTTACCCAAAGACCTGCCCCAAATACCAAAAGTCTTAAAGATTCCTAGTCTGAGATCTTAGCCTTAGAAACATTGCTCAGCAGTGTGTGTGAGAAAACTCTTATGTGCCACTGAATATTTATTTATGTATTATTTATTTATTTATTCAGATTTGTAGAGCTCACATAGCCCTTGGGCATCATCGTGCTTTTTATATACATATCTTAGTTACATACATGGCTTAGTTACATATACATGATGAAACATAAAGTTACAGTAGATCTGATATTTTTACATATTTACATATGATGTTTACATATTTACAGGTATGGTTACAATTTACTGCGGAAGGAGTTGGGTCTTGAGTTTCCTCCGAAATGCCAGGAGTGAGTTTTCTGCTCTGATGTCTGTGGGTAATGAATGCATTCCAGAGTTTGGCAGCAATATATGGGAAGCCTAGCCCACTGATTTTGGCTCTGTTAATATGTGGGATGTGGAGTTGGTTGGAGTATTGTGACCTGGTGGGGCGTGTGGAGGAGGGCTTGGAGATAGTCTCAGATAGGTATGACGGTGCGGATAGTGTGAGGCATTTGTGTGTGAGAGTGAGGATTTTGAGAGTGATGCGTTCTTTGACCGGGAGCTGGTTGTCTAGCCTGGGAGATGTGTTCCCTTCTTGGGATGCTTAGGGCAGCACGGAGAGCATTGTTTTGTGTGACTTGAAGCCTGTTTAGGATTTTATCGGATGTGCCTGCTAGAAGGGCATTACAATAGTCTAGTTTAGCACCAATGGTTGCTCTGGTTATTGATAGGCAATTGGGTTTGGATAGGTAAGGTTTTATGGCGTTTATTAGTTTGGTGGTGTGTGCAGAAGAGGAGGTGATGGCGCTAACGTGTCTGGTCATGGTTAGTGAGGAGTCTAAGTAAACTCCCAGTGTCTTGACTGCTGTAGATACAGGGATCGTGGAGTTGTCAATGGTAAAGTTGGCATATAATTTGTCAAGCTTGGTAAGGGTGTTCTTTTGGCCTAGTATCATGATTTCCGTCTTTTCCCCATTTAGGCAAAGGCCATTTACTGCCATCCAAGCCTGGATGGTGGTGTAGATCGTGTGGAGTGCCTTGGCGTCTTTGTGGCGTGCCTTGGCAAATATCGGTAGTCAACCAGTACCCGTCCCTTTTTCTGCCTTTAACCAACCTAAAGTGCTTGTGCCATTGCAGCCTTTGGAGAAGCGACAACCCGAAGCAAAATAATTGTCTATTTTTTCATTACAAACCTACCATTTAAAGTGACCTTTCCCATTTTTGTACAGTGCCAACTTTGTTTTTTTCCTTCCCAATTAGTATGCAGATCATTTTTCATGGAGTGTTGGTGTACTACTCCATTAACATGTTATATGATTGGTAACATGCTTAATACCCAGAGGTTTCTAAGCGTGGACCTGGGCATCGAACCTGTGTTGCTCCGTGTCATCTTGCTTCAAAGGCGAGCACGTTGCCCCTGAGCTATCCTCCCGAGGCTATCCTTGAAAACCTAGCGAATCTTGAGCAAAGTACAAAGTGTCATCTGCATGGCTGAATAGTTTGCTGGGAAGGGTTTCAGTTGTGGATGATATTCCTTGGCTTTAGGCAAAAAAAGAAGGTAAATCTGGTAAACTCATATTCAATGCAAAAAAAGGCTCATCTGCAGCCATTGTACAGGTAGTTGTCAGTTCTGATGGAGCATCGTCATTCACTGTTACTGCTGGAGTAACTGATTACCAATAGCCCACCGAGAGGGCCTCCTCCACAGCATTTCCCAATTTACACTGTTGAATGGGGTGGAAAAATGTCACAAAGCAGCAGTGTCATGTAGCCTGTTTGGGGGTTAGGTCCGTACTGGCCATTGCCGTCTTGGGCGAGGTGTTGAACCAATCAGGGGCGAGAGGATGCAAGCTGACGTTCTACCAACACTAATTGGCTAAATAGAGCTACTGCACCCCCTCTGTCCTGTCCCTACTATCATCCATCAATCTGTACCCTGACTAACAAAACTGTCCAGATTGTGTTGTTTGACCAAAGTGCAGTTATTCGTGGCGAAATTGACCGTAGTCAATTTCACAGCGGATCGCTTTGCACTTCTGCCAAACAAACCCAAACATCCCTTAAACCACCCCACCCCTCCTCTCCTACTTACCTGCTTGCTCGCCTCCACTTCCCCTGCACCCTTGCGGCATCAAATCTGTCCCTCTAAAGCGGGTCGGACCCGACACTGCAGGGTCCCTTTTTTCTTTTTTCCCAGCTTTGTTTTTGTTTTCGGTCCCCACCTTCAATGTTGAGGAAGCAGGGGACACCCCTGCATGCCCCAAGGCCAGAAATACCGAACATGGGTAGCGGGGACACCCTCACAGCCCCTGCTTTACATGTTCAGTATTTTTTATAATCAATGGAATGGTACTGGCCGAATTTGCTCAAATGTACCATTCGATCAATTATAAACAATCAAATTGGCTAATACAAACTGTCCACCAGCCTTAGACCTCCTTAAGGAACCTTGTTTTATTCAGGCACCTTAACTTGAAACCGACAGCCATCTGCATTGTCCACAAGGCTTTCTGGGGACTGGGACCGCTCTACCTCCATCTTTCTCTTCCAAAACATCTTCCTTCTCAGGCTCACCGCTCATTCACCTCCAACTCTCTGAGGGTCAGAGGTTTCACCAAACAGAGATTTGGGGGCAGATCTATCTCCTCGGCTGGGGCCTCCCTCTGGAACAGCCTCCCTGCCCCTCTCAAACTTGAGCAGAACCACCTCCGGTTCCAGGAGCAACTCAAGACCTTCCTTTTCGCTTCCGCTTTCTCTCTTCCTCTCCCCTGCTGATGCACCTGACTGCTTCGGACACTGGTCACCATCTGAACTCGGGTCCAGGCTCCTGCATGTCCAGTTGCCCTCGCACTGCCTCTGGGATCCCCAACACTTAAGGGTCTGTATCTAAAACCCTACAGTCCCTTCTCTCTGCACATATGAGCCACCCGCTGGCTCCACTTCTAAGTTAACTACACTTCCCCACTCCCCTGCCCCTGGCACTTCTCCCCTTCCCTACCCTTGCATGATTTACAAGGCTTAGTAAGATTGTTATTTTGCCCTCCCTTTGTTTCTCACTCCGTGTCTTGTCGCATCTAGAAACACTTGTGTACAGGTGTGTTATAAATTCCACATCATATCATATATATATATATATCATATCATCACTGACGAGCTCAACCTGGCATTCTAGTTATTAATCCCTCAAATGACTTAAAGTATTACACCTGTGTGTAGTTAAAACTTTGAAAACCCCAATTGCCTCCAACATTTTATATTTGTTGAATGCGCCCATATTTGAAGCATCCAAACAATTTCTGGACAGAGCTCTTGCTTCCGTGTGGAAAAGGTGAGTCATCGTTTTGGGAATATTCATGTCCTCCTCCTTATGAGAAGAAATTGTATCAGTAATTCCAGGTTTTCAAAGAGAGCCGCTTTATAGCCGACCTGTATAATTTCCTCCCATGCCATCATCAATGGGGAAAGTACCAATCTCTATTTTGTCCCTAGCCCCTCCGCAGCTAGATGAGACTCCCTCAACATATTAATTATCAATCAACGGGTCTAATACAGGCTTTCTTATGTTTTGAAATCTAAATCCTACTGGTGCAATCCGAAGTAACCTGAATACTAGTAGCCCGAGTAAGGAGCCTTTTTCAAGGAAAAACTGGAACTAATCTAATAAAAGGTTTGATGACTTGTAAAGAAGTGTAGGTGGGGTAAAATAAGCCTTGCGTTCAGATAAACTATGGTTTTACAAATAAAGTTAATTCATACATTGTAGAATTGTGTTATGATATGATATGATATGGTATTTGTAACGCGCCTATACACAAGTGTTTCAAGGCGCGACGAGGCAGGGAGGGAGGGAAACAAGGGGAAGACAGACAAACGATCCTACTAGGCCAGGTGTCATTCAGATCGTGCAAGTGCAGAGGTAAGGGGAAAAGGAGAAAGTGCAGGGGGAGGAGGTGGGGGGGGAAAGTGCAGTACAAGGTAAGTAGCGTAATAAAATAATAAATAATAAATAATAAATAAAAGGGCCAGCTGGTGGCAAGTGCGAGGTAAGTGCAGAGCAAGTGCTGGGAAGGGGGCTGTAGGGATGCAGTGACAGTCCCACAGTGCAGGAGGAGCCAGGGAGGCAGTGCAAGTGGAGAGTGGCTGGGCCCTGGACCGAGGTCACAGAGTGGCCCAGATGCAGGTTTAGTGCAGACTTCAGTGGGGAGTTTAGCAGGTTTAGCAAGGGAGAGGGAGAGAGAAGGCAGAAGCGAAGAGGAAGGTTTTGAGGTGCTTCCGGAACCGGAGATGGTTCTCCTCAAGTTTCAGGGAGGCAGGAAGGCTGTTCCAGAGGGAGGCCCCTGCTGCGGAGAGAGATCTACCCCCAGCTCGTGTTAATATTCGAACCATACCATTTTGCTGCTCTGTAAATGTTCACCCTAATCAAATTGTTATTAGGACCATCAATCGGTTGGGGTTTATTGGAGGGATATTGGATCAATAGTCCGTCCCAAATCCTCAGTGCTATTTAACCAATTCCAAATCTACTGAACACTTGATGAAGGCGGAAAAATGTGCCACTCTTCTTTAACATAACATAGATGTCTGCAATGAGAAGAAAGAGACAGCATATCTCCATTCTGATTATGCCTTTACCAAACACTGGGTGTGCTCTACTGTGCAAATCCGTCTTATCTACTCACCCCATGCACCTGTTGGCGTAATTTGCCATCAGGGCTGGAGGCAGGGTTGAGAAGGAAAATGGAGCAACAGTGACAATGGGAATACGCCCAACCCTTTTTCAAGACAAGTATTACTGGGTATCCAGTCATTTTATTGCAAACACTACAGAGTGATACATAACAGAGCGGACAATAACACCAAAAAGATTAAATAAATCTATAAGGGGTTACAATGGGTCGGGATGTGGTTGGCATTAAAAAGGTAGAAAATGAGACAGGCTTACGGGGGACACCACTCCTCCCCCAATTAAAACAAAACAAAAAGATGTTGTTGTTTTTCAGTGTTTTGCCTCTGATGAAATGTACCACTCTGTAATTCTGGTTGGTGGAATCACATAAAAGAAGTATTACTGCTGCTGCAGTATTGGGACCCAAAAGGGTTAATATCTAAATAGAACAGTTGTGACGCCACGACATTTTTGTTTACTTCTTCTAGCTACAGGGTATTGTAATAACTAGGCTTGAGTTAAGAGAGCTTAGGATCACGTGTCTGCAAACGCCAGTGTGAAATGACATGTAAAGCTGTTGAATCACCTGTTAACAGTGCTCCAAATAATATTCTGAGTCGAAAAAGTTGTCCATACTTTTGTAAATAGGGAGTAAAGGGGTTTTAAGGGAATACAGAGGTAGTGATCATTGGCAATCGAGTATTTTTAGGCAAGCAAAAATACATTTAATTTTTATATCCGTTTTTAATTTTAATTTTCATTGTAACACACACTTTTTTGTGTCCAGTAATGAGCACACATGAAAAGATGACTTTACCGCCCGGGACCTCACAGAACTGATCGCTCAGTACAAGCACCCCCCCCTGTGACATTTACTGAGATACCTCGGGCCTGAGCACAACGGCATTGCAGGTGGCGAAGAGGCGCAGGCATCTTATCGGAGACTCGGCCTCTTTTTGATATTAGTATTGGTTTAATTTTTGTATTGCGCACCAAACCCGGAGGTAGCTGGGTGCTTGAAAGCTTGAGGTTACATTCATGCAATGGAAGGAAGATACATACAGGCAGAAGACAACAATACATATGATGGACCCAGGTCACATATGGATCAGAGGTGAACGTGGCATTTAATAAGTCAAAGCGTCAGACACCAGGGTTTAGAATGGTTTATCCGGCAATGTGCAATGAGTAGGTGGGGTTGATTACTGTGTTTTCACGTCAGTCTTTTTAACTGGATGCCCCTGGCGCCGTAATGTTACAACAAAATGCCAATTAAACAAAAAAAGAAGATATTTGATCACAAGAATTTAAATTAACACATCATAAAAAACATAGCATCGAATTAAGAGATCAACACGCTAAAAAAAATATGAAATGCCTTTAGTAAACCTAAAACAATTTCATACAAGGATAAGTTTTTGAAACAATATGACCAAATTCAGCATCTGCTCATCCCATAACACCATGCCAAGAAAACATTTCACAAGACTCATGTAAAATAAATATATACTGTCAATGTTTCAATCCAGTAAAAATTGTATTCAAACCCTAAATTACTATATAGCCTCCTAAAGGGAACTTGTACTGGCAACTTTTCTAATTTACAGATTTTCATTGAATTGTTTTAGCCACTCTAAAATCGGCAAAGAACCCAACCGTCTGGATCTTCCCAAAGCAACAGGGATTCGCCAGCTTTACAACAAGCGTATATTCCTACTGCAACTCTGAAGGGTTTCAGAATTTGCCAAGAGCGACCCAACGAAGCGGAGACAAAAGCAAAGATGTCTTGTATCTTCTCCCACCCCACCTTAGACTTGGCAGTCACCACATTATAGGTGCTGCACTCCCAAGGTGCCATCCATCCAAACACTAAACGTTGTGCCGCGACTGCACTTTCGGATGAGGATACAGCCTGGCAAAGGCATGGCTTCACGAGAGCTGTGCACTTTGCACAGCTGCTCTGACATTTGAGTTTGAAATGTATGATTTGTTTGCTGCTCTTCAGTTCATCGGAATCTAACATTCGCTGCTCTTGCCAACTCTACATCCATGTGGGATTCCGGATCTTGCTGCCGCCCCCTAGTGACAGGAGTACGTAACTACACATAGTTAGGTTGGGTTCACAGCTTTCTAGCAGACATCATGCCCCATCCGGTATCGTCATCACCTATAGATATCCTGTTTCTCTTGGACACGTCATGGCTCTGTCAAAAGTACACTTGTCTCTAGAACCTCCTCAGCAAATCCTCATCCTCACCCTAAGCATTTAGCTGACATTTCACAATATCACGCTATAAATTGTTATTCAATTGTCGCGATGAGTGTGGTGCAGTGCCCCCTCTATTATTGCATTCATTTTGATGCCTTCAATTTCAAAGATCATACCGCACAGGAAGCCAAGAAGTTTAGATTACATGGAATGTAATTGTTACATTTCACACTCTCCCTCGTTTCCGGCCCCACATTGCACCTTGGCATACAGGCAACTCTTGACTCAGCTGTGACCAAAGTGATCCAAATGTTCTAATAGTTTTGCGGTTGGATTTGGGACAATGTATTTAGCACACCTCTCCATACATCAGCTGTGATCAGTCTCGGGATGATAGCACAGGGGCAATGTTCTCACCTTGGAAGCTAGTCGACACGGAGCAACACAGGTGCAATTCCCTGGTCGGCGCTTAGAAACCTCTGGGTATTAAGCACGTTATAAATGACCTATCATATCATATATTAAGTGTCAACTTGAGGACCTCTCAAGCCCATCAAGCAATCACGTAAGGTTGACTTGTACTTTCTTTAGCTGCCATAGTTTTGCGGTTGGATTTGGGACAATGTATTTAGCACACCTCTCCATACATCAGCTGTGATCAGTCTCGGGATGATAGCACAGGGGCAATGTTCTCACCTTGGAAGCTAGTCGACACGGAGCAACACAGGTGCAATTCCCTGGTCGGCGCTTAGAAACCTCTGGGTATTAAGCACGTTATAAATGACCTATCATATCATATATTAAGTGTCAACTTGAGGACCTCTCAAGCCCATCAAGCAATCACGTAAGGTTGACTTGTACTTTCTTTAGCTGCCAAGCCCTGCCAACATCCGAGCTCCCACTGGTACCCTAGTTCCTCAACCAGCCCTTCTAGCCAGATCCAAAAGCTGCAAAATACGCATTTCGCCAGCTTCCAGATCTACTTAAATCCCTCTCCCTCTAGGCTACCTTCTCCTTCCATTCACTCGCATCCTCTCCAGCCTCCGCATTTCTCCTCCACAGACCTACCTCATGTCAGGTCGCACCAGGGGTGGTCACAGTGCGTGTTCGGTGCAAGCCTTGATGCTGGGGGACCACTACATTGGTAACTAGCACAGTATAAATGACCTCCATTTCACATGAGAAGAATCACTGTTTTCATGAAACATGTGCCTCTTACTTAATCGGTTGGAACTTGACCCACGCAAAAAAATTAAGATGAGTATGTCTGTACTGCAGGCTTTAGTATTCCATACAATAATGACTTCTTGAATCCTAGCACCATTTTGGTAATGAAATCATATTAACAACTAGTGAATTTAAATAACTTTACATAATCTCAGTCTTCAGAAACTCTTAAAATGTTATCCTTTAAAGATTTCTTAGTAGCAACTTCAGTGACCAATGGAACCAGACCACAGTTGACCCTCTGTAAGTAGGTTGATCCCTCTACATAGTTTGGATATTTTGACCTAATGAATTCCGGTATGAAACAAGTTGTTAATGGCCATTTTGCCCTCAAACAAATTCTTGGGGTATTGCTTGCTTCAATCTCCCCCGGGGCTTAATCACAGAGACACTGTAAAATTGTACTTGAAGCAGCTCAACTGGGGTACTATGAGTCACGCTGCCCCTCTGTTCATCTGTCGGTCCGTTTATCCAAAATACGAATGTTGAAAAACTGAAATGAATGACTGGAGCATACGTGCCAGTTTCTGACACGCATGCGCCAGTAATTCGTTTCTCTGGCGCATTGTTGAATTTCTGTTGAATTGAACATTTTTGTGTTCAACTTGAATATTTGGGCACTTGTAGAATTCAAGAACTCATTGTTCATGAGAAGAGCCTTTTTGTTGGATTTGAACTCTTGTCCTAAACCTGAACATTTGAAAAGTCAAGAAATAACCCCCTTTACACCTTTAGAGTGTATTTAGAGTGCAAGGGCCAGAATAGGATTACGGACACAGAACGGACCTTTTGTTTGGACATCTTGACACTGGACAGACTCTGTAGTTTTGGTTTCAGGTAGTGATATTCCTCCTAGAATAGGGAAAGTGAGGTATTTTCCAACCCTACTTATTATAATAAATGTTTATAACCAGAAATGTGTCTCCTCTGTGTCCGTGTCTGATCCGTGGCTCCTCATACTATGTAGAGTTAAAATTAATTTAAGGAGTCATGGAAAAACTGTTCGGCAGATGGTTGCCAAGTATAGGAGGGGTGCAGTTATTGCCCGCTAGATAGATATATAGCACTCAGAAGAAGACAAAGTGGGAGTGTCAATCGTTAAAGGAAATGGTGCGTAAAAGGGCCGCTGGAATATATAGAGGTTTGTTACGATGGTTTCAGGTGAAAGATTCTTTAGTCATTGCGTTGCGAGTGCCAATGTAAGATACAGATGCATAATTCTGCCTGCCAGGTTCCGAGTTGGCACATTGAAGGAATGAGCCATGATGAGCTTTTGAATGAGATGTGCATTGGGGGGAAGGAGCTGGAGGAATTGTCCAAAGGACTTGTCACCTTTCGCTTGGGTAACACATGCTGTATCCCACCTGCTTGTAAGCAGTGTGATCATTAATATTACTCAGGTCAATGGTCATTTATTGACTTGTGAAGGATAATTGTCCTCGTTTACCCTGCTGGTATTCAAACATGGAAAATCCAGGCTTGTCACGTGCCAGGAGCAAGCAATTAACCCATGAGCTACCCACCCAGACTTCACACAACAATCAAAGTTTACTGTTCCATATATCAGAGGTATAATACCTGAAAATGAAAAACAAGTCCAACTGTTCAGCTTGGCTTTTGAAATAGTCATACTACGCGAACTTGAGACCTACCGCAAAAATGAACTTGGCTGGCCCTGAAGCGCGGCTTTGCTCAACAACTACTTTTGGATGCTGTTACTGTTCTGGACATTTTGCCTCTTGACTATAAACTCTTCACTTAAGTGGCCATCTGTGTCCTGATGAAGGGATCTGCAACCTGTGAAACTCTTGTTGATTTTTACCACAACTCCCATGAGTCCGTTACAGCAAAGTTAATGGTGAGGGCTGGGATTCAGAGTTCAAAATATCTGGCGATCTGCAGGTTGCTGAGCCATGCTTTAGATTGACTTGGGAGGATATCTCAGGGGCAACGCGTTCGTCTTGGAAGCAAGACGGCGCGGAGCACCACAGGTTCGATCACCGGGTCTGTGCTTAGAAAGCTCTGGATATTAAGTGCGTTATGAATAACCCATCACAATATACAATTACACACTACACACTTGTAAAATAAGTCTGTTTCCAGATGGAATGAAATTGAGCCGGCTTCGAGAACCAAAAGATCCAGGTGATACCAAATGTAAGTAGTAGAAGCACCATGTCTAGGATTTGTCGAGAAGCCACACAATCGTTTCTTGACATACTCTTTATCACTTAGCAAAGTAAATATACATCTGTACACCGCTGATCTTTATAGTAGGCACCATTTTGTTGGTCCAATTATAATACATGATTGTGTTTGATGGGGAGACTTAATGATCTAATGAATGTAACACCTGCTGGCATAAGAACTACCCATTAATTCAAGATTTGCCAGCACATAAAGGACAGCAGACATAATTAATTTGAGGGGATGTTTATGTACGCCACAGCTACAGGAGAATCGTTTGCATTCATTATTGAACAGTTCTAGGCAAGCCGACATACTGTATCCAAAACAAGCAGAAAACTGAGGATCGACCCGCGGGACCATAAAGGAAACTGCGGGTCTCGCCGCTACTTCAACCGGCTGTCCTGCCTACTCGTAATAGCACTACGTTTAAGGCGAGAAGCATCTATTTGCATCTAGATCTTGGAATTTGATTTGCCGTAGATGAGCGGCACTTGTAGAGCTAGAACGCAGTAGATCCCTCGGGTTCCGAACAAAAGTAGTGTGATCAGAAGACACTGTCCCACTGGGACGCCATTAGCCTGTATCACATGAGCCCAGGGTCAGCGTTTTCCCAGATGTTTTGAAGTACTAATCCCATGATCCCTCCCCATTAGTAGGCTGCCTAGGGCTGAGGGGTGTCGAAGCCCAAAGGGCATGCAGAGCCACCGGTTGTGGAGCCCGTTGGAGGCACAAAGGGAGCATTTGCAGGGAAATGACTTCCATCCAGGTTACATGTCTTTACTGAAGTCATTTATAAAGAATGCCCATATATTGAATCTTTTATATAGAAAAATGTTAGTGAATGCACGTTTTTGGGGGGTGGGTGGGGTTTGCAGGGGTATCTCCCAAACCCCATTTTCCCACCCCCAAAACCCCATCCTTTTTCCCCCAAAATATGGAATCCTTTACTCCACCCTAAATACATTCACTATAAAAGTTTTCAATATAAAATATTCGATATATATATAGACATTCTATATAAACGAGTCGATATAAACACTGTATACCTTCCAGCCACGCTTCCAGTGCAATTCATGCTCCCACTCTAAGCAATGCCCTGCTTAGAGTGCAGCCCTTGACATGGGCTATGGCGCTGCGTAAGCCGTTTCAAGTCATTAGTAATACTGGAAGGATTTCCGATGTTTGGAGGGAGGGAACTATCATCCCTCTATGGAAAATAAACAACAGGACGGACCCTCAAACTACAGAGTAATGGCTATGCTGGGCATGTCAGCAAAAGGTTTTTGCAAGAGTGATCCTGTTGCGACTCGCTGATTGCTGCAACAAAAATCAAGTGATCGCCTTCAACCAAACAGGGTTCCGTAAGGGTACCAACACGTTCTACTGACATTTGTAGAATTTATTCTATACTCTTGGCACAACAGTATGTGCTTAATTTCTTTACCTGGGGGCAGCATTTGATACAGTGTTAAGAGTTTGGCTATCGAAGAAACTAGAGTCGTGGCAGTTTCCGAGGGGCCTGTTATATAGGCTATGCAACTGCACACAAACACGACTGTCAAACTGAGGCTTGAAAGATCAGATAGAACAACTAATTGCATTGCCATGAAGAAAGGAGTACAGCAAGGGTGCATATTAGTAGCCAGCTTATTCAATGTATATATGGCTGATCTATACAAAGTATTGTGAACGGAGGATAGCGCAACAGAGGTTCGAATCCCGGATCCGGATCCGTGCTTAGAAACTGAACTCGTATTGGTATTAAGCGCGTTATAAGAAACCAATAAATAAATTAATTGGATCGGGGGCGGGGGGACTATACCAGTTAAGTATAGTAGTTTGAATATATCAATTATGCCGATGACCTCGTTCTGTTGACTATACTCCAACTGGACTCCAGAGGAAATCAAACACGTTGGAGGAATTTACAAAGAGAAATGGGCTTATCATCACTGCAATCAAAAATAAAAATAATGGGTGGTCTGCATATCAAACAGCATAAGTGGTTAATTGACCACAGGGACCTCATTTAGGGGTCACCAGAGGTTGCAACTGCGACCTATGGGGTCTCCCTTGCGACCTCTGTGGTCTCCCTTGCAACCTCTAAAAAAAATGCAAGCTCCTGGGCTGCGGCCAGCACCATGTGGCTCTTTACCTCTGGAGTGGCTGGCTTTCTTGTTCAGGCCCCTTAAAAAAAAAAAGAAAAATAAGAACAGGAGTGCTACAAGTCTAACACTTTAAGCAATGACCCTAAATAAGAAAGAATAGGAAAACCAAATAATGTGTCTTTCTGGAATTCTATACAATAATTGCTAGACTCATTAAAGGTTTATTTCAGGCACACTTCGGGGGGTGAGTCACTGATTTCATGATGTCCATGCTTGGATTACGCCTCTATTAAAAAAGAGTATCTTGACCCTAGTGACCCGAGTAAGTATAGTCCTATAACGAACGTGCCATTTCTGCTGAAAGACCTCAATAAAGTTGCATGCTGCCAAAATCAAGTATTTGAATATATGATATGATAGGTTATTTATAACGCGCTTAATACCCAGAGGTTTCTAAGCGTGGACCCGGGGATCCGTGTTGCTCTATGTCGTCTTGCTTCCAAAGCAAGCACATTGCCCCTGACCTATCCTCCTGAGACCAACATTGTGGAACAACATTGAATTACTGTTCGTGGACAGACCGGTTTCCGCAAAAATCACAGGACTGAGGCGGCCATATTAGATTTGAAATCCAATATAGCAAAAATCCTTGACAGAGGTGCTATACTGCACTATTGTTGCTATTAGATCTCTCTTCCGCCTTTGATTCAGTGGACCGTGAACTCCTGGCGGAGAGATTGGTTAGGGTTGGTAAATGTTCTAGCGGTGCTGCCAGTTAGTTTCAATCTTTTTTTAGACCAAGGGTGGCGAAAGTGGTTAAAATGATGTACATTCTCAAACAATGCCCCTAACTCGTGGCGTACCGCAGAGCTTGTGCCTCTTGACGCTACTGTGTAATGTATACTCCAGACCATTGTGCGATCTCTTGGCTGGTCTGGGTGTGCAGTTCGCAAATTATGCGAATGACTCCCAGGCCGTGCAGGGCCATACAATCTTGGATGGCAGTGAATTCACTTGCACTGAATAAAAAAAACGAGCTGCTGATTCTCAGAATTTGTTCTAAATTGGAAAAACTGGACTCTCAATACAGTAACTTCATGATCTCAGGCAACACTATTCAAGTCTCTGATTCTGTAAAAACTCTGGGGGTCTAGGTTGACTCCCAACTAACCTTTAAGAAACATGTGTCCCACTGAAACTCATAGTGTTCTTACTTGATAGATTTGCTATGGCAAAATCGCCCTTATCTTTCTGAGACTAATAATGCTGCGATTACAGCAGCCATTATAAACACAAAATTGGATTACTGTAATAGCCTTTTTGTAGGCACTACTCAAGCTAATATAAAAAGGCTGCAGGTCACTCAAAATGGGACAGTATGTGCAGTCTGTGGAATGGGACGTTGGACCCATGTGTCTGAGGCCCGCAAGAAGCTGCATTGGCTCCCGGTAAACTAAAGACTACAATTTAAGGCAGTTACCATGGTGTACAAATGCTTGGCCGGCGACGCTCCTGCTTACCTCTGCTCGCGAACTAAGAAGATGCCTACGAGACGTACTTTACGCTCAATTAAAGATGATCTTCTGCTTCAACCACGTGTTGCCTTGAAGAAAATTCGAGGTTCTAGTTTTGATGCCTGGGCTCCTGTTTACTGCAATGCTCGGCCTCTTGCACTTAGAACAACTCCATCAATAGCACAATTCAAAAAAGGCCTAAAAACGATTCTTTTTTATAAAAGTGCAGACGGATTCCAGACCTTCGACTGGTTTTCTATCTTTATTTGTTTCTTGTTGTCTCTATCTTGCAAGCGTCTTGATGCCTTTGGGTGGGAGGCGCAATATAAAAACTGTATAGATAGGTATTTATTGAGCACGGACCTAGCTTCGAGGAGCAATTGAGAGCTTTACAGAGGTATACAACAGTACAGATGCATAACAGAACGCTTTTCAGAGGTACCAGAACAGATATTCAGCGGGGGTGTAGGATACAGAGGGGCCCAACTGTACCGGGTGGAGAGGGGCCGGCGGCGTCCTGCGAGTCAGGTCGCGTGAGGGGCGACGTGATGACCTAGGTGTTGAGGAGGAGAGACTAACTCAATCGAGTCAGTTTCACTCATGCGCCTTCAGCAGTAGACATGGGACATCAAGTCTTCTCCTTGGGCACAACATTGATGAAACACTAGCTCTTTCAGCCATGCACCCTTTTACCCCCCACTTTAGACATGTTACGCGACATACTCCCTCGAGAACAGGTCTAGTCTAAGCCAACAAAGAGAAACCCTAGAAGCAATGTTTGAGAAAACTAAAATGCGAGAACGCATGCTCCAGAGGCTGTACCAAATCGTTGCGCCTCATTTACGTCCCAACAATGGTGCTGTTTTGCTCACTCTGGATACTGGACTTATTAGGATTGGTCTCACTCATGCACCCTCCTCTAGACCTTTCCATGAGTGCAGGCATAGGTGGAGCCAAAGACAACTGGAACCTGCACGAATGATCACCCCTCCTGGTTATCACCATAGATTAACTCAAGGGCAGCTTAGCCTCTTTGTACTGGCAAATATCTTCAGTCCCAGATACCCTTCCCTCCCTAACCTGCTCACCATTATTTGTCCCACCTTGTAGAACACACAGCACTTGCCCACACACTACGGCTGAACGTCTGCTAGTTCGCCGCACCAACTCCACTGCCTCCAGGGGAGCGTGCAGAGCTTCCTTGGCCTAAGTCTGAACCGCTTCTACCAATCCACCACACAAACAACGTGGAACTTTTGGCTCAACCACAGAACTTTGCTGGCAGCTCGTCGAGCCGGTTGCTGTCATCTGAATCTTGGCTCTAGATATACATACATCCCATGTGGCCTTACCGGGAAAAACTTAGATTCCCCGCCCCAAACCAAAAGGGTTCTTTCAATGTGTACTCAGCAACAATTCAGGGTTTGCGCCTGCCTGTTCAGACCTTCCAGGATTTTGCGGCATGAAATGGCAAATTTTGCGGCACAAACCTTTATTTATTGCGGCATTTTTGCGGGACATTTTGTATTAACTGGAGGGTGTAAGATTGCCACATTGCAGGAAATAGGTAGAGTGCAAGGCTAGAAGAGAGCCAGGGTATCATTATTATGTGTCTTTTGTATTAATTTAATAGGAAGAGTCCCAGATGTCTCTGGCTTGGCAGAACAGTGTTTGATTTGGCTACATTTCTGGTTTAATGTTCATGCCTATTTAATAGTATTAACTAAATTGATCATTATCAATTGTAATGCTGAAAATATTCCCCTTCTATGTTCTCCAATCCCCCAAACACCCACAAACATCTCACCAACTCTCCATCATAACTTACATTCCTTAACCTCTCACTCTGTCATACAAATACTCACGTGCTATGTCACACTGTCAAGTCACAATCTGCACTGCCCAGCCCCTGCCACACTCCAAATCATACTCCCAACTCACACCTTACACTCTACAATTCCTCCCTCAATATACAGTCCTTCATTCTTTTGTGCTGCTTCTGCATCTTGCATCTTTTCTCCCATTCTATCACATTCTTCCCTCATCCTTTTTCCCAATCTGCAGCTCACTGCCTCTTTCTGGCCAACCGCTTCCTCTACTTTCTGTACCTCTGCTCGCTCTCAGATTTCTGGCCCACCGCATCACTGCTTCCTCTGCTCTCTTGTGCAGCACTTCCTCCTCTGACCCACTGCTCTTCCTCTGCTTTTTTGCCCATCACTTCACATCTCACCCATCACTCTCCCTCTCTCTCATAGTGTAACCATTTTTATTATTTTTTTTTAAATGTAGATTTTGTCCCAGTTCCTCAAATGAGGGGGCATTTAAAAAAAGAACGGAGGATATGCTATTTTTAGACAACCCATTTTTGGAAATGAGCAGGTCACCTTATTCTCAAAGGTGACCGGCGCATTTCCACAGGCTTGAGCTGTAGCGCAAATTGTGCGCTGGCAGTTGCCTTGAATGGTGTTCTGGGTTGTTTGAACGAAGTGTAATTATTTGCGGCGGAATTGACCGTAGTCAATTTTGCTGCAAATTGATTTGCACTTCAGCCAAACAACCCAAAATGTACCTTTCACCACCACCCGACCCCCTCCCCTACTTAACCGCTTGGTCGCTGCAGCTTCCCCTGCAACCCTGCGGTGCCAGATCCGTCCCTCTAACGCGGGTCGGATCCGTCCCTCTAACGCGGGTCGGATCCGACTCTGCAGGGTCCTTTTTTCGTTATTTTCCTTTTTTTTCTGTCCCCGCCTCCAATTTTGAGGAAAAAGGGGAAAACACTTCTGCAACCACCCTAGACCAAAAATACTAAACAAGGGGAGCGGGTGACACCCCCGCAACACATGTTCAGTATTTATAAAAATCGATCGAATAGAACTGCACGTAATTGGTCAAATTGTAACATTCGATAGATTTTTGTCATCAAAATGGGGAGTACTTTGAATAGAATCGCTCTCCCGACAGTGTTCTGCAAGCTCCCAGCGCCTTTCACAGGGACAGGCACTCTAGGTGCCTGCCGCTGTAAAATGTGACCCAAAAAATGCATTTTTATCCTGTTTGAGGAACAGAAATGCAAGCGACTCAGCAGCGGTTCATACCTTAAAAGAAATGCATGACAGGGTCAGGAAAGACCCTGTCATGCAGTGGCAGCCCCACATCCAGTGCGCGTAGGGTTGCCTACAATTTCTGCACATTTAAAAGTGCATCTTGCTTGGAAATGCGGGATGTGCTTTTAAATTGACAGAAACGCCACTTTATTTGATCAAGGAGGTGAAAAAGGCCATCTGAATGGGCGCGCATATAAAATGTGCCCATTCATGTGTCCCTTGTGGATTGGGCTGCAATTTTTGGGGCGCAAGTGATTTCATTTCTTGTGTAAATAAAAACAAAAAAAAAAAGTTGAGCACCTGGCACCCTGAGGATTCTTTTTTTCAAAACAGTAATTTTTGCAGATTACTTAAAAAAAAAAAAAAAAAAAAAAAAAATTTTTTTTTTTTTAAAAGATGCTGTTTTTGCACAAAACGGCCATTTTTGCGGCATTTTGCGCAAAACGGCCGTTTTCGCGGCATTTTGCGGGATCGCAAAATCGCAATAAGCTGGAGGGTCTGCCTGTTGGCCCCTCCGCTAACTAGCCACTCACAGTAGAACTATGTGCCACAAAGCCACCATTACGCTGTACAACAACCAATCACATTTCCGAATCCATGGTGTGTTAAGCGGAAATAAAGCAGCCTTTTTGTGCTTGTCTCCTCTAGGTTATTAGTGCCAGTGCCCTAGGATAAAAGGACTATGCCCTGTCCATGTCATGTCACTCACTTTACCATTTCCAGGTGAAAGGGGTCAGTTCCTCCTTCTCTTGGTATAGGTTGTGACATTATGAATAGACCCAGAAGACAAGCCTTCTCTGCCTATGCCCCAAGACTATGGAACCTCCCCCGTCCGCATCGGACTTGCCCCTGCGCTCCTACAATTCAGAAAAGAACTCAACACCCACCTCTTCAATGAGTCTCTCCTCCTCAGCACCTAGGCCATCACGTCGCCCCTCGCGTCACCTGACTCGCTAAATGATGCCTGGCCCACTCCTCCCTGTCACACGGTACAGCTGTTCCCCTCTGTATCCTACCCTCCCGCTGTATATCTCTGCTGTTGTTACCTCTGAAAAGCGCTCTTTTATGCATCTGTACCATTGTATACCTCTGTAAAGTGCTCCGTTATGTATCTGTATTGTTGTATACCTCTGTAAAGTGCTCCATTATGTGTCTGTATTGTTGTATACCTCTGTAAAGCGCTCAGTTGCTTCTCTAAGCGAGGTCCAAGCTCAATAAATACCATTATAATAATAATAAATAATAAAGAGGTCCTGACTTCCTGGGGTCCCTGAGCACTGTCAGTGTGCAGGGAGACTGTGAAGGCGCCTCAAAACACCCTTTTCCTCTCCGCTGGCTATGCCACTGGTATGTTTTCAAATAGTAAGTTTTAGTTTCTCTCCTGAATTATTTTTACATTATAAAAGTAAGCAAATAAAGGCCTCTGGAAATGACAAAGAAAGTAAATATTGGTACCCCTTTTAATAGTCTTGAAGGCCCCTTCATTTGTTAAAAAATATTGCTCCATCAGTTTTTAACTATAAAGTGCACAATCTTCAAAAGTACTTCTGCATCATTTCCACAAATATAAAGTACAACGGTGACGAGTCAATGAAGTGAAAAGGCTATAAAGTGCAGTCATTGATCTAACTCACTTTTGGGCACAAATGCCCTTCATCAGGACCTATGAGTGCACAATTTTGTGGACAATTTCAAGCCTGTGCACAAGACAAAAATGGCTAAAAAAAACACAGGAACAGGACTAGAACAATACATCTCCTACCAGAGGCCGTCGCAAAGTGTTGGCCATCTTGGATGTGTGCCTAACTTACTCCAAAAGTCAGGACTAAGAAACCCTGTAAGTATTGGAATTAAATGACAATCTCACTCATAAACAGAGTATAGTATCTACATTAATACAATGATAGTATAAAACAACAATTTCAGGTTTGCAAATACTACTTTATTCCAGAATGCTCCTGTGTCTAAGCACGATTACCCAATTTACCCAAATAAATCTAAATGGTATTTTGGGTGAAGCAGCTGCAACGTGTCTTCATCATACTCTTCCAGCACCCTTAGCGAAAGGATATCTGAAATTCCAAATGAGGGGTCTGCAACCTGCAGCTCTCTGGATTTTCTGGACTACCAGTCCCATGACCCCTCGCCATATATCATGCTGGCTAGGACCAACGAGAGTTGTAGTGCAATGCATCTGGAGCACGAAAAGTTGCAGGCCTTTGTTCTAGACTCATGCAGCTCTCCTCTCTCTCATGCAACATTCCAAAAATGTCATAATATTGTGTCTTCATGCCCTATCCTGCCCCCCGTCACTGCATTGTTTACGGCTTTAGACATGGTATTCCATACCACCTAAAAACAATCATCACTGAAACATCATCAATGACATCACTCAAGACAATATGAAGGACACCACTGTGCACATAAAGTACTCCATTGGCAATGAAGTCGTTAATACTCGCACTGATTGTGCACGCTGTGTCACAGTTAGAATACAGCCCTTGGGGATTGATTCATGAAGACATTACTGGGCATTCTTGATTTACTTCTGGAAAGAGCACAGTAAGGCAGGAGTAAGTTACGGTTATTGCTGGTAACTTTGTGAATCAAATAGCCCCGCTTCTGGAGTAACTCCAACTTGCATGCAGGAAGGCCACCAAAAGTGGCGGAAAGAAACCATACCGGCCACTTACATTACATTCACTTCTGGAAAGAGCAGAGTAAGTCTGGAGTAAGCTATGGTTATTGCTGGTAACTTTCTGAATCGAATAGCCCAGCTTCAGGAGTAACTCTAGCTTGCATGTAGGAAGGTCAGTCACCAAAAGTGGCAGAAAGAAACCATACCAGCCACTTACATTACATTCACTTCTGGAAAGAGCAGAGTAAACCAGGAGTAAGTTATAGTTATTCCTGGTAACTTTGTAAATCAAATAGGCCCGCTTCTGTTGTAATTCCAACTTTAATGCAGGAAGGCCACCAACATTGGCAGAAACCATACAGGCCACTTACATTACATTCACTTCTGGAAAGAGCAGAGTAAGTCTGGAGTAAGTCCCCATTACCCTGGGTAGCTGCTTTGTGAGTTAGTCCCTTGGTTCCCAGCACGATATGAGCGGGTATTGAAGCTTCACACTTCGAGGCTCAGGGAGCCGCCACATCCAAAGAGGCGCACAGTCGCTGGGAAAATCCTCCTCCCCAGACTGGCAGGGGGATAGTAAAGCAACCGGGCTGTAACAGAGAGAACCGGCACGGTCGCTCCCATTGGCAATGGGACATTAGGCAAGCACTTGCCCTTCAGAGATCCGGAGCCTGGAGCGCCCTCGCTGCAGCATCCACACCCAGGCTAATCACATGACATTCAGAAAAAAAATGCAAAGGCAGCATGTCTAACATCTGCAGCCATTGAGTGCCTAGACGCCCTTCTCTTAGCAGAGCGGCGCTGAACAATCACTGCTCTCGGAATGTGACTGAACTCTCAAACACTGCGGTGTGTTTGGTTTGTCAAGCTCCAGGGCGGCCATTTCCCCTTGTGTTATCAGTAACCCTGTCATGCTGAGCAGAGTGGAGATTAAAGCCAACACGTGCATGATCGCTGACAACAAGCCCCGAGCTGTGAGTGCCAACACAAGAAAGGGGAGAAACAACCCACTGCCCGCAGCTGTTTTCTTTACACGGCACGGCACGGGAACAATTACTTGAAACGTGTGATATTATAAGTCCGTCATTTCACCAGAATGCCTGGGGTAGTGGAAGTGACATCACATGACCCTTGACCTCTGATGACCTCACAGGAAATGGTGTCATTTGACCCCGCCCCAAGTTACATCATGGGAAGATAGAGCATGACCTTTCATCCCTTTAATGAGTCTAGCATTTATTGGTCAGAATTCCAGAAGGCCAAATGATTTGTTCTCCCTATTCCTTCTTATTTAGGGTCAGTGCCCAAAGTGTTACACTTGTGGAACACCCTGAGGCCTCAACATAAATTCCAGCCACCCCAGAAACAGAGTCACACGGCATTTACCCACAGCCCAGGTGCGTCAATGTAAAAAAATATATATATATATATTTATTTATGTTTTGGGGTAACAAGGGACCACATGGGTAGTAAGGGAAACCTCAGGGGTGGCAGTTGAGACCCCTGGTGACCCCCAAATGACATTCCCTGCCATGCGTGCTCTGCCGATTTTGACTCCAATGTAAAGCGTGCCACTAGTTCACACCCCCCGGCCCCCACCCCGTATTGTCTTTCTACGTCATGCATATCTGCAGTACGGAGGCAAAACAAATGCTGCAGAAAACCCTACAGCTCACCACTTGCACCTGGTGACTGCTACATCCAGTTGCTATGTAGATCATTCCAATTGGTTATAGTTACTACTTCTGGGGGGTCTAAAGGGTTCACCTGGAATATTAGCACATGGAGATTGTTATTGGCCTCCCCTCAGCCAAACAGACTTTTCAGAGTGCAGTCATTAACTACTGATATTGACTGATGTCTGATTATACTGTATTCAAAAGCAGACAGGGAAACCACAATGAAATTTCCAGGCAAAACATTTTCAACAAGAAACTTCCTCTCTGGGCGGACCTTGTATTGCTGCAACGCCCTAATTAGCACAACAACAAAGAGACAGCTACACACTGACACATGCTTTCACTATCTTCTAGAGAAATGCTTTACTAGCGCATGCCACCTAATTCATGCTCCTGTGGAACTCTCGCCAGTAGATCCAAGCTTGTCATGTTAATGCTTCACCTGTGAAGACAACCTTAGTTACATTCTGCAAAATGATGACTCATTAGATTTACCAACCCGGCTTGCCTGCCTATGTTCCTGGGCCAGGAGGATAGCTCAGGGGCAACGCGTTTGTCTTGGAAGCAATACAATGCCAGCCCCGGCTTAGAGACTGGTCTCTGGTATTAGGCTTGCAATGAAGAGATTAATTCATTATCTATTTACTTTACTCACAATTAAAGCAACTTACTTACTTCACCTGCAAAACATGAATACCACTGTATGCTAATAGCCCTATAGACCTCTGGAGGGGGCCTTAACACTTGGGATAATGACCCGCCGTCAGGTTACGTCCAAGGCGTAATGGCCCCTCCCTCAGTATATAAGGCTATATTACTTTAAGCCAATGATTTGTCATCGCTTATAGCCCATTGGACTTATACGACCAGTGATCAAAGCATGCATGCCATGACTGGATGCAGTCAAACGCGGTTGCAACTGGCCAATTAGAGCTTGTGGCAGGGAATCCTTTCATGGCAGGTTACAGCCCTTCGCTTCTGGGGAGGGGGAGTTGTGGCACAGAGGTCAGGGGAGAATTTAGATATTCTAAAGCAGGGGTTCTGCAACCTGCAGCTCTCCAGAGGTTTTAGACTACAACTCCCATGATCCCGCGCCATTGAGCATGGTGGCTAGGGCCGATAGCAGGTGTAGAAATAGAAACAAAGACCCACTGGTCTATGTCCTATGGTGTGTTATTGGGATTTAAAGCAGTGCCATTTGCATGGTCTCCCGGGTACGCGGGCGGATACGATTAATCTCGTTTGGCAGCTTCTTTATGTTTCAAAATTACTGTCACGGGTGCATCTTGCGATGGTGGCGGGACATTTGCTTGAGTCAGCAGCATATGACATGATACGATTGGTTATTTATAACGCACTCGATACACAGAGGTTTCTAAGCGCGGACCCAGGGATCGAACCTGTGTTGCTTCGCGTCGTCTTGTTTCCAAGGGGAGCACGTTGCCCCTGAGCTATTCTCCCGAGCTAATATGAACATCACATCAAGCAGCAGTTAGGCACACCATATATCTTATGAATATATATCAGTGAAGGATAGGTAGTCTAAAGTTTCAGTTGGCACACCTTCATAATTTGTGGGTTGCAACGTAGGCGGCAATGCTTCAATCCGAGTTGCAGAGAAATGGTGAGGGGGAGTTTGAAGGCAAATTCGTGCCCTGGTCTATTTTTGACTTTCATTTTTCTTGGGGTGTTGCCATGTCGAGCAATGGCAGGCTGAAGGGTGGGGGCTGTAGGGGTGCTTTTAGGAGGGGAGCTAATTTGCAACCCTTAAAGTGTCCAGTGAACACTTGTGTCGAAGAGAACTTTTGCCGCTGTGGTGCATACATTTTCACGGGGCACTTAGCCATAGTCCGTCCAGGCTTAGGGCCCGACTCATGGAATTCTTTGCACGGTTCAAAGTGACTTTGCACCGCTGAAACGTGCCTTTGCACTGCCAACACAAACCCTGATTCATGGAACTGTGCAAAGTGTATTTTTGCAGTGCAAAGTCAGTGAAAGGTCATTTTTGAAGTACAAAATGACTTTGCACTGACTTTGAACTGCAAAAATACACTTTGCACAGTTCCATGAATCAGGGTTTGTGTCGGCAGTGCAGTCACTTTTCAGCAGTGCAAAGTCACTTTGAACCATGCAAAAATGTCAATGAATGGGGCCCTTAGCACGGTGTGCAGCACGGTTAAAAAATGGTTTGCGTCTTCCAGTACACTTCAGCGCAGGTTGTTAAAATATACAGTACTGCTGTACTGGCTGAAGTTAAAAAGAGCGCAGCAGTGATCATATGCACAGCAGTTGGATGTGCAATGATTATATTGAATACAAAACTAATGAAAAAATAACGAATGAAAAAACAACTAATACCAAAATAACTAATTCTGGAAAAAACAAAACCTTTTTTTGTTTTTTTAAAGCGCTTACACAGCCCGCAGGCATTGAGGCGCTGTTACAGGAATAGTTTTTGTTTTTTAGTTGCGTAATAGTTTTTTTTAGTCTTAGTTGCACATTTATAATGCGCTTAAATACCCAGAGGTTTCTAAGCACGGACCTGGGGATCGAACCTGTGTTGCTCCATGTCGTCTTGCTTCCAAGGCCACCACATTGCAGCTGAGCTATCCTCCCGGGTCAGTGTATGTGAGATCTTCGGTTTTGGACCCTGTCCAGGGTGAGACTAGGGCCTGTGCCATGTTTTGCACGATGGACAATGCATAAGGCTTTGGGCTTAGCAGCCGGTGGAGGCTTCTAAATGCTGAATCAGTTTTAAAGGTCCACTGCAATCTCATACAAACAAAACACAACCGCAGGGGTAGCGGCCTATCCAGGCGAAAGCAAACACGGTTTAAACATGATTGCTCTCGGAATTATGTGTGGCCAGTGGCGTGTCCAGACTCTTTTGACTGGGGTGGGCCAATTGGGGCAATGAATTATGCAGAGGTGGCATGAGGTAAGAGCACACACATGCACACACACGTGTCTGATTAGCATTAATTTACCATTTGTCTCCACTACCCATATCTCCTTCAATTACTAATATTAGTGTCTTACATTTGTGTGTTCAAAGTTTAATGATCATAGTTTAGGATAATGAGGTGGCCAATCAGATTCCAGGGGTAGAACGTGCCACCACAGGCCACTCCCTGGACACGCCACCGTGCACGGCCACTATGGCATGGGTCTAGCCCATTTGGCGTGCTGCCCAGGAGGAAGTGGGCATTCTCCAGTCGACTGGTTATGTGTATGTTAGGGATTTATAAAGCGCAAACCTGGCTGGGAAGGCAGAGGATGTGCCCCTGGGGGAGGGAGAGGGGGTTACAGGGGGTTACAAGTTACGGGTCGCAGAGGAGCTGAGGTGGGCATGGGGCTCAGGGGGGATCGCAGTTGTACAAACATGAGGACGGAAGGCGCAGGTGCATTTTGTTTGTGTAATATTGTCATTCTGAGGTTGGGAGAAATGTCTGGTTTAACCCGTGTCACATAGGAGCTGCAATGTGGCAGCTCCTGTCTGTTGCGCCAGTTGTCCTCGTTCAGGTACGAGCATTCGGGACGACGTCCAAGGCCGCAGAGACGGCCGAGCAAACTAAAAGTTGGCAGGGGCAACTCTGCCCTCATCCTCCTGAGACCCATACATTGAGTACCATTGAATTTGGTGGGTAAAACGCCTTTTGTGCTACATGGTAAATATTATTAGACCCCAGAAAGACACCATACATACATGAGTGTGACGGGCACATGTGCCTTCAATGTAATCAGACAGACACCATTCACCTGTAAGCCCAGCCAGCACACCCAGCGTTCTGCCGAATCACCTTCCTGACTCCAGCATTGAGGACGACACGATGCTCACAAGCAGGTGACTCTATCACACAACTTATGCTAAATGCTTAATTCACTGTACAGGGATCTTCCACTGCTTTATCAGATCTATGTTTGCGTTCCTATGCAACAATTGCCTTCGGTGGTGCAGGCCATTTACCAGAGACAAATGCCCCCCCCCCCGCTTCTGAAAGATGTCAGCCGCTTACATTCCCGACTGCACAAGCGCAATGTGCTCATGTCCCCTAGAGTGCATCCCTTGTGGAAGTTGCACTTGTGTAAAAGCCTCAAGAAGCACTTGGCGTTTTGCAGTTATGGCAAATAAATAAAAAAAACACTGCACATGCTCATCCGGTCTATCAGCGCATATAGTCGTCTACACTGAAACACCTGACGTACCACAACACCTGTGCCACTAGCATACAGCGACTACCAACAGAAAGAAATTCGGTATAGCTGGCTACACACCGACTCTCTCAACAATAGCACTCTATCGCAAACCACCAACAGCTCCCACCCACGTGCCTGGCCTTTGGGCTGCTTAGTCGGGCCTAGCCAGCCACCGAAGTCCTAAGCCAGCGAAAATGCACACAAGCATCTCTTAATCTAAAACTCTTAGAACTTCCAGCACTTTGACTATGCTCACCAAGGGTGTTCCAACGACAAAGAGCATTGAGGCCATATAAATGGGGAAAGAGCGCTATATAAATAACCAAATATTGTACAATGGATGGGTTGACCAACCTGAGAGGATACAATGCTCACTCAGTTCAACATTTTCCACAACAGCTTTAAAAATTGTACTCTTTTTTTTGTTTTTGTTTTGAGTGGCGCTTAAGTGAAACCTATAAGCTTGAACAATTTCACTGGAGTCCAGCTCGGAGCGAGATGACATGTGAGGATGGACACACAGCTTGTGGATGTTTGGTTATCTGCTCACTGATTGGCTGACCATGACTGACCATGGCCAGACTCCCTTTAGAGATTCCAACACAAGACCTACCCCTCTCGGCCCAAAACATATCCTCCTGGGATCTCTCTGGAGCTAGCCCTAACTAGCAGAAGCACCACCCTTTGGCTTATGAGTGTGATTTCCAGGCAATCTGCTCAGAGTTAATGGCTGTGCTACAGGCATAATATTTATTTATTTATTTATTTCATTGTTTAAAGCACGGACCCAGCTCAAAAGCCCTAGAGCGCTGTACAGAGTGTGGGTAGCCGGCATTTGGTCGGGCATCTTTTAACTGTAGCGCAGTATTGCGAGTTATGTGCGTCGGTATGTGCATCTGTTCGAATTAGTCCTAGGTCAAGAGCCAAGTTTTGAGAGAGTTGCCAAATTGGAGAATTGTTGGGGGCATGCCGAGCTGACACCTGGATCGATTTCCAGAGGGTGGGGGCATCACAAGAGAAGGATTGTTTGCAGGTCCTCCCTTTGTGGACGAATTGTGATTTAAGCCGGTTGGTCGATTTGCCGCGCGAGGAGCATGTTCCGCCAGATATGTGGAGCTTAGCTGCCAGGTACGCTGGTGTGCTACTCGTTACTGCTTTGTAGATGATACATGCAGTCTTAAACAGTATCCTGGCTTGGAAGCCAATGTAGTTTGCGTAGGATGGGGGTAATTTGGTCACATTTCTGTGCTCCCATAATAAGACGTGCTGCAGCATGGTGGGCTGCTTTTAGGGAGCCAAGTGAGCAACTGGGAGCCCTCTCATGAGAGTATTTCCCCCATCGATGTTTGAGACCACAAGGGCCTCTACTATGGTCCGGAAGTCCTGCGGCAGGATTAAGGGTTTGATTTTCGAGGGGTAGAGATTCTGAGCCAGGCTATTTGGCCTTCTTGGCTTTGTGTTTCTGGTCTGGAAGGACATGCTGTCAATGCTGAAGCCCCAGGATTTTGCTGAGTTTGAGAGTTGTGGATCAAATCCTTCTAGGCGTATATCATTGAGCCATTGTTGGACAAGTTGTTTTTTAGCGGGAGGACCGATGAGGACAAATTCAGTCTTGGATGGGTATAGTTTGAGGTAGGCAGTCGACATCCAGGACTGGATGATGGCTAGGTAATCACGAGACGAATGATGTCCTGCATGCTATTTACTCTCATGTACAACTGAGTATTGTCTGCGTATTGGTGGATGGCTATATTGGGATCTTTGAGGAGAGTGCCCCGAGGCTCCATGTAAAGGTTAAAAAGTATTGGTGAGAGGATGGAGCCTTGGGGACTCCGCAGGAGACCTGGAGTGAGTTAGAATGCATTGAGTTCCTCTAGACGGCCTGGTGTCTGCCTGAGAGGTAGGACGCAAACCAATTCAGGACTGTGCCAGAGAATCCCATCCTGTCAGCAAGGAGGGAGCGATGGTTGCGGTGGTCGACGGTGTTGAATGCAGCTGAGAGGTCAAGGACGAGGAGGCATGAGTCACCCTCATCTATAATTTAAAGAGGATCATCCACCACCTGGATGGTGGCTGTCTCCACGCTACACTTTATGTGGAACCCTGACTGATGGTCCTTTAGGAGGTAGAGATGTTTGATTATGGCGAGTAGTTGTGTAGCAACTACTTTTCTACGTTTTCCAGGTTTTTGACAATAAATGCGAGGTTTGTAATGGGCCTGTAGTTGGCCAGGTCATCTGGATCTAGGGTTGGTTATTTCAAAACTGGTCCTATGAGACCAATCTTGAGGGTGCCCAGGAACAATCCTTCTGTGGGGGAGGCATTGATGATGATGAGGAGTGCATTGAGCCCCATGATGGAGGCCGGAAGTATTTTGTCAGAGTAAGAAGTAGGTTTTCGGGAGGCAATCATTTTTAGGAGATCTCGGGCAAAGAGAGGAGAGAATTCCGTCCAGAGGGGAAGGTGTGCATGCTGGGGAGCAGGGGATTCTAATGCTGTGAGAGGTTAATAAGTGGTCTTTCCGACTTTCTATTTTTTGCTATTAAAAATGTGTTGATTGCGTCACATTTTTCCTGAGTTGCTGGTACGTCAGTGTCGGTTGAGGGTTTGGTACAATGCCTTTGTACTTCAGATGGCTTTGCTCCTTTTAGAGGCTGCCACAATGATATCTTATAATGCGCTTAATACCCAGAGGTTTCTAAGCACAGAGCCGGGATAGAACCTGTGGTGCTCCATGACGTCTTGCTTCCAAGGCGAACACGTTGTTGCCGAGCTATCGTCCCGCGACTCAACGGTGATGAAGTAGCAAGCAGCTTTGGCCTCGGTATTCAGAATCCTATGGTTTGCGCACAGAGGTTTGAGGCTGGTGAGGCCTCCCGAGTTATGTTTTTGCGCTGTTTCTCTAGAGCGCTGATTGAGCGCTTTGAAGGCTAGCTCAGGTGTGTACCATGGGACGGATGGTGTGGTCTCGGCCTGGCTGGGTTTTAGGGGGGCATGAGTGTCCACCAGTTTCATAGCAGAGTTGCTGAATAATTCCAGGAGGAATGGGGCATTCCCTGTGGTCGGGAAGCCTGCAAAGTTTGCTTGCAGCTTATTGACCGGGAAGGTTTTGAATAAGAGGCGTTGAGTGTCTTTACTAAGTCTGCCTTCGGAAACTTGACTTATATCTGATCCTTGCCCCGAAGTCCTATTAACAACCAGCATTGACAGTGCCAACAGTTTTGCACCCGGCATGGTTATCAGATGGGAATAATAGGTGCCTGTCGATGCCCGAGGGCTTAGTGCGCTCTACATATGCAAAAATAAATAAATAAATATGCCCAGTTTGCACCTGTTGCCATTTAATGGCCAGTTAGTACCACCATTATGGTGATGTCTGGCAAATGCCTACCCCATGCTGACACCAAAGCCACAACTGTTTGCCACTGCCTGTTTCTAATGCGTGCATGCCACCAGGGTCTGCTTCGGAGCACGACCCTGGCACTCATTAAATGTGGCACTTACAAATGCGAGGGATTCGTTGGGGGCGGGGGTCAGGGCATCCTCTGCACTCAGCGTTGCACGCACTGGACTGCTGCTGCTTTTTGGGGATGTCACGCGCAGGTGTGCGCCGGATCGGTCGTTCTGCGTGCACCCCTAAACTCAATGCACAATTCTGATTCTAATTCAAAAGGTTGCCTTAAGTGTTTTTTTCCTTATTACCATAACTCCCCTATTCTTATTTCAAAGGGTCCAACTCTGGGTGGCATTTGAAAACGCTGCCAGGTGTGAAGAGGTGCTGCCTTGTGCGTGTCTTTATGGTGTCATGGTTTGTGGAAGGTCCCCTGCCTCACAAGCGCTCGTGAATTTCTGGGGCGGAAGCGTGCACGTCACGCCCGGCGGGCACGCGTGAGCCCGGGTTGCAGTCACGCCAGTGTCACTCACGGCCACCGCGGGCAGCGGCGTGAAGTGAAGCCCGTGCAGCCGTCGGCGTGGGGCTGCCGCCGGCCCTCCGAGGCGGGCGGAACGGCGGGCCATTTTTCACCGGCTCCGGGAGGAAGATGTCAGCGCTCAGCTGCTGGCGCACGGCACTGCCGCGTCTTCGTGTGGCGGTGGGGGGCGCGCAGCCGCTCGAACCCCCCCCCCCAGCCATTTCTTAAAGAGCCCGTTGCAGCTCTTTTTTATTTTTTTATTGCACGCGGTGTTTCTTGGTGTGGGTGGAAGTCGCTGGGCATTATTGCCGACCAGCTGTGTAGGTATGGTTCGCACACAGCAGCGCCGGCAGTGGTATAGGGGAGACAGCCCCTCCCCCCCGCCCCCTCGTCCTCTGCCGGCCCACAGCATCCTTTATAGGGACAGCCTATCTGCCCTTATACACACCAGGGCCGGGGAGAGCCCCGAATATTATGGATTTAATGTGGCGTTAAAGGGGCAGCTTGAGGGTGCCACAATGCACGCATACATCCTGCCTGCCACTGTGCAGAACAAAAGAAAACGAACGAGCACTGCAGATGTGCACACGGTGTGTGTACACAGGCAGCACACACACAGCATTCACGGAAAGCGGGCATTCTTGCAGGATGACACCGTCGTGCCCCATC
The DNA here is from genome assembly GCF_040938575.1 of Ambystoma mexicanum. Taxonomy (NCBI): domain Eukaryota; kingdom Metazoa; phylum Chordata; class Amphibia; order Caudata; family Ambystomatidae; genus Ambystoma; species Ambystoma mexicanum. The sequence goes on along the minus strand of NC_090936.1, from coordinate 75,304,951 downwards.
CACGGTTGGCTCCATAGGGCACAGCGCTGACCGGTGCTTACACACACACGGGCTGCCGGCAGGAGGCAAGCCCCCACTCGTGTCTGCACTGCACCGTGCTGCAGCTCAGTGCCCGAGGCGCACGAGCTGGCCCTTCTGCCACACGAGCTCGCACGCCCCTGTTATCCACAGCCTGACCAGGGCAGCACCACCTCACCCCTGCGAGCCGTGCAGCACCACAGCGCACACTGGGAAATGCGGGGCTGGGGGGCGGCTGGGGGTGAAGTTAGGGCTCGCATCTGGACCACTGGGCCCCTCACTGCCATGAAAGGATGCCCCGCTGCCAAGTCGATAACACAATATCCCCGGATAACATGCAGCACACTCCACACACACGCACCGCCACCATCATCATGACAGCTCACCTCTCCTCGGACCTCAGCCAGTCCGCCTCTCCGGGCACTGCCAGCCTCCTCCACGGATCCGGCCCATTCTCCGGGCAGGAGACGGCCCTCCTCCCACCCGGGCAGCCGCCACAGCTAGGCGTCGATGCCCCCCACCGCGTTACCAGCGACGCCGACACAATCCGCTTTCTGCCAGACACGCACAGCACCACAAAACTGCAGCCCGGCTCTTTTGTTTTCTCTCCTCTCAAAGGATGAAGTGAGCGCTCCCCCCGCGCCCCCTCCACCTCTACCAGACTCGCTGCCTCTCGTCAGACTCCGTCTCGGTCTCGCGCTCTCTCTCTCTCTCCCCCGGTGTCTCCCACTGTCTACCTCTCTGTGCGCTTTCCTTTCAGGCTGTCTGCTCCCTCCTCCCCCATAGCTCACGCCCCCCCCAACAGGGTCAACTGCATTGTCAGCCGGCGACCCAGCCCCCCTCACCTCCCCCCCCACCTACCCACCCAGTGGATGTATACAGCCAAAGAGGGCTCCTGTAGGTGACAGGCGGGCGACCTTTCTCTGTGAAATGGCGACTAGTATTTGACTTGTGCAAGAGTACACATTTCCACTCAGTTCCGTCTATGTCACAGCTGGACCGCAGCTGGGATGAGCGGGCGGTTTCCATCCTTCTTCTCAGCTTGTCCATCCGGTCGGATGATTGCACTCACCTTGGACATTGCAGTTTATATCATACTGTGTTTGTTTTGATATGCGATGCCTGTGCACACACACACACCACATTGTACACCCCAGAGGCCAACCGATGCGCTTAATATGGTTTCATAAACCATCAAACAAAAACAAAAGTGGGACTAATTATAAAATTCCTGAAAAATGTCATGGTGTTTTAAGCATAGAATATGTATTTGGCTGAACACAGGCCAACGAACCACGGGCCATTGACTGACCTGTGCAGCAAACACAGGGTCGTCAAAAGTGTTGTCTGCTTTCTATGTCCAGTGTTTACTTTGCAGAGCCTGGAGGAGCGTAGAGACCTGTGCAGCAAACACAGGGTCGGCAAAAGTGTTGTCTGCTTTCTATGTCCAGTGTTTACTTTGCAGAGCCAGGAGGAGCGTAGAGACCTGTGCAGCAAACACAGGGTCGGCAAAAGTGTTGTCTGCTTTCTATGTCCAGTGTTTACTTTGCAGAGCCAGGAAGAGCGCTGTAGAGACATCGCGAGAGCCCGCGCTCTCGCGAGATCTCGCGAGTGGACCAAGCTCCGCCCCCGCGCGTTTCGCGCGCATTACGGGACGAGCGGAGGACGCGAAGGTGCGTCCTGCATAGCCCTCCTGCTACGGGGCCCGCTCCTTACACGACTTGGACCCAGATCATCACGGCAACATTCTCTCTGCCACTTTAGGCCCGTTGGCCTTTATCTTTAATGCACAAATGTGTCTGCATGCTGCACAAAGCTGTTTAAGTGAATAAATACATCGTCACCAGATCAGAGGCTCCTGTCTTCATTGAAGGTATTATACTACATAAATTGGCGACGAGGATCACCACCAGAACCCACGGAGGAACATGAAAGGAGCAACGCCACCGCCGCCATTTCTCCAAACTCCAGGTAGGCCTGCCATTCCATGGCCACAATGGCAGCCCCTATTCACGACATATGTGGAGGCCCTAGGAGGGGCGGGGTTTTCAGCGGCTAGGCGCAGGGCCATGCTATTAAATACCCTGGGAGTGGAAGGACAGAGAATATTTGAGAGTCTCACCCCGATACCAGTGGCTGGCGACAATGACGATGTTTTTAAGGAGGCTGTCAGGAGAATCATAAAAAGGTTTGCCAGTAAAGAGAACACAGTGCTCCACCGAATACGGTTTTACACACGAAAGCAAGAAATATCTGAACCAGTTGACGATTACGTCACCAAGCTGAGGGAATTGGCGGCGCTGTGTAACTTTGGCAACAACGCAGAGAGTCTCATTTGTGACATGTTGGTCGTCCACACCAACAGCCGGAAGGTCCAAGATAAGTTTATTGTCGAAAAAGAACTGCAGTTGGAGAAAGCGATTGAGATCGCCAGGGCAGTCGAAGAAACGGCAGGAAGACGTAAGGAGCTCACACGGGCCCAGAGTTCGGCAGAAATACAGGCAGTGGGTTACCATGCAAGAAAAGAGAGGATGGCCGCTGACACGAAAGAAGGGAGAGGGAACAGAAAAGAACCCCTAAAGTGTCACAGGTGCACCAGCACGAAACACCTGGCGTTTGACAGGGAGTGCCCAGCCAGAGACAAGGAGTGCTCCATTTGCAAACGCATTGGCCATTTCTCCATCGTGTGTCGGTGGAGGAACAAGAAAGTCTCCAGCATCAATGCGGATCGCAATCCGGAGAAAGAGTCATCCTCCGAAGATGAAGGGAGACCCACTGTCATCATGGTTAACAGCACAAGAGCGAGGAGAGAGAAGCCCCACTGCGTGCTCAAGATTGATGGAATAGAAACTAGGGTCATGGCAGATTCAGGGTCCGATCTAACGATCCTTCCCCTTCGCACGTACAAGGACATGGTGGGAAAGGAAAAGGTGCAAGTGCTCACAACGAAGCACAAACCTACGGTGTTTGGAGGGGCGTCAGTCGAACTACTAGGATACATCCAAGCCAAAGTGGAATTCAAAGGAAGGGGAACCACGACCAGGGTCTATTTCAGTCACGAAGGCCCAGCAGTGCTAGGGTGGGACGACCAGGACAAGCTGAAGATCAGACTGGATCCCAGCACTGAAGAACAAGTCCTGTCAGTCAGGGTGACGAGAGGACCCGTGGTCAAAAGCGACTACCCAACACTTTTCTCTGAGGAGCCGGGACACATCAGGGGTTTTCTCCACAAGATAATACTCAAAAGGAATGCCGTCCCTGTAAAGCACCGAGTGAGGCCAGTACCTGCCACGGCAAGGGCTACCCTTAGAAGTCAGCCGGAAAAGATGAAAATGGAGGGCGTTATAGAAAAAATCGAAGCATCAGAATGGCTGAGCCCCGTCGTGCTCATAAAGAAACTCCAATCACAGGAACTCAGGGTATGCATAGACTTACGCAGCTTAAACTTGGAAGTCATCACCGATAACTACCCCCTTCCAAGCATAAATGAACTCATTCTGTTAATGAAAGAAGCCAGGATATTTTCGAAACTGGACATGAGGAATGCATACCACCAAATACAGCTACATGATGAATCGAAACCCCTCACGGCATTCATCACTCCATTTGGCACATACCAATTTACCAAGATGCCATTCGGGTTGTCATCGGCAGCGTCGGCGTTCCAACGCATGATGGACGTCTTGCTGAAGAAAGTTAAAAATGTAGTGTACTTCCAGGACGACATCCTTGTGTATGCGGAAGATGAGCAGACGCACAACGCCACGTTGAGAATTGTCTTAAACAAGCTACAAGAAGCTGGGGTGCGGTTACGCTATGAGAAATGTCTGTTCAGAGTGAAAGAAGTTGAATACTTAGGATATAAGATTTCAGAAAAAGGGATCAGTCCCAAACAGAATCTCATGCAAGCAATCATTAAAGCACCGGAACCAGTCAGCAAAGAGGAAGTAAGGTCATTTCTGGGACTGGCTGAGTACTATGCGAAGTTCATACCGAAGTTTTCCGAAACCACGGCACCCCTTCGAGAAGTACTCAAAAAGGGCTCGGAATTTGTGTGGCAAGAACCCCAAAAGACAGCGATGGTGAAGATAAAACAGCATATCGTAGAAGCACCATACCTCCAACCGTTCAATCCCGCGTGGGAAACGGTTGTCACCACCGACGCCAGTGCCTATGGGCTGGGAGCAGTGCTCACACAAAAGAAAGGCAACACCGACCATGTAGTGGCCTTTGCATCGAAGGCATTATCAGAGGCGGAACAGAACTATTCCACCATTGAAAAAGAAATGTTGGCCTGCGCATGGGCGGTGGAGCATTTCAGGACATATGTATGGGGCACCAAATTCAAGTTGGTAACTGACCATAAGCCCCTGATCCATATGCTTAGCCCGGGAGGCACAAAAGTATCCACGCCCAGATTGGCACGCATCGCGGCCAAGCTGCAAGAGTACACGTTTGAGATCCAGCATATTTCAGGCTGGAAAAATTCACAAGCCGACTGCATGTCGAGACTGCCGGAGGGTAAGGATAAAGCCACCACTTTCCTCCACGGAGAATGCATAGTGGCATCGATTACGGATGTGAGAGCGCCAGAGTACCTGGAACTCAGTGAGAGACACTGGGAAGAGGAAGATGGAAAAGACCTCACCATGGCCATGATCCGCAAATGGACAAAGGAAGGTTGGCCGAGTGAAAAGGCGTTACCCGAGGGCATGAGACCCTACTGGAAGGTGTCTATAGGATGAACTATCGGAAACGGAGGGAATAATCATGAAGTCAGACCAGATTATTCCTCCCACAGGTATGAGAAAAATCATCCTAGGTAGAGCCCACGCGGGCCACTTGGGAAACACCATGACCCGTCGCAGAGTGAGAGAGGCCTACTGGTGGCCATCCATGGACCAGGAAATTCGATCCATGATAGAATGTTGCCATGAATGCCTCAACAGTGACAAGAGACTCAAGGTTCGCCAAGCACCCCTAATACCCACAGAAACTCCAGAAGAGGTGTGGTCAAAGGTCGGCATTGACTTCATAGGACCTTTGGAAGCAATGGCACCGGAACACAGGTACGGCGTAGTACTGGTTGACTACCTATCCAAGTGGGTGGAGGCCGCGTTCGTCCCGAACATAACTACGGCAACTGTTATAGAAGTACTTACAGAAATTTTTCAGAGGGAAGGCCTTCCCAAGGAAGTAGTCACTGACAATGGGGTGCAACTAGTCTCGAAAGACATGGAGGAGTTCTTAAAAAGAAACAACATAAAACAAAAGAAAGCGGCCCTGTATCACCCACAAGCAAATGGACTTGTCGAAATGGCCAACAGGTTCATAAAAGGCGCCATCCAATTGGCGACAGCTTCGGGCATGGACCCGCTCAAAACCACCAAGGAGGCCATAGCAGCCCACAGACTCACACCAAATGGGATCACCCAAATATCCCCGTTCAAATTGTTGAGAGGGAGGAGTGCTGCATCCACGCTGATCCCACCATGGTTGTCGAAAATACGTGAGGATGATGCGGTGGACATGGCGGAAGTAGTCTGGAGAATTGAAAGTGACAAGGCACGCATGAAATCATGGAGCGATCGAAGAAGAAGAACCAAGCAGATGTCAGACATCGGAGAGGGAGACTTGGTCAAAATCCAGTTACCGAAGAAGGATCAAAGCACAGGGTCTCGGTTTAGCCGACCCATCAGAGTGATCCACAAAGGGGCAAACCACATCCGCACGGAAGATGGGCGAGCGTGGAATTTAGAAAGAGTAGCATTATACCAGAAGAATCGAGGAAGAGCAAAGACCCCAGAGAGACCACCAGCGGAAACCGAAAGGGATTTTGGAGCAGGCGAAGAAAGAGAACCAGAAAGAGACGACAGAGAGAGGGGTGAAACAGAAGTTGAACCGGAACCATTGGGTGAAGATCCTGATCAGGAGCAACAAGAGAATTTCACCCAGACTGTTGATCGTCCCAGAAGGGAACACAGAAGACCGGTGAGATATAATGACTATGTTTTACAATGAGTTTGATGTGCGTTGAAAAGGGGAGATGTGTAGAGACATCGCGAGAGCCCGCGCTCTCGCGAGATCTCGCGAGTGGACCAAGCTCCGCCCCCGCGCGCTTCGCGCGCATTACGGGATGAGCAGAGGACGCGAAGGTGCGTCCTGCATAGCCCTCCTGCTACGGGGCCCGCTCCTTACACGACTTGGACCCAGATCATCACGGCAACATTCTCTCTGCCACTTTAGGCCCGTTGGCCTTTATCTTTAATGCACAAATGTGTCTGCATGCTGCACAAAGCTGTTTAAGTGAATAAATACATCGTCACCAGATCAGAGGCTCCTGTCTTCATTGAAGGTATTATACTACAAGCGCAGTGACCTGTGCAGCAAACACAGGGTCCGCAAACGTGTTGTCTGCTTTCTATGTCCAGTGTTTACTTTGCAGAGCCAGGAAGAGTGCAGTGAGGGTAAACGGGCAAGGAGAGCATGGGGCGCGGTGGCAGAGTGGAGTTAAGGGGCATTGGACACAGTGAGCTGCGTCTTGGGGCGAAGGGCATGGTGGCGGTGCCTCCCCTCCAATTCAGAGCATTGATAAGAAGGGGATGGAAGGTATGTGGGGTGAAACCCCTTTATAGGCATACAGAGCGCAGGAGCCAGGGGCCATGGGGAACGAAGGAGAGTGATTCGGTGGGCGTCATTCGGTCGGCGGGATTCAATTGGCGGGGAATTCGGGGAGGCGTGCTCTAGACGAAGCACATGTATCCAGAAAAATGCATACGGTTCAGCCATATGTAAACATGCAATGCCGCAGGAGAGCCTTATGGGTATCTTCAACTCCACAAAAATCTGAAAAACTCCTAAATTAAGATATAAGAAATTATAGACATCCGTACATTTCAATGTGTTTCAAGCATGACGTCCAGTTGTATAGCCTAAGACTAAGTCAGTACAATAGACATAGAAACTGCTGATATTCTAGCGGCAATTAGAGACGGCAGCAATTATTCTATCTCCTCCTCACACCCGATTTCCCCCAGGCTGCTGACCAGCATTCATCCTTTATCATCATAGAAGAGCTCCGATAAGGTACTAGATTCAGACTCTATCCTAAAAGTGGTTCATTTGACTGTTTTGCAGAAGCTTGTCAAGGAGAGGAGTGCACCATCTCCAAATCTTGAGGACAATGTCTAACCATATTCCTCACCATTGACAATGCGGGCTGATGGAAATTGTAGTACAAAACATCTGGAGAGCCAAAGATTGCAGATCCCTGCCCTGCAGTGTTTATCCTTAGGTCTCCCTGCATGCATGCCTTGAGTGGATCTATTACTAATCCAAGTGGCTACTCTGACTTATCATACAGAAGTCAGAAGCATTCTGTCTGGCGCCTGACACAACCATTGACTACTAACGTTTATCATGGAAGACATTTACTGCCAACATTTTCTGCATGGAAGTGTTTTGACAACCAAGAAAAATTAAACACATTTCTGTGTTTTAGACATTTTAATTTGTATTCTGTTTAATGTTCTTTTTACACATAAATACAACTTCAACATAGGTTTCCTGTCATGAATTGTGTCACCCGTACTTCGATTTCAGACTGTTACAGTACATCAACTGGCATTCTGGTTCTACCATATGCTCATTTCACTGGCACTTTCTCATGCTCCACTTCCCAGTCACCAGCTCTCCTTTGCTAACCTGTCTCCGCTGCACTCCTTTCAATGCACTGCTCTCTCCAGAATACGCCTTGAAGATGAGTCATTGTGGTGATAGCTGGTGATAAAGCAAGTCATTTTAAGGAGGCCCACAGGGTTCCATCAGTACGTAGCACAATGTCAGCCACACAAGCAGAAAATCTGGAACCACTATTGTGGGGTTTAAAGGTAGCCCCAAGACAAAATGAAACTGCGTTTGGCTTACTGGGGCCTAAAAATGCAGAAATACTGTCCTGGAATGTTAAAGCATGCTTTTTAACTGGCAGACTGAAAGGCCAGCATGGACATTTCAACACTGCCAAAAAATCCAACAGTGTTGTCAGAAATAGAAAAAACAAACTATGTGGGGCCCGCATTTGATGCAAAGAACCAAAATTGTAGGCCTACCTTTAGAACATTATCAAAAAAATTGAAAGGCACTTTTCACAAAAAGAAAGCTGCTCTGGAAAAATAGAAATTAACTCATTCTGCCTCTTGGAAAAATGAAGTCAATTGCATCTGGGCCAGAAAGGAACTGTTTACCAGTGGAACTCCAGTGTCTGTCTGTGCCCATTTAATCTAAAGTATCATTTAAAGTTGGACATTGATGGCATGATGCGATATATTAAAGCAGACCCATGTGTGAAGGAATTGCAACATTCAAAAATACCAATGCTAGCCCAAAATGATATTTTCCTGTGCCGGACTAAATGGTTAATGAGGTTAGCAGATGACCCTGTTAAAACAAAAGGCAGCCCTTAATGGGTTAATCCTTGAAAATAAAATCCAAATGATGGTCTCTGCTCAGAAATAACAATAACAGATCCCCGAGGGATTTCCCATGATAATGGAGGTGAAGCAATCCTCTCTGCTCTTAAAGATAAGAAACAAATTATCCATTAGATCAGGGAGAAAGACTGTAAATGACTTTTCTTGCAAAAAATGTGCCAACAAAGGAAGCAAATGGCCAAATTACTTGTGAAGTTTGTTATACTATTCTGTGGATATAATATTATGCGTATCAGTAGATTGCCATAGGTTACACAGAGGATCATACTTTGTCTATTATCTCGGGAATCATAAATCACAGAATAATCATCCTTAAAGAAGTATCATTAAAAAGCTCATGAACGGACCGTCTGATTAGATCATTCCTCTAAAAATTGGGAAGTTAGAAGCTGAAATGTGATGCTAGCTTCCCACAAAATGTCACAAAGAGGATATTTTTGGAGATAGTTTAGAGAATTATTTAACTGTTTGTAAAATTTGGTGACAATTACCGTTATCATTTTTGAGTCATTCACGAAAAACTTTAATTCAAACCTGTAAACTCGTGCCGATACGGGACTCATTTCATTAAGTCTGGCATGATCAGACAAATCCCAAAATATATATCATAGGATGCTTATTTGTAAATTAAAGGTGTTTGCAATGTTATAGTTTTTTCAGTGATATTTAAAACTATGAAACTGCTATCCCAGATGGGTGGAGTCATACATTCATAGGGATGATACCTATTAACTAAAGGAACCAATGATTGCAATGGGGGTGGACAATATATGTCCAATCCAAATCACTATCAAATGAGCTGGTACCGGATCATTTATATAATTTTGGGAGTGGTTAAAGATTTATAAGGGGAAGCAAATGGGAATCAAGGAACGTTGTCCGATATGATCTGAGTGGAACTATTGGAGAATCAAGATTGCCTGGGAGGTGGTAAAACAGGGTTAGCCAGAAGCTGGCACCCGTACCCAGAGATGCAAATCCATGGGGATTAATGCTGGAGGTATCAATAATTGAACCTGGAGAGGGCATTTGACCAGATACCTGTCCTTTCCCTATGAGATGATCCAGGCTTTTTCCTGAGCATGAAACCCAGAGAGATTCTATGTAAGTAAACCTGTCCATCCAACACAAGTTTTGTGGGAATCTGTTTGATTTAATATCTTCCATTATTGATTGGGTGGATAGACCAAGTAGATCCCTAGCATTTTCTTACCAAGTAATCATTTAATGAATCCCCCTATATCCAATGGACACAGGGTGATTTTGTTGCAATTCAAAATCAACATCATTGCTTCCAGTGTGGATACAAATATAGCTGTTGTAGTTATTAGGTACTCCTATTTCTTTTTGCCTAAGCTGGGATTTATCCTATTTGCTACAAGGTATTCTCATGGACCAGGGACTGCATTGACAGCTTTAATAGCATGAACTGAAGGAATATATGCTTACTAATATAATATCTCATTTTGTTGCAGTGTATTATACTAGAGGAGATAAATTAGACCACATTTAAAAAATAAAAAAAAATTGTGGCCACTCCCCCTTTTTACCCAGTAAGCACCATAAAACTAACGATCACGCAACACCACTGCACGCGCACCAAGAAGTGCACCTCAAGTGCTGTTAGGCTGTTGGGTTGTGGGGTGTGGGTGTGAAGTGTCCCAACCCTAAAAAGGTGACTGGCTTGCTAGTATACGAGTGAGTAACCCAACTGTCTTCTATATTTGTTTGCTTCATGATAATTAATTGCAGGTGGTAACTATGCGTATTACTGCTGTTGGCCATTTGGCTAGTTTTATTCAAGGTGGAGTGTAATTTAAATTGAAAGAGGCATTGCCAGCTATATTCTGTGGAGCATAATCTGAGCTCCGGAAGTGGATTCAGCATGCTGGCAATTTTGAAAAAGTATCAATTTCCAAGTACTGCCAAACTGGCTTGTAAACAGCAAACAGGTGTTATCAAGATAAAAAAAAACATTAATAAAGGAAAAAGATGAATGATAACAATAATAAGCTGAATACTGAGGGTGTGTCATTGGCGGTGATTGAAGCACTTTCGGACAAACGTGGTGAGCCACAGATGGCCCAAGACAAAATTGCATCTTATTTGAAACCAGTAAACAATCATATTATTGAATTGGGAATGGGGGAGGCTGAGGTACATGCCCCAGCGGAAGCAAATTGTAAGGGCGACATGATGGAACCGGAGTCCATAGAGAATAACTCATTGTTGAATATGGTTCTGAATCTAACAAATATTGCTGGCATGGGGAGTGAACAAAGATTAAATGTATCCCACTGTAACAATAACGGACCACCACCACAGTTTGTTATGTAATGGCTTAATTTGTATAGAGACATAGACAAGAAAGGGTCCCAATTTGTGGTTACTTCACCCTCATGGGATTTTAGTCTATAAATGGCTTGAGGTTGTAGCCGGCAGGATTCTCTTACTCGTTAGACCATGGGTAGGCCCACCAGTCTCTGTCCTTTCTCTCTCGCGTTCTGTCAATCTGAAAGTGGAAAACACACACACACTATCAGCGTCCCCCCATTCCCCTTTATCCCATCTGGGTCACGAGTCCACCAATCAGCACCCTCTATGTAGGGACATTCCTCAATTGTGTTCATTCGCTGTGCCCTGCCCCAGTCAATGGCACCGATTGTAGCCTCTTGTTTGTGCATACCCCGGTCGTGTATGGCATAGACCGGGACCCATCATTACTGCAGTGGTATCCGGTAGACTTCCAGAAGGGACCCCTGATGACTTGGTAAGGATGTGTTCTCGACCGTGTCGTTTCACAGATTGTTGATTTGCTCCGCTTTTGCATTGCGGAGCGAGCCACATTATATGGTGTACGGTCAGCGACTCTCTGTTTTCTAAAGAGACTGGCAGATGCCTTAAGTCCCCAGGTAGGTGGGAAGAGAGTCGAAGAGACAGTGTAGCTGACATTGGTATCCGCTGCTGTTGTCATACTGGGCTGCTTCTCACACCCACTTTTCCACATCAGCTGATATCATGCCACTAATATTGAAAAAAAAAAACCTGATTGAACTGAAATAATGGATAGGGTGTTTGCGTCTTCCCCAATAATGGGAAATTCTTCTTTTCCCTCCGCAGCTACCTCGGGTGAGGATCTGAGGAGTGAACCTGAATACTTTATGTAGCTCTATCTTTAAGGAACAACAAATTATGAAAGAGGAATTTACCAAATTGGGGGATGTGATTCTGAATGTAGACAAACCTCTAAGGGCAACTATGGAGATCCAATTTAACAGGTTAAATAGAGCCCCAGTGGATATTGGTCAGGCAAATGGAACTACCTTTGACAGTATAGATTCTTTATTTATGTGGCATGATACATATGTGTCACCCATGCCTGTTCTGGAAAATAGGCCTAAGGTAGACCAATGTAAGCTGACTACAATTGGTAAAGTTGGCGAAAAACAGAGGGAGCATACAAAGAGAAATAAAACAAAACACATATATGATAACGTTAAAAGAGCTTCATTATCCTTGGCCGAAACCACCAGAAACGAAGTCAGTTGTGTGAAGTCGAAAGAAAAATGTCACTTGATTGATGAGGTAACAGGTCTTAAGTCTGATATGGACCCCAAAAATAAAGGCAAAGGTTGGACAGAAGAGGGATCTGAAAAATAATCATGGCCACAATAGTGGAGCATTAGAAGCATGGCTATTGACGAAAGAGTCGTAACAGAAACAGATGTATAAGGTCAAAGCTCTGGATAGGGGGAGTGAATGATAATGAGAGTGTGAGTGATTATGTTGAAGACATAGAGGGGAGTGAAGCTCTGTATTGCAATGATGCGCAAGATAAGAGCTACTCAGATGTAAAACGAAAAAGGGATATTAGTACCCCTGGAATAAAAGATATTCTGAGCGCTAAGCAACACTGTTAAAAAAGATACAAAATGTGGATATGTATGCTTCCTCCAACAGCCCATTTTTAAATGTGACAACTGCCTTGGAATTGATCCATCAATTATCAGATTTGCAGGCGGTTTCCTCACAGGAGATCCAATTAGTGGAAGTCCCAAGATCGACGGGTAACCTGAATTGGGCTATACTTCATATGTTGTCCCCCATTGTTTGTGAGTGTATATTATTATATACAGAGAGAGATGGGATATGAGTTCACAAGAATGGAAAATAAGATGGCTAGGGTGGGGGGGGATTAACCAATTGCCGCTGAAGGGATTCAATCAAGTGTGGGGATATTGACCATCAAGGTGCTGGTTCATAAAATTACTGAAGTACTAAAAGTAGTGGAGGTCCAAACTGGTAATTCCGTGATAGGCTCTACAAAAGGTGATTGCGAGGATGTTGATTGACAAAAATCTGGAGCTGACTAGGAATTAAGAATTTTTTGGAACTCCAGAGGTTTTTATTCTTTTGTGTCACGTAAGGAGGGGATGGATATATTAGAAATTGTAGAGATATTTGCCATCCAGGAGACCTGCCTGTGTCAAGACTTTTATTTGGATGGTTATTGAATATTACAAAGAAATGTCACATATTCTGGGAAAAGTAGACCTTCCGGAGGGTTAATACTGGGAGCAAAGAATCATTTATTATTGAGGGAATATTCTAAAAAACGAACCCATCCATGTATATTGGTGGCTAAATTTGACTCTAAGATTAACAGAGTGGTACACCCTATTCTTATTATAGATGTACACAATGCACCTTATGAGGAACACTTGGGGCAAATTATCTAGGAAATCGATAGAATAATAGTGTTTTGGACCACGGTCCACATGGATGCTCTATACATCATAGTGGGCGACTTGAGTTACATTAGATCACATTTTAAACCTATTAAGAAGGTATTCCTGACAATGGTTACCCATTGGGGAGCCTCTCCCATAAAGCACCCAAAGGGAACTTGATTGACGAAGATAATTGGAGTTGGCTAGCGGAGGCTTTGGCATCAGATTCGAAGAGATCATAACAGCCTAGGGAAATTGGCTCAAAAAACTTTGCCATTGCAAGCTGGAACACACGAGGTTTCAGTCATCTGTTCGCTCAGGGGGGCCTAGCACAAGGCTCCTACGATATGATTTGTTTGCAGGAAACATGGCTGAGAAGCGCACCAATCTTACCGGGTTACTTGATCTATCTTAACCCAGCTATCAAGGGGTCGGTACAACGTCCTTTCATCGCCTGCCTGTTCATCCCCAGGCTTTTTAACATGCACATTCCATCGAAAATGCTCATTGAATTTTTTAGGGGGGGTGGGAAAGGACAGATAAGGGTTTGGGTGGGTGGTTAATAGCAAAAAATAAGTATGGGAGGGGGATTTGGGTCCCCCCGCCCAAAAATGGAATGTGCACGTTAAAAAGCCTGGGGATGAACAGGCATGCAATGAAATGACATGGAAACCAAGGGGTCCAAAGGTCGACAATGACGGGTCTGTTAACAGCTTGTAAACACTCGACGAACTGGCAAGTTGGGACAGTGTCGAGCCTCACACCGTACATTCAGGTTCTTATGATCAAGGTGGGCGGCCCTGCACTAACCAAGCCCAAAAACCTGATAGTATTTAACCTCTACTGGAACATCCCATAATTAAAGGCAGCCTTGTTTCCTTCAACAATAATGGACATCCTGGATAGATAGAAAGGTGGTTTGATCCTCACAAAATCATCTGTGGTGACCTAAACATCCACTGTTTTGATTCGAATAAGTGTCTCATCAAGTATAGCAACTGAGCGGCGACTGAAGCTGAAACTAGAGGCCTGACATTGCAACAAGACCTGCTACTCAGAAATATTGATATTCTGAACGGAAACAATAAGAGCGATAATCCAGCTAAAACAACATGGAAAAACGCTACAGGATGCAAGATGCTAGAGTTCCTTTTTGTTTCACGTAACATGGAGAAACATGTGAAAGATCTTGAAGTTTTGGAGACCTGGCAAAGTGACCACAACATCCTGAAACCTACGTGTTCGGCTTTGAGTGAAAGACTGACCGAGACCCATTCAGCCAGACTGAGGGTCGCCCTGGAAGAAATGGACTAATCATTCACCAAGTGAGAATTGAAACCCTTATCGACAGGCTTAAAGCTCAGCTGAACCAACTTAAATCAGTTCCAACTGAAAACCCCTTGGACTATCCCAATTTTATGCTTGACTTTATGGAACATAGAACCAATGGACAGAAAAGCTCTTTTCTACCTCTGAACACATACGACACACTATTGGCAAGGAGGAAAAAGATTCTCTGTTCCAACTTCAGATGCCTCAAGAAGCTGGAACCTTAGCTGCCACCAGCAAGATACTAAAACAAAACTATCGCAATTGGACAAGATCATGGAAACAGGAGCTCCTGCAGCAGGATCCTGAGAAAATTCTGAGGAGTATTGCATCCAAAAATATGAGTGAAATCTGGCAGATGATAAATGGACTGAATGCTCCCCAGGAAGCCCTTTTGACCAACACAGTATTGGCTAGTGCCTGGGCTGAGCAGTTCACCTCCTTGTTCCAAATCATGGAGCAGGTACAGCAAGTAAGCCAATCACCCTGCCAATGGATGGACCTTTGAGACCACAAGAGATGATATTATCACCTTGATCCATAAAGCAAGAAAACTCAAAGGTCCCGGGGCCCGATGGGATGTCGAGCGCAATGCTCAAGAAAAATCCAGAGCTGTGGGCATCATTCTTGTGGATCTTATTTGATCTTATTAAAAAGGGAGGAAAGTCCCTTCTTCGTGGACAAGCTCAGTTATAGTCCCCATCTTTTAAAAGTGGGACAGGTCAGATCCCGCAAACTACAGGCAAATAGCATTGCTGAATGTGGCCAGAAAGATCTTTGCAGCATTATTACTGCAGGAACTTGTAAAGTGGAGCACACATTTTGGGATTAATGACACAGGACAATCTGGATTTGTGAAAGGAGTGGGCACTGCACTACACGTCCTCCTGATTAACATTCTAAAGGGACATGTTCGGGAGAAGAAAACCTCTAAATTCTACTTGGCCTTTATAGATCTTGTACAAGCGTTTAACACTATAGATCGAACAAAACTATTGTCAAAGTTTGAAGAATGGAAGTGCCCTGGCCACCTATTGAAGCCATGCAAGATCTCTACACGGGGACCTCCTTAAGGGTCAGATTGGATGGCAGAGACACTCTTTCCGAACCCATTGTGACTTCAAAGGGCCTTAAGCAAGGTTGCTTGCTAACACCAACATTATTTAACCTTTTTATATCAGATGTTCATAACCCCTTGAACACAGCAAGGAGTTTTGCACCAAATAATTGCCGGAGAGCCATTTGATAGACTTCTGTATGCTGACGATCTTGTCCTGGTCGACCAAACACTGATTGGTCTACAGAGACAATTGGATGCCCTACTAACCTACGTGAGGGAGAACGGCCTCAAAATGAATGCAAAAAAATGAGAATATTGATAATAGAATCACCAGCGGGAGGAGGCAAAAGCAAAGGCTCCTGGTTTCTTAATGGAGAGAAACTCGTAAAGGTAAGCTCTTTGACTTACCTGGGACTGTGCCTCAATGTCAGCTCAATCAATTCTCATGGAGAGGCTATCCTTTGAAGCAAAGCCACAAATTTATCAGCACACGCGAGGATGATTCTAAAAAAGTACTGCAAATTCTCAATCACTCTTTGTTCTCATTATATCACATGAAGGCGGTTCCGATTCCGACATTTGGAGCAAAAGTGTTCCTCGTCCTCCCGGCTGCCGTATGGCCACTTTTGGAGGGCTTGTTCTGGAAGAAGGTTCTTCACCTACCAAGAGGTACTCCAATCCAGGCCATTAGACTGGAGTTAGGTTTAACTTCCATGTATGCAACAGTGGTCTAGAAATCGTTGAGCTTGTTTCGGAAATGTGTTCTTCCAACGCCACCCTTGGGTTTTAAACTGCTGCAAGCAGCCCTCCAGGAAAGATCCAAAGCTACATTGACAGAATGGAAAACCATCTGCACCAAAATCTTGAAGAGCCTAGACACCTCTGAAGATATCTTATTAACCAACCTCAACACTACAGTGAAGCGCTAGTAACTGGACCAAGATTGGATAAGGACAAGGCAGGAAAGATCGAAACTCAAATGTTACACGAAAACCCTTTCTGAAAGCCGTACATTAAACTCACCTTCAAAGTACCAGTTAAAATGTTTATGCCCATATTATCGCGCACAATTCCTGCGCTTCAGACTCAATCTATTTCCAACTCAAGATATTCTGGGTGTTAGGTCAGCAAGTAACCTAACTGACTTTAGATGTAGACTGTGCACAGAAACGGATTGTAAGGAAACCTTGAAGCATATAGCGCTATTATGTGAAGCAATTACTGAACCGAGAACAAAATGGCTGGGAAAGTTTATTAATGACCAACTGTCGCTATCAGCTGACCAGTGGTGGACCCTATTGATGTAGGCAGAACGAATATCTTTGACATTAGCTTTGATAAACTTTTCAAAAGAAATGTTTGTTCAAATTGACTGTATGAGAAGACCCAAATGTGTTAAGAATAACATCTGTAACTGGGAAAAGGTTTTTTTTAAAGCCACATACCATTAAATACATTTTGAAAAAACATGACAAAATTGGGTACAATGGGGAACTATGAGCTGTATGTGCAATAGAGTTTTGTAGTAGATACTCCATGTAGTTACCTCACAAAACACTTCGATATAAAGCAAAAAACACTTCTATATAAAGGTGAGAATGGTTCTAATGAGATTAAGACTAGACCTCCTCCCATCTTATTCAAGAACCGGTGCCTGGTGTGGCATTCCGTTTGAACACAGGTACTGTTGTTTGTGTAAGGAGGAAATTGAGACAATAAGATATTTACTGACCAGGTGTGGATGCACAGAGAAAGGGATATAATAATTTACGATATGAAATGCTCAACTATGATTCAGATTTGTCATGGGCAACAATATTTTATTGCAACTCAATGGTGTTGAATTTCACCATATATCATATGTGGAAGAAAATGTATTTCGAGGGGATTGGGTCCTCCGACGTATTCCATATCTATGACAGGTAATCACCATAGCTGTGCTGCTTCAGAACATTTTCAGCGTTTGCGTTGATGATGTCGATACACTGTCCTCGAGGGCCTCCGTCGAGCCGATGTCACCGGATGTTATAAGTAGGACGCACGATGCCCGTAGCCTCAGTTCTGTTTTTTCCGCGAACGTGTTCGCTTTTGAGATCCCGGCACGCCTCGGTTCTTCTGAGTTCTATTCTTTCGGTTCTTTGAACCTGTTCATTTGTGAAGATTTCCATGATGTCTTCGTCTTCTTCTACCCTGCGTCCGGGTTTCAAGAAATGTCGGGACTGCGGTTCCAAGATGTCGCTGACAGACCCGCACAATGCTTGCCTGTGGTGCCTCGGTGAGGACCACACCACGGATGATTGTGACGAGTGCCAGTCGTTAACATCGAAGGCCTTGCGGGAGCGTAAGAAGAAGCTTTCTGTCGGTAAGGTTTCCAAGCCCCAGAAGTCGAAATCCACTGGCCTTTCGACTGATGATTCGAGGGGCGACTCTCTGCATTGTCGGCGTAAGTCCAGGGGGTCTCGGTCCCGGAGTGGGTCCCGTCATTCCTCTGCCCATTCAAGGCACTCACGGAAGCGCCATCACCAGTCGCCTTCCCTGTCCTCGTCCGAGGACTCCGCCAGTCAGCGGGTTGCTTGTCTCAACAAGCATTCCACTCCTGCGGAATGGGATTAATTTCATAAGGAGATGATGGCGATTTTTCAGTCGCAGGGCTCCGTTCCGTCCACGCCGTCGAAAGACGGCCAGTAGGGAACGTGCTAGAGACACTGTTAGCACGCCTTCCGGCTCGAGCGGTCGTCGCGATCACCGGGCACCTTCGAGGTCCCGGTCGGACAAGGTGGATCGCTCTAGCCATGCCCGCTCAAGGTCCCCGTCCTCGATGCCCTCGAGGCTGTCAGAGCCTGTGAGGTCTTCGAAGAAGACATCAACGCCTTTGGCGCTAAGGAGGTCGAAGGACTCTCTCAAGGCTCTGCCTCCGAGGAAGCCGTTGATGCCATCGGCGCCCAGGCTGTCGAAGGAAACGCTCGGGGCTCCGCCCTTGAGGCCTGTGTCGATGCCATCGGCGCCACGTTCGACGTCGACGCCGATTCTGTTGACGCCCTCGATGCCTTTCGAGGAGGCTTTATCGGAGGTGCCCCGGAGACCAGTGGAAACTCAGAGAAAGGCCCTGCAGAAGTCAGTGATGCCTGTATTTGAGCCTTTTTCTGTGCCCTCATCCAAGGATTTATTCCAGCCTCTGGCTTACATCTCTGCGGTGGATGAAGGGTCTGATGAAGGTATGGTTCCTGAAGAGGTTCCTGATGAACTCATGTCTGGGCATAGCCAGCTAGAAGAACTGCGTCAGTCCTTGCACGACGCCAGTGGTCTGGCCACCTCTCCGGAGGTTGAGTTCGGTAGGCCTGAGCCTGGCACGCACGCCGAGTCCTCGTACCGGCGCCTTATGTCGAGGGTGACGGAATACTTGGGGTGGTCTGCGCCACCAGTGGATTTTCTGCAGGATGACCTGACGGATATCCTTGACCAAGGTCCACCAACTGACCTGGTACTGCTGTTCCATATGGCCTTGCAAAGAATGGTGGCAGCGGCTTGGACTGCTCCGGAGAGTCTCCCGGCAGTGAGCAAGACTTTGCCAAAGAAATGGCGTCCGGCCAGTAGCGACTCCAGCTACTTGACTACGCACCCCAGTCCGGAGAGTTTGGTGGTGCAGGCGGCTACGGCCCCGGCAAAACAGGCGTCATACCCTACCATCCTTCCTGATAGGGACGACAAGCGTTTTGATGGCTGGGCGAAGAAAGTGTTTTCTTCAGAAGGTATGGCTTTACAGGCAGCCAACTCTGTGTGTTCCTTAGCACGTTTCACTCATACTCTGTGGAATTGTGTCTCTTTGGCGGCTGAACATATTCCCGAAGCTTTCTTGCTCTTGTTCAGGATGGCAAGGATGCCATGTGTGAATCCGTTCAGTCGGATCTGGACATGGCAGATTGCGTCAGCTGGTCCATGGTGGCGAGCACCGTAATGCGCAGATTTGTGTGGTTGCAGAAGTCGGGGTTTGCTCCTGATGTACAAGCCCGGCTTCTCAACATGCCCTTTGATGGTGAACATCTTATTGGCAGCAAGGCTGATGAGAGCCTTGAGAGGTTGCAGACTTCCAAAGCTGCAGCAAAGTCGTTGAGCGCTGCAGTTCACCAACCTCTGACTTTTTGTCCTAGGGGACAGCAATGGGGGGGGGTTCCTTTCGATATTACTCATCCTTTGGTAGATCGCGAGGAGCTGCAAGTCAAAGGGGCCACCGTAGGAGTACCAGAGGTGGAAAACAAGGTACTCGAGGTGCCAAGGCTGCTCGGGCAGTTGCCTCTTTACCCTCAGGCACTGCCGCAGCCACTTCAGCTCAGTCATGAGGCCATGTCCCATGGTTCGCCGGTTGGGGGAAGGCTGGCGCAGCATCTTGTAGAATGGTGTGCCATTACTTCAGATGTGTGGGTTCTGGAGATCATAGCCCACGGCTACTGTCTTCCTTTCCAGCAGAGGCCTCACGACAATCCACCAGGGAATCTTTCTTTGAAGAGTCTGGATCCACTCCTTGCGCAGGAAATCAAATCCCTGCTGGAGAAAGGCGCCATAGAACGGGTGCCTGTAGCAGAGAGGAACAAGGGATGGTATTCCCCTTATTTTTTTATCCCGAAAAAAGACGGGGGATTGAGACCCATCTTGGACTTGCGTTGGCTGAACAAGCTCCTCAGGAAGGACAAGTTCAAGATGGTTACTCTCTCTCAAGTCCTCCAGGCCCTTCAACTTCAGGACTGGTTGGTGTCTCTCAACCTCAAGGACGCTTACTTTCATGTCGTGATCCATCCCAAGCACAAGAAGTACCTGAGGTTCGCGGTTGGCGGCTCGCATTTTCAGTTTCGGGTCCTGCCGTTCGGATTGACCTCCGCCCTGAGGGTTTTCACCAAGCTCATGGTGGTGGTGGCAGCGTATCTCAGGAAAGGGGGGATTCACGTCTATCCCTACCTGGACGATTGGTTGATCAGGGCGCACTCTCCCGAGCAAGTCCTGGATCATCTGTACGTCACCTGCCACTCCCTTCACAAGCTGGGCTTCTCCCTCAACTTGAAGAAGTCCCATTTGACGCCAATGCAGTGACTCCAGTACATCGGAGCAGTACTCGACACGTCCCTGGGGCAGTGTTTCCCTCCCCAAGTGAAGGCTCATCACATTCAGCAGATGGTGCACAAGTTTCAACATGCCCAGAGTCTCCCGGCGTCCGAGTTCTTGAGGTTGCTCAGGCTCATGGCATCCTGCATTCTTCTGGTGCCAGAGGCCAGGTTGCGGATGAGATCTCTGCAATGGCTCTCAAGATGCAGTGGTCATAGTCCTCCGGCAGGATGTCGGACCCCGTTCAGGTGCCGCCCTCAGTCGCCCAGGATCTTCTGTGGTGGGCTGGCGAAGGCAATCTGATGAGGGGGGCTCCATTTTGGCTTCCCTGGCCGGAGGTGACGATCGTGACGGACGCATCTCTCACGGGATGGGGAGCTCATGTCAACGAATTGACAGTCAGCGGTCATTGGTCTCCGTCGGAGTCCAGACTCCATATCAATCTGTTGGAGCCGAGGGCCGTCAGGCTTGAACTGAAGGCTTTTCTGCCGACTGTGCGAGGAAAGAATGTCCTGATTCTGACGGACAACCCAGTGACCATGAACTACCTCAACAAAAAGGGGGGGCAGGGTCACTTCCTCTGTGCAGGGAGGCGATGCAGCTCTGGTTCTGGGCCATCCAGCAGGAAATTTCGATCTCGGCAGTTCATCTGGCCGGAGACAAAAACGAGATGGTGGACGCTCTGAGCAGGTAGAGCGCGATCTCTCACGAGTGGGAGCTGGCTCAGGAGATTCTTCTAGAGATCTTCGCCCTTTGGGGGACCCCACAAGTGGATCTCTTCGCTTCCAGTGTCAACCGGAAGTGCGAAAGGTTCTGCTCACAGGAATTTCCTCCAAGAGGAGCCTTAGGGGACGCGTTCATGTTGGAGTGGTCCTTCCCACTGCTGTACGCATTTCCTCCAGTTCCCGTCATCCCGCAAGTGCTGCAGAGGTCACAGAGGTTCGGTTCCCGGATGATCCTCATTGCTCTGGCAAGGGCCCGGAGAGCGTGGTACCCGGACCTTCTCGGCTTGTCCATCTGCCGTCCACGCCGTCTTCCCTACCAAGCCGATCTGCTCTCATGGGAGGGGGATCAGGTTCTCCATCCAGGGGTCAGATCCCTCAACCTTCATGCTTGGCTTCTGAAAGGTTGAGTTATAAGGATTGGGACCTCCCTGAAGACGTGATGGAGGTGTTGCTTTCAGCCAGACGGCCGGCAACAAAGTCCCTGTACCGTTGCCGTTGGAGAAAGTTCTGCGACTGGTGCAGGGTTAAGAATGTGGATCCTTTTTCATGTGACATTCCTGTGGTTCTGTCGTTTTTGCTTTCGTTAGCCCACAAGAGCCTGCAAGTGTGTACCATTAAAGGTTACCTGGCGGCTCTGTCCATATTTAAGCGCTCGTCTGAGGAGTGTTCTTATTTCAAAATTCCTTTAATTTCTCAGTTTCTGAAAGGGCTCACTAATGTGTTTCCACCATCAACTTTCCAGGTGCCCGGTTGGGATTTGAACCTTGTTCTAAAATTCCTAATGGGTGCTCCATTTGAGCCTTTACATTCTTGTCCTTTGAAACTGTTAACCCTTAAAACTGTATTTTTAGTTGCGGTCACTTTCGCTCGCAAAGTGAGTGAGTTGCAGGCACTTTCTGTTAAGCCACCCTTCACAGTGTTTCATAAGGACAGGGTTGTCCTTAGGGTTCGTCCTTCCTTTCTTCCGAAAGTGGTGTCAGAATTTCATTTAAGCCAGAAGGTAATTCTTCCGGCATTTTATCCTCTTCCGCATCCTGGTAAGGAAGAGGAGAGGCTCCATAGGTTGGATCCTAGGAGAGCTTTAAGTTTCTACATTTCACGCATGTCTCGGGTCAGAGTGGACGATCAACTCTTTATAGGTTACACTGGAAGGCGATTGGGACAAGCTGTTACTAAGCAAACTTTGTCTAGATGGATTGTCTTGGCAATTTCTGAATGTTACCACTTGGCGGGTAAGGACCCTCCGGTAGGCTTACGGGCCCATTCTACTAGGGGTATGGCGGCCTCTACTGCCCTGCAGAGGGGTGTCCCTATTTGTAACATCTGTGAAGCAGCCACATGGGCTTCGGTCCATACTTTTGTAAGACAATACTCCCTAGATTCTATCCATGGGCAAGATCTGGCCTTTGGCAGGTCGGTCCTTTACTCTGCAATTTAATTGGGCATTCTAAATTTCTATATTCTAAATTCTTTTCCCTCCTCCATACGTTGTTACTGCTTTGGGAGCCTGTCATAGATATGGAATATGTCGGAGGACCCAATCCCCTCGAAGAACAAGTTACTTTCTTACCTGGTAACGTTCTTTCAATGGGATGGCCCGATGACGCTCCCTCCCTACCTGCCCTTCTACAGAATTTCTTGTGAGATTGCAGCTTATGTTTCTGCAAGGCTTTCTGTGGTCATACTGGCAGAAGATTGGTGCCACACGTTCTGGAGAATAAACTACAACTGAGGCTGCGGGCATCGTGCGTCCTACTTATAACATCCGGTGCTGTCGGTTCGACGGAGGCCATCGAGGACAACGTATCGACGTCATCGATGCAGGACGCAGACGCCGAAAATTTTCCAAAGCAGCACAGCTGTGGTGATTACATGTTATAGATATGGAATATGTCGTCTGACCATCCCATCAAGAGAACGTAACTCGTTCAAGAGAGTAACTTGTTCATCTTACTAGAATATCTATGGATATTAGTAAGACGCTGATGATTGTATTTCTATTAGACATGTTTTTATCAGGATATATTGATGAATTTTATACAAGGATAAATCTATATTGTAATTGTGTGTATCATGTAAAGAATGTAATGATCTTTTATCATGTATTTTGTAAAGAATGTAACAATGTTTCTATCATGTAAAGAATGCAATGATTTTATCGATGTGTTAAAAGGTATAATTAACCAAAATAACACTTAAATAAAAAAAAATGTAAAACAAATTCCTCAGACCCTGCCTTAAAGCAGAGAGGTGCTGAATGTAAACTGAATATCCGGGTTTTTGTGCTGGGACAGAGAAGTATCAATACGATGGTTGGTTATTCTAAAAATAATAATCTAAGCATAAACTACAACAGGACCAAAACCATGGGGATTTGCTCACACAAATGAAAGGGCAGGACGTTTGCGTGGAAATCCATTGGAGCACTGCATCCTAGACAGTCAGACTTTCAACCCACCCAGAGTACCGAGACGTCCATTGTCGACCTACAGTCTTATATGCTGGGCAGTATGGACAAGTGTAAGGCTGGACTACTGGTCCTATTGGACTTGTTGGTGGCATTTGACCTCTTGGAGCATGAGCACCTACTCCATACCCTAAGAAATACTGGTCGCTGCTCTGACAAAACATCCAGGTGGATCCACTCCTTTCTGACCGGACGGCTGTCCAGGGTCTACTGGGGAGAGCCTTCTTTGGGCCCAGCCCTTTGCTACTGTGTCTTTTCCCAGGGGGCCTGTATGTCCCCAGTCTTCTCAATCTTTACACTAGACCTGTCTGCCTCCTGGAATAAGCTGGGGATTATGACACTGACACAGAAAAGCTAGAATACACTTATTCCCTGATTAAATTATGGATGAGGGAAAATTGGATGTGCCTCAATGGAGGTAAGACAGAGCTAATCATTTTCAGATCCCCCCAAACAAGAGCAAAATGTTATTCCAACTACCAATCCTACCGCGTCCAGAAATGCAATATCCTCGATTTAGACAAAATAAAAACTCTCGGCATACACCTTGATTGCTCTCTGAGTGCAGAAATACACACCAATCTGGATGTAAAAACTGCGCCTACTACCTAAAACGTCTGAAAAATATTCGGCCCTACCTCACCGAAGACAATAGTACCACCATAGCAAGATCTGTCATCTTGTCAAAGATTGACTATTGCAATGCCCTTCTCGTTGGCGCTGACAAAAGGAGTGTGCATAGGGTCCAGATTGTTCAGAACGATGCATTCGCATAATCAAAAAGGTCCCAAGTGGGAGTCATATTTCACTCCTTTTCATACAATGGATCAAGCCCTATTTTTATTGACAGGGGGCCTCACTCAGATATTGGGCTTATATAGTCACAAACAAACAAGCGAGTGTCAGGCTACCCCTCCCTCTTAATGGACAGGTGAGTACGCTTATATCTGGAAAAAATGCAGTTTGTAGAAACAGATACTGCACATGACCACTAATTTATGAAATAGTTTATTTATCCAGAACACATCTCATTTAAAAAGACTGATATACGTGGCTTTACAACAAACACACAAGTACAATGTTGTCAGATTGTCACACGTTACAAATTTCATATATGGCATGAAGACATGTACAGTACACACAGTGTTTTCTAGGGGTTAGTGCAAAATGCTATATGTGCGATATAACAACTAAATTTGAACACTTTTTCTGTTTTTGCAGATTGTAAAAGAAACATGCAGATTAGCCTTATGTTTGTGGACCTCCTGCTTGATGTTACTTTATCTGATGGTTTCAAATGTTTTACTCGCAGTTCTTATGTTGGTTTCTGCGAGTTAACATTTTCCTATGGTTAAGATGGTCTTTTTTATATTACGCAACGGGGAAGGATGTTATTTTCACTCGCCGTCCTGTTTGGCGTTTGTATCCGCGTTGGCGGTTATGCGCTGGTAGGACGAGCGGAGGTTCCGCTACGTGATTTTCTGTTACGCACCCTGCGGTCTAGTGGTTTTTCAACATGGCGCCGCTGGCGAGTATTTCTTTCCTTCTCTCCCAGCGATCGCGGCGTTGCAACCCCACTTCATTGCGCTAGCTCGCTTTCTTTGGGTTAACACGCTAGTTTCCAGCCTCGACCGCTTCGGTCTCTTCTCTCTACCTTCGGTCCGCCTGCCTTGGACTGCCTTTCCGCCTCTCTACTTCCCTGCCTTGCCTCTCCTTACCTCCTCTCCCTACCTTCTTGTTTTGTTTCTCTCTCTCGGATTGCCGTCCTCCGCGTCCATTCCGCCCTTTCTGCCTTACCTTCGGCTGCACTTTCTATCTGCGGCCTTAGTTTACAGTTGGAGTTTCTCTCCCGGCTGGTTCTCCAGTGCCTTCCTTCCACTCCGGGTTCTTCTCTACGTTGGAGCTCCGTCTTCACCTGTTTTCAGCAGCTACCTGCCACAAGAACGCCATTACCACTGCTGGCTCCGGATCCCCTCCAGCCGCCACACTCCTTGAAGGGTTTTTTCTGCCTTAATTGGCTTTTTCCCTTCGCTTTGTCTGGACTCGGGAAGGGGGCCCCAGGTTTGCTATACTTTAGCGTTCACTGTGGCTTCCTCTCGAGACAGATACGTTCTACATAAAAAGGAGAAGGATTATCTATCTCACCGACAACTGCAACTGGAGGATTTTGAATCAGGTGAGGAGAGTGGGGAGGAACGGGAATTAGCGGAATCTTCCATTCAGGACAGATTGCAACGCCAACCAGAAGAAATGTCGGCAGAAGATCAAATACAAGAACTATGGAAGGCTATCCAGGGATTATCCCAAGAGTTACAAAATGTGAAGGCAGAGAATGTGGTCTTGAAACAGATGATTACTGCCCGTGAACCTCAATCCCCAGAACTCCCTGTTATGGCTCTTTCGGCTGGGAAGTTCGATGGAACTCCTAAAAAAGTAAAAGAATTTTTGGAGGCCTGTTTAGTATATTTCACTTTCAGGCCCCGGCTTTTTGCTACCGACCAGACTAAGATCGGGTTCATGATATCTAACATGACCGGCAATGCCCTGGCATGGGTTACTCCACTGGTTATCGGATCTAATCCCATCCTACATGATTTTGCGGGTTTTCAGACCCTGTTACAGCAAACCTTTGAGAGACCCGAACTGACTTACACTGCCTGCGAAGACCTGCTGGATATCCGTCAAGGATCATCGGATGTTCTATCGTACATTTCAGAATTCAAGAGATTGGCTTCGGGTGCTGGGTGGTCTGAACAGGCACAATTTGCCATATTCCGGCGAGGCCTCAAGGAAGAAATCAAAGACGAACTCGCCAGATCTTCCAGACAACCTTCTTTTTCTGATTTACTTTCCGCAGCCTTACAGATTGAATATAGACTGCAGGAGCGACGGTCAGAACGCCGTAAACAACGAACTACTGTTCATTTTTCCGATTCCGCCCCATCCTCTATCTCCTCCTCTCCTTCCCATACCTCAGATGAACCCATGCAGATTGGATCTACAAGAGGACCTCTTTCCACTGCAGAAAGAAGAAGAAGGAAGGAAAAGGGTCTATGTGCCTATTGTGGGTCGGATCAACATCTCCTGAAGGAATGTTCTGTTCTTCCTCAGAAACGTCAGGGAAACGGTTTCCCTCGGCGCCAGTAGGGACCTGGTTCCGAGGGGCTTCGGACTCATTCACCAGTCCCTATGTTTCTCTCTCAATTTCGGCTCCTTACATCCCCGAGGATTCCAGGCTTATGGTTCTACCCGTTACTATCAAGTTCAACGGCAGAGCGGTTGAGTGCCTTGCACTTCTGGACTGCGGGGCCGCCGGAAATTTTGTCGACGTCATCTGGACAAAAAGAATGGGTCTTCGCACCTTACCTCGTAAAGAAGATCAAAAAGTTGAAGGGGTCGATGGTTCTCCTCTTTCTTCAGGACCCATAACTCACACTACTGAAGATCTATCGGTGACCATTTTTCAACATACCGAGACTATCCGGTTCGACATTATTCGAGCTGCCCATTTTCCGGTTATTCTTGGCATCACATGGCTCAGGAAGCATAATCCCCATGTCAATTGGGCGGATAACCAACTACAGTTTTGTTCCTCCTATTGCAAACTCAACTGTTTTTCTGACGACGGTCTTCCTCAGGTTGTTACGGGG
The DNA here is from genome assembly GCF_040938575.1 of Ambystoma mexicanum. NCBI lineage: Eukaryota > Metazoa > Chordata > Amphibia > Caudata > Ambystomatidae > Ambystoma > Ambystoma mexicanum. The sequence continues at coordinate 75,277,389 of NC_090936.1, read as the reverse complement.
TCTACCACACAGCTGTCTGGGGTTCATGCTCTACCTCTGTACTGTTCCCCATACTTGGAGGTGTTTGTCGAGAAAAAACCAGCGACTTTACCTCCCCATAGACCAGAAGATTGTACCATAGACTTAGAACCAAATGCATAGGTTCCCTTCTGTAGGATGTTCTCTTTAACTCAAGCAGAAAGAAAGGTTCTAAGAGATTATCTTGATGCCAATGTTCAGAATGGGCTCATTCAATCTTCCAAATCTCCTGCCGGAGCTTCTTTGTTCTTTGTTAAAAAGAGGGACTCTACTGACTTGCGTCCTTGTATCGATTACCGGGGTCTCAACAAAGTTACCATCCGGGATCGGTATCCTATGCCTTTAATTCATGAGATCATCGAAGCTGTTCAAAGTGCACGTTGGTTCACTAAATTAGACCTCAGAAATGCTTATCATCTGTTACGCATCGCCAAAGGAGACGAATGGAAGACCGCTTTTCGCACTCCTTTTGGCTTATTTGAGTACCGCGTCATGCCTTTTGGTTTGGTTAATGCTCCTGCTGTTTTTCAAAGGTTTATGGATCGGATGTTTTCAGACTTATTGTCTGTCTCCATGATCATATACCTGGACGACATTCTGATATTTTCCGGCACTCTAGAGGATCACAAAAATCATGTACAAAGTGTTCTGGGAAGACTTAAAGACAACCAACTTCTTGTCAAACCAGAGAAGTGTATTTTTGCGGCTACCTCAGTGCCCTATTTAGGGTATCACCTTTCTGAAAGAGGTATCGCCATGGATCCCAGCAAAGTATCAGCTATTCTGGACTGGCCTTCTCCTACTTCGATCAAGGAGGTCCAAAGGTTTCTAGGGCTCTCTAATTTCTATCGCTCATTCATCTCAAACTTTTCTGAAGTTGTTCTCCCTATTACTTCTTTACTCAAGAAGACCAACAATCCCTTTAGCTGGACTTCGGAAGCAGAACAGAGCTTTCACAATCTCAAGAACCTCTTTTGTACTGCTCCCATTTTGCGCCATCCCGACCAGAATAGACAGTTCCTCGTCGAAACTGATGCCTCGGCCATGGCCATTGGAGCGGTGCTGCTACAAGTTTTCGAGGAACGAGAGCACCCCATTTGCTACCTATCCAAGACATTGACTCCCAGCCAACTCAACTACTCCGTACTGGAAAAAGAATTGCTGGCTATAAAACAAGCTTGTGAGACCTGGCGACATCTATTGATGGGAGCAAGGCAGACCGTTATCATCAGAACGGACCATAAGAATCTCAAAGTCCTTCAGAATATGGAATGTGTCAACTCCAGGCAGGCTCGCTGGGCATATTTCTTTGCTCAATACGATCTGCAAATTACCTACTTGCCTGGTTCAAACAATACTCTTGCGGATGCTCTCTCTCGGAAGGGTCCCATAGGCGAAGAAAAAAGACATACCCCAGAGCCGATGTTCCACAGGAATAGGATCTTAACAGTTGCTAAAACCTTTTTGGAAGAGGTTCGTGCTGGTGTTGCTTCGGAAGGGACTGTTCCACTACTCAGAGGAGAGAGATCCTACAGCAAGAAGGAGGGTCTGCTATTCCTCCACCACCGCTTATACATACCTTCCGGTCCACTACGTCTGAAGATCATAAACTGGTGTCATGATTCACTCACTGCAGGTCATCGTGGGAAGCTTAATACTACAGAATCTATCGCTCGTTCTTTTTTTTGGCCAGAACTCAAAAAGGATGTAGAGGAATACATACTCAGTTGTCCGGTTTGTGCCATGACGAAGTCCATCACTGGCAAACCCTTGGGTCTTCTCACCCAACCTGAGGTACCCTCTCGCCCTTGGGGCTTGCTTTCTACGGATTTCATTGTAGAACTTCCTGTTTCCAACTCCTGCTCATGTATTATGGTTACAGTTGACACCATGACTAAATTGGCTCACTTTTCCCCATTGCCTGGTCTTCCCACCGCTACCGAGATGGCTGAGGTTTTCGCCCAGGATATCTTCCGTCTCCATGGTCTTCCTGACAAGATCATCTCGGATCGTGGCAGCCAATTCATTTCTAAGTTTTGGAAGGCTCTTTGTTCTCGTCTTGGTATGGAACGTGCTCTGTCGTCTGGGTTCCACCCTCAGACCAACGGTCAAACTGAGCGTCTTAACGCCACATTGGAACAGTACCTTAGGTGCTACAGCAATCGTCTTCAGGACAATTGGGTATCTTTGCTCCCTACGGCAGAGTTTACTTATAATAAATCATTTCATACAGCCATTCGACTCTCTCCTTTCTTTTGCACCTATGGAGTACACCCAAGATCTCTTCTTCCCTACATTCCGTCGCCCACCAATTCCCCGACGGCTGAAGAGGTACTGCAGTCTATTTCTGATGCACACGTCACTGCCAAAAGATGTTTGGAAAAGAGTCGTCAATACAACAAAACCCAAGCGGACAAACATCGTAGGCCTTGCCCTGAATGGAAGGAAGGGGACAAGGTCTGGTTGTCCACCAGGTTCTTGCCGCGATGGGTTCACCCTTCCAAACTCTCTCCTCGCTTTTTGGGTCCTTTTCCCATACTTTCCAAAATAAATCCTGTTTCCTTTCGCCTTAAACTACCTTCTTACCTCCACCGCATTCATCCTGTCTTCCATGCCTCTCTTCTCAAACCTTTCATTCCGGACGTCCACCAGAGAGCTGTTCCCGATCAGCCCTTTCCTCAGGTGGATTCCTCCATGGAATATGAAGTATCTACTTTACGCGACTCCCGCCACTACCGTGGTCGGTTGGAGTATTTGGTGTCCTGGAAGGGTTACCCTAGGTCGGAGGACTCGTGGGAACCAGCTTCCAACATTCATGCCCCTCGGTTGTTGGCTCAATTTCATGCCCGTTTCCCCTTTAAGCCGGGGGTCCTACGCTCTAGGAGGGGGCATACTGTCACTCGCCGTCCTGTTTGGCGTTTGTATCCGCGTTGGCGGTTACGCGCTGGTAGGACGAGCGGAGGTTCCGCTACGTGATTTTCTGTTACGCACCCTGCGGTCTAGTGGTTTTTCAACATGGCGCCGCTGGCGAGTATTTCTTTCCTTCTCTCCCAGCGATCGCGGCGTTGCAACCCCACTTCATTGCGCTAGCTCGCTTTCTTTGGGTTAACACGCTAGTTTCCAGCCTCGACCGCTTCGGTCTCTTCTCTCTACCTTCGGTCCGCCTGCCTTGGACTGCCTTTCCGCCTCTCTACTTCCCTGCCTTGCCTCTCCTTACCTCCTCTCCCTACCTTCTTGTTTTGTTTCTCTCTCTCGGATTGCCGTCCTCCGCGTCCATTCCGCCCTTTCTGCCTTACCTTCGGCTGCACTTTCTATCTGCGGCCTTAGTTTACAGTTGGAGTTTCTCTCCCGGCTGGTTCTCCAGTGCCTTCCTTCCACTCCGGGTTCTTCTCTACGTTGGAGCTCCGTCTTCACCTGTTTTCAGCAGCTACCTGCCACAAGAACGCCATTACCACTGCTGGCTCCGGATCCCCTCCAGCCGCCACACTCCTTGAAGGGTTTTTTCTGCCTTAATTGGCTTTTTCCCTTCGCTTTGTCTGGACTCGGGAAGGGGGCCCCAGGTTTGCTATACTTTAGCGTTCACTGTGGCTTCCTCTCGAGACAGATACGTTCTACATAAAAAGGAGAAGGATTATCTATCTCACCGACAACTGCAACTGGAGGATTTTGAATCAGGTGAGGAGAGTGGGGAGGAACGGGAATTAGCGGAATCTTCCATTCAGGACAGTTATATACAATATCTGGTCGACACGGGGTGTTTCGGCTCTTTATTGAAGATCTGCCCCTTCCCGGCTTTCTTCTTTGGATGGTTTAAACACGGGCCTTCATCAGGACATACACTGGGCTACAAAGCAGTGTACCAATCGTACAACTACCCCTTCATCTTGTCTTTTAGGAACTGAGTTTAGTTTTCACGTGGCAATGGTAAATGTTCACTTTTATAGGACACTAATTTGAAACTGTGTGGACGGTCACACTTTCTTCAACTTACTGGTATGGATTGCTACTGTCATACCTTATATATTAAATGGTCAGCAGACTGCCCTTGGATATCCGGCTCTTGTGCACCTGCGGCTTGTAAATGCCCCATGTCTTTATACCACTTGGTCTATGACTTGTTCTGGTCCAGAAGCAAAGGGGCGCCTGTGACTATTTTCGATTGTGTAAGGGACTTAGGTTTGGTCACCCGAAATTTCCAAGGGTCATCCAGACGTGGACCTCTTGCTCACTAATCTCAGAGAGGCACAGCTCCACCTCACTGATGAGGCCCAACATGGCTGAAACATGTGTATGGGGTTGCTGTTGGTACTATTATTCAGAAGGGAATTGCCATAGCATTTCGGTGCTGGACTGCCCATATGGGCGGGACAAAGACTCACATGCAAATGGATATTTCCCTTCTGTGAAAGGTACAGTGAGCTAAAGTGTGGCTGCGGACTCCCAAGTGGGTACCTTCCCAAAGAACAAGTCATTTAGCCGCGTTCATTCTCACAGAGGGGTGCCTATGACTATTTTTCTATTTTGTGTGTGTGTTTTGTTTTATTACTATGGATGGCCACATTTTGTCAATCAAAAAAACATTTAAAATTCGTTTATGCTTGTCCCACTATGCCATTGGTTGTAGATTGTATCCACCTGCCAAGATTCATTCCAATACGTTTACAAGTCCTAGAATGCGAATTTTAGAGTGCACACTACTAGCGGAAGGATATAAAAAGCTATGTGCCATATGATTAGAAAAACCCTCAGGTATACAATGACGTAAAATACTTCAGAAACATCCAGCAGATAAAGTAAAGTGTCCTAAAAACATATTTAAGCAAAATACCTTTCCAGATCTATTGTTATGAGATATTTGACAAAAGGGCTAAACATAGGACATCATCTGTATACAATGGGGCACTTGGGCAACAGGCAACATCAATAATCTTGTTGGGATGATCCCTCTAATACTGTTATCATACCTTGATCCCCAACCGGTAGTACATTGTCCAAATATTGTACCACATTGGAGAAAACAAACCATGTTGGTTTCACCACTTACTAGAAAGCTAATCCTCTCCATGGGTGTGCCCACTGTTGGTCTCTACACGTCTCTACATGGGGTGGATCACCTTCCTCCTAACCTCTGACAACCTCTGGCACCCAAAAAGAATGTGAACCCTAAATCCCAAAAGAGACAACATCTGCCTCATTGGAACTTCATGGGTTTGTCCTTGGAACCCCCTTCGCCTCTCTGCCTCCTTAGCACCCAAAAGGTGCAGCTATAATACTTATAAATGTTTTTTTATAACGTGCTTAATACCAGATATTGGTTTCTAAGCGTGGGATGTGGATGCAAACCTGTGCTGCGATGCATTGTCTTGCTTCGCAAGACGAACGTGTTGCTCCTGAGCTACCCACCCCTGTTCTTACATTGTTGCTTATCGCTCCTGAGGTCCAGTGTAAAACAGATTTTCTGGATTGCAAATCTTGCAAATGACCTGACGAACCAAAGAAGACTTCAGGCATGCACACCACCTTCCGGAGCATCCGAAGCAGCATGGACCTACCTACCCTGCTGAGGCCCGCAGCGACACCTCACCCACATGACTCAACTATTGAGCTTTATCTTTAGGCACCCCAGGCTCCTAGAAGCCACTTCAGAGGCAGAGTGGTGCAACGCCCCAGGTACACTCAAGACAGTAATTAGCGTCCATCGCCTAACCCATTTTTCCCTTCGAGGAGTTTGCTTCTGCCCGGCTCAAGGTATCAGGAGACATTGGTACTGTCCCTCCATCACAGGGTGAAAGGACCAGACCGGCCCTCTCCCAAATTAGTGCTCAGCATTCAGCATGTACCAAAGACTATTTTTGGGATCTAATTCCTGATAGCTCTTACACTTACATTTCATCCTAATTGCTGTGGCTGCTGACATTTAGTGGCTCCAGTTAATACATCCATGTATAGCTCAGACTTCTGCATGCCTTACTCCCACCAAATATCACATCAAAACTGTTGCCACAGACATTCAAATTGATAAATTGATTCATAAGTTCTTGTTATTCATATTTAATGTTCATAAACAGTCGACACATGTTTCAACCCTTTCAAGGTCTTCCTCAGGACAATGTTGCTTCATATATCCTGTATACACTTCGCCTCCATAATAGTGACTGAAAATAGTTCACTCCCTGCATCCTGGATATCTGATTCTTTTGACTAATCCAGAGATCACACTTGCACTTGTTGCTACAGTCTAAGGGTCGCATACCCTTAATTACTACAATACTCGTATCTGCGTTACAAACTTGAATTTTACTTCAAAGTGCCCTGCTGGGTTCGTGGCAGTCATCTCAACTAGATATTAGCCCCACCTGTCACTAGGTAATACATATTGACTATTTTGAGATATTCCTTTGCCTGGAGCTTAGATTCGTGATCTTTTGTCTGTTGTGTTTTGTTCCTGTTGTTCTCTGCTTCCCCAGCCTGTCTTGCCGCATTAATCCTTGAGCTCAGCCAAGCTACAAAATGGCAGATTCACATCTACCTCAGGTGGCCTTTGGGTCACATTTGCCACTAAATACCTTGAATTTAGGATTGGCAAACTCAAGGAGAGGAGGCCAATCCGCTATTGGCTTTGATTTCTTTCCTGCCAGTGATTTCCTCACAGCGTCACATGCAGACCAAATAGTGTGTTCAGCAGCATGCGCAAAGTAGCAAAATAGTAGACTGGAGAAAAGTGATGAGTAAAAGGAAATGTGATGGTGTCTGTGTGTGGGGTGTGCTGTGCAACCTTGACAGTGATGGGGCCTAGCACAGTGACAATGAAGGAGAGTGATTCAGCGACGAGAAGATGCCACGGTCATGGGTCAACACTGTGACTACTTCGCACTTAAAGGCAATGTGCATTGAAGTGGAATTCTCCAATGCACTCCGATCTAGACGACTGTGTCCAAAGAACCCTAAACCCAGGACACAATAGGAATGCCCAACCAGGAAATTAGTATAACAAATGACCTAAGATGGATATTAAAGGCAATAGTTGCAAATATAATGTTCTTCTGATTGAATCATCCTGTATATATAATTCTAATACCATGTCTGTGCATTGGGAGCTGAGCATGTGCACAGCCAACCTTCCTCTGAGACTCATGGGAAATATCCCATTATCTGAGAAGAGAGTGGCTGATATCACAACCCTGCTATTCTTACCTTCAAATCTTGAAGGTGTCTGAATAAGTGAATAGGGCACAATGTTACACATGTTTTAATGTTAGGGCGTGTGTTGTGCAAATTGAAATGAGCAGCCAGCCCAGTGCACCTTATGCTCATAGTCATTTAAGCATATAACTATTTTATCACAAGGCATATTTGTCAAATATAAAAGCATGTAGTCTCTTTTATGTTCACACTCTGTGATTTTATGCAAAGTAGATTGGAGCCCTCACTGGTCCTATTTGTCACATTCTAACACCGGCCTTTCAATTGATTACAATAAGTCTGTCCATCTGAGAATGACAACATTCTCCCAAGAAATAATGTATATGATTATTATAGATTTTGATACTGTTCTTATTATGACTTTAAAAAACAATGCAAGTGATCATTAGAAATTATCATTTAATTTCCTGATTACGTATTCATAATCATGTAAGATTTATTTCAGTAAAAAAATAGCATGAAATCAACACTTTAAACAATAAAATCAATGTCAATGTCACAGAAAAAGGAAATTACTAAATAATTTCAGTTGTCCCATCAATAACACCAAGCTAAAAATTGAGATTGAAAATGCTTTCGATTATGTATCCAGTTTATCTGGGAAATTGCAATCTTACTTTAATCAGCTGCTAGTTGAAGGTTATTTAGACTGTGTTTGACAGTCGGTGTGACAGAATTATTATCATCATTATATTTTTATTTATTTTTATAGTGCAAACCTAGCTCAGGAGGAACAGATCAGTGTACAGGGCATAGAGCAAATCTAGGGAGCGAGGATCTAACAAGTCACCAAGTAAACACTAGTAATCATTTTTACAATACAATATATGGACAGGTGTGTGCGCGCGTTTGCCAGAATATACACCAAGGCATTGTTGGAAAAGCCATGTATTCATTTCCTAAATTGAAGGAGACTTGGAGCAGCCCGGATTGCCACCGGAAGGAGTTCCGGAGAACCAGAGCATAACATTAGAAGGAATGTTTAGTTTTCTCCTTGCGAGCCAGCCTAGTTTCCAGTCAGGTAATGGTATTACTACAAGATGGGTGCCGCTTGATGTTTTTATCTTGGCAATCAGGTAGCCCGGCGTGCTGGCGGTTGTTGCCTTGTAGGTGAGGCATGCAATTTTTAACCAGATCCTTGCCGTGATGTGGAGCTAGTGGAATTCGCGCAAGGCGCAGATGATGTGGTAACATTTTCTGGAGCCAGTGATTAGACAAGCCACTCTATGGAGGGGGGCGGAGGGAGGTGAGCAGTCAGTTGCCCCGTGAAAAGGTTAATTCTCGAACATACTGTTTTTTTCATATGAACTCACAGTATATTTATGTGTTGTTAATAATTTGTTGTTATAATTGTTCAATCTCCTCGATTAGGGATCGAACCCCTGTGGCAAGGCATTGTTTTTTTATTCTTCACAAGGCGAGACCGCTTCCTCTGAGCTAGGCCTCTGGCCTAAGAAGGGAAGGTCAGGCAACCCTAAGCCATGTAACACGGGTTGACCATCATTAAGTCATCTTACCCTCTTCCATGCATCTAAGGTTACCAAATGCCTAAGAATAGGATGTAGTAAGGTGGGGATTTTGCCAAACAGCCATCTTTAACAACACAGGAGACAAGACTAATAGCAAAGAAACAGGTAAGAGGTCATGCCCAAGGTATAATAGCTCATTGACAATTGTCCTGTATAACCCAACTTTTAGAACTATTGACTCAATGTTACCAATAGTCTTCCGCAGGCAACAACCCCAGACGCCTGCCATATACCGAAGAATTCCTTTATTCTCTGCCTCATACATTTTTAATGGTAGTATCATGGTTCTCCCACCATGATTACATACATACATACATACGTACGTATGTACATACGTACATACGTACAAGGGAAATCCATTACCTTAGAAAGATGAAAATGATGTTATCCATTTACATAGAAATAAAAACATTAGAGGTGATATTGCACACCTTAAACATGGCAATTCTCTCCATCCGCCCCAAAAGAAATAAAAGTGTATGCATTGGTGCAACATTGAGCAATTGGATTCAAATGATTTCTCCTCCACCCTTATGGCTTTCAGAATTGGCTAGGAATGAAATATTAATGTCACATTTAAGCATTGTTCATTGGCCCCATAGCTGTATGAACACAGTTGTTTATCTGTAATTGTATTGTTTCCTTTGCCAAACATATACTCTACTCTTAAGGGCTTTACTCTCAATGTGTAATCCTATGTCAGTTTCTTCTATCAGCCTCTAGCATTGATATGATATGTTATTTATAACGCGCTGAATACCCAGAGGTTTCTAAGCGCGGGCCCGGGGATCGAACCTGTGGTGCTCCCTGTCGTCTTGCTTCCAAGGTGAGCATGTTGCCCCTGAGCTATCCCCCCGAAACATTTTAGTTTGTCCCTACTACTTTTGTTAATAGTGAGAATAATCGTTCTGAGAAGTTATTTCACTGGGCGTATCCGCGATCTTGGATTTCACTTGAACAAATTTCAATGGCTGTCTTACACACGCCTCATGGAACCCCAACATGAGCGGGTGCATTGTGATTGGATAAAGACTTGATACAATGTGCTAGTTCTATGAAATTAATATCTTCTAATTGTTTTGGAGCAGTAAAATCCATGGGTACAAAACAAACCCCCTCTCTCCGCTGGAGACATTCAACCCATAGACATTTTTAAACTAACCAAACCAAAAATCCCCAGAAATTTGACCTACTGAAGCTGTATCAAGTCCATTACTGTTGACTTCTTGGCTACCATTTCATATATTTAATGTCACAATATTGACTTAATTGATCCCCGCTATTTTTGTTTCCGGTATAGGTTTGGCCCAACTTGGCTCTAGTAGTTGGCATTATTTCTAGGGTTCAGCAAAATGACTGCTGGCGAAGTGAAATTTGCCACCAATTGTGCTTCGCTTGCGGAGCAGATTTTGTTAATTTTGTTCACCTTTTGCCATTGTTTGGCCAGTTCTGCTTAACAACTTGACATTTGTTTTGCCCCACAACTTTAAGAACGACCTTATTGTCTTACATTTCAGGCAAGAAATTGAATTTATGGGTGGGAATATGACTGAAATAGCAAATTTTGCTTGTTGCAATAAATTGGTTACGAGGGCAGATTTTGGACAGAACCCTCCAATTTCTCCCAGTAGCAAACTCCAGTCGTTTCACCCACCAGCAATTTATTTCTCAACTCGATGCCGGCTATGCCCTCGGCATTTCATTGAGAAAGCTCATCCTTACTTTCGTGGATGTATGTGATTTCTTAGAAAATCTTTTACCTAATGGAGAGTTCATCAAATCTATTTCAACGAAAAACGAAATTACCTTTTTACTTTTTCTACTGTGGAGGGAGACCCCGCAGTCCCACCTCACCCTCCCTATCCTAACTTATACCCTTACCCCACATCCCATGCATTACACATCTACCACTTTACCTACCATTTTCGGTGAAATAAATTCAGTGAAATCTCATTAGGTAAACTGGTATTCAGTGAAATCTACAGTGACATGACTGTACAACTACTTACAGGAACAGGAGCATGTGTTTCATTTGCAGAAGAGGGGAGCGGATGACCATGGTTCCAATCAGCGGACACGTATGACAGGGCTGTGTTATAGCCCGGCTCTTTTTTAATTTGTGTCTGATTGGCCTTCATGACTACCACCGCATTTTGATATTCAGGTTTTGTGGGGAGGGGATTTTGTCATGTCTAGTATATGCTGTCAATTTCCTCTTAATTTCAAGGACCTGTGGGCACTGCAAACATTCTTGGTGGATTATGAATCGTTTATGATTACACCTGAAATATTTGTCAATACTATGTTGTCAATTGGCCGAGAGGATAGCTTGGCAGCAGTGCCTTTGTCTTGGGAGCAAAACAACACAGATCAACACAGGTTTGAATTCCTGTCCCGCGCTTAGAGACTGGTCTCCAGGATTAAGCGCGTAATAAAAGATTAATTATTACTGAGAATTCAAACATTTTGCCTGCAAAGAGGTTTAATGAATGCCACACATGTTAGTATTAGTGCAGCTACCTTACATTAGTTAGAAAGCTTGACTTATCCTGGCTCCAATTTATAGAACAACATATTGACAGCAGTTCTGTTAGACTAGTGCAATCTAATGCTGGCACCTTCCGTTTGGCTGCACATTATGGTGGTGATTCAGTGTGGCCAGCTCTTCAGGTATACAAGCAGTGTCGGACTCGGACAAGAAATAGGCCCCATCACCCAAACAAAAGTGGCCCACCGCTCGCCTCAAAAAAGTGGCCCACCCTTTGCCTCACGACCCTTGATCTCTGATGACATCACCGGAAGTGATGTCATTTGACCCCACCCCATAGGGACGAATTCTGCCCGACCATGGGTCAAAAGGTCAAGGGGCCAATCTGACTCTGTATACAAGCCTAAATCAGAACAATTGACGTGGGATGCTGCAGGCAAGCGCGTATGCATTTTCCGATTCCGAAGGCATTGCTAGAGCCGGAATGAACATTTCTAAAACCCCTACTGCTGCTAAATAAATCTACCACAAATTAATGAATATATATACTGAGAGACTGGCTTATGATCTTGCAAGCCATGACGCTGGTCTTACATGGTCCAATGAAAAGGTCGTTTTGAATCAATTGAAATTCAGTGATGTTATTTTAGGATCCAGGTGAGTAGTCTGTGAAACCAATTTGCCTATCCCAGTGTTTGTCTGACAATTTTATATAGCCCCTCTATTAATAAACACATTAACTAGGTGTGTTATCATTCAGACTGCCTTGCAGAAACAAGATAGTCATTGTAAGCAAAATGCTTCGAAACCAGGTCTTTGCGTTGGAGTTTTTATCATGTGGATGCAACTGCCAGGCTATTATGCAAGTCTATCCAAAAAGGACGAGCATACTCGTCCTTGGCACTTAATGGGTTAAAGTTTCTGTTGAGATGTATCTTTATAATATTACTAATCCTGCTGCCAGCTAGTTAGTGACACGGTTGTGCTTGCCCCAACTAGAACCTGTCTTCCACAGGCATCCTGGGACAAGTCAAGTCATTGCATGCGTTATTGACAGAGATCAAGATACTATTTGTGAATGCGGCTTGGCTTTAGGATTCTTGGTTTTCTCGTCCTTGGTATGTCCACCCAGGGAAGTGTTGTTATTTTCCTACTCTCCGAAGCCACCAGTCGTGGTCATTTAGGATTTCTTTGCTGACGCCAGCCGAGGACTTTCCTAGAAGCTCTGTTACTTAGAGCAATCCCTTTGGCTACAACTCGTAGAAGACAGAAGGCCCTCTTGGGTATCAGAATTGTGTACTGATATATACATGTTCAAGACTGTTCAAATATTTAAGAGGTTGTTTCATGTTCTTTGAGAGGAATTCTTATTGTTTATGGACAAGTGACAAGTGCCTTGTCTGATTTTATCCTAGAGCTGGCAATAAATGTGTACTCTGAGCTTTATGAATGTATTTTTTAAATACTTTTTTGCTGCTGATACTCAACTCAATATTTCTCCATTTAGCAATTATGGAAGGATGGCTGTATCCTTTAACCAGCTGTGATTTCAGCTTGTGACTGCACACCGTGCCGAGATCTGTGAAGCTGTCCGGTAACCCGCTGGGTGATCTTACCAGCCACTGAATTACACCCAGTCTAGTACACAATGGTCTGGTTGTGGCTCCCTGAAGCCTACAGCAGCTAGAAGTATTGCTGAGTGTAACACTAATCCTTTAGCAAGATGTGATTTCAGCTTGTGACTGCACATCTCGCCAAGCTCTGTGAATGCGAAAGTATGTGTGGTGAGATTCATTATCCCTCCATCCAGTAGATGCAGTGTTTGGAGGTCTACGGGCTCACTTCCAAGATCTCTGAAGATGGCTACGGTCACTGCTGGATGTTGATGCGCACCTACGTGACTCAGTGGCTGTGAGAAAGCAATCAACTCAGGAATGATACTACGGAGTTAAAAGAATATGCAGTTTACAACCGTCCAAGATATATGAGATCCTTGGACAACTAATCTGAGGAACCGAAATATTAAGCTCACAGCTGCTTAGAAGTTAGACGCGACCCATGATGAGTAGTCATCATGTTGCTTCTACCCTCGGGAACCATGACATAGAAACATCCAAATTGGCAATCGTCAACACACTCCAATGCGACCCGAAATGGGGTTTTGCATGTCCTGAAGAAGGCTTGGGTACGGAAATCACAAACCGTACCAAGCCGAAACTTGAGTTGACACTCTCTTGCCTAAAGTTCCATTGGACTATAAAAGTTGGGCAGTCATCACGACTGCGACGGAAAATGTTCATATCAAAACTAGCCAATTGCTATGTGCCTATATTGTATTGAATGGGTGCATTGGATGTGTCAATATCACTTTGCACTGTGGGGTCGAATTGTAAGACCCTATTGTTTTTTTAATAAATTATTTACTTTGCGTATCTTGCACAGTATGAGTAGATTATGAATGTGAATGAATGATGTGGGTTGTATGTGGTACAGTATGGGTCGTAGTTGGTTGTGAAATGCGTTGTTATTCAAAAATGTAATCGTGTTATTAGACATGAAGTTCATATACTTCTCAACTAATGGAAGCAATTTTTCATGTCTTTTCATACATTTTTTTTTGTATGATATAAAATAAAGAATATTTTGTCATAACAAAATTATATGGGGTTTCTATGAAAGGAGATGGCTTACAAGAATAATTAGGGAATGGTATGAGAGTTGGTATATACCTGCGGGTCTATACACATTGTTCAGTGCATTCCTGAAGAAAACAGCAGCTAGAAGTATTGCTGTGTGTAACCCTAATCCTTTAGCAATGTGTGATTTCACATTTTGACTGCACATCTCGCCAAGCTCAGAGAAACTATCCGGTAACCCACTGGGCGATTTTACCAGCCACTGAATTACACCCACTCTAGTACACAAAGGTCTGGTTGCGGCTTCCTGAAGCCTACAGCAGCTAGAAGTATTGCTGAGTGTAACACTAATCCTTTAGCAAGGTGTGATTTTCAGCTTTTGACTGCACATCTCGCCAAGTTTGGTGAAACTATCCGGTAACTCGCTGGGCGATCTTACCAGCCATTGAATTACACCCACTCTAATACACAATGGTCTGGTTGCGGCTCCATGAAGCCTACAGCAGCTAGAAGTATTGCTGAGTGTAACACTAATCCTTTAGCACGGTGTGATTTTCAGTTTGTGACTGCATATCAAGCCGGGATCTGTGAAGCTATCCGGTAACATGCTGGGTGATCTCACCAGCCACTGAATTACAACCCCTCTAGTACACAGTGGTCTAGTTGTGGTTCTCTGAAGCCTACAGCAGCTAGAAGTATTCCTGAGTGTAACACTCCTGCTTTGGTAGAATAGTGTGGGGTCCAACTCACTCCCCTCTTCGCCTCAATCCTAAACGAGAGGGAATATTGAGTTAAACTTAGCCTGTTCCTTTTTAGAGGAAGGTAGCCACATCAGACGGTGATATGGTCCAAGTCACACAGTGATATGCTCCAAGTCACAAATATCCCCAAAAGGCTAGAAATTCTTGAAGAATTGGTCTAACACTAAGCACCACTGAGGCAGGGATGCTTCTTATAGGACCTTTCCACATGCTCCATCTTACCTCTGACCTTTACTATTCCATTATTCTGTCATCTTTAGGACTTACCCAAACAATGATGGCGTTCACCCAAATGCTAATATAAGCCTGTCACCATATAAGACGACGATATGGCCGTATTTCAATGAAACAACCAGAGAAAGGCCTCCTATTCTTCAGGCATCCTGCAGGGTTGATGAGCTACTCTTTGGCCAGGCTTTCTGGGCAATGCTGCAGGGTAGCCCAAGGCGAGGGAGGGTAACTGATGTTACATTCAGCAGGCCAGGAGAGGTGCAGTTCCCGCCCCCAAGCCTGCTCCACTCCCCCACAAGCTGCAGAGACACGCAGTCTCTGTCACACAAAGCCGAGGAAGGGTGAGGTTTGAACAATTGCCTCACCCTTTCCTCCAAGCAACAAGGTGCTAAGCAGCTAAGGAACACCAACAGTCAGGCAGGGCCCAGGTTCAAAGACCTGCCCCCTCCTCAGGGGGACAGACATGTTGGCTATCCGGCCAGGGGCTGGTGCACAGCCCCCACTACTATACACATCGAAGACCCAGTGCTCCCCTGGGTCTTATAAATAAGAGCAGAATGCTCTAAGAAAACACAATCTGTTTGTGGACCCTGAACTGGGACCCTAACTAACAGGAGGTTCGCTGTTCACTCAGCGTCTTCCACACTTTGCTTCTTTACCACAAAACCCTCCCACCCTACAAATAAGGGCCAGAGGGGGTAACCTCAGGACCCAGTGCCCAAAAGTATGATATTATTATGATATGTGATTATTGTTATCTCCATAACCATATCTGCACAATAAAATCCTATGGCCTTTTATTGCCAACACTTGACAAGATGTGTGAGACAAATGATTTCAGGTGAGGATTCGTGGCCGGCTAATAATGATGCATGCATATGGGTTCATCAGTTATAGAGCTGTGTTTCACCCACACTTACTATAAAAGTGATTCCCTATTCCTCACCCAAGCTTCCTTTGGCAGTGATCACCTATTCTTCACCCAAACTGTCTGCAGCGATCGTTGGTTATTCTACACCGAAGCTGCCTGCAGCGATGGTTAGGTATTGTTCACTCAAGCTGCCTGCAGCGATGGTTAGGTATTGTTCACTCAAGCTGCCTGCATCGTTGGTTAGGTATTCTACACCCAAGCTGCCTGCAGCAGTGGTTACCTATTCCTCACCCAAGCTGCCTGCAGCAGTGGTTAGCTATTCCTCACCCAAGCTGCCAGCAGCAGCGGTTACCTATTCCTCACCCAAGCTTCCTTTGGCAGTGATCACCTATTCTTCACCCAAACTGTCTGCAGCGATAGTTAGTTATTCTACACCCAAGCTGCCTGCAGCAGTGGTTACCTATTCCTCACCCAAGCTGCCTGCAGCAGCGGTTAGCTATTCCTCACCCAAGCTGCCTGCAGCAGTGGTTAGCTATTCCTCACCCAAGCTGCCTGCAGCAGCGGTTAGCTATTCCTCACCCAAGCTGCCTGCAGCAGTGGTTAGCTATTCCTCACCCAAGCTGCCTGCAGCAGTGGTTAGCTATTCCTCACCCAAGCTGCCTGCAGCAGTGGTTAGCTATTCCTCACCCAAGCTGCCTGCAGCAGTGGTTAGCTATTCCTCACCGAAGCTGCCTGCAGCAGTGGTTACCTATTCCTCACCCAAGCTGCCTGCAGCAGTGGTTACCTATTCCTCACCCAAGCTGCCTGCAGCAGCGGTGACCTATTCCTCACCCAAGCTGCCTGCAGCAGTGGTTACCTATTCCTCACCCAAGCTGCCAGCAGCAGCGGTTACCTATTCCTCACCCAAGCTTCCTTTGGCAGTGATCACCTATTCTACACCCAAGCTGCCTGCAGCAGTGGTTACCTATTCCTCACCCATGCTGCCTGCAGCAGTGGTTAGCTATTCCTCACCCAAGCTGCCTGCAGCAGTGGTTAGCTATTCCTCACCCAAGCTGCCAGCAGCAGCGGTTACCTATTCCTCACCCAAGCTGCCTGCAGCAGCGGTTACCTATTCCTCACCCAAGCTGCCAGCAGCAGCGGTTACCTATTCCTCACCCAAGCTGCCAGCAGCAGCGGTTACCTATTCCTCACCCAAGCTGCCAGCAGCAGCGGTTACCTATTCCTCACCCAAGCTGCCAGCAGCAGCGGTTAGAATCTTCCCTTAAGCTGCCTGCAGTGGTGTTTACCTATTCCTCAACCAAGCTGCCTGCAGCAGTGGTTAGTTAATCATCCCTCAAGCTGCCTGCAGCGGGGGTTACCTATTCCTCACCCAAGCTGCCTGCAGCAGTGGTTACCTATTCCTCAACCAAGCTGCCTGCAGCAGTGGTTCGTTAATCTTCCCTCAAGCTGCCTGCAGCAGTGGTTAGTTATTCTTGACTCAAGCTGCCTGCAGCAGTGGTTAGCTATTCCTCACCCGAACTGCCTGCAGCAGTGGTTAGTTATTCTTGACTCAAGCTGCCTGCAGCAGTGGTTAGCTATTCCTCACCCAAGCTGCCTGCAGCAGTGGTTAGCTATTCCTCACCCGAACTGCCTGCAGCAGTGGTTAGTTATTCTTGACTCAAGCTGCCTGCAGCAGTGGTTAGCTATTCCTCACCCAAGCTGCCTGCAGCAGTGGTTAGCTATTCCTCACCCAAGCTGCCTGCAGCAGTGGTTACCTATTCCTCACCCAAGCTGCCTGCAGCAGTGGTTAGCTATTCCTCACCCAAGCTGCCAGCAGCAGCGGTTACCTATTCCTCACCCAAGCTGCCTGCAGCAGTGGTTACCTATTCCTCACCCAAGCTGCCTGCAGCAGCGGTTAGCTATTCCTCACCCAAGCTGCTGCAGCAGCGGTTACCTATTCCTCACCCAAGCTGCCTGCAGCAGTGGTTAGCTATTCCTCACCCAAGCTGCCTGCAGCAGTGGTTAGCTATTCCTCACCCAAGCTGCCTGCAGCAGTGGTTAGCTATTCCTCACCCAAGCTGCCTGCAGCAGTGGTTAGCTATTCCTCACCCAAGCTGCCAGCAGCAGCGGTTACCTATTCCTCACCCAAGCTGCCAGCAGCAGCGGTTACCTATTCCTCACCCAAGCTGCCTGCAGCAGTGGTTAGTTAATCTTCCCTCAAGCTGCCAGCAGCAGCGGTTACCTATTCCTCACCCAAGCTGCCAGCAGCAGCGGTTAGCTATTCCTCACCCAAGCTGCCAGCAGCAGCGGTTACCTATTCCTCACCCAAGCTGCCTGCAGCAGTGGTTAGTTAATCTTCCCTCAAGCTGCCAGCAGCAGTGGTTACCTAATCCTCACCCAAGCTGCCTGCAGCAGTGGTTAGTTAATCTTCCCTCAAGCTGCCTGTAGCCGTGGTTACCTATTCCTCACCCAAGCTGCCAGCAGCAGTGGTTAGTTAATCATCCCTCAAGCTGCCTGCAGCGGGGGTTACCTATTCCTCACCCAAGCTGCCTGCAGCAGTGGTTACCTATTCCTCAACCAAGCTGCCTGCAGCAGTGGTTCGTTAATCTTCCCTCAAGCTGCCTGCAGCAGTGGTTAGTTATTCTTGACTCAAGCTGCCTGCAGCAGCAGTGGTTACCTATTCCTCAAACAAGCTGCCTGCAGCAGTGGTTCGTTAATCTTCCCTCAAGCTGCCTGCAGCAGTGGTTCGTTAATCTTCCCTCAAGCTGCCTGCAGCAGTGGTTAGTTATTCTTGACTCAAGTTGCTTGCAGCAGTGGTTAGCTATTCCTCACCCAAGCTGCCTGCAGCAGTGGTTACCTATTCCTCACCCAAGCTGCCTGCAGCAGTGGTTACCTATTCCTCACCCAAGCTGCCTGCAGCAGTGGTTACCTATTCCTCACCCAAGCTGCCTGCAGCAGTGGTTACCTATTCCTCACCCAAGCTGCCTGCAGCAGTGGTTACCTAATCCTCACCCAAGCTGCCAGCAGCAGTGGTTAGCTATTCCTCACCCAAGCTGCCTGCAGCAGTGGTTACCTATTCCTCACCCAAGCTGCCTGCAGCAGCGGTTAGCTAATCCTCACCCAAGCTGCCTGCAGCAGCGGTTACCTATTCCTCACCCAAGCTGCCTGCAGCAGTGGTTACCTAATCCTCACCCAAGCTGCCTGCAGCAGTGGTTACCTATTCCTCACCCAAGCTGCCTGCAGCAGTGGTTACCTATTCCTCACCCAAGCTGCCTGCAGCAGTGGTTACCTATTCCTCACCCAAGCTGCCTGCAGCAGTGGTTAGCTATTCCTCACCCAAGCTGCCTGCAGCAGTGGTTAGCTATTCCTCACCCAAGCTGCCTGCAGCAGTGGTTACCTATTCCTCACCCAAGCTGCCTGCAGCAGTGGTTACCTATTCCTCACCCAAGCTGCCTGCAGCAGTGGTTAGCTATTCCTCACCCAAGCTGCCTGCAGCAGTGGTTACCTATTCCTCACCCAAGCTGCCAGCAGCAGTGGTTACCTAATCCTCACCCAAGCTGCCTGCAGCAGTGGTTAGCTATTCCTCACCCAAGCTGCCTGCAGCAGTGGTTAGCTATTCCTCACCCAAGCTGCCTGCAGCAGTGGTTAGCTATTCCTCACCCAAGCTGCCTGCAGCAGTGGTTACCTATTCCTCACCGAAGCTGCCTGCAGCAGTGGTTAGCTATTTCTCACCCAAGCTGCCTGCAGCAGTGGTTACCTATTCCTCACCCAAGCTGCCTGCAGCAGTGGTTAGCTATTCCTCACCCAAGCTGCCTGCAGCAGTGGTTAGCTATTCCTCACCCAAGCTGCCTGCAGCAGTGGTTAGCTCTTCCTCACCCAAGCTGCCTGCAGCAGTGGTTAGCTATTCCTCACCCAAGCTGCCAGCAGCAGCGGTTACCTATTCCTCACCCAAGCTGCCTGCAGCAGTGGTTAGTTATTCTTGACTCAAGCTGCCTGCAGCAGTGGTTAGTTATTCTTGACTCAAGCTGCCTGCAGCAGTGGTTAGCTATTCCTCACCCAAGCTGCCTGCAGCAGTGGTTAGTTATTCTTGACTCAAGCTGCCTGCAGCAGTGGTTAGTTATTCTTGACTCAAGCTGCCTGCAGCAGCGGTTAGCTAATCCTCACCCAAGCTGCCTGCAGCAGCGGTTACCTATTCCTCACCCAAGCTGCCTGCAGCAGTGGTTAGCTATTCCTCACCCAAGCTGCCTGCAGCAGTGGTTAGCTCTTCCTCACCCAAGCTGCCTGCAGCAGTGGTTAGCTCTTCCTCACCCAAGCTGCCTGCAGCAGTGGTTAGCTATTCCTCACCCAAGCTGCCTGCAGCAGTGGTTAGCTATTCCTCACCCAAGCTGCCAGCAGCAGCGGTTACCTATTCCTCACCCAAGCTGCCTGCAGCAGTGGTTAGTTATTCCTCACCCAAGCTGCCAGCAGCAGCGGTTACCTATTCCTCACCCAAGCTGCCTGCAGCAGTGGTTACCTAATCCTCACCCAAGCTGCCTGCAGCAGTGGTTACCTATTCCTCACCCAAGCTGCCTGCAGCAGTGGTTACCTAATCCTCACCCAAGCTGCCTGCAGCAGTGGTTAATTATTCTTGACTCAAGCTGCCTGCAGCAGTGGTTACCTATTCCTCACCCAAGCTGCCTGCAGCAGTGGTTACCTAATCCTCACCCAAGCTGCCTGCAGCAGTGGTTACCTATTCCTCACCCAAGCTGCCTGCAGCAGTGGTTACCTATTCCTCACCCAAGCTGCCTGCAGCAGTGGTTAGTTAATCTTCCCTCAAGCTGCCAGCAGCAGCGGTTACCTATTCCTCACCCAAGCTGCCAGCAGCAGCGGTTAGCTATTCCTCACCCAAGCTGCCAGCAGCAGCGGTTACCTATTCCTCACCCAAGCTGCCTGCAGCAGTGGTTAGTTAATCTTCCCTCAAGCTGCCAGCAGCAGTGGTTACCTAATCCTCACCCAAGCTGCCTGCAGCAGTGGTTAGTTAATCTTCCCTCAAGCTGCCTGTAGCCGTGGTTACCTATTCCTCACCCAAGCTGCCAGCAGCAGTGGTTAGTTAATCATCCCTCAAGCTGCCTGCAGCGGGGGTTACCTATTCCTCACCCAAGCTGCCTGCAGCAGTGGTTACCTATTCCTCAACCAAGCTGCCTGCAGCAGTGGTTCGTTAATCTTCCCTCAAGCTGCCTGCAGCAGTGGTTAGTTATTCTTGACTCAAGCTGCCTGCAGCAGCAGTGGTTACCTATTCCTCAAACAAGCTGCCTGCAGCAGTGGTTCGTTAATCTTCCCTCAAGCTGCCTGCAGCAGTGGTTCGTTAATCTTCCCTCAAGCTGCCTGCAGCAGTGGTTAGTTATTCTTGACTCAAGTTGCTTGCAGCAGTGGTTAGCTATTCCTCACCCAAGCTGCCTGCAGCAGTGGTTACCTATTCCTCACCCAAGCTGCCTGCAGCAGTGGTTACCTATTCCTCACCCAAGCTGCCTGCAGCAGTGGTTACCTATTCCTCACCCAAGCTGCCTGCAGCAGTGGTTACCTATTCCTCACCCAAGCTGCCTGCAGCAGTGGTTACCTAATCCTCACCCAAGCTGCCAGCAGCAGTGGTTAGCTATTCCTCACCCAAGCTGCCTGCAGCAGTGGTTACCTATTCCTCACCCAAGCTGCCTGCAGCAGCGGTTAGCTAATCCTCACCCAAGCTGCCTGCAGCAGCGGTTACCTATTCCTCACCCAAGCTGCCTGCAGCAGTGGTTACCTAATCCTCACCCAAGCTGCCTGCAGCAGTGGTTACCTATTCCTCACCCAAGCTGCCTGCAGCAGTGGTTACCTATTCCTCACCCAAGCTGCCTGCAGCAGTGGTTACCTATTCCTCACCCAAGCTGCCTGCAGCAGTGGTTAGCTATTCCTCACCCAAGCTGCCTGCAGCAGTGGTTAGCTATTCCTCACCCAAGCTGCCTGCAGCAGTGGTTACCTATTCCTCACCCAAGCTGCCTGCAGCAGTGGTTACCTATTCCTCACCCAAGCTGCCTGCAGCAGTGGTTAGCTATTCCTCACCCAAGCTGCCTGCAGCAGTGGTTACCTATTCCTCACCCAAGCTGCCAGCAGCAGTGGTTACCTAATCCTCACCCAAGCTGCCTGCAGCAGTGGTTAGCTATTCCTCACCCAAGCTGCCTGCAGCAGTGGTTAGCTATTCCTCACCCAAGCTGCCTGCAGCAGTGGTTAGCTATTCCTCACCCAAGCTGCCTGCAGCAGTGGTTACCTATTCCTCACCGAAGCTGCCTGCAGCAGTGGTTAGCTATTTCTCACCCAAGCTGCCTGCAGCAGTGGTTAGCTATTCCTCACCCAAGCTGCCTGCAGCAGTGGTTACCTATTCCTCACCCAAGCTGCCTGCAGCAGTGGTTACCTATTCCTCACCCAAGCTGCCTGCAGCAGTGGTTAGCTATTCCTCACCCAAGCTGCCTGCAGCAGTGGTTAGCTATTCCTCACCCAAGCTGCCTGCAGCAGTGGTTAGCTCTTCCTCACCCAAGCTGCCTGCAGCAGTGGTTAGCTATTCCTCACCCAAGCTGCCAGCAGCAGCGGTTACCTATTCCTCACCCAAGCTGCCTGCAGCAGTGGTTAGTTATTCTTGACTCAAGCTGCCTGCAGCAGTGGTTAGTTATTCTTGACTCAAGCTGCCTGCAGCAGTGGTTAGCTATTCCTCACCCAAGCTGCCTGCAGCAGTGGTTAGTTATTCTTGACTCAAGCTGCCTGCAGCAGTGGTTAGTTATTCTTGACTCAAGCTGCCTGCAGCAGCGGTTAGCTAATCCTCACCCAAGCTGCCTGCAGCAGCGGTTACCTATTCCTCACCCAAGCTGCCTGCAGCAGTGGTTAGCTATTCCTCACCCAAGCTGCCTGCAGCAGTGGTTAGCTCTTCCTCACCCAAGCTGCCTGCAGCAGTGGTTAGCTCTTCCTCACCCAAGCTGCCTGCAGCAGTGGTTAGCTATTCCTCACCCAAGCTGCCTGCAGCAGTGGTTAGCTATTCCTCACCCAAGCTGCCAGCAGCAGCGGTTACCTATTCCTCACCCAAGCTGCCTGCAGCAGTGGTTAGTTATTCCTCACCCAAGCTGCCAGCAGCAGCGGTTACCTATTCCTCACCCAAGCTGCCTGCAGCAGTGGTTACCTAATCCTCACCCAAGCTGCCTGCAGCAGTGGTTACCTATTCCTCACCCAAGCTGCCTGCAGCAGTGGTTACCTAATCCTCACCCAAGCTGCCTGCAGCAGTGGTTAATTATTCTTGACTCAAGCTGCCTGCAGCAGTGGTTACCTATTCCTCACCCAAGCTGCCTGCAGCAGTGGTTACCTAATCCTCACCCAAGCTGCCTGCAGCAGTGGTTACCTATTCCTCACCCAAGCTGCCTGCAGCAGTGGTTACCTAATCCTCACCCAAGCTGCCTGCAGCAGTGGTTAGTTATTCTTGACTCAAGCTGCCTGCAGCAGTGGTTAGTTATTCTTGACTCAAGCTGCCTGCAGCAGTGGTTAGTTATTCTTGACTCAAGCTGCCTGCAGCGATAGTTAGTTATTCTACACCCAAGCTGCCTGCAGCAGTGGTTACCTATTCCTCACCCAAGTTGCCTGCAGCAGTGGTTAGCTATTCCTCACCCAAGCTGCCAGCAGCAGCGGTTACCTATTCCTCACCCAAGCTGCCTGCAGCAGTGGTTACCTATTCCTCACCCAAGCTGCCTGCAGCAGTGGTTACCTAATCCTCACCCAAGCTGCCTGCAGCAGTGGTTAGTTATTCTTGACTCAAGCTGCCAGCAGCAGCGGTTACCTAATCCTCACCCATGCTGCCTGCAGCAGTGGTTAGCTATTCCTCACCCATGCTGCCTGCAGCAGTGGTTAGCTATTTCTCACCCAAGCTGCTGCTTCGCTCCAGATTAGCCAACACAAGTGCATTGCTTCTGGTGCTCCTCCACTATCTTCAGTGCTGCTGCCCTTGTTTTATGTGACATTGGAGGCAATTGAATACCCCAGGTAAATATAATACCAACAGCATTTCTTTACAGAGGTATCCCCGTATGCATTTGACACCTGTGTATACCCCCTTACGCCCCTGCATAGGGGACAAGTATAATACGGTTGCCGGAGCCGCTCCAGAAAACAAGTCACTGGCAATATTGAAGTCAGAAATATCCTTTCCAAGTGCATTATTTGGTTGGCCCATAATCGCGGTCCAGAACCCGCTAGAACCCCACCCCGAATATGTGTGGTGGTGAGGGAGACGGGCCCATCGCAATGCTAGTCCCACTATGATGCCCTCCACCACATAAGAACCTTCCCATCCATCTTCTAGGAGAACCCTCCTGGCCCACCTCTTCTGAACCCCAATCATTGAGGGCTGCATGGCCCTCAATGATTGTCATGATAGACCACTCCAGATACAACGCCTCATGTCACGGCAATTGGAGTGGGGTGGCTTCCGGAGCCTCACGTGACAGGAACTGTCCACCAGATCCATGAGTGTATCTTCTCTCTGAATCTGCCAATACATACATACATTCTTAGTGTGCTACATCCAACAGTACCCACAAACATATACATGAATGCACAAATAAAGAAATGGAATGGATCAATGACCCCGGTGGAGACGTACGACCATGAATATGACCTGCGGTAAATGGAAGTGTGATTAGATCCTAAGCTTTTGATTCTATTCATTCAATGATACAGAATATTCATTCTCCTGAATATTAACCCTTACCAGTTTCCATCTATTTCACCATTATTGGCTTATATCTTCCACAATCAGATGAAGAATAGTTCCCTGAGAAGCTTGTAGTTAATGTACCGTAAGCCTGGTTAGATCTCAATTGATGAAATTCACCTTGGAGCTTCACATTTAATGCCTGGAACTTTCTACTGTAACGATGGGAAACAGTGCTGGAACTGGCCAGATCATTGTATGTTCTCTGAAAGCCGCTCCATTCTGTGATGTAATAAACCCAGGATCACTAAGACCACATTTAGTGACACCACCCTAATGGATTTGGCGACACAGGCCCTAATGGAGAGTTTCATTCATATTATAAACACTTTCAAATATGCTTTAGCGTTGCCTTACAAGACTAAGGCAATATATATTCTGGAGCAAACCTCACACTTTTGAACTATTTTGCATACCCAAAAGGCATTGCTCAGTGCCTCCTAAACCGGAGGTGCACTCCCAGGGATGGTCACGGTGTGCCGTTGGCGGTAGCTTGTATGGTTTGTTAGCTAAAATATCTCTTTCACTGTCACATTTCAGGAAAGAGTTTTTATTTTTCCATGCATGTCCAAACACACCATAACATTAAGGGTGTTTGCTAATATGCTTCAGAATAGAAAAGCATGCTAACCTGAAAACACATTGTGTATTTATTCATTGTAATGGGGCCAATCCTTAGGTTGCCATATCCCTGGCAGACAGTGATAGCTTGGACGTGGCAGCTATTTTAGATACCACAGATTCAACTGATCAGAAGCAAAGGTTTGAGATTTATCACAAACAATGAAATCGCAGCTTCCTGTCGGTGTTGAAGGAGTGGCCTCTCCCCTGCACCCACAGAATTAGAGAAAGCAAGAGTTGCAGCTTTTTTACTCTGAATGCTTAGTGCGGAATGCCTCGCTCCCAGGCTGGCAGCGTTGACACTTAGCAGTAAGAGCACGGAGGCAAACGGAGGAAAGGCTTCATACGCCACATCTACACATTAAGAACATGTTTAACATGAAATATTTAACATCAACAACATTATTGGGAAAAAGAACAGAATTCAGAATAAATTAAGATAAAATGAAGTGTTAACTACCCAATCTCCGCCCAGGACAAAATGCACTAATCATGCATCAAAGACAAAGGACAGCTCAGGGGCAACGTGTTTGCCTTTGAAGTGTCTTGGAAGCAAGACAACCGCTGGGCAACACAGGTTCAAATCCCGATCCCGCGCTTTGAAACCACTTGCTGGTATTAAGTATTATAAATTAACAATAAAATAAATAAATAAAAGCTTTAGCAACACTCCTACCCCAACCACATGGGCGTAAATTTAGGGGGGCAAAGGGGTGTTTGTCCCCCACCCCCAACTTTCGTGGCACACCATTTTGTCTCCATTCAATTGGCTGGGGCACCTTTTCTTCAGATGTCATGTCCCCCCCAACATTTTCAGCAGAGTTACTCCACTGCCCCCCCAGTAAAATGTATCCAGTGCTCCAGATAAGACTTTGAAGTGGGAGTATTTTACCCACTATTTTTTAAAGTTGGGAGTAAAATGAATTTTAAGGGAGTCCAATTCCCAATGGGAGTATCTAATAAGCGATAAGAAATGTTTTAACTGGAAAACGGGAATGTTTTTGTAATAATTATTTCTTTACACCTAGTTATTCTTACATTGAAATAAACATGTTTACTCCTTCTGATCAGGCAGTGATAATAGTAGGTTCTTCATGTGGTACTATGTGCACTACTGGTCCAAACATGTCCATTGAGCTGTGTGGGTGAAAGCAGGAGCACAAGGTTTTACTTGTTTGTTTCCTATTTTTTGTTGAGAGTATTTTACTCCCTATTTTTATCTTTTGGGCGTATTTGCCTATTTTAGGGAGTACAAGTGGGCAATGCACCCCTTCTCTGTAGGGCTGCATGCATGAGTTGTCATGGAACGAATCATAGAGGTCAGCGTTGGCTTTCTCTATCGCAATGGAGGAATGTTCTTCATCCTATCGTTAATAAGC
Organism: Ambystoma mexicanum; assembly: GCF_040938575.1. Lineage (NCBI taxonomy): Eukaryota > Metazoa > Chordata > Amphibia > Caudata > Ambystomatidae > Ambystoma > Ambystoma mexicanum. The sequence continues at coordinate 75,250,912 of NC_090936.1, read as the reverse complement.
TATGCATTTCAACAAAACGTGCCTACTGACCCCAGTTGTCCACTTCCGCTTCGAATGGATTGTGTCCTCCAACGTATTCCACATCTTTGACATATAATGTCCAAGATGTGGAATACGTTGGAGGAACATCCAATCAAAAGAACGTTAACAGTTGGTAAGTAACTTGTTCTTCTAAAGGTTAATCCTTTCTGCAGTTCGCCTCCTTAGTAATCACACTGAGACCTATGCTGTTTTATATGAGCCAGACGTTTAATCTCCCAAATTTCTTTAACGATCCAGGAGTTGAGGGCCAGAAACCTGATGGGTTTTCAGGATATCCCTCATTAATATTCATGAGCAGAAATGTGCTTTCATTTAGAGTCGTTGTATGCAAATATCTCATGAATATTAATGAGGGATATCCTGAAAATCTGACCTGGATCTGGCCCTCGGGGCCTGGAGTTGGACAAACCATTTCCTAAGGGATGGCCCACGGACACAAAATGGGATATTTTCAGAATGTCCTTCCACCAATCAGTCTGGAGGAGACCACATAAGAGCACATGCAAGTAAGTATAGAACAGATTCTGAGCATTGTGATTGGCCTCAGCACAGTCTAGAACTACCAATACAAACCTTACCTTAAGTATTCTGAGACAGGATTGGCTCCCTGCCACCGTGTGCAACGCCTCAACCCTCTGGCCTGAACGTAGTGTCTTCTGTGCTGCTGGCTCCATTTGATGAGCACATGCAGCAAAGGAGTTCACTCATTCAGAGAGCACACTCTAAAGCAATCTTACGTGCATGTACAGAGTCACCAACAAGTTTTATTTATTTGTTGTGTTAAGCAGAGAGGAAATATATACCAACGTGCAATTCACAAGCTTATGTCAGGCTTCATGAGTGCGTCCTGAATAAATAAGTAGCGCATCCTGCTAACAGGTGCGGGCATAAAGTTGATAAAAAAAAAAATGTACAAATCACAAGACATTACTTACTTCAGGATAATATACAAAAAGCTAGAAATGCATTCTTAAAAACACCGAGTAAGACATTAGTCACGTCACACTGGAAAATGAGCCTAAGCCAATGTTGTGAAATGGATCATGATATGTTTTGTCTTGCTTCCAAGGCGAGCACGTTGCCCCTGAGCTATCCTCCAGAGAAGAAACAAATTAACAAAACAAGACAATGAAAAAGAAATTGGTGTGTGTATTGGTTAGATTTTTCTGCCCTCCGCTGTGCTTCATTTGATCAGCAGCCATCTTGGTTTGGTATACTTTCTTTGTCTGATCAGCCCTTTCTTCTTCACTTATGGTGTCTGAAAGTAAGAGATGTGCTACTAGCCTTCTAGACTTTGCCGGGGGTGTGGTTCATTATCATAAGGGATAATGACTATGGCCTACATATTGCCCAAGACAAAGGCTGGTGGCATGGTTATCCTGTAACCCGGTTCCTCCCACATCCCCAGTAGGCTCTCAGGAATATCTTCAGCTGCATGAGGATCAGTTTCTGCTCCAGGCTCATTCGTCTTTAGCTGCCTAGCAACCCCCCAAAGGCCTATTCATCAACGGCAGACTTCAACATTAAGCCTCTGCCGTACTTGGCTCAGCTACAAACAGTGGCGTGTCCGGACTCTTTTGACTGGGGTGGCCCAAGTTGGGCACTGATTTACGCAGGGGTGGCATGAAGTATGAGCGCACACACACACACATAATGATCACAGTTTAGGATAATGGGTTGACCAATCAGATTCCAGGGGTAGCACGTGGCACCCCAGGCCACTCCCACGACACGCCGCTGGCTACAAACCCCTGGATGGTCCTGCTCCTCCTATGTTGACCCCGCCTGACGATAACTATGAGCATGCCGTAGGGCAGGGTGAGGCGATGCACACATCCTCAATCCATGAACAAATGCACACATTATGGCATGGATTGGCGTGTCCAGTGATAAAGAGAACATTCCAGTGCAGTGAAAAGTGACGTAACACGGCATGCATAAACGAAGCATCAGTGACACCCATATCGCCCTCCCTTTAAGTTAGCAGTTTCCATTGTTGCCACCCTCAATTATTCTGTAAATGGCGGAAGACAATGAGCCAACACGTGCAAAGCATTTGTTGATGAAGGTACACAAGACATGTAGAAACGAAGGCTTCTTACGTCAAATGCCCTTTGGCCATATCCATACCTGCCTTTAGTGGTACCTGAGCCGAAAGCTAAATGTAGAGCTCTCAGGTGTCGACAGCTCGCGCGGAGCGGGAGCAGCGGGCATGCGGCGGATAGAACGAGGGCGTATGTGACAGTCCTGCGACTATTATTTCCCTCCTGCCAGAAGTATCATATATGTTTTCAATTTCGCCTCTGAAATGGGACTAAGGGACTGATAAGCAGGAGGGGAAATTGCATGGTTAATTTATAAGGCAGTCTGAGCACCAGGGGAGTCCGCCATTAGCTTCCAGCATCCTTCAAGTGAATCTTAGCGGGGTATGTTCAGAGTAACCCGGCTGTTCAGAAATGGGAGACGTTTCGCCCTTTAATGCGTAGCATGTGATAAACCAAGGATGGATACGTCTAATAAAGTAAACTAATAGTATGAATAATACATAAAATAGCAAGAAGAAACCAACAAGAAAAAACTCAACTAGAGCAATAAAAGTGTGTATTGTATTCATAAAGTGCGCTACTCGCGAGGAGCAATGGAGCGTTGTGTAAAGGGTAGGGTGTGGAGCTAGCAGAGGAGCTGGGATGGCTACGGGGAACGGTTCTACGGTAAAATAGCGAAAATAAAATAACGAGGACGAAAATAACGATTTTTTTTTAGTTGAATTCTGGGAAAAAAGGCATTCTTTTTTTCATTGCAGAGGAGATCCCGGCATCCCCCCAGCAGATCCCCCCCACCTTAATTAATACCCTTACCTCACCCCCTATCTATTTATTTAAATAGCTTACCAAATTCTCAAAAGAATTCGACTTTATAAACTCGTTATTTTCGGCCTTGTTGTTTTGTGTTTAGTTTTTTTGAGCGGGGCATACCATGGGGAACAGTGGAGGGGGGGGGGGTTCTATGGAGGCAAATTAGGGGTGAGTGGAGCAATCTGTGAATGGTGAGATGTTCCGGGAAAAGCGTGATCTCCGGGTGCTTCCTGGAGTATGGGATGGAGGAGGCCACTCTGAGCTGCATTGGTCACGGGTTCCCGAGAAAGGGGGCGCAGCAGGAACATGGATATGAGTATTTGATCTCTTCCATGCACTTTACAAAGCCAAGAGCATCCCTGCTGTTAGATGATGTTGCTCATTTGAGTCATTATATCATAAGCCACATGTTTTAGTTTAATGTATGCAAGTCTATGCAAAAAGGACGAGCATACTCGTCCTTGGCACTTAAGGGGTTAAACAAATCTCGGGGCCCATGGATTCGTCCATCTTTTTTACAGAAAAGCTGTCTATATTTAACAATATGGGGTCATTTCCCCATCTTGTATCCTCGCTTTACAGTGATCTTTTTGCACGGCATTGTATGGGTAGTATAGCTCGGTGGCAACAGGCTGGTCTTGGAAGCAAGACAGGTTCGAATCCCACTTCCGCGCGTAGAAACCTCTTCCGTATTAAGTGCCTTATATTAACTCATTACAATTATGGAACAATAATATTGCTTTCTCATACAGTGCTTCGTGCCAGAATCCACTCGCTTTTAAGGCCTTTAATAAAAGTTATTTCGCTCCCCCTGCCCCACCGTTGGAGGGGCACCTGCCTTATTAACCTCTGGGGAGGGTGCGGGGAAGGGGGTGCCCCCTGCCATGGGAATCAAACTTGCAAAGTGCAGACAGGCCTGCGCGGCTGACCAGCGCTGTACCAGTTCAGTCTATGGACTTATTCAATTCATGGCAGAAGTGGCGCTATAAGTTGTGCCTTATTCTCCTGCACTTTAACACTCTGGGTGAAAGACCCATAATACATGTGACCTATTTAGCCTGAAGTTGAATGCAGGGCTCGAAATTGAGGGGGGCTGGGAGCTATTTAGCATCTGGTTATTGCCTAGAAGATCCTAGCTAGCTTGACACCAACAGCTGCCAGGAGCTACTTTAGGTTCCCCTAGCCAACGTATGCCGAAAAAACACACCTAAGTGAATTTTAACTATGTGCATTTTGGACAATCTATACATAAACATTAGGACACATCTATACAATCTAAAGTTTAAGGAGTAATACAAAGATTTGTGGAACATTATGTACTAGCTCCGTGTTCCCCAGTGACGCCTCCTGGTGACTGGTTTATGATGGATACCCAGGAGCTGCTTTTAGCTCCTGCTTATCCAATCCTAGTTTCGATCCCTGTGAATGCCTACCATAAAATACTTCTCTCAACTTTAGAATGCTCTTTCCTGCCTTTATATTTATGACATTTTAATATGCAATAGAATGGTTTATGGCATTTTAATATTCAATAGAATGCTTTATGCATCTTTTAAGACCTCATTTGCAAGGATGGTATGTACCCTCTCACATACCCTAAGATATACTGAGGTGTAACTTTACCCTCAGAATGTTCTCACCCAAACTTTCGAATCAAGCAATGAAGGACCCAAGAGACAAGGAGTAGACTGCCTGTTCTATCACAAGTGGGTACCATGGGCAGAGTGAATGATATGACGGCATATCACAATGTTCTTTGATTTCTGGACATCCCTACTAAGTACAACAACATGTAATATCCCCGTATTGCTATTAGTTGCTTTCGGAATCAAATCGCGTTGTTCACCTGGGAATAATATTAAATTGACCAGACTTACGAAGCGCTGTGATCTGACGCCTTTTCTTGCACTTGTGATGGTACGCTACCTTCATGTGCTCCTTATAATCAGCAGACATTTTGCTATCCGTGCCCATTTGCAATTCTCTATTCTATTTTCAACATCTAGCATTACAACACATTTTCATGGCAGGCCAGCCAGCATAAACTATTTGTCCAGGCCATCTCAATGCACCACCGAGCAGCCCTTGCTGTGGTTTAGGTCCAAGTAAACCTCAAGAGTTGATAATCAAATCTAGCTGGACATGAACATGGAAAAATAACATTTCACTGTTACAGTGCAGGGAAGTCGGTGTTCGATTTAGTCAATCTAATTGTTCAATTTCCTCCCTACCCTTTACTTTCAATCACTATTCACCTTGTACACAGTCAACTCTTGACCAGGCGAGGCTTGGCAGTCCCAGAATTAAGATTCTGGAGTCCTCCCTAGGTTATAAATGTAAGAGCGAACCACCTATGAGAGACACCTAATTAGTCTATCAATACACATATGTTGGGGAGTATGCAAGCAGGGGCCACTAACAGCCTATGACCTTGACCCACAGTTACAAAAAAATTAGTAACAGTGAAGTTGTGAACTCTGGACAAGCAAAACAGTTAAAATTTCCAGGACGCAGGGATTTTGGTATTTTGTAACACCAGTTTAAAGGAAAATTATTTATTGGATACATGAATGGAACTTGTCCTGAGGAAGACCGTGAAAGGGTTGAAACACGTGTTGACTGTTTATGAACATTAAGTATGATTGACGATGCTAACAATTAATTGGATGATTGGAGTTCTTTGACAACACATCATTTATGTGATACTTTGAGGGGGTTTCTGGAGTGCAGGAGCCCAAGCTTTGCAGAGTTCTAAAAACTGAAATCATCAGCACATCATGCCTCTAAGTGTTGCCTCTTGTAGGAATCACCTATCCTCAGAAACGTATCACACACACTTTATAGCACACCCTCTTCTCTGATACAGATCTATGGTCCAGCTAGCAGGATTGGCGGGCACCATCCGATGGCAAAACCTCCCCTCTGCATCACTCCCTCTATTTTATCGTGCCACCTAGTTCCTAACTAGCCCATCCTCTTTATTTTGCCTACTCGTTCTTCTCCTCCACAGAATAAAGTCTGGACCTTCCTAGCGGTGTCACAATGAGCCAAAACTCTGGGCGGTCCATGGCGTTCTGGAACTACTACAGTGGTGACTTGGCTCTGCATAAAAGCCTCCTGACACAACATATAAAGTACTGTGCTCCACCATACGAAGAGCGTTACCTGTCTGCACAAAGATGACTCCATACAACTGCCAGAGAAAGCCGAAATGTTGATCTCCGATGACGGCTGAAATCTCCTGGAAACTATGGACCTATCAATCTTTATTCACTGATGGGCGAGTAAAGGAATTGGGCATTTGTTTACCCTTAAATGTGATGGGTGGAAGGTTTTGCCTTGAACCGCTGTGCGTTTCTCGGGGCACCCTTACACGCCATTGTCTCGGGAGGATAGCTGAGGTGCAACGTGCTCGCCTGGGAAGCAAGACGACACGAAGCAACACAGGTTCGATCCCCAGGTCCGCGCTTAGAAACCTCTGGGTATTAAGCGCGTTATGAATAACCTATCATATCAAATCATTGTGTTTCAGTCCCTGTCCCATTACAGAAGTGGAAGAACCATATGCAAATCAGATGTGATCCCACATCAAGAGGGGCAAATCAGCCTGAATGGCCAGGCCGCATGCCTCCTGCATGAGGCCCCAAGCAAACATATGCATCTTTGGGCTCATTGGATTACAACCACAAATGTGACAGGTGGAAGGTTTAGAATAAATCAGAACCACTGGCATTGCTCTGGACAACTTTCCACACCACCGCTTTTTAGCCCGTCTGCACCATTGCAAAAGGGGTCCAGCCATATGCAAATCAGTCAGGTGCTGCCACCAATGGGAGCAGCCCAGTCCAAGCTGCTAGGCCAGGTTCCCTCGGCACGGAAACACAAGCAAATCCAGACATGATTCAGGCGTGTTGGGCCTCCTCAGTGAGGTGCAGCTTGGTTCCCTATCGCAGAGCGAGCAAGGTACCCACGTCTAGGCATACCTTCTCTCAATTAGGGAGACAAACTAAAACCATAAAAGTGATGAGTGTCATCAGTGAGGTACAGTTTGGGTCTCGAGTCACAAACCTGGCACTACATTGAACATATGCAATACAGAAGAGTGATGTCTTTCAGCTTTCTTCTCGCCTCCTGAACACATGAGAACACTTCCTAAATAGTCCAGAAGCAGGTGGGGGCAGAGACGGTGCTCCTGCCACATAGCCTATGCACCCACATCGCTCACTGATGGCAGTGGCAGAATCCTGCTGAGAGAACCAAGAAGTGCAGGATTTTAGAGGCTGGAGGAAGGGTGCAGTTCCTCCAATGTAAAGGCCCTGGTTGGCATCATCAATGATTCATGCATAGTCCATTGGGTGGCTATGCTTATCAAAGTGTTTCCTTTGTAGGAGCAGGGCACCAGAATTCCCCTCTGTGTTAGGTACTGACAACTGCAGCTTTCAGGACCACTGCTACCTCTTGCTCCAATGACTAGGCTGCTGCATGAGCTGTCAGTTCGCTACACTCTGGGCATTTATTTATTTATTTGTTTAATGTACATTTGTAAGGTGCTTATACATCAAGGAAATTGTGTTCCTGCCCCTTTGTGAGTCAGGCGATATCCCTTCCACGTCTCTGACGGTTAGCTCATCATTGAGAGCTTAAGGGGCTAAGCCACAACCACCATGTACCTAACTATAGTGTTTTAAGAAACATAAGAACACACTTAATAGGATTTTGTCTTTTTTCTAATTTAAATGTCTGTCACCTCCCAAGATTATTTCATGTTGCTTTTGCCAGCCAAGAAGCCCTCATTGGCACAAGAGGACTCTCCTCCTCCCTCCCTTCCTTATCTATGTCTTAGCGCTTGGACTATTGGAAATGTCGTCAGGCCGAGTACGATAGTTAATTTCACATCCTTACTGTTCATGGCCTGTAAGAATGTCATTGTATTTTCCCTTGTTCCCCTTCCTTGCCGTGAAGTGCTTTGAAACACATTGTGTATAGGTGCTATATGAATAAACTATCATATCATTGCATCGCCATGATGGATTGTCTGTTTCCTGGTGGACACTGAGGAAGAGTACACTGTAGCGTGCCCACCGACGATCATTTGGAATGCCCAGGAATTGGAACCTAGGAGTTGAATTCTGACTCCTCGTGATAGTGTCTTCATTACTATCCCACCCCCCCACTCAAGACAGACTGTGTAGCCTAGACGTCGGCTACGCCACTTAAAGGCAGTGTAGGTTCCCTTTGCGGTCCCAAGTGTCTACATATAATATTGATATGCTAGGTTATTTATAACATGCTTAATACCCAGAGGTTTCTAAGTGCAGACCCGGGGATCGAACCTGTGTTGCTACGTGCCGTCTTGCTTCCAAGGCGAGCACGTTGCCCCTGAGCTATCCTCCCGAATATTGTGACCAGGATAACGTTCCAACACAACAGGGATGGATAAAAAAAATAAAATTGAATTAATCATAACCACTAGCAGTTGCTGGATGTGGGTTGTCTTCCAACTTGTAATTTTGTAGGCCTCTTGTACCACTACAAAGGACAAAACAATATGCAAATTGGGTTTGCTGCTACCACAAATGGGGCCGTCCAGCCCAAACTTATATTATCCCTTCTGAACCAGCCCGTGAGCTGCCCCAGAAGTGTTTTGTCCTCAATGGGCATCATCAGTGAGGTGCACTTGGGACACTAGTGAAAGTAAGCTTGGAACCCATATCGGGGCATAACCGTCTTAAGGGTGAATTTGCAACAATGAAGTTTAATGGACTGAAACAAACTTTCAATAAATCAAATGACAATTGCTCTTGGCATCCTTCCATTCCATTGGTTTTCAGCCTACCATAGCACTAAAGAAGCAGGAAAATCTAATGCCAACATGGCTCGGTGGTCGCAAGCCTTAAGAGGAAGTCCCGCCCGAACAATGGCTCGTAGTCGCAACCCTTAAGAGGAAGTCCCACCCGAACAATGGCTCATGGTCGCAACCCTTAAGAGGAAGTCCTGCCCAAATAATGGCTTGGTGGCCGCAACCCTTAAGAGGAAGTCCCGCCCGAACAATGGCTCGAGGTCGCAACCCTTAAGAGGAAGTCCCACCCAAACAATGGCTCGGTGGCGCAACCCTTAAAAGGTAGTCCCACCCCGGAACCGCTAGGTCACACCTCCTCTGTGTGAGATCCAAGAGCCGGCTTTGACTGTTAATAATTTGGCCACCAGACCACAACTCTTCCCTGTGTGTGGTACAGCATTGTGCAGTTCCCTTAAAAAAATCCTCCCATGCTCATGACTGGCACCTGGGGTGAATTAGGGAGTTGCACACTCCACTGAGCTGGGTGGATCATCTGCCCTGAATTGACTGTTACTATATTGCCCTCCCTGACGATGGGTTATTTATAATGATGATAGGTTATTTATAATGCGCTTAATACCCAGAGGTTTCTAAGCGTGGACCCAGGGATCGAACCTGTGTTGCTCCGTGTCATCTTGTTTCCAAGGCAAGCACGTTGCCCCTGAGCTATCTTCCCGAGACATCCTGCCTCTCTATCAACAAGAGTAACAAGCTCTTATGTTAAAGCTCTTATTTTAATGACAATAGTTTCGGCTTTATAGGTAGCACTTTCAGCACCACCTAATAGCCAAAACTAAAAATGACTACGAGGGCGAAGTTAGATAGCATAATTAAAAAACAAGGTATTGAGCACAACTTAACACAGCATATATTATTTTGATATATATAGAGATGAAGTAAGAGGGTGCAAAAATAGTTATTTCAATTAGAGGCACGCGACAAAAGGCAGAAGATTTCATAATCGTGTAACTCGGCCACCCCGATGCTATCCATCAGCTGCAATAAAATACCTGCAGGAAACGGATGTGATGTCATTGGTGACCGGCTGCCTTAAGCTCTTGATAAGATGTGGCCCAGGAGGCCAGAGTAATGGTAATTCTATTTGGTTACTTATAACGCGCTTAATGCGGAAGAGGCATCGGACCCGGGATTCAAACCTGTGTCACAAGACCAGAGCTTCCACTGAGCTATACTACCTGTGCCTTGGTATTGCAATTCTGTCTCATTCTCTCGGACTATTCAACCAGAGCCAGTGCTGAACTAGAGGCATGATATAACAGGTGTATTTGTAGAGCACCCGTTAACCCCCAGAGGGGCCTCTTGGCGCTATTGACAGATAACAGATGTTTATTGTTACCCAACTGCCACCAGAGAAGGATGAAGGGCTGAGTGGACCTGCCGGGATTCGAAACTGTATCCATGACGTCAAACACAGGCCACGGTAGTGGATGTATTAGTCCACTGAGCCAGAGGCCCAGAATATGGAAGTATGATGGATGGGGCTTCAAAAACCTTCAGAAATGCCAAAGCGGTGCCTTAATGAACCTCGTCTGCATTTGGTAGAACCCCAGACAAATGTGGCTAAGCCGCATTTTTTTGGTGCCCTCATCATTTTGTGTCCGCCGACATTGGGGTCCTGAGGATGCAACATTTAATCCACCCAATGCTTGGTTAATAGCAGGGATCTGCAACCTTTGGCTCTCGAGATGTTATAGACTACAACTCCCATCAACCCTAACCCGCATTGTCAATGATGGGAGATCCTGGGAGAAGTAGTCCAAAATGTCTGGAGAGAGGCAGGTCGCAGACCAGTAGTTTATAGATCACAATTCTTTGGTGGTAGTAGGCTTGGCTTCAAAGGACCCTCCAGACTCATCGGGCATAGATATTCAGTCAGAGACTTTAACCCACGCATGGAGGGGTGCTCTTTGGAGAGCCCACTGCTAAAGAGCCCAGGTCTATGTCCAGCCATGTGCAGATGGCCACGGCACTGGGTGCCTGTCCCGCCCGGAAGCATGCAGTCTGTTAGTGCACCTCACGTGTAGGGGATCCTTCTGTGTCTTGCAAACGGAGCGCTGCACAGCTTCTGGTGCAGGATCTCAAAGCAGTGCCAATGTTGCTGCTTTCCCATTCTGGGTGTGCCCTCTCCCATCCACCTGGGTGCCAAGTCAGCCAGGGGTTATGAGCCAGAACTAGAGAAATGCACTGCGGCAGGTATGATAGTTCAGTTGGTTGATCGTCCAAACCCTTAACCTGGAAATTGCAGCTGAATCTGGACATGGCTTCTCCACCTTTGCCTTAGACCCAATTCATTACTCCCTGGTTAATGTGATTTATCCCCCCATGTCTGCAGCCTCGGTCGCATTGTAGAGCAATGAAAGCTCATGGCATAAAGCGACCACAAAGCCCATCTGGACTTCCCCTTTTCCAGCCATTAGCAAACCCGTCCACCAGAATAGTTCTCAAATCTAAGCCTAGGTCTCCACCACATGTCAAAGCCTGAGTAAGTCCAAGGACATCATTTCACCCAAATGCCTGGGGAAGTGACATCACACACCCAATGACATCACAGGAAGTGATGTCATATGACCTTTGATCTTGATACCATCACATGACATTTAGGTTACTGTAAATTCTGCACAGTGCAACATGCCCACTATTAACTGGAAGCCGCCAAAGACTCACCTATACCCAAGTGTTTGCCATAGGAATCTGAACTATGGGCCCTGTGACAGAGACCCATTATTGGGGCTACAAAGTAGGGTGAGAAGGAGGCAGAAGTTGAGTCCACCTGCTATGTGACAGCTAGGTTTTTGGGGATCAAGCAGGGCCTCTTCCCCATTCTAAACCTTGTTGTCGGGGCTAATAAATAACCCCTCAACTTGAAGAGTTGGTCCATTTTGGACTGAGCAAATTGGCAGGGGCACATGCAGTCACGGACCAAGATCATGGTTGTTGTATTCGTCCTTGAAGAGGCAAGCGGGCCGCGGATCACGATCCTCACTGCCATCGCGAGCAAAATAGGAACGAACGCAAAGAGTGATTCAATGGATATGGTCTGCACCCACTCCTATCTGCACAGAGGAGCCAAGGTGGAATCAGCCGGCTGCAATGCAGAGCTGCCGGAAAAAAAATTCTCCTCTATGGTCATAAACAACATCCATGAGCAAAGAAGAGTGAGGGATCTGGTGTCCTCATTTATCGGACCAAACTGCTTTGGCCTGTTGAATGGAACATGTATGCAGTCAGGGAAGTATATGCTGAAATTGTCCAGGCTTGCACAGGGTAATCCTGGTTGTACTTGATAAACCTTCAAGCTCCCCAGATGTTTTGCACTACACCGTCCATGATCCCCTATCATTGTCTATGCTGGCTAGGGCTAATGGGAGTTGTGATCAAAAACATCTGGAGAGCCAAGGATGCCCTAGACTATGAGGTAACAACAGAGGCCATATAACCAAAGCACACCCCACTAGAGTGGCACAAAGCGGCTCTCTCTCTATTTTTCCTTCTCCAGCTGTGTTGTATTCCTAGGGACTAGACATTGAGGCACAGACATCTATCAGGAAGTCTAGTCAAAAGATGAAGCATGCACAATGGCTAATTAGGTGATGTGAACTTTAAGCCATGCCCTAAGAAGGCTACGTTGGGAGCAGCACCATTGGGGCTCCACCCTGCCTCTTCACCACAACATTTTGCAACCATTGACGGCATATGGCACTGTGAGGGGAGAGTCGTAAGAGCAAGCAAGTCAAACATCCTTGGGGTAGGTCTGTACGTAGGCATGGCTTACCGCAACGCTCATGCAGCATGGCTTACTTGCCCAAGGGAGCGTTCTGTTCCCTGCTTCCTTCTCGGGGGAAAGATATGCTGCTAAGTGGCCTGCATCACCTGATGGCCGGCTCTTCCTCTAGCAGGTTACTGGCACTGCTTACCATGACTGTTGAACATTCGTTGTAGCAGAAGGCGGCAAGGAAGGGAATCGCTGATGCTGGCGTAGTAGCTTAACAGTGCAATTAGGGAGGCCAGACATTTAGAAACCTTCAGAAATATGTTATATCCATTGAGGGCCTATTTCAGGGCCATTTCAAGATGGCTTCCACCTCTACAGCATTGTCACATAGAAACTGCACCGGTAAGTGACCACAAATGCGCTCCTTGCTGAGTGGACACATTCCTTTATTGTACCTATTGCCAAATAAATTGAGGATCTACTGCTTCAGAGCTAGGTTGTATATCGGGGTTGTCCAGCTCCAGGCCTTGCAGAACAGGACACATGTTGGGTTTTCAGGATACCCCTAATTAAAATTCATGAGATAAATTTGCATACAGTCATTCTGAATGTATGTAAGTAACCTTTTCCTCATGAATATTAAGTGATAACCTGAAAACCCGTCAGGGTTTTGGCCCTCAAGGCCTGGAGTTGGAGAACAATGCTGTATATGCTCTTGTGTGGCTGGGTTCAGGTCTCCAGTGCCCCCCACCCCACTTTCTGTGCAGTGTGGGTCCCGGTAGGCAACACTCCTGAGGAAGTAGGGCTGCGATAGCATCAGCATAGCCGTGTAATCCACTGATCCAAACCGGCTCCACCTTTCTCCCTAACATACATCACCTGTCTGAATCTCCTCTCTCCATATCCTCCCAACTGGATCGTTAATGTAACATCCCCCTTGTATCCATATACTTGATATGATATGATAGTTTATTTATAATGCACTTAATACCCAGAGGTTTCTAAGCGCGGACCCGGGGATCGAACCTGTGTTGCTCTGTGTTGTCTTGCTTCCAAGGTGAGCACGTTGCCCCTGAGCTATCCTCCCGAATTTGAAGAACACTTATGTATTGTAGTCATTTATTTCGGCAAAGCCATAAAAGTATATCCATAATTCATAAAACCAACATTAAACAAAATGTGTGCTGCAAAGAGCACCAAAAGGCAATACAATTATAGCAGCAACAATGTAATTGACCCCTGCGGTTTGCCCTTATTGGATAAGAGCTTTTGTTCTTACTGCCGGATGCCCTATATATGCATAATAACACAGCAGAAATCGTCGCCCTATCGACTGTAGATTTGCAGAAGACCAAGTCATCCCTAATAGTTCAAACTGCACATGCTCTCAGCAGGGGCTCAAGAAATTGAGACCTGACATTATTATAAAAGGGGCACAAAAAAGAAAGGGTGCTAAATGTTCCATGGGCAAAAAACACACAGGGCAAAGATGTGCTGTCCCTTTACCACACCAACATCCGATCTTGCAGTGGCAGGCTACCTAGTTAAAACTCAATATAAAGTACCCAAAGATAACTGAGTATTCCAAATCCAAGTACTCTTTGTAGTAAAAGACCAACTTAAAGGACCAGTACTCAATGGCGAGGGTGGACCTGGAGCAGGCTGACTTTAATGACGAAACCTACCAGCCAATAGGCACTTGGGACCTGCAATATTTTGCTCCAGGGTTCGCCATAGGTCAGTAAGATCAAGGTCCTGCAACATTGCGTAGACATGGGAACACCGTTTCTAGTCCTGGCTGCCACTATAAGACAATATAGCCACCATCCCATCTCTCAATTTACTGAAATGGGGTGAAGACCAAATCCTGGCTGCCACTATAATGATATGATATGGCATTTAGAACGCGCGTATGCACAAGTGCTTCAAGGCGCAACAGGGCAATAAGACAATACATCCACCATCCCATCTCTAAATTTACTGAGAAGGGGTGAAGACCATAACCGTATCAATACCTAACTGGGGTAATAGCAATCGGAGGATAGCTCAGGGGCAACGTGCTCGCCTTGGAAGCAAGAGGACATGGAGCAACGCAGGTTCGATCCCCAGGTCCGCGCTTAGAAACCTCTGGGTATTAAGCGCATTATAAATAACATATCATATCATATAGTGAGCTGGTTAAGTCCCAGGCATAAAGACACATTCGGGGTTGACACTCAAAGGGACAACCCTTTTTTGAGAAAACAGTTCTCAAACGACAACAGTTTAGTTGCGGAAGAATGACCCCATAATTCAGCGCCGAAACTGGTGGCAGCTCCAGCTTGTTGGTTATAAAGCTTCAGGACAGGATGGTACACGCTATAACTATGTTTTTGGCTGAATTTCAGAATGGTGTTACTCTGTCTCTGTTACTCTGTCTCTTCAGGGACCAAGCATAGCCTTGTCTACTTGGCTTGTCCAGCTGCAGTTATCAGAGAACTTAATTTCCAGGAATGCAAAGAAGTCCACCTGCAATGACATGACCATCAATCGTAAGCCTTAATTTGGTGGGCGCCCTCTGCCCAGGCTTATGAAAGACAATTGACTTAGACTAATCATAGTTGATAAATAGCCTGCAGCGAGTGTAGGCCTCGTGGAATGCTTCAGCTTGCTGGTGGCGGACAACAGAGGAGTCACTCAGAGCCACACTGCCTCATCAGTGAATAATAAAAGCTGTATTTTGTCCCCAGCCAATTTCTGGTCATCCAATTTAAGAACAACCAGTCTTAATATAATGTTGTTAATAATTATACAACATTAGGTTGGTCTGAGAACACACCTCTTGTTCAATGGAAATTTGAGCTGCGAAGACCCCCTGCTAGTTTCCACCTCACTCTGAACCCTGGATCCCTCGTAGGAGCAGCGGGGGAGGGGTGCCAAGATCATGTAGGACCATCCACAGCTTCCCCCTTGGAACAGCATCAAAAGAACATTCCAGAAGCAGATGACGAATAATATTCGGATGTATAGGAATTGACCTTTTCACAGTTGATCGCGGGAGAATTGACCTTTTCACAATTGATCGTGAAATGAAGGTCAATTAGGACATATATGCAGGGGGAAACCCCCCGGAACCCACCACTAAATCCAAAAACCCCCACAACCCCTACCCAATCCCATTATATTATTTATTAGCCGAAACACACTCCACACATATATATAAAAGTAAAATAAACGTAAAGGTCAATTGTGCAGAAGGTCATTTAGGACCACTATTATTAGGTCAATTAGGACAAAAGATCAATTGTGAAAGGTCAATTTGGTTAATACCTAATATTCTGGCCACTAGCCCATTCCTCCAGATAGATCAATAATGACCTGGCAACAATTTTGCCTGAGGCATTCAGGAGTGAATGGACCTGTAATTCCCAGGGCAGTTCCGCCCCTTCTTATATAACGGGACAAATATAGCTTAGGTCCAAGATATCGGTATCTTGCCTGATTTGATGATTGCATTAAATAAGCCATAAAATGCAGCTGGCCAAATATCAGGGGCTTTTTTAAACGGTTCCACAGTGACCATATCAGGGCTAGGGGCTTTCTCCGATTTCGGCTGCTCCATCGCTTTCCTTATCTCCGACAGGGAAAAACACAGGGATGGCGAATCACGTTGACACGGCGAGCATGACATTACCAAGTCGGCTACCTCAGTACCTTGGTAGGGAGTGTATAAGTTAGAGGAATGGCAAATCCATCGATTCTCAGAAATGCAACAAACCAACTGTGCGTTCTCCTCCTCCCTAACCTTGGACAGCTTCCTCCAGAACTCAGCCCTATCTTTGCTACGAACTTCCTCCACCGATCTTTGCCAGGCATCATCGTCGTAGTCCCTTTTTTGGGACTTAACCAAGGTTTTATAATGGGCCCTGCAAAATTGCAGAGCTGGGGTATCATGCGGTACTCTGTTCTTAACAGATCAATGTTATCACCCTTGGCTTTACGCCACTCCTTGTTATACCAGGAATTGGTGCGAATAACCGGACCTATCTTCGTCATCATGCCATCAAATAACAAAGTCATGCATTCTGAAGGAACATTTGAACTAAACATAAGTTACATCTCTGGCAGCACTTTCTCACAGATAACAGGCTCATGGGTGTCCTGCACTATTGTTTGCCATCGTATTTCTTTCCAGCATGCCCAGAAACAACAATATTATGAGTAGGAGGGCCTCTAACCAAGGAGCAAGCAAGCTCCTTCTTTAGGGCAGTAGCCAACGCAAAGAGGTCTATGATCACTGTCAGAACGGAAGTCGACCCGTATATCTCTCCTTCTTCCCTCACATCATGGACCTTACTAAGAAGTCCCACTTCCAGCTCCACCTCCTCAGACGCATTCTTCCTTTCCTCACCTTCCCCCAGAAGCTCAATGTCTCCAGAGCTCTGGTGCTCTCCAGGCTGGACTACTGCAACGGCCTCTTCCTCAATCTACCCTTTTCCTCGCTACGACCCCTCCTGCTAATCCAGAATAGGGCAGGAAGACTTATCATTGGCCTCAAGCCCAGGGACCGTATCTCTCCAGCCCTAAATTCCCTCCACTGGATCCCAGTGGCCACAAGGATCAAATTAAAGACCCTCTGCATCATCTACAAGGCCTTTAGGGGCCTACGACCACGCTGTCTCCAACTTTCCCTCCCTAAATACTCCCCTGCTAGAGCACTACGCTACTCTCACTCCAACTCTCTGACTGTCAAACGCTTCTCCAAGCAGAGAGTGGGGGTCAGGTCTCTCTCCTCAGCTGGCGCATCCATTTGGAACAGCCTCTATGCCCCTCTCACTGCTCAAAACTCTGCTGTTCTCTACCTCTTTCCCTTCCGTGCTAATCAGCTCCACTGCCACTGTGACCGGTGGTCTGATCCTCATGAATCTCACAGGATTGCAGGCCCTTCTTCCCAGTCGATTCCAGCACTCCTCCCTCCCCTCCCCCAATGCTCCACCCTGCCTTGGGAGTCGCCTGCACTAGCACTTAGCCTGAGGTTCTCCTCTTTGGCACCCCTTAGCACTTCCATCCTAGGCCCTCCACCAGCACTTGACGACTCCTTTGCCCCCCCCAAATTCCCCCCGCCTCTCTCTCCTGTACTTGTCCTCACTGCACTTGCACGGCCGAATGCCATAAGGCCCATGACTGTATTTGAATGTTTTTGCCATTGTTATGTTTGCCCTGTTCACTTCCCATTTAGCCTTGTGGCGCTTTGAAACACAATTCTGATGTATAAGCACCTAACAAGCGCGCAATAAAATAAAAAATACAAAATATCCACTAACATGGGCCAATCTCTCATACTCACAAATACATACTCTATGTGGGAAGATTTAAATCCCCTTGAGACGGTACTCCTGGTCGGCTGGTCACTTGGAAATCTACCATTAGCCGCCCTGAGCTCCAAGTTGATCAAAACACGGCTGGTGCTCAGTGAAAGGTTGCGCGTATGCTGTGGATAATCTGCTATCAAGGTGGGAATATCCCACAATGCATCGTCATCCCCCAATAGATGCTCGCAGGTACGCGATGGTTCTAGCTGCATGTTAAAGTCCCCTGCTAAATTAACACACAGTTTGTGCCGTAATTTCACCCTGGCCACCTCTACTCTGCTTCAAAAGGTTAATGGTGCAACTCTCAAGTTTACTACACTGGTGATTATAGGTGTTCAATAAAATAAGGGACTGAGCTTCGCTGCGTGCAGTGCTGTCCTTGAAATGTGGTTCCTGGAGATCTTTCAAGCCAGTGGCTACTTTTGAGATAGCACAATTAAATTTGATGTCTACCCAAGTAATGAGCCCACCCCAGGGTCTACCCCCCGCTCCCAGCTTACCCGCAATGTGGAACGTTGTGTGCCCCTGTAGAAGGTAATCCCTAATGATATCTATACTATTAGCATAGCACTTGTTGTACAGTGT
Source organism: Ambystoma mexicanum (assembly GCF_040938575.1). Taxonomy (NCBI): domain Eukaryota; kingdom Metazoa; phylum Chordata; class Amphibia; order Caudata; family Ambystomatidae; genus Ambystoma; species Ambystoma mexicanum. Next base: position 75,232,507 of record NC_090936.1, on the reverse strand, counting down.
GTGATTGTTCCGCAGCTAGGATTGTGTGATGTAAACCCCATTAAAACCATGCACATGCACACACGTGATTGAGATCATCTTACGCATTCAAACATGGTATGATATGATATATGTAATTTATAGCGTGCCTATGCAAAAGTGTTTCAAGGCGCGTATCCAGGGATGTCATTTCACCAAAAAGCAAGGGGTAGCGGAAGTGACATCACACGACCCTGGACCTCTGATGACATCACCGGAAGTGATGTCATTTGACCCTACACAGAAGGGACATTGCAGGAAGCGATGGAACACGACCTTTCACCCCTCGGCAAAACAGGAAATGGCACCACATATCATTGTTTTTAAGTACACTATGAAAAATATGGTTACGGTATCACTGTACAGTGATATACTTTGCATACAAGAATGGATCGCCATATGTATCGTTAATATCAGTGGATATAGGACCATGTTACCAAATCACTGTGAATGCAAGCAGACGTACAAGGTCAAACGATAATGATGTGTTATTATATAGTACTTACGCTTAAGTGCTTCATATAGAACAAATATACATACAATATCACCCAACCTGTGTTGGTACTCATTTTCAACCTCACCAGGATAAAAAGGCTGAGTTGACCTTACCGTGAGTCGAACCTGCAACCTGCAGATCACACGCACATTGCAGCAGCCAGCACTCAACCCACTGAGCTATCTTACTGGCTATAGCTATCAGAAAACCAGCCACATGCTACTGGCCACAGCCAAATTAAAAAAAAAAGTGTAAAAATAATAAAAAATGTTGATCTTTTTTTTTTAGGGGTAGCAAGTGAGAACACAATGGTAGCAAGTGAGACCTCAGGGGTCGCAGTTACGACCCCTAAATGATGTCCATACGCGTATCGTGTGGTGTAGTGATAGTGTATCGTTCCTATTTTATTTGCTAAGTGTTCGCTAGAGCATCACCAAGGCATATCTGATGCATTCCTACACATAGCTGTATCTAGCTAAGATTGCCTGCCCTGGTTGCTGAACTCAATAGGAAAGACTTCTGTGACAACAGGCAACTCTATTCAACAAATCATGGGCTTGGCAGAGTCTGTGGGGGCACCCCTAATCTGTTCTTAACGCACCACTGGGAGATGTCAACTCACAGGACACTGATTTCAATCTCTTGCATATTGCACTGCTATTGTGGGTGGCCCATGCTTAAGGCTTTGTCTCTGAATATAGTGATTTTACGCAGAAGTCACGTATCTGCTCCGCGGTAAGTAGTCATTTTGCCCTAAAACAATTTTCTGGAAATGAGCGGTGGAGACAAGGTAAAAGGCACTTTTCAGAAATAGAAATGATTATTGTCATCCATGGAAGCCTGCAGCTCCATCGCTGGCATTTGCAGAGCTCGTCTGCATGTTAAACAATCAATTGTTTTTAACCGGTCAAACGATGCTGTCACGGCCGCCACCGGCAGCGCAGTGATGTGTAGAGAAGCGATTATGGAACAAAGGCACAAGCTTTACCAATATTTTTATCATCATCATACTAGACGCATGCATTCACAAATGTGGTGTGCCCTTTTTCATTGTGCTTTTAACCGAAGTGGGTGTGTGCTTTTAACCAAAGTGGGTGGGGCCTTTTGTGCGACAGGGTCTGGTGTCAGCTCTATACTGCATGTCTGTGATAAAATGACTTAGCCTCACAGGGGGGAACAAGGGCGAGTAGTGGCTAAAGCGCCTACTCAACCGTCAACCTGTATCATATACAAGAGTGATCCAAATCATAAAGGTAAAATGGGCACAATTAAGAGTTCTACCGCTTTCGCCTTTTGTGATAACGCGCGCCGGGCGAAGGCTATACTCTCAAGAGGGGTGTGAATGCAATCTTGTAGCAACCCAAACAGCAATAGTATAACAGTCCAAAATAAAGGGAATGTCCAATCAAGCTTCTATAAACATAGATATACTGTAATTAAACACACAAGCTGCAGTAATGACTACATAGGCAAACACTACACAAACCACCCCTGAGGACACAAAACAGAATATGTAAAGACAGAAAGAGGCAGCACTCTGGGTAAAATTCGTTTGCCCTGTTTTTATGAAGTGTAAATACAATTGTTTTTACTGTACAAGAATGTTCTAATAAAAACTTACATCCCTGTAACCCTACTCAATACCCTTTACTAACCCATAAGAAACAGGCTCCTTTCTTTTGGTGGTTCACATGCCTGCTTGTGGCCTTTAAATGAAAAGCAGGTAAAACCCCTCAGAACCCAAGAAAATCTATATATCAACCCCCCGAGGCTGCATGGGGGCTGCAGAAGGCTTGATCAACTTCCAAATGTCATGAGGCCGAGTAGGGTCGGTATATGTTTGTTTTCTTATTTATTCATTGTCATTTCCATTCTTTAATTTTCCCTTGCTCCCTTCCCTTTTGCCTTGTGGCGCTTTGAAACACTGTCTTGTTGTATAAGCGCCATATAAATACCCAATGAATAAATAAATACACATCTCCTCATCCGCAAAGGATTTCTTCTAAATCCATTCCCTTCTTTTCTGACTTCCTAATTCTAAGGGTTTTCCCACCAGCCATGATTCAGTGCTCCACCTCACTGCTGGGTCTGTTTTAAAATATTCAGCCAAACCAGTCTGAAAAATGAACTACCCATGGGGTACCATGCCTGATGTGTCTCCTAACACAATGCATTGCCGTCAGTTCATGCAACTATGAAGTTCCAACATATTAGGACAGACTTTCTGCAAAGTCACCACCAACCCGCCAGTTGGCAGAGCTCATTTATCAGCATAGGTGGCTGCATTCATTGTATCTCTAAAGTTGCAAACGTTTTCTCTCTCTCTCCTCCACATGTTTGTAAATGTCTCTCCTCATTCTTGTTCACTGTCCAGTCTCCCATCTCCTTCCGGGCTAGATGTCTGCTAACATGAATGTCTTTCCTTTGTCTCGGATTGTTTAAAGCTGGCACATGGCCAGGAACTTCTCACATAATGCAATGAAGCTAGTACTTGGTATTAACCTTGCCAAGTTGATTTCTGGTAGGATAGATGAGTAGGTTAAGCGTTCACCACTTCGATCTGTGTGTGATCTGCAGGTCCGAAACGCAGCACCGCCAGTTCAGGCTCTCATCCATCCGAGGTTGATAAATCAATGCCAACTTTGTTTGGGTGATAATTGTTCTATGCAGAGCATTTCAACAAAAGCACAATATAAATAACACATCATCGGCATCTAACATCACGGCATCTTGAGTTTAAAAACTGCCCTTTTTTGTTAGCAAAGCAATAATTGGTGGATAATTGTATTTCAGGACCTATTAGGAATACAATGCCTACCTTTAAATGCTGTCCTATAATTTTTGTCACTTCCGCCTATAATCTTAATTTACTTCCTTCTCCTCCCACCCACTATAAGGGTGGAGTTCTTGATCTAATTTTTCTCTCTATTGATATGGCTCATTGGAATCTATTAATACTCACACTTTGCCTTCATCTGATCATTTGCTAGTTTTTACTTCCTTGCGCTTTCCGGTTTCCTTGTTCTCCCCAAATGCATCTTCTACTTTTCATTGTGATTTACGCAACTTGGACTGTGCTGTGTTGATTTCCTCCATACTTCCGAACCTTACTGGTGCAGCACCGACTTCATCCTCCGATATTGATGACATTCTTAACAATTTCTATTTGGCCATTTCCTCTTCTCCTGATTTGATTTCTCCCCTATCTGCGTTGACTCCCAAAGGTAGAGGTAGCCCCTCCGATCTTGGGGTTGTCCTCTTCTGAAATTTCTTACAGCTCTAGCATGCAGAGCCGAGTATTGCTGGCCTAGACAACAAATCTAGCTCTAACAATCTTCCTTTTTCCTCATATCACTGTTGTTATATTTCCACTGTCAAACAGGCGAAGATGAACTATTTTCAGTCGCTTATTCATCTACATGTTAACTCTCCTAAATGTATCTTTTCCATTCTAAATAAGGTCTTAGCTCCCCCCCCTGCTATTCCTTCTCCTCCTCTTTCTCCCAACGATTTTGCTACCTTCTTTCTGGCTAATATTGACAATATTAGGTCATCTTTGTCTAATACAGCTGCCTCTACTGCCTTTTCTGTTTCTGCTCCTCCGGTTTCACTGCTGAATAATCTGTTTCCCTATTACACTCTCTCTTGTGTCTCGGGAGGATAGCTCAGGGGCAACGTGCTCGCCTTGGAAGCAAGACGACGCGGAGCAACATAGGTTCGATCCCTGGGTCCGCGCTTAGAAACCTCTGGTATTAAGCGCGTTATAAATAACCTATCATATCATGTGACTGGGTTATTTCTTGTTCCCACCGTACATCTGCTCCTTCTGATCCTCTTCCTGCGACCCTGGTCTGGTTCCTTTTCTTCATTATTCAAATCTGCAATAGCTGTTCCGCTTCTTAAAAAACATCTATTTGCCCCTTGTACTCTTTCAAATTTGCAGCCCATTTCTTTGCTGCCATATCTTTCTAAATTGCTGGAAGGTCTTGTGCATATCTCTGTATCTTAGTTCCCATAATCTTCTCCCTTCTACTCAATCTGTTTTCCACACTGAGTACTCTTCTGAAACTGCTCTTCCATCTGTATCTGATCATTTTCCTCCAGCTCGTCACCATAAACTCTCTACCTTTCTGATTTTGCTCGACCCAAGTGCTGCATTTGACACTGTTGGTCACTCCTCCTTACTTTTGCCTCTCTTGCCTTGGGTTTTCTGGTACTGTTCTGAGGTGGTTTTCTTCATATCTTTCTAATCACTCTTGTTCCGTTTCCTGGAAGGGTTTAACTTTGTGCCATTTTTTCTTTCGTCATAGTGTCCCCCAGGGGTCTGTTCTGGGTCTGTCTTATTGGCTCTTTATACTGGCTCACTGTTTTTCCTAATCATTGACTTTGGCATGCAGGTTCATTTGTATGCTTACAACACCCAGATGCTTCTATCCTTCCCTTCGTTCAATGATACCATCCACTCTCATCTTTCCCCTTGTCTTGCAACCATCTCTTCCTGGATGTCTTCTCGTTTTCTTAGTTTAAATTTAAAATAAGACTGAAATCCTATTTTTTCTTAGTTGATCCTTCCTTTTCCTTTCAGTCTCAAGTCCCCTTAGTCATCCGTTCATGTCGTTTTCATGTTAAGAAGTATTGCCGTTTGCTTACTTTTTCTTCCGCCAAAACGTTGCTTCAAACGTTGGTTTTGTGCTGCCTGCATTATTGTTGTTCACTCTACGTTAGTCTTCCTAAATGTTCATTTTTTCCGTTATGTTTACTTCTTCATTCTGTGGTCTGGATTCTTCCTTATCTTCCCCTCCTCATATTTCTCCATTTTTGTATCGTATTAAGTGGCTACTATGACGGGGCCTGCTTTCAGACCCTGTCAACAGGGGGGAGCGATCGAGATCCACCCCCACACTCTGACTTGTGCCAGAGTGAGGGCAGACCCTCGCCCCCCTGCCTTACCTGAAGAATGCAGTCAACGGGGTCAGGAAAAACCCTGCTGCAGCCAGAGCAGCACCGTAAAGTGAGGAGGAGCGGGATACCATGCGACGGCGGTCTACATTACTGCAAGGAGTGCTGTGAACGTGACAACACCAGCTGCAGGACGTGGCAATGTTGTATGCTGCACCAGGGGTGGCTACAACAGTCACAACACTGGAACGGCTCCGCTTTACAATGTCTGTTGGAGCCCAGCGAATAAGGGCTCTGCTAGGCCACCAGGGAATTTCTATTAATTAAACAAAGGCCTCTCAAGGCCTTACTGCAGTAGCACACCAGGGATTGTATTAGATCAAATGACCCATGGAGGCCTTACATATCCAACATCCCTGGACCCCGTCACGGTCCTTGTTGGAAAGGGGCGGGGCTTACAAGCCCGCTTAAGCTCTCTCATGTCCTTCCCCTGTCACGCCCCCTGGAGGCAGGTACGTGGTTGAATAAGGAAAGTGGCCAATCCTGGGTGGGAGTAGGGTATGTAAAATGTTGTGTGAGCGTGTGGGTTAGTTGGCTGAGGACAAAAGGTGGAGGATGACATTGGAGAGACCAAAGGAGGCGAGACCAAAATGACTGCTGAAGCTATTAAAAGGAGGGGGTCTGTGGAGTGTTTGTGTGTGAGAGTGGAGAGTGTGAGGAGTAGAGGTAGAGTAGGAGTAGTGGATTGATAGTGGTATTAGTGGCAGAGGGAGTAGTAGCAGGTGGCAGTTGAAACAGTAGGTAGTAGAGAATAATTTGAATGAGCAGTAAAGTGGTATTTGGTTGTAGAAGGTGGTAGTGAGTGCTTGTGAGTAGACTGATAGTTGTGTTAGGAGGAAGTAAAGGGATACCGTTAACAATAGAGTAGGAAGAGTAGTAGGAGCAACAGAGAGATGGAGATAGGAGTAGCTAGTGATAAGTGTGCAGAGTGATTATAAATGGAGAATTATGAGTGGCGAGAAGGTAGAGTAGGAGGAAGTCAGATTAAAGGATGGAGGTCGAAAGGCGAAGTGAGAGACCGGAGGGACAGCAGTACGTAGGAGGTGAACATCTGAGGAGACCAGTATAGTGCAGGGTCAGGTACGAGCGGGTGTGAGAGAAGTGTGAGTGACACTGGGTGGAAGAATGCACTTGTGTGTTCTCAATGTCACTGAGCCTAGTTGTGATCGTTGTTTTGTTCTCCCCTGTTCCCCTCCCTTGCCTTGTCGCGCTCTGCAACACTTGTGTACGAGCGCGATAGAAATGAAATATCAAAATCAGTATCAAGGCACCATCGCTAACTCCCTAAGACTACTAAACAGGCTAGATTAGGGAAAGTCTAGAAAATCCCCAGTGAGCTAGTCAGTCGACGGCTTGGCGGAACCACTGCTAAAGTAAGGCAGCAAAAGACAGCCAGATGTTGCCTTTGGCAAGAACCAACATCCCTGTTAAAGACGTCTGGGCTAGGAAAGTGGGAAAGACCGGGGATGACGAAACAGACATGGCGGGCTCTAACGCCAAAACTCCCAAGAGAACTGGATAGACCCCAGAGCCAAACCCCACAAGAACCTGGAAGCCCAAAAGACCCTTTTAAAAATGTTGAGCAAATCTATCGCTAAGCATTCAATAGAGACCCTTGGACTTATTACCCGAGTCAGCGCGCTACTTTGTAGCATACCACCCCTTCACACTACCTTCGTACTACATCAGCATTGTGAATTTCATTTTCTCTGTCTTGTCTTTAAATCTATTCACACTTGTGCACCTCCTTATTTGTGTGCCTTAATTTCACTGTCATTCTTCGCAAAATATTCGCTTTGCCACTCAGTGTCTTCTCTCTATTCCTCACCCTTGTGCTGCAGCACTTTTTCGTTCTTTCCACCTGTTTGCTCGCAAACTGTGGAACTCTTTGCCTTTCAATATTCGCTCTTGTTCTAATCTTTCACAATTCAAAAGGCGAAGTTTATAAAAACTAATTTAGCTCAACTTTCTTTTCCTAAATAATGTCTTGGAACTTTTTTCTATGCTTCCCTTTTGTCTGAGATTCCCTTTTCGTTTGTTGTACTGCTCTCACTGTTTGTGAAGCGCTTTGGATAAAAGCGCTATATAAATGCAGCAAATAAATGCCATAAAAGAGTTTTTATTTGAATTAATTTATTCCTCTTCCTTTCATGTTGATATTGAAGCAGTTAGGTCATTTTTATATTTCTACCAACCTGATGATCTTGTGGTTTAACCCCTTAAGTGCCAAGGACGAGTATGCTCATCCTTTTTGCATAGACTTGCATAATAGCCTGGCACCTCGAAGTGGGTATAAAAGAATCGTTTGTTTTGTATAACCAAAGACCTTGACTGACAGATGATCTCTGTGACGGGGCAACAGTTTGATTTGCCACAGTCTCATGCGTCATGACGTGCCAATTGGCACAAACATGCACACATACAGGACAGTGTCAGTGTCACTTCTGTAATACACGAGCCCCTGTGTAATGACACTCTTATAAGGTGCACAATGAATTATGCAATGTCACTAACACAGGATGCCAAGACCCCTCTTCTATAAAACATGGAGTTCTGTGCAGTGTGGCCTCGTTTAGGTGTTTCCTCACTCTGCTTATGTGCTCATGTAATAATGTTTCGCAAGGCTGGGCTGGGCTGTGATGCTGTGTTATCATCCGCTCTCATGTTATCTTAGGCAATACATTTATGTAACATACTAAGTCTGCATAGGCTGTACTTAGTATGTTCCCAGAAATCCATGCATTTTATTTCAGAAATACATCCAACACAATATAATAAAGTGCACACATCACATCACCAGTGTGAAGGCTCACATTTATATATATATATTTATAGCTTGTAGCGTGTACCTAGCTCAAGAGCACCGGGGCACTTCACACAGGATTGTGCCAAAATTGGGCTTGGCGTTTTATAGAGTAATGCAGTACTGTTGTTGGAGGGAGAGAGGGATTTTGATTCGTCTGGCAGATATTGTTGAAAGAGCCACGTGTTGAGTGTTTTGCGGAACTGGAGGCGGCCGAGGGCATTGAGCCTCTGCCAGGATGGAGTTTCAGATGGTCGGGGCCTGGCAGGAGAAGGACTGCTAGCGAGTCGTCTCTTTGCAGGCTAGCTTTGACGCCAACCTTTTGATAGCTTTGCCATGTGAGGTGGCAGAGCCTTTTCCCCTCTCTGCCACTTGTATAGCGCCATGTTCCCCTTGTCGGTGAAGGTCTGCACTTTACAAATTCGCTTCACGTAGCATAACAGGCTACAGATGGTTGGTAATAACCCTACAGTACTGTTTCAATGAAATCTGTCCTTACTGTCACTAGGATGTATTCAGTGGGAAATTGCCCTGTTCTTGTAGCTCTGTGAATCTTTCACTTATTTCTGTATTGCCAAAGTTATCGCTATTCAAGGGCAAAGATCAGGAAAAACGAACCCAAGGGTGGGGGGGGGGCAACTATGCAGGTAATGGTCTCCCACCCAAGGGCCAAGTGACACACCATAGTACAGCCAGAGCAGAGCGGGAGGAAGTGCTGCATCGAGATAAACATGTGATGTGGGTGTTGCAGGGACATCATTGGAATAGACATCATTCATATATATTTGCATCTGTTCATCCATTTAGAAGATGCAAGATAAATAACAGTGCCATTTGGATTGCACGGCACCATTACCAAGGAAATTAAACATTGGAGAGTATCCATAAAACACAGCACCTATTCAAGATTTAACCTGATGACAGTTTACCAGTGATCAATCTGTTTTCTAAGAAATACATTGCCTACTATCAAATTCATAAGTCAAAATGGTTGATTGAAATGACGTCAAATGTGGAACAATTTGTCTTTTTAACTGTGACAAAAACAAATTGTGCAATGTTGGATTTTATGAAACTATAACCAATGACCTGCAGATGAACTAAATTCCTTCACAAGAATGAACACACACCTATTAATCTGCCATTCATAACAGAGCTTGGAAGATAAATTGAACAGCTGTGTTTGATAATATGAGCTACCTGCTCCTAATGAGCGAACTTGTACATGGAAATACATTTATTGAACTTCAAAATATACATAATCGTGGACTCTTTTTGAAAATGTTACCTTTCAGAAAACGATTAGATTTACAAATGGTGATTCGGTGTCGAGTAGGAGATGTTTCTTACAAGATGGACAGAAGATCTACTAGCCTTTGACATTGAACCTTTAATTTCAAAGAATATATTATGCACATCAAGCTTAAAAGCATTCTTTGGTCTGCTAATCCACAGATTAAACCATTAAACACTCATGTGTGAAATTAAATGGGCTTTCAATAGCAGATGGTTGGTAACTGATAAGGGATCAGGCTCACGTACGAAGACGACGTTTCATGAGCTCAAATGTGTCGAACGCCACTTCAGCTCAAGGAGGCAGGAGACTTTCCAGAAAAATTTCATGTGACAGATAAAACCTTTACCCCATTGTGTATTTAAAATATCCAATCACTTAGCAATTCAAATTTAGGAAAGGGGAGTTATTTCTCTCTCCAGATAAAATACAATAATGTTCTAGACCTGTTTCCGAAACGAAGCTGAACCTGAAATCGGTGATGATTTCATGTGATGTCACTAATTTGGTAAAGAGATTAAAAGACTGAATGCTCTGTGGCAGCTCTTGTTGATGAATGTCCAAAATTAGGATATTGTTCTAATAATGTAAATATAGAGGAAAAACCAATCTGGGAGCTTGTTATTTAAAGTAATTCATTTTCTACTAAGGAAAGTAAACCCATCTAACGTGTCCCCTTGCATTTATTCTCAACTTGAAAAACACAGTCATTATGAAATGTTTTATTCATGTACTCTGTATAGAATCCCCTCTTTACTCCAATACACTTAATCTGTGATATAACTGATTACTCGTACAGCACGGTAGAATGTTCCACTCACATTTTTTGTTTTGGTTTTGAATTATATCTCATTTGAAGTGGTTGAGCAAAATGTTTAACACTATGAGATATTTTGATCACAAGTCTTTTTTTTTACAACTGTGATTTTACATTGAAAGTTCATGCTTGGTGACTACATTGTCAATTGTAATAATTGATCATGTTATACAGAATACCCCTACATATTTGTCCATCCACGTATGGATGTTTAAATAAGTAAAGCACACCTGATGTTCTATGTTTAGATAGCACGTATTAGTAAGACAACCGTAGACAGTAACTTGTTTTTCATTGTAGTCGGAATTCAGTTGCTCTGATTTGAATGCGCTTCCCCAGCATTGTGAGTTAGGGGACCATCTGTTTTTTTAAACTTTTTTTTAAAAAGAAAGTCTTGTGATTAATTAATTAGCCTATTTATTGTCCCAGAATGTGGGGCGGGATACTTGTAGCAGGGGGCATAAGCATAGGGCTATTTCTCTATAGTAAAAACAACACTTTGAAATATAAAATAGGTTGGAAAAAAACAAACAAAAAAAACACTTTGAAATAAGTTCATTATTGTACAGACATATTTTGCATCTTTATGTTGGTGAACAATGGCCATGGCCTGACACTGATTGGCTACGAAGGCCGGCGCATGTCCTAAGTCTGGATAGTTATACGCCATCTCGGGAGGATAGCTCAGAGGCAACGTGCTCGCCTTGGAAGCCAAACAACACAGAGCACCACAGATTTGATCCCTGTGTCCGCGCTGAGAAACCTCTGGGTATTAAGCGCGTTATAAATATCATATCATATCTCCATAAAGCTCCAAGTTTGACAATTAAATCTCGAATATTGAAGTTTGAAAATACACCTTTTTGTATATTTCCACTGCTATGCCAGTTTGAAAAGGAGTTTGAAACTCTATATTTTCATGATGCACTTCCTGTAAATGTTATGTTTAAAGTATTTTTCCTTCTTATAGCCTCCTGGCGTCCCTTTTTCTGCTTTCCCTGCTGTCTTCTAATTCATGTTCCCCACCGGGTCGCAGGCACTTATTGTTTCATAGTATAGCAACCTCTATTTCTATCTTCTGCCCTGTTAACATTTTTCTTACATTCCCCAAAACTCTGTCTCCATTCTATACTTCTTTAAAATGTTTTTATTTTTAAATTAAAATGAGTTGTTACTTCTCCATTTATCCAACCCCTTGCACCCACTTTGCCTTCTCCTTCTGATCATTTTTTACTGGTTCTACATTTTCTTCTTTATCGAATTTGTGTTCTTTTTAACTTTCAAACTTAAATCTGTCAAAATTTGATTTTCAAACTTAACACCATATCCCAGAAATATTGCCTGCCAGGGGAGTCATTTATTTGGGATCAAGGTGAACACACAGGGCAGAGTGGGATTCTGTTACTTCCAGGAGATCATTGTCTAAGGCTCTTTGACCTGTTTACTGGTTGGCTGAGGTATTTCTGTGAGTGCACCAATGAATTGTGTTGCAAAGGGCCACTACAAACACACACCAGCGGGTATTGGAGAATCATGCAGCACCTCCTGCTACTCCACCAAAAAGGAGTGTTGAACCCTGCTCGCATTCTGAAACACTGCACATAATGCCAGCTTAATGCTAATTCTATTAATAGCATACAAGTGTAGCAGCACGTGTACACAGGCCAAAGTGCAGGTTTACATTAACACAAAAGGCCCACTATATAGCCTAAGGCAACAGTTCCCTTTAGCAGTGACAACAGGCGAAGCTGTGCAAATTGGCATTGTCTCTGTATATCCTGAGGTAATAGCTCCCTCTAGTGGTGACAACAGGCGAAGCTATGCGAATTGGCGTTGTCTCTGTCTATCCTAAGGCAACAGCTCCCTCTAGCGGTGACAACAGGCGAAGCTATGCAAATTTGCGTTGTCTGTATATCCTGAGGTAATAGCTCCCTCTAGCGGTGACAGCAGGCGAAGCTATGAGAATTGGCGTTGTCTCTGTATATCCTAAGGCAACAGCTCTCTCTAGCGGTGACAGCAGGCGAAAGCAATGGGAATTGGCATTGTCTCTGTATATCCTAAGGCAACAGCTCTCTCTAGCGATGACAACACGCGAAGCTATGCAAATTGGCGTTGTCTCTGTATATCCTAAGGCTACAGCTCCCTCTAGCGGTGACAACAGGCGAAGCTATACAAATTGGCATTGTCTCTGTATATCCTGAGGTAATAGCTCCCTCTAGTGGTGACAACAGGCGAAGCTATGCGAATTGGCGTTGTCTCTGTCTATCCTAAGGCAACAGCTCCCTCTAGCGGTGACAACAGGCGAAGCTATGCGAATTTGCGTTGTCTGTATATCCTGAGGTAATAGCTCCCTCTAGCGGTGACAGCAGGCGAAGCTATGAGAATTGGCGTTGTTTCTGTATATCCTAAGGCAACAGCTCTCTCTAGCGGTGACAGCAGGCGAAAGCAATGCGAATTGGCGTTGTCTCTGTATATCCTAAGGCAACAGCTCTCTCTAGCGATGACAACAGGCGAAGCTAAGCAAATTGGCGTTGTCTCTGTATATCCTAAGGCTACAGCTCCCTCTAGCGGTGACAACAGGCGAAGCTATGCAAATTGGCATTGTCTCTGTATATCCTAAGGCAACAGCTCCCTCTAGAGGTGACAATAGGCAAAGCTACTGCATTGGACTAATATACAGGACTAATATACATCTGGCCTTTTATTATACTGTTAGATGTCCTTATATAAATGGTGCAGTAATACACTGTGAGGGCTGTTCTCTCTGTGTTCTGGCAGGACATATCGTTTACCTGGGTGGACCAGGCAGAAACTTTGCTCTGCATCCGGCGCTATTCTATCGCCCTTTGTGAAACGGAACTCCCTGTGTGGAAGGCATCAATGATAGTGTGTCAGTAGTGATGAACTGTGAACTACTAGTGAAACACTACTATTTCTCAAGTGCATCTGGTGATATTAGGTGTGATTTACTGATAGACACGATTTCTTGGGGGGCGTGAATAATTTATCTTGGGCATCCGTGACCATCCTGGGACCATCTTGGAGGTGAGCACCTTCTAGCCTCCGAGATTCGGTAGACACCTGCGTCTGTATAGCTTTTGGCCGCCGGGGTACCCAGTCCAGGAACTGCGCTTAGACACAAAGGTGCAGCCTGAGGTGCAATATAAGGAACTGAGTAATTATTTTGTTTTTTCCCAGTCGTTGGAAGGGTGAGGGGCTGCGACGTCCTCAAAGTTACTTATCTGACCAGGCAGTGCTTAACTCGTTAGTCATCCTTCCCAACCAATTTCCTGATCCCATACTTAAAGCTTGCAACAGCCTTAACTAAGGCTAATATATATATATAATTTATTTAAAGTGCATTTGGTTACATTGCAACCTTTTCACACTATTACAGGTACAAAATAAAAAGATATAAAATTAATCATATTTAATACCCAAAGGATTGTATTACTACGATCAAATTAATTCAATCTGTCGACATTGTCGATACATATTCCAAGCATGGTCGCTTGTACTCCTGGAAAACTTCCTTTGAAGGGTGTATCGAGCAACAACGTGAGATAAAGAAGAACCCATTACTCTTTCCAGAAATGAGTTGGAATCTGATAGAGAAGAGAAGCTGTCGCAGGCAGGGCCATATGAGGGTAAACTGGACCTACATAGATACACTTCATCAAGTAATACTTGGATGTGTCATGAAAGCTGTGCCGGAACGCATCTACGTGTAGAAAGTTCCTTTCTATTAATGCCTTTTTCTGGGGGCAAATTTCCTGTCTGTGAATTTGAACCATGGGTTGGATTTGTTTGTTTTGACAGTCGCCCCCAAATAAAGCGACTGACTACACAGACAGGGCAGGCGCTCTGTGCGTTTGTGAGTGTTTTTGTGGGCCTTGCTGAAAGATCTTGGTTATTTATTTATTTTTATTTTATTGTTAATTTATAGCACGCTTAATACCAGCAAGTGGTTCCTATACGGGGGATCGCGATTCGAGTCTGTGTTGCGCTGCGTTGCCTTGTTTTCAATACAAACGCGTTTCTCCCGAGCTATCTTTCTTACCCAAGCAAAGGGTTAGACACCTTCACATTCCTACTTTTCAGAACAATATTACATTAATGGTTTCCCTTTATACGTCAATCCACTTGTGGCCTAAGAAAGGTTTCTCACGGGCAGAGTCATTTCACAGCAACATTAATTTTGCATGCTACTCAAATACTAACCGCCTTTCTGCTTGTTCACTGCCATCTCTTCATTGTTTATTGTACTTTTCCTTACAGGGGTGATGAACCTTGTTGCCTCTATTTAAAAGAAAATCACTGCTGTGGGGTGGCAGCCAAAATAATGCTACAGTGAGATTACCTGCCACTGTTTGTCATATCTGTGGAAATAACGACCACCATGACCCCAGCAATTATATGCACCTGCATGCTCCTTAAATCTAGTTTACTGCTTCAGAGAATCGTCAGGCCCAAGGAAACTGCCTGTTTGTTGGTCATGAGAGTCTCATCTCCCTAGAGAAGTGCCACATATCTGCAACATTGGGCACTTCCCTAGGGAACTCACAATCCCAAGAGTCTACTCTAAAACCCATAGAAAGCAGACTGGTGCATAGGGACCAGGTACTTCTGACCTTAACCCATTAACGTTACAGGTTTCCCACTTGCTTCTCCCACAATCCCACTAATGACACCATTCCTTTTCTTTTAGGGCCATGCTCATCGAGGCAGAAGGGTGTTATGCAAGACCACTTACATTACATACCCTGCCGTTGCTGTTTGTCCCAATAGACTCTGGATCAGCGAGAGGACTTTTAAGTCAGTACGAAATCTGAGTGGGGGATCCATTACAGGGTGGGTAGAGTAGGTGTGACGTGATGTCTAGGATAGACTCAGTTGTAAGTTTAGTGGCTTTATTCTGGTTCTCTTGTATCTGATGGATTAGGTGTTGCAGAGCCCAACAAGAACACTATCACAATAGTACCATGACAGAAGTGACCTGCACTTTTTTAGATATATTTAGGAGCAGGATAAGGTGCCTGCAGACAGGTGATTGGAAATTGGATTTCATTGTGTCCCTGACTCTGAGGGCCGGAAAGATGATGATTGTTAAAAGATCACTCCAAGGTTTTTGACTGAGGATGGCAGGGGCCCCGAGGGCAGGTGCGAAGTAAAGGAAAAAATTGCAGGAGCATGGGTGCCAAAGGAGCTGATCTCCGTCTTCTTGACATTCAGGCAAAGGCTGCAGTCTATTATCCAGTCCTGAAGCAGGAGCAGGCAATCTTGGACATGATGTTAAGATAATGTGGATCACTGGAGACAGAAAGCAATCTAATTATCATCTGCATAGGATTGTAAAGTAGTTGAAATAGAGGAGATGCACTCAGGAAGAGGTTTCAGTAGGCGATGGAGAACCAAGGGACAGAATGGAGCCTTGAGGCCCTCCACATGCACGTTTTGGACGGTAGGCTCGGAGGGGAAGGGAACAGATCTGACCGAAATGTTCCTGCCACAAGGAAAAGATGCAATAATGCTGAGAGATAATCCAGAAATTCCAAGGATGTCTGTTGTCGGTGTAGGATAGTAAATTAGTTAATCCTGTCAAAAGCCGCTGAGAGGTCAAGCTGGATTGGAATGGAGGGCCATTTGCATCCAGAGAATCTGAACTTTCTATCTCATAAGAAATAACCGTTTCTTGGCTTCTCTCTGGTCTGAAACCCGATGGATTATCTTGAAAAGACTTGTGCTACGTAGAGACGCATCAGAAAGGACATCCTTATAAGAAGTAAGGCCTAGGCTTGGGGAAGGGAGCCCTGAGAGGCCTAAATGAAACTGTGAATCTTCATTTGAGACAAGTGAGGCCTAGACATGGGGGAGGGAACCCTGAAAGGCCTAAAAGGAACTGTGTCTTTTCTTTCAGAACCAGAAGGGTCAGAGCTTGGGAAAGGTAACCCCTAGAGACCCAGCGCCATTGTGAACTATATTGACTTGCTGCAAGAGCCCTACCTGGAAGATCCCCAGGGCACCCCTTTTTTGCGTTGAACTATTTTTAAACTTCCAGTTCTAAACCTGACAGTAAGGCTATATGAAACCATCCTTGGTTTGCATTTCTTTCTTCTTTTTGAGCCACCAGTTTTCTTTAAGAAGACCCCACATCACATTTGTTTTAAGAGTGAGGGCAAGCATAGGGTTTGACACTTATGGACATGGACAACCCGTAGGAGCATGACTTGAGGGAAGATTTAAGGCCAGTTAGGCATTACACCAACCCTACAAAGTTTTATAATAAAGGTTTTCAAACGGTTACTTTTGAGCCTGTGCCTCTGTTGATACCATGCCTGCCTCACAGTTCCTATAAATGACTTTATCTGACTTCAGTATAAAGGGTGGGCAACCGGTCACCCTCCAAGTGTTTCGGCCTACAACTCCCATCAGCCCTGGCCAGCAATATGAGTGGCTAGAGATACAGGGAGTTGCAGGACAACGCATCTGAAGGGTGATAAGTTGGCTACCCACCTCTATAATTGTGGAATCTAATTTTATGTATTTAATTGCAATCAATTTATAATAAGATCATTTGTATTTTGTAAACAGTCTTTGGTCCATGATTTTTGTAGACCCTTCAAAATAACTGCTTCACACATTGTAAGCCTTTCTTTGCCATATCTTTGTTAGATTGCATAAAACAAGATTTTAATCGAAATCGTGTCACACCGATCGCTCTTTGTATGGAACATTATTTTCAATCTTATTCTCCCCAAAAGCTGCCCTACTCCAGTCTCTTATTGGAATTTGGATTGAGGGGGGGGTGGAGGGGTGGATGGGGGTGGGTGTGTGTGTGTGTGTGTGTGTGTGTGTGTGTGTGTACTTACGCGAATGCGTCACAGCAAGTGTTATTTATCTGACTAAACAAATTAATAGAGCTGAAATCAATTCATTTGTTTAAAATAGTGCTTACTGTACCCCAGAAATATAAACATCTTTCTGTAACATAATTACCTCATTAACATTGACTTTTTACCTTGTTTCCATGTATTGGCGCAGAAATACTGAATTCTTTTGAGGCCGGGACATAATGCATTCCGCTGTCCTCAATAAAACATGCTTTTGTATGAAATTTCAGTTCACAAGACCTTATAATTATAGTTAAAATCTAAAACGCCTTACATAAATGCTGTTTCTTCTTGTGCTTGTTTTACTTACCATGCAAAGGGCTGTCAAAATATGATGGGTTCCTGGGAGACAATGCAGCCAATTTAATGAAATCTTTTGCCTCGTTTCCCGGAGGTACATATTTTTTCTGCTGAGGAATTAATTTGCAGTTATATTATCAGATGAGAGCTCCACCTTTTAAAGAATGGATGGCTTGCATCTTTTTCCTTGTGAGTCAGGAGAAAGAGGCCGAACCTAGAGGGCTTCCCGAGCAGTCCCAGAATGCACTGCGGTCCTCCAGGTAAACAGGCTTTTTGTTCTGTTCTTTTCATGCCCGGTGCACCATTTTCCTATCTTTGTTTGCAATCACCTCCATGAATGATTTCCTGTCAATACCAGATAGCTGTGAACTGAATAGACTAAGCTTTGGAGTTGTCTCGGGAGGATAGCTCAGGGGCAACGCGCTCTCCTTGGAAGCAAGACGACACAGAGCAACACAGATTGGTTCCCCGGGTCCGCGCTTAGAAACCTCTGGGTATTAATCACGTTATAAATAACTTATTATTATTATATAGTGTCTGCTAAGTGCTGCAGTGTTTAAGCACCTGCTTCTCCTGGGTATGAACCACCCCGGTGGTATGGGAGATCCAAGCTACTATGACTTTCCCTTCCACCAACCTCTGTTAACCCCAAATTACTTGTACAGAGCTCTGCTGCTTTTTAGCCAGGTCTCCCCTATGTCAAGCCCAAAAACAAAAACGCCATTGGTGATTCTGGACTGTTGTCTGAAGCCCACAGGGGCTGCTGTCTTTGCTCGAAATCTATCCACTGCGTGCAGTATTTGGCCTGGCAGCAAGATGGATTTGAAGGAAGGCAAATATACCAAAATGTCGCCTCCACAATTGCGACTGCCGAAAATTCAGACTTTTTTTTCTGATCCCCAAACCCCCTTACACCAAATATATATGTGGGGGGTATGGGATTTAATACAAGTATGGGAGGGATGCAGGGGGTCTCCCCCGCATATGCATGTGGTGTAAAGGGGGTTGAAAAAAAACAGTTAGCATTTTCGGCCGTCGGAATTGTGGGAGTCGCAGTAATGACATAAATCCGAAGGAAGTAGTATACATATATCTGTGAAGTGGACATGGGGAGTAAGGGGGGGAATTGTTTGGATGACTTTCTATTTCATTTATTGTGGAATTACTAAAAAAAATGTCAGTTTAAGTGTCATTTATTTTTTAGGAAAATTGACAGTTCCTTTTTGGTCTGGGCACCCTAGGTCCTTTTGCTGTCCTGCTCCGACTCCATACATTGCTGACGCTCAGGGGTTCGCTCGAGCCTTCTGCCATCGTTTGCATGAGAAGTCAGAGTCATCTACACCAAGGCTGTACCCCCCATGGTGTGAGGTCCGCCCTCTTCTTTCTTCATCTTCTATGTCTCGGGAGGAAAGCTCAGGGGCAACATGCTCGCCTTGGAAGCAAGATGACACGGAGCACCACAGGTTCGATCCCCGCGTCCGCGCTTAGAAACCTCTGGGTATTAAGCATGTTATAAATAACCTATCATATCCTGGGAGATAATGCAGTAGAAGTTCCCACCTGCTGGCTGTCCAGTGTGCTCCTCCGGACCTTGAATGCCGCAGATGAGGCGGCAAGGCTGGAGAGATCACGATCAGCTTCTCTGCTGAGGAAGCAAGAAGCCTTGGGAGTGTGAAGACCCAGCTGGACAGCCCTCAATCCTGTGGTAGCCATATCCTGGACATCACAGCCACACCATAGTCAATCCCTCAATCGCACTGCATGTCCTGAGTCGGAACCAAAAGTTAGGAGTCGAGACTGGGGCCAGTGCCAGATAAACCCCTGTTGAAGCCTCTAGCCGATCGAATTGTCGGGTGCCCCCCTTGCAAATGATCTCCTGATACGTTTTTCATTTTCTGCTATGCTATATTTTGATCAGTTGTTGCGGGCCCCTAAAAGGACTGGGGCCCATAGACCAGTGCCTACTTGGTCTAATGGATAATCCGGCACTGACTGGGGCCCTTATGAAGGGTCAGAGGGGCCTCCACTGGAAACAGGCAGGCCTGATGGGGAATGGGGGGGCGTCCTCACTGTCTGTGTGCTACCCCAGAAACCAAATTAGGCTGGGAAGAATAGCAGAGGCCACCCGCCCCCATTCAAAATGCCGCTACACCCCTGGTCACAGGTACACCTTGTCACACCTCTTGGAAAACATTGCTAGCCCAACTACACTGACCTTCTGTTCACAAAAAAAATCATATTTAAGGCTCAGTGTTTTATCTTTTGAGCCATTTCCTTTAAGACACATTTCAGACCCACACTTCTTCCCATCTCCTCTAACCAGTGGCTGCTTACGATACCTCAGTTCTGAATATCCCGACTCAATGGCCGCTCGTTATACGTTCTTGGCCCTTCTCGGTAGAATGGACTTCCCTGCTCTATTGACATTCTTGAAGATTTTCTGGTACTTTGATGTCCTTTACGAAAGTATCTTTTTCCAAGTCCTAAGCGCGTCCTGAATTCCCATATGGAATCACTGCAAGCCCTGCCTACCTCCGCAGTTGAGTTGCTAACGCTAGCTTAGCCCAAAAGTCTTCCTGCTTTCCCATTTGGCACCATGATGCCTAGAGGTGACCACGTGCTTCAGAAACCATCAGCCATTCGTCATTAGTATCGGCCGCCAGAAGGAAGAAGCCTGACGGGCAGTAAAGCAACCAGTGGTTATATGATATGCCGCCATAGACGCAATGATGCCCATGATCGGCCTTTGTTTAGAGATTCAGCGTACGATCAGAAAGACAACTTAACACATGCAGAGCTATATGCTGTGCAACTTGGGCACCTGTAATGAGAAGCTCGGCCTGGTGGCTCGCCGGCTGACTTTCTGCATAGGCAGCCATTTTACAGCAAACAAGATTGAGGAAAACAATCAGGATTTTGTTGGCAGGAAGGCGCAACGAGAACAAAGTAGCAGGTAATTAGCGGGCAACCTTTCAGTCTGCCGCTCATAATTGGCTCCTGGAACGGCTTGACATTGCGCCCCAAGGCTGTCGAGGCGACGGGTAATGTAATTTTCTGAATCTGCAACTGTTGCAGCAGAGAGCGGACCATCAACAGGCAGGAGAGATAGGCAGCAAGCGTGCAATTTATTCAAGGTGGGAAGTGGAGGGGTGGCCGGGAACCAACCGGGTCCCTAAGGACAAGTGTATGGACGACACGATATGCGCCGTGAATGAGGAGCGAAGGCGATGTAGACACACCCAACGTAAAGTATTTATGTATGTCTGTAAATTATAAAGTGTAAACCTATCTTGCATGACTGGAGTGCTGTACAGAGGAGATGCATCCGAGGGGTGGGGGTACAAATATGGTGCGCGGGTCGCAAAGGATTTTGGATGAGCAGGGGAGAGAGAAGTAGGGTTGAGTGCAGTGATCAGTAATTGGCCAAATGTTCTATGAAGCATAGGGTGTTTTGGTCCTTCCAAAAGTGTAGGGTGGAGGGAGACAGTCTTATCCGTAGCTTGTTCCAGAGACAGGATGCATAGCAGGGAAGGGCCTGATTGCGCTTTGAAGCACTTGTGTATAAGCACATAATAAATAAACAATCAATCAATTCCCCGTGTTATTCCCATAGGAAACAGTCCTTTTCCAGCTCCATTTGCATGGAGGCATCTCTTCGAACGTCCTCTTCCCTTATCACTGGTTCTCCCCTTATCCCTTCCGTCACCCCACCGCCCCTGTTGCCCTCCTCTCACCCCCCCTCTCACCTTATTTCTGTTAAAGCTCTCATTCCACCCCGGAAGCAGGGAAAAGAAGGCAAATGGCATGCTTTGCCATATGGTATTTGTAAAGCACACAGCCGGCATTGGTATGGCTTCAAGGCACCGAGGGCTGCCTGAGGGGCACCGCAGTAGCAGATCTGCAATGATAGAGGGCCGCGCATTGACAGTGCATGACATGAGCACTGGTGCATTGCACAACAGGAGCCATTGCAGTAGCAGGGAAGACCAGATCTATTTGAACGCAAGCAACCTGTCAATATACTATGTACACCGGGCCGGGAGGATAGCTCAAGGGCAATGTGCTTGTCTTGAAATCCAAGCAACACTGAGCAACACAGGTTCGATACCCAGTCCCACACTTTATAGCGCGGCTGGCTTGGGCTTTGTATTAAGGTAAAGATGCATAACTCAACCAATCACTGATGGATCTGTGGGCTTAAAGTGCCACGTGTGAGGGAAATTGAGGCAAACTCTCCCAGTGCAGATGATTGCAACTGTGTCCTCCCCATATGTTGGAATGTAGCTTCATTTGTTACATGGCTGTTCCAATACCTTTGTAAGTAAGTAATTTGCTGGCAAATAAATGTAATATGTGTGAAACATTAGAGCTAGTAGGCGCAAAGAATCGACCGAACATATCATCTGTCAATGCGAGAGCTTGAACTCTTTAACAGCTAAGTATTTGAAGGCGGTTACCAGTCATTTGGTCGAATGACCATTTGATTGAAGTAAAATGGTCGGAAAAAAAAGGTCGAATTTTTTTTTTTTTTAATTTTTTTTTTATGGGAGGGTCCCCCCCCCCCAACCACCCTTTTTCTTTATTAAAAATATTTTTTAAGCAACCAAAACTGAAAAAAAAAAATATAAATAAATAAATAAAAAAATTCGACATTTTTTTTTTCGACCATTTTGATTCGATCAAATGGTCATTCGACCATTTATTTTTGACCATTTGACCGGACACCTTTGAAGGCGTATGATAATGCTAGCAATTTTGATAATATGAATGTAATATGGGAACTACTTTTAAAGGGTAATGATATGAATTTAATGTATCACATGGTGACATTCTATGAGCACATTTGAACTTTTCTTAAACAATTGTCTATTGGCATTCTTTCATTTTAGACATTTTTAAAAAATGATGACCCTGAATTATGTTGATGTTTTTATATTGTCTTTTAGTAATTTTGATGTTGCAGTGTTGTATATAAATGTAAAGCCTTTGTTGGCTATAAACATATTAATCAAATCAATACATAAATAAATACACACCAACTCCCTCCCAACTTGTATAGGGGGTGGTGCGGATGCTGGCATTTTTGACGGTGTCATTGAATCATTAGCAAGATGGAGACTTTTGAGGAGCACAGAGTCAGATAGTCTCTGGTATTGCCGCAGACGTAGTGATCGTCTCTTGGCCCCTGTTTCGATGAACAGCCTTAAAGGGATGGTCTAGTAAACATTTTTATTTAAAAAATAGATAGGCAACATAAAAAAAAATACTAGCATTCTCCGTTTTAAAACTTCCTATGTAAAATTTTGAGCTATTCAAGCTCAAAATTCGCAAAAGCAAGCACATGGGCGCATCCATTTTGTGAAATGGAGGCCCTCCTCTGCTGGCTTTTGCTTTTGCGGCACTAATGAAGGAAAAGCCAGCCAGCTGTAGTAAACAAAGGCTACCGCTGGGTGGCTTTCCCTTCATTAGTGCTGTAGGCGGAGGACGGGGACCGGAGACCAGAGCAGGAAAGCTGCAGCTGAATCTCGGTAAGTGCTATTTATTTATTTTTTTGGAGGAGCCCGGAAAACTTAGAAATAAAACCGCAGCTTTAAAAACGTTGTATTTATGTTTGCGGTCGCTTTTGAAGTGACCGCAAACATAAATACAACGTTATTGTGTTGGAAAACGCTGCGGTTTTTCTTTCCAAGTTTCTCAGGCTCCTCCGGCTCGGGGCAATCTGTGCAAAGAAAACCCAATTGAAATAGACTGAGTTGGCTAATGTGATAACATACTTCTTTACTTATGACCGTCACCTGTGTTGAATGTTTCTCCTACAGGTATGCTGCCAATTGATACTATTGGAGAGATTGTGGGTTACATGTCTTTATATCAAGGTTCATTTATAACGAATGCCCATATATCGGATCATTTATCTTGAAAACATTTTTAGTGAATGCATTTTACCCCACCCTAAATACATTCACTATAAAGGTTTTCAAGATAGAAAATTCGATATATGGGCATTGAATATAAAGGATTCGATATAAACACTGTATACCCAGATTATGTGCATAAATTATATAGCTTAAATTAGTGCTTTTTGAGATGTACTGCAGGGTGTTGTTTTGTTTATCTGAGGAATTAACATCACACAGCGTCATATATGATAATCCACTGCTGTAATTTCTTCAGGGTGCCGTGGCGATATTTTTTCGGAAGGTCGCTAGCTGCATCCTGCTTAGCCCGGAGAGGATCCCCAATTGCGCTTATAAAGCTGAATCCTGGTTGGTGGACATCTGCCCTCGGTCCAATCTTCAAGCTGTTACATGAAACCGCTGCGTTCTATTGGCTAAGAAAAGAATTCCATGGCATCCTTAAATGTAAGAAAAGATAGGCGGATAACTCAGCCTTATGCGGAACTATAGACATTTGTAATTCAGATTTTCTAATATTTACTACATACATATATGGATACTTAGAAGAATTAGTTGAGATTTGAAATTTTCCATCCCCATTCCCAGTAGGGTTTAGAAGAGGTGCTGGAGCCTTTTCCATACTTTGTGCTTGCTGGTGAGTTGGATGAACCTCCCAACTTGGTGTGAGGAAGGGGAGAGCCACTTCGCATTGGGTTTACCCAGCTGCTACCTAATGTGCCTCCTAGAGGGTGGCAGGAGTGGGATCCCACGGAAAATCCAGAAAAGATCAGAAAATAAAGCTGCATGGTATATTTGACCGACTTTACGCTGCATGAAAATCCTGTACAAACAAAAATGTGATCAAATATGTCATACATGACCATTATGGCCAACAAGGGGAACGGGGGTTGCGGGGCTGTCCGCAGGTCTCCTTAGTGGCTGTAATGGAAATGTGGGTTGTTGGGGTGTCCCCTGCATAGGGGAATTAAGTTAGAAGAAAACAAAAAAGGAAAGGACCCTATGGCGCCTCCGGAGTTGGCCGAGGAGGGAGTATATTTGTAGGCTATACTTGGGGAGGCATTTACGTTGGGTTATCAAATAACCCAAATCCGGATTCCCACCGGCTCTCCAGATTCTCAAAATAGTGTGTATCTCAATTAAATGCGTGGTGGTGCAAACATATGCCCGTGCCATTACACATTTCATTGCCTGCACAAATCCACAATACGAAGACAAAAAATGTGCTCAGCAAACGGGTGCACAAAATGCTGTGCAAAAGTGCAGATACGGATTCAAACAGGGGCATCTGACGGGTTGCACATGTCTGAAGGGCATTGATCACGTGTTCTGAAAAGTATAGCAAAAATAGTGACGTCACCACAAAAACCAGTGCTTCACAACGTAGGTGCATAAGAAGTGCACAACTCCCCACATAAACTGCAGCAAAGCAGAAAAAAGCCACCGACCACCAGTAGGAGACCTGACACACCAACGGGCTCCATCCAGGCCCCTGAAATGACATCCACCAACACCGACAACAAAAGACACCATGCTCATAAATTCACCTAGGACACACTGGACATTCTGAGATCCTATATGGTTGACAATGAGGCACCCATAAATCTACAAGGTAAAAGGGCAAGCATTCCCATTGAAAATGCCCCCTGGGCTGATCTCGCAAGCAATGTGAATGCCTTGGGAGTGGTGCAAACAGTGGAACAAGTGATGAGCCAGCAGCAGACAAATTCCACATCCCAGCAGAAGAGGGAGTGACAGTAGGTGGCATCGGGGCACCCAACGCAGCCACACATGGGCAAGTTAAGCAAATCTACATCATCCACATATACAAGTCGCCCAAACATGAGCTCAACACCTTGATCCAATTTAATGAATTTGAAAGGATATACATATACAGTCAATACATATTGTGAGTCGCCACTTCTCCAAGTAAAAAATAAATGTCCCTAATTACACAACTATATATTGCCCATAAATCAGCTTTTTCAGGTCTTATTACTGAATTATAATCCATATATAGTTCTTCTGTGTCTACCTTTTAATTGAATGTTTAACATTTCCCTTTGATTAGCTTGGTAATGGATCTTCAAGTAAATATCCTGTCATCTTGCTTATTTCAATGTATTTAATTATTTAATTGTTTGTTTTTTCTGCAGCATGGCAACCTCATGGGCTGGCATGTTCAATATAGAATTTACTTGAAGATGCATTACCCAGTTCGTCAATATATAGGAATGGGGACCCATGAGTGAAACGTGTGTTTGCAGATAGCACACAAATTGGAATGATCAGAAAGTCTGATGACATACACAATGGGATGATTAGGAGTGTATAATCGGATGGCAGATCCAATCTTGTAAGAAGTTTTTTTTTCACTTAAACTGGAAGCACAACCAAGAATAATAAAATTGGTAGTTTAGTAAGCAAGGTAATTCATGTTATCTTTGGAGATGTAGTGACTCACAAGTTGTATTGATTGTATATTTGTATCATTTAAAATTCATGAAATGGTTCTATGTTCATGAATCCCCAGTTTTTTTATCAACAGGTTTTTTTGATGAAAACATTTGCCCGAAAATATATTTGGGGTCTGGGGGGACTGCCCGGGGCACTCTCCTATTATTTACTTAGATCACCACTTCGACGACCTTCACCTGCAGACTTGAACCGCTGGAGCGTGACTCATCAAACACTTCCGGCGGCTAAAGCTGGACTCTGCATGGCCAACTGTGAAGCGATCCTGGGACCACCCCAACCTGCACCCCTGAGAGCCGCCCTTGGGCCTCACAGGGTGACAACATGCGCCTCTGCTCGATGCCCACTTGCTGCATGGGCCTACGCAATCCAACGTGCCCGAACTGAGCTTGATGCACTCGCATCCACGTTAGACACAGGGTCTCACTCTGTCAACCCACCAAGAACTGAATCCAGGTACTGTTGACCCTAAACTGCCCCCTTGGTCCACTTTGGCCCTAGAGAATGGTTAGGTCATGATTACTCTTGTTTTCACAGACAACATATCTTTTTGGTGGCTAGTTATCTACCTACCACCCTTGGAAGCATGCTCAGAGGGCTTTCTTACTCATTCTGTTGCATGTTCTCTGTTCTTCCTTCAGGGTGGGTTTTTGTACAGTATTTTCTATCCGTTCTAACGCAGATGGTGTGTTTAATTAAAGTATATATATATTTTTTTATTTTTTTTATTAAACTTTACTCAGTTACAACTAAGTTTTGTCAAAAAAGCTTTTACGTCGTCATGCAATTCTCAAGAAAGACGAGGCGACGGAAAAAACCTCCCCCACAACCTGGCCCATGCAGTTTAACGTAGTCTCTTTGATGATCCCTGGATCTCTCCTTTTTCTTTAGGCTGGGACCGAGTCCGGTGGCGAGCAGCCATCGATATACAGATGGTTGATCTGGTCAAACACAAGTTCGATAAGTTTGGCTAACGCTTGGGACCATTTTGTGTTCTCACCGGAGATTAGTCTATCCCACAGCTCATCCGTTTGGAATATCCATAGATTATCGGCCAGCGGGGGAAGGTAAAGATTTCTGTTTTCGTTCGTGCTTGTACATGCCATCACCAGGTGTTTCAAAGTTTTGATGGATAGTTCCTTTTTGCAAAGTCGACATCGTTTCTCGGCACCAACTCCTCTGATAGATATAATCTCTCTGGTTGGTAACAGATTGAGTCTAGCTCTCATAATCACATTTCTCAGTTTCTTTTCTGGGAACTTGGCACAGTACTTCAATGTTTTTTTTTACCTTATTGAATGTAGGGGGCAGGTGATTTAGCAATTTATTCCCCACCGCTTTCTCTGTTGTGATGATCCAGTCCAAATCTTCCGTTTTTCTTTTAATTCGATCCAGATTTTCTTTCAGGTCTTTGTCTGAACATTCAATCTTAGCCAGCTCGTCTCTTCTCATTTTTACCCACTTTTTCAGGGCCACCCAATTGCCAGTTTGTGTTTCTTCACGAATGATGTTAAAGATGGGTAGCGTGTCAGCCATGATGATTCTTCTGTAAAGACGCATGGTACTTTGGTCTACCATTGAAGCTAAAGACACCAGCCCAAACTCTCTCCTGATAGCCGGAATGGCGGTAGATTTTGGTAGACCTAACACTGTTTTCCACACATGACCTTCCAGCTTACTCCAGATGTTACGAGGGAAGTAGAGCGAGGCCTCCATTCCATAGGTTAGGGCCGGCACCACCTTGGCTTTATAGAATGTTATCGCCGGTATCAAGGAAAATTTGCCGAACTTGCGCTCTATCGCTCTTGTTTGGGCAGTCAGGTATGTCACTTTTTCCCAAAGTTGGTTTTGGAGACTCTTTTCAATTTTGGAACTGTCCAATTGGATCCCCAGATATTTAAAGCTGTTTACAATTTCGATTTTTGTGTTGTCAAGGCGCAGGTTTAATTTCTTCGTTACTTTGCTGGGGGCTTTCTCCATCACCATGATCTTAGCGTTTGTTTTGTTTATCTCCAACTGGTTTTTGGCAATGTAGATTTCCAGATTGCATAGTTTTCTTTGCAGGCCCACTTTTGTCTGATCAATAAGAATGACATCGTCTGCATACAATATGCGAGGGATCTCCCTTTTCCCGATTTTTGGGGGGAAAGATCAGATTTTGGTTTCTGAATGTTGATAGTCGCTTAATATTGTATAGAACCTTGATTGGACATTCCCTTTATTTTGGACTGTGATACTGTGTTGTTTGGGTCACTACTGGTTTACCTTCACACCACACTTAAGAGCATAGCCTTCCCTCGGCCCACGTTAATACAAGAGGCGAAAGAGATGTATCTTTAAACGGTCTCTGTTTTACCTTTATAATTGTCTTGGGTTTTGGTTTGTTGAAGTGTGAAGGCTGAGTGAGCCATTTCACCCCTACTCATCCTTTTGGTCCCGCGGAGCAGAATCCAATTAGTCACAGATAGCAACTCCTTAGATCCAAAAGAAGATAGTCCGTGCCAGCCACTGTTGCCCATGCATTTCTCTGATATTGTTATGGAAACTGACAAAGGACTAGTATTGATTATCAAATAACAGGCTCCATCTTAAAATCAATCTTATTGTACTCATTATTTGAAATGCTGCATACCACCAAATGCAGTGGTATTCCACATATTTATAATCAATATTTTTTAGAAAGGTACTCCGGTCAGGTGCTGATGTCTCTAATCATAGCAGTCATAGTTTTCAAACATGAACTTGATACTAATAATTGTATAAATAAATAATGAAGTGCCCATCAATAGCCTTCTAGTAATTATGACGATGGACATAAAAAACAGACTCATTACCGTCAAGTAAATCAAATGCCATTTTATTGGGTTTACTTCTCTATATTTACGAAAGTGATAGCTCGGTATTTATGATAAAATAATAGAGCGTCATTTTAACATAAAGCAGGCAGTACACATTGTTTATTTGGGGCTTGCTGAAAAATATCCCTTTACAGGCTGTTTACTTCAAGAGGGATATCAGCAAAAGGGCGGTCGGTCAAGAGGGTTCTGTGGTTGGCGGTGGCTTCGTGGAGGTTTAGTATAAATGCTGCTGTTACACATACAGAAAGGTCAATCCCGGGTAGAGCGAGGCATTGTAGAGTGCTTTTTGAAGTGCTAAGGATCTAGTATGCATGTTTATGCTACGCCCACAGAACATGTCTGGCTTCACACCTGGCATAGTTGACATTTTACCTGGGCAGCCCATAAGTCGGCCTATCGTTCCAGCCCTTTCTGTGTTGGCTTTGCGTAACTGAAGGGTAAGTAAACTCTTGATGCTTCTTGTTATTGTTTGTGACTGAGATTTATACCACACACCACTGACATGTGCATGCTATCCAAGTGCCTGTGAAACACCTCTACACTGATTAGTCACTAGAGGAGCATAAGGGACACAGCAAGTGAAACTAAGGTTCATTCCCAGCCAATGATACCCTCGGGTTTGGAGCGCTATATAAATATATAAACTATGTGCAGGGCATAGGATGACTCCCTGCTAATAAGGTGACACTCATGCCACTCTAATCCCCCGCTCGTGTACCAGGATAGTATGGGCGTGCACGATATCCCCTGCTCTTCTTCCGCGTCATGTACCTTATAGGAGGTGGAGGAGGGGTGAATTTGCCCATCCCTCTTCAGTGCAAGGCATGGGATGACTCCCTGCTAAACAGGTGGCACTCATGTCACTCGAATCCCCAGCTCGTGTGCCAGAAGAACTGCGTGCAGTGGATGTTACTCCAGCGCACAGCGTTGTATGACCTACTTCTGACAATTTGGGTCCAGAATAAGCTGATGACATGACAACCTCCAGAGCATTAAACCTACTGTATATTTAAACATGTCAGCTTCTCCCGGCTTCTCTTTAGGAAGGGCGTGCAACGTATCCTCCAGGGTTTGTGCTTTGTCAACTGGGAAGGGCCATTTTTAGTAGGGCCAACTTAAAAAAAGATTCCATAGTTTAATGGAGATGATTTTCTTTTTCTCTCCCTTCACATGCTCCCAAGAAATGATTTCACTAGGTATTGCACACTGAATGATTATCATCGCCCTTATCTCCTTGGAGGGGGAAAAGGGCAGAGGAAGCATGCAAGAGATAACATTAGACACTACAAAAAGGTTAATGCAGTGGTGGCTGACAAAAATTCTCATTTGAAAAACAATGTATTTATCAGATAGGTCGCATTCCTCTGGCTTTTCCCGCTCGTATCACTTTAAGCGACAGGCGTGACTTTCACCCAAAAGGAACACATCACAAGGACAGTCACTTAACATACTG
Organism: Ambystoma mexicanum; assembly: GCF_040938575.1. Classification (NCBI taxonomy): domain Eukaryota; kingdom Metazoa; phylum Chordata; class Amphibia; order Caudata; family Ambystomatidae; genus Ambystoma; species Ambystoma mexicanum. The sequence goes on along the minus strand of NC_090936.1, from coordinate 75,202,229 downwards.
AGCTATCGCACAAGCATGTGTGACCTGCACAAAGAAATATCAGGAAATTGTTACTCGGAGGCCAGAGACACAAATACAACATTACTTATGGTACTCATCATTACTTCGAGTTTACCCTTCATACCACAATCCTTAATAACGAAGGCGCCCCGTCTTCCATCAAAAACCCTAGTTGATATAATAATTGTGTCATTTTACCCCATTCTCTAAGGGGAGCCCAAGAACCTACCCCTCCATGTCCTCTGCATGCGTTCTTACAATCACTAATGACAAGGAGGTAGAACTCTCTGCCCCATTGCCCCCGGAAGGGAAAGGAGCGTGGGATGCAAGGAATGTAATGGCTTTGACTAGAACGATGAACTAGGAGAATTGATGAGTACCATACATAGTCTGACATTACCTTCGATCGATGCTAGTCGTGTCATCGCTCCCACTAATGAAGATAGAGCAAGCAGTTACTTTATCCTCATCTGCTGATATGCAACTCAACGCACTTAGGACTGCAGGAAAATACTTGTACACCATGCAGGATGTATGATCAGAAGTTGACTGAGAGGGAACACCCCGCTTTCAGCTGATAATCTTGCATGAATGCTTGTGGGTTGGCCGGCGTTGCAAATACTTCTGGTCAACAGACTATGAGCCTACACCCAATATGCATCTGTTCCCCGTGTAGGGCAGGCCTGTACGAGGGATGGCAGAGAAACTCCTGCTTTGGAATATCAAGGGCTGATGGCCCAATGGATCCAGTGGCACAAGGCAGATTTGGACCTTTAGCTTCCTTTAACTGCTCGCCCAAAGGTTGCAAACAGGGCATCCGATTAGCGATAATGCCACTGAGTGGACCTTGCATTTGCTGGGCAAATCAAAGGCAATGAGGTTTCTTTCTTCTTCTGGTATGGACACAGGAAGGACAAAATCATGGTTGATGTGAAACTCAGGAGGAAGTCTGGGTGAGTCATGAGGATGGCCATAGCTGCAATAAAATTGAGATATGGCTCCAAAATGAGAAGGGATCCTAGTCCACCAATGCTCCTGGAAGAAGTGGTGGACACTAGAAAGATGACTATACATGTCATGAAGAGCATTTCCACCTTCTCCAGTAGTTCAAAGGATACCTATGCGAGGATCTGTAGTCCAAGGGCCACAGACCAGTGAGGAAGAAGGGATATTCTTGGTGGAGGTTGGAGAAGAAACCCTTTAAGGCAGTGCATCACAAAGGAGTCTGTGTGCATCATTTCTGATGCCACATCTGAAGAGACTTTTTTTATAGCCCACTGGATGTGAAGACTCAAGAGTGCCTGTCCCAACCTGAATCCATCGGCAAGGAAGTCCATCATTTTCCACATGTTGCCTTCAATCAGCGTGTAGGATTGCTCCTTGCACCAAGAGTTGATGTTTTCCACTGGCGTTTGCAGGCCATCAAAGTGGATGAGCAGTGAGGTGACTGGATTTCTCTGGCCACTAACATCAAGATATCTTTCTTCTGGAGGAAATCTAATTTCATTTTCATACCAGTCATTGTTAACAGATCGGTGTAGTCTTTGGCAGCTATGGGCATTGTAAAGGTGAATACCTTCTTGGTAGTCACCACAATGGTTCCGAGGGCATCTTCAACATATGGGGAAACCATTACATTCTAGACCAGTGTGGCATGATCATAATCGCACATGGCACCGTCTTTTGGATCTTCATGAGCACTGTGAATCATCTGGACAATTAGTTCCTTTTCCCTAAAGAGCAACCACCCTGTTGAGGCCAGTTGGTGAGCCCGCTAAGTAAGACCTTCCCTAGGGGTCTGGGCCAGTGGGACCTCACTGGGAGTGACTCCCCTCTTGGTGACAGGGACTCTCATTCGGATAAGGACCTCCCCGTCAAACCACACTTTCTGCCTATATGGATACTGGAAAGACTTTGTAATCTCCTATTATGACTATAATCAACAAATATACTTTGTTCACTCTATTGGCGTCTGGTAATACTGTACGCCACCTGAATGCCATGATCAAGGAAGACGGACACAATTATGCTTGTTCCAATGACATCTATTAGAAGAGAGACTCGTACGGCGGGAGGAGTGTAACCACTACTCAGAGGTGAGCCTCCGTAGCGACCACCTCTTGGAGAGATGGAGCCAGCGGTGGCATGTGCCAAGTGGAACCCTCTACCTGGAGGCTGAATGGCGGGTGCATTAACCGAGCAAGAGGCTCCGGTCAGGGGAAGAGATACAACAGGAAAACAACAGTCTTCTCTGGTGGCTCAACCATTGAGGATCAGTGGTGGGGTTGTCACTGAGCAGCTGACGATGAAACCAGAGACAGGAAACCACCTTTTCTGCCGAAGAAGTACCGACAGGGAAACAGATGCTACTGACTTGTGGATGCCACCGAGGCATATTATTGTTGGTTTCCAGGAGTGCCGAAACCTTTGTATATACGAGAAAAGGAGAGAACATAACAGGCACACAACCCCGCTGAAGTAGACTTAGATAGATATGAACAGTGTCTATCAAAGCTGGAATAGCAGCCAAAAGCACGAGAGCTTTAGAAAGTGTAAAAGGCACACGGCCCGCTGAAGCAGAGTGAGAGAGATACGAACAATGAATATCAAGGTTGGAATAGCCACCAGAAGCACGACAACTTAAGAGAATAGAACGGACACAGGACCATGCTGAATCAGAGAGAGAGAGAGATACAAACAATGTTTTTTAAGGTTGGATTAGCCGCCAAGGGCATGATAATTTAAGAGAAACTAACAGCCATGCTGAAACAGAGGGGAAAAGATACGGGCGCTGTATGCCAAGGCTGGAAAAGCCGACAAAGCTACTAAAGACGGATGGGATAAATACTGTAATTGAGTACCAGGACACTTATCAAAGAGGCACAGTAGTCTGGGGAGTCTCAGTGCCACGATGGTGGGAGACAGAGAAGTGTCTTTTATGTAATCCTTGTGGGATTTGGACATTTGCAAGAAAACCTGAGAAAACTAAAGTAAGAAACTGTTTTCGTTGTCAAGTGGAACGTGAAGCACAGACAGAGGATAATTGTAATTTTAACCAAGAAACTCTATATGAAGATTGGGAAGACTATACCATTATAATCTAAAGGGACTTTGAGACTTAGAGCAAGTCAAATATGTGTTGGGCCAGGCGGAAGCCTGTACCGAGGCTATTATGTTGGTCTCCCCTTTTCCTTTTAGTTAGATGTTCCCTAAAGTTTGTAGGACCAGATAGTTGGTTAGGATTCAGATAGAAGACTTTTTTTTCTTTGGACTTGATGTGCTCCCTTAGCTTTAGTATTTCTAGGTAAGGAAGTTCCCTCATAGCGATGGGGCTATCTAAGTATTTTTCAAAAATATAATTAAACATTGCTAACCATGACCCAATGTAGTCCGAGTCCTTCTTCTGGTTCACCACAGCACCTATAACATAAGGGGACATTTTTGAAAGGCAAATAGGAGCCCTCGTGGCCACGAGCCCAAAAACAGTGTTCACCAGTTGTGCCATTGTGCCTGGTACAAGTGAGGCATGCCAGTGGCAATGAGTTCTCTTCTAAGGCAACGAGGTCCAGCCGGTCGACCTCATTTTGTGCAAAGGGTTTAATGTTTTTTTTCCATAGACAGTAGTCCATGGCAGATGGGCATATGCAGCTCAGAATGTCTGCTTTTGTATTCAGAATTCCTAAAAAGTATTTTGCCTGCAGATCTTGTAGAAGATGGGATGCCCATGTCGGGAATCAGTGCAGGCCTGCTTCGGAAATAACGGGCTACACAGGCTCAGTACTCGTTGGAAGTACTCCAGGGGTTTGCTCTACGTAAGTTTCGTCTCACACGTTCAGCTATCCATGAGACGACATAGCCCACCTCTGTATGCGGCAGCTCACAAAAGCTAGCTCCCTCCTCATTCCCTTGCCTTGCAACATCCTCCTGCATTGACCGCCTTCAGGAGATTGCCCCTGGGTGGTAGCAGTGCACGGTAGAAGTCAACTTAACATAACATCTCGTCCGCCTGCTTCGATTACAGTGAAAGACTTCCTCCACCTGTGCTTAGTCTATGTCTCGTGACCTGATGCTGTCTTAAGCCCAGTTCATGTCAGTGCACGCTATTTCCTCCCTGCCCCCCTGTGTTTCTTCGATCAGTGTGGCTTTTTCCCAGACTGTCCACCATGGTGAATCTCGGGTCTGCAAGAGGCCTGTGCACATGGGTGTTAGGCAGAATTCAGGCAAGCTCAATTACTGTTTTTTTCCTAATCCCCCCACAAACTCATTGCTTTTCAACTGTGTGGATTCTTTTCCAGCCCTTCTTGAATGTACGCCTCATGCTCGAGGGGAGATGTCTCCTCCTGTCCAACCCATACGGTGTTGGCCCGCTTCTCATTCAGGTGAGCAATGTTATCTCAAGTTAGGAAGCTGAGAGGATCGGTGCTGACTCACATCAGCTCCTGTCTGGTGTTGGTGAGTCAAAGCCTGACCTCTCTAGAAAAGAGACAAGTAGTTGTGTTGCCCAGGGGTCGGGAAGTCATGCCTTCCTGAATGTTTATGTAGTGCTTCGATATCTGCCCAAACCAAAACTCTGTTGTTCGACAGGCTGTGCTCTTCTAAAGACCGCTGTAATCTCTCATCATTTGAATGATCTCAGGCTCTGGTTGTGTGATTGTAAATCTTTTACCGAGAGACCTTCCAGGGTGGAACTCTTCCCTGTGCACTGGCAAGCAGGTCCTCTGGAGTTAGGATGTAGCCCTTTAGTGCGTTCAAAGCATCCTACATATTGTAGATGTTGTCATATCTTCAACACGACCAGGACCGTTTCTGCGTAGTCTCTGTAGCAAGACTATAAACTCAGGAGACGGTTCATCAAGCGCATCTGGTGGAATCAGGCCTAGGGTAGTATCAATGAATTAACCTTTTATAACCCCCTAGATACCGGAGACCAGTCTCTAAGTGCAGGACTGGGATTCAAACCTGTGTTGCTCTCTGTTAACTTGCTTCCAAGACAAATTAATTGCTCCTGCCCTATTCTCCCGTCCAGTATCGCAGCAGAGTCCTGCATATCCCCTTGTAGATATAGTTGTGTTCTAGCCAAGATGCTCTGTCGTCTGAGAATTACCTCTATCTCAAGTTATAATCCCTGGACCATTGGAATAGGAATGTAGATATGTTCCAGGATTATGGTTCTTGGCATGTTCCAGGATTATGTTCCAGGACCTTCCCAAGAAGGCCCACTTCCAACTCCACCTCCTCAGAGGCATCCTTCCTTTCCTCACCTTTCCCCAAAAGCTCAATGTCTCTAGAGCCCTGGCACTCTCCAGGCTGGACTAATGCAACAGCCTCTTAATTAATCTACCCTCTTCCTCTCTCCACCCCCTCCAGTTTATCCAGAATAGGGCTGCAAGAAGTATCTTTGGCCTCAAGCCCAGGGACCATATTTCTCCAGCCCTAAAGTCCCTCCACTGGCTCCCGGTGGCAGCAGGATCAAATTCAAATCCCTCTGCATCATCCACAAGGCTGTCTGGGGCCAGGGACCACGGTATCTGCAACTTTCTCTCACCAAATACTCTCCCTACAGGTTTTTACGTTCCTCTGGCTCCTACTCTGTGCGTCAAGCACTTCTCTGGAGGCCGATCTCTCTCCTTGGCTGGCTCGCTCCTCTGGAACAGCCTCCCCTATCTCTCTTGAGCCAGATCTCCGCAAATTCCATAAGCTCCTCAAGACTTTCCTCTTCACCTCTTCCTTCCCCCTCCACCTCCCATGCTAAACCTCTCAGTCACTGAGATTGGTGGTCTTGAAACTAATGTGTCCTTCTGGGCCCTGGCCTTCCTCCCAATCACCTTCAGCCTCTCCCATTCCCAGCACGTGGGCACCCACTGGCCTGTGTTACCTCACAGGACCGTACTTATTGTGTCGGCATATGACCACTCTTTACTATTTGACCTCTGCCAAGCACTTACTGGTTCTCAGCAACTTACTCCCTGGCACTTCTCCCTCTGGGGAATTTCCGAGCACTTATCCCTCTCCTACCCTGCCCCCTCGCTCTCTCTGTACTTGCATGATCCGATTGCTCACAAGGCCTAGAAGGACCACCTCTATCCTGTTCATTATTGTATTCAAGATAAGTAACCTATCCAAATATGGATATATGTGGGTTTACACCTCAAGTAGAACTCCCATGATTGGTGCCAGGACCTTTGTAAAGAACCTCAGTACTAATGAGAAGTCCAAACAGGATCACTTGAAAATCAAATGTGTCATACAACGCAGCAAATGTTATGTAGGTTACATTGACAGGAGTGTGTTCAGTATATGTACTCCAGTTTGATTGATATTAGCCAGTCCTCAGTGTGAAAAAAGGCTATAACCTGTTGCTGGGTTACCAATTGGGATGGTGGGTACTTCATCCATTCGTTTATGCATTTGCTTGTCCAAGACAGGACAGATCCCCCGTGTAGGTTTCTTCTTTAAGAATGGGATGGCATATATTGCTCTAATGGATTGTGGCTTGGTCAGCTTCTTGATGGAATTTTTTTTAAGCATCATCTGTAATCCCACATTAGCGCATACCTCTTGCTCAAGAGGATTGATAATAAGACTGGACTCTGGAAGGGACATCCTCAAGTTGATTGCATGACAGTTTACCACTCGCTTTACCAAGCAGCAGTCGGAGACCTCCCGTCAAGCCTCCTTGAAAAGTGTTAGAGGCCATCCGACCAGGGTCAAACGTAGTGGGTTACGGATGGTCCTCACTTCTGTTGAGCTGGAATGGAGGATGCGGTGGGAGCCATTTGTTTCCCTATCTTTCACATCCATGAAAAGGAGTTCTAGAAAAGGGCCTGGTAGACAGGACTGCGATGCATATGCTTGGTGGACAAGAGAATGGGTGACCTTGGGAAATGGCATGAACTGTGACTTTAAATGATTCGTTTTACGAAAGATATTAAGTTGTGATCCAAAGAAGTTAGGCCCCAAAAAATGGTAGCTTTGTGAGATTCACTCTTCCAAATATGGAGCAATCCGAGGCATCACCGCGCCGTTGATGAGATTCTGCCTGATGTTGCAGCCCTCAGGGTATAATAATGAATGTACTGGACCTGCTTCTCCATAACCTTCAGCAGTGGCCAAATGTCCTTCTATTCCCTGTATGCTGTCTATTGTATTGTAACGAATTGTAACAGAATGTATAGAGCGCAACTAAGGCCCCAGGGCATCTAGGCGCTAAAGCTCCATATGAGCACTGGGGGATCCGGGGGAGTCTGATCACTGCACCAAAGACAAAGTTAGAAAAGATACGTTTTAAGTGCCTTCCGGAAGGGAAGACTGTTAATTGCAACGAGAGCGGAAGCCGGTTCCATACATTTGGAGGGAATACCGAGAAGGAACGGCCACCCTCTTGGGCACGCTGATACCTAGGCACTCTGAGAAAGACCCAGAGCAGATGAATGAAGGCATCTGGTAGGACAGTACCTCTCGGTCTTGCTTCTCAGGTAGCGCGCCCCCCTAAACTCGACTCTGGCATCCGAAAATCAACGTAGATCAGTGTGGAGGTCCGATCATTCAGTTTTCAGTGACTTGTCTTTCCCTTGTGGACTGCAACAAATTCAGCTCCTCCCGGGACCCCTCCTTTCTCTCTCTAGGGTGATTCTTTGATCTGTAAACGAGCAACATTGCACTCTCTTTCCTTTCTCCCTTGGTGTCTGCAACAGCGCTATTCAGTGGGACATATCTTATATGCCACAAGTGTTTGTGCCCCCTTAGTGGGGTCTTCAACAGTGAGGACTCAGAGATAGACAGTAAGCAAAGGTTAAAAACATTATTACTTCTCGGTCTGCAATATTCTTGTCTTGGGAGGATAGCTCAGGGGCAACACGCTCCCCTTGGAAGCAATACAGGTTCGATTCCCCGGGTCCGCATGTAGAAATCTCTGGGTATTAAGCCCGTTATAAATAGCCAATTATATAATTATAACATAACCCTAGCTACCACTCTAACTGGGATGCAAAATCAGATGTGAATGATTGATCCATGGCCCACTGGGAAGGGTAGCTCAGGGGCAACGCTCTGGTCTTGTAATCAAGAATGCACTGAGCAGCATGCGTTCAGTACCCAGCCGCGGTACTGCCCTTAGAGGCTGGAGTCTGGCATGAAGCGTAATATAAGAAACCAATTTAATATATATTTTTTTAAGTAGAGTTTGTCAAGTTTTTTTTAACTTTTATGGATCAAACCACAAATTTCCCTTTAACTTTCTTTATCCCCTTTTTCATTTTATATTGACACCAAAACAGCCATTAAAAAGTGTACATTTCTGCTGATACAAATAATAATTACAAGCCAGTATTAAATATGACACATCACCCTATTTTTTGCCTTGTTGCAGTTTGGAAAGAAACTGGTGTTAGTTGATGTTAGCGTTCCCTTCATAGCATGTGGCTCGCGGTCAGGGGGACGCAGACAGGGTGGCCAGCATCTACGGGGCACAAGAACATGGGACCTCAAATGGCAAGTAAAGTTGCAAAATCCCAAATTCTCAACATTGCACTGTCATAGGGCCTCATTACATGTTTGCCAATATTGCCGACGGGATACCCTCAAACTATAGTACCATTTCCACCACTTAGTCTGCCGGAAAAACTGCCAGATTACAAGTGGCGGAAAAGTCGGTAAATCCCCATTCCATGGAGTCCCATAAGACCCCATGTGGGGATTTGCCGTTATTACCTGCACCGGTGTTACAGGGCTGGTAATACCAGCCTTTTTTTGCTGATAGATTGGCGAAGATACCTCCAGCTCAGAGCTCGAGGTGGATCCTCCACCCAACTGGCAAACTTGTAGTTGTCCAGTCCAAAAATGTGCCGGTATATGTTATTACTGGCACTTTATTTCTGGACCGGCCAACTTGTAATGACCCCCATAATCTAAAGGCAACAGTGGAACGCGAGACTGACCAACTCTGTATTACACAGTTAGGCATTGCGCGGATCTCCTGCTAATGATCTTGCAAAGATTTGCTTGTGTTTACACTGAAGCAGTAAACTGATTCTTCACCAGGTGAATGCAATTTCGAGCAGCCACATTTCAATACGGCAAGAGCATCATTGCGGCTTTGGTGGTGGGGTACACAAAATGGCGGTCAAGGGGTTGCCATCACTTTTACTGCACTGGCAAATTTAGAGTTTCAAAAATGAAAATCGGTAGAAACCACCTGATTCTGTGTGGAGTAAATTTCCTCTGCACAAAACATTACCGCATGTGGTAATTACCGATCCCCGTGGAGTCCTATGGGGAATAACTGAAGAGTCTGCATTACTGAAGGGTGCTTTACCACCCACTATCAGACTCATGTCAAACCTGAAGCTTTTCAGGAAAACCTTAACTCACCTATTCAAGTTGACTCCTTGATAACTGATGCTTTACCTCTAATACCTCACTGTCCATTTTGTTGTCCATTTGTGTTTTTGTTGTGCCCTGATGCCTGCGGGCTGTCGGCGCATCATAGACATATAAATAAAAAAAAGAAATACTTGGAACCGTGCGACCTGAAATGACAACACGGCTGCTTCCTGCTTTCAGCTATCAGAATGGCATTTATGCCGGTGATCTAATTGAAAGTGAGGGCTGCGGAATTTACCCAGAGTGCTGTGCCCAGGAGCTGGATGTTTGCTATAGAACAGCCACCGCGCAAACCCAAGGCCCATTGCTGATTAGTTCTCTCCGATGCTTTGGCGAATAAAAGATTTCGGCCATGGCTCGATGAGTAGGGTATGAAGAGTACACTCCAGCTTCTCGTCCGCGGGCCAGGAATTAAGTTTGGTGCAGCAGTTATTAAAGCACGCTTTGCTGCAATTACTGTCTATATGGCCCTTGGGAAGCGGGCATAAGTGATAACTGCAACACCAGTTGGCCGTTATGCGGCTAAAAAAAAGCCCAGCAAAAAGTAATTTAAACCAAATTGATCTACGCTCGTGCCCTTCAAAAAAAAGGACAAGAGGTAAAAAAAAGAAGTTTAGCAGGTGGCAGAAGGAAAATGGCAAATGTCTGTGCTGAATGACTTGGAAATTAATTGCCAGTTATGTGTTCTATATTAGTAAGATCATGTTTTATGTGGAGCTTCATGCGGGATTCCTCTAGCATCAAAGCGCTGTAATGTTTGCTATGATAACCCAATTTGAAGGTACTAGATTTATGATTTACTTACCTTGAAGGATGAAAGGCTGAGTCGGCCCACTAGGCGGAAAATCCATTTCTGTCACCAGGAGAACGATGCAGCTTGTATAAAGGATTAGCACGTTTGGGGCGGCGGGGCGGGGAGGAGCCAGCCAACCAGAGTGCAGGACATGGAGGCTTTGCTACATGGTAATGACGGCTCCATGTCATTTCGCAGACAGGGGCCCCCATGCCCCCTTCCACTTCATTACTGCCCCCACCCACCCCTTTTTACCCCTGAATGCACATATACCTATATTATTCAATGTAATTTCGAAGTAATTCTTTTCGTTGAAACCACGGGATACGGGTAAAGACCACTTTTGAACCAGGCCTTTGGCTCCTCTCTGACAGGCCACCATTTTCCCCCCGCTGTGCTGTGCCTTACCCTCCCTCAGCCTCACTCCTTTGCACTCCCCAGCGCCCTAACTACCTGCTCCCCTCACTCCCTGGCCCACACATGTCTTGCGGTTTCATCCCTCGCCAAACCTGCATCGCTAATGTGGCCACCATGAACATAGAAAAAGGACCCTTTTGGTGCATTATGTCGAATTACTTTTTTAATTAAAAGCTACTAGCATCCTGGCTGGCATGCGTGGGTTGATAATAGCGATTATACTTCCGTGTGGGGCTTTAACATATGTTTATTGCCCAGCGCCCACATTAAGGCCCTCGCTTTGCTCATCCCTCTAACTTTGGCCCAGGGGCCAATATCAACTGATAAAGGCCCCCTCACTACATATTGCTTAATTAGGACTACAGGGTATTTACATTTATTTTCAGGTATATAATGTTTTAGGAGATTTCCATTTGCTATCCAAAGTAAACACTTTTAACGTACATCTTACAAAACAATGAAAATCCAGCATTTCACTTGTAATTCTTCAACTGTGACACATTCATTTTCTAAACAAAATTCAGAGTCCAGTTCTGCTTCAGACACAGGGGTGAATGACTCAAGCGTGGATTGGAATGCAAGTTTATTGTGGTAACTTTTTTGTGGGGTTTTCTCAAATAGCTGTTATTTATTATCTTCATGCATGTTTCCTAAATAAAAAGTCCTCACAGGCGCTCCCCATGTCCATCCTTCCTGTGCCCTAGGTCCCCCACCCACCTCAGTTGATTGTTACCTTGCCAGCTCCCTCCCTCTACTCCCTTCCTCTCTTTTATTTGTGTGACGTATTTTCGTTTCAGAGCATGTCTTGCGTTATTACTGCAGTAATCTTGTGAGATTTCCGTGGCATTTCCCTGACAATGTGGAAACGTACAAACTGTAACTGGCTCCCAGAGACCATCCCCAAAATCCCCAACTTCACATGATGTCCTCTTTCTCCCACCCCTCCTCTGTGGCCTTTTTCCCTGCGGATACCTGAGGATTCAGCTTTCATGAAGATTGGGGACAAACATACAAGGGAACAGTTTACCGAAGCAATAGAAGGGATGCTTACTTTGAGGTATTGGCCATTTTAAACCTATACTTTGAACCCACTGAGGCTATAAGTCACAAAGAAGTTCACGTTCGCAAGGAGTACAAGGCCAGGAAAAAGTTAAAGTTATATAGTCACTAGAAATGCAAAAAAGTTTCACCAGGGCAACACGGTGCTTGCATGGGAAAAGGAAATTATTCCCAAAGCTAACAGAATCACTAGTGAATCAGACTATGTGGTCCATGTTTTGAGATGCTTGTGCAATAAATGGTAGATTGGGAGCACCAAATACAAGCTGAAAGTCTGCATCCAACAACATGTACGAGCAATCCTGAATAATGCGAATTACTATCCCATGGCAAAACACTTTGCAAAATTCCACGAAGGCAAATTGCAGGGTCTTACTTTTTTCGGAATCCATAGGATCGAAATGGGACAACGTGAAGGAGACAGAGAATGTGTGCTCGGGCAACAAGAAACACGATGTATTATAGACTTTGAGAGTAAAAATCCTAATGGACACAACATTGACAAGGAACTAAATACATTATTTGGGACAACAACGTAACCCCACCATCTTTCAATTATGATGGTGTCTCTTGTTTCTTCATGCTGTTTTGTTTCCTTCTTCTTCTTCTTGTTACCTAGTTTATTTGATCCTATTAGTAATGTTTTCAATGTATTTCTTGAAAGACACTCTATACTTTTTGATGTTATATTTTTTAATTTAGTGATATTCACAAAAACATATTTCTTTCAATTTTTTTCTTATTTTCTTGGCTTTTCTTTTTTTTCATTCTTCTCCACTACTTATTGTTTACAGTTAGGTGACACATTTTGGTGATCATCACAGCATTTTTATTTGTAGTAGTAAGAACGGATCTGTGTACGAATCATGTATGGATCTGTGTACGAATCATGGACGGATCGCTGTACGAATCGTGGACGGATCGCTGTACGAATCGTGGACGGATCGCTGTATGAATCATGGACGGATCTCTGTACGAATCATGCAGTATTGCTTCCTGATATAATTGTGGATACTGAGTGGCCCTTAGTAATTTACACTATTGTTATTAGACAATGAGTGTGACTGCTGTGCAAGCTATTTACACAGTAGAAACATACAATGTTGTCTGAAGATGGCTTTGTATTGCCTGGTGCTATGTATGGTGAGAGATGTCCTCCCATTAAATATTTGTATTTTGTGTATAATTCAAGACAATTCGTAGACCAATACTGATCTGGGAGCTTTAGTGGTTAGCACATAGCATCTTATCTAAATACATGCTGCTAGGCATTCAGCCCTATCATTCGGACTATTGTCAGTCTTATTTATAGCACTAAGCACTTTATCATTCTGTATGCTGCTAGGCACTGAATACTTCCATCTCTACCAGTTCATAGACCAACAGCAACTAGCGGGGCATACCAGTAGGCTAGAATGACTCCAGGTCCCTCAGCATCACTAATGCTTGACATACCTGTCGCTATATCTGTAATTACAGATATTGGAACACACTCAGCACTTTACCATTTTTTTTTTAAACTTTTGTTTATTGGCAAGGAAAGTCAAGACAGGAATAGCATAGTTTACACAGAAATCCACATATTCGCATTATTACAGTCGGGTATTACATCATACATTTCTGAACGGCTCGGGGAGGGGTGCTGACAACTTAAGAGGAGGGGGGGGGGGCGGCCGCCCCCGTCTTCATGGTAGCGTGTCCAGAGGAACGGTCAAGGGCACCGAGTCCTCAATCTCATCTTTATTGTTCAAATAGGTGCAAAATTCCGTCCATACATTCTTTGGGCGAGATGGTGCTGGCAGAGACCCAATGTACTCCTCCTCACAGGCCTGAACCCAGGTAAGGGCTCTAAGCCACATTTCGAAGGTGGGGGGAGAGCGGCGTTTCCAACATTGTAAGATGCACCGTTTAGCAACCATGGCACCCACGTTCAGGAATTTGGACATTTTTTTAGCGTTCTCCCCTGTCCATATTCCAAACAACAAGGCCTGTGGGACGGGGTCCATGGGGGATCCAATTATCTCTGTGAGCGCTCCCGTTACCCCCAGCCAGAATGCGCTCAGCGCAGCACAGGACCAAAACATGTGCTCATGATCTGCCTCTTCGGAGTCGCACTTCGGGCACCTGTGGGCAGAAGAGCGTGTGAAATTCGCTACTCTAAGCGGTGTGTAATACAGTCTTTTGAGTAGCTTATACTGTATGCAACGGAATCGAGCGCTCAGGGAGACTTTGCGTGTGTGCGCGCACATGTTGTTCCACAACTCGTCAGTGATCTCTATTTCCAGCTCCCTGGCCCAGGCTTCCCTTGGTTTTAGGGACGTATTCTCACGCTTAACCAGTTGCATTTTATACAGGGAGGAGACTACACCTTTGCCACCCACGGAATTTGCTATGAATTGGAGTTCGGGCGCGTCAGGGGGCTCATTTGGGTATGATGGCCACATTGCCCGGACCGCCGCTCTCAGCCTGAAGTATTGTAGTAGTTCCAGAGCTGAGTTAGAGTGCCCAGGTTTCCATGTCTGGGGGGTAATGAATTTGCCCTCTGGATACAGGTCTGCGAGTGCGCGGTATCCCAGGGCCTCCCAATGTTGGATGAAATGGTGGTCATGTGTGGGGGAGAGACCTGGGAATTGTCGCAGGGGTAGCCATTTATAGTATGGGCGGTGCCCATCTGTAGGGGTCAAGATCATATTCCATGCCCTGATCGTAGTGGCCACCGGATCTGCAGGGGCGTCAGTTTGGAACGTGTAGTGTAGTAACAGGGTCATTATGTTAGTGCCGTCCCCCGCCAGTTCCTCTAGTTTGACGTGTGAAGGTGGGTTCAGGTGTGCATACCAGTGCGTGGCGTGTTGGGCCTGTGCCGCAATCCAGTACATAGTGAGGTAGCACTTTACCATTTTGTACGCTGCTGAGCACTGTGCATTGTACACCAGGATTTATAACCAGCAGGCAGAACATCTCCCAATCTCTGTTCACATACATCCGTATGATGCCCTGGTACTACAACTGGAGCCATTGCTGTTGTAACGCACAAAGCACTTTATTACATTGTACGCTGCTAGGCACCATGCACTTGACATGAGGACTATGGACATATCAGCAGTGGCCAATGTTGCTCACTGTGAGGCTCTGAAGGTTATAGACCAACCAGCAGAAATCATATTCTTATTACACTCGCATTTATCTACAAAATATATGTACAGCTCTGCCTTCCATTGCCACACAGCGGTATCACGCGACAGGAAGCTAGGGCATCATGCATGCACCTACAATTGACAGAGTACTGTGGGTTGTATTATACACTGCTGTAATATTACATTTCTGGTCGATCTGGTCCACATATTATTGTGGAACAAACGCAATGTTCCATTTGTTTTACTCACATAATATGGCCGACATTGTTTTCATTCGGCATGAGTCGGTCTACTGTTTTTACTATTCTCTCACCTGGTTACAATCATGCACTGTTTGAATGGGCAGTTGATGTGAACAAGCGACGAGTTAGTCGCGAAAGGCGTTATGCTGCCATATTTTGTGGCTTTACACTGCAGGAACACCATTTTTTTGATGGCTTTTAAAATAATGTGAGGAAATAATAAAAGAAGATATTTTCTACGTACTGAATCTGACTGTTTGTGGTGAACATTACGTGCTTCTGAGATTGCAACTCAACCCCTGTTGTCCACATCAGTAGGGAGGAGGAGGAGGGGGAGGAGGACAGGGGGGCAGTGGGGGAGGCATGGAGGGAGGGAGGGAGGGAGAGAGGGAGAGATGGAGAGAGAGAGAGACCTAATTTACTAAGTGTAAAAAATTGTGAGTGCCCCTTTTACTGTTTTTTTTAGCTTAGTACACTTCGCTTTCCTTGCACTATTTTTTGAGTTGAGTAAATCAGACCAATTCAAATATGTGTAGGGCTGATATACCAAACTAAAAAACTAAAGAAGTGGAAATTACACTTACACCAAAAAATGCAAGTTCTACATTCAATTTTTTTTGGAGCTTAGTACATTTTTTCTTACTTAAGCTGCTAGTTTAGTTTAGCAAATCAGCTCTATATCATATATATATATATATATATATATATATTTGTGAAATTGTGTTTGTATGTTCGGGGTTGCATTACAGTTGGTAGGCTAAGATTTTGGCCCAAGATTGGCATACCAGTCTGAGGTGTACTGGCGATAGTGAAATTTGACCAACCTGCATAGGGGTGGGGTGGGATTCGGCCCTGTGCTATCAGTATAGGCAATTTCAGGAGATTGCTGATTTTGTGACTATTCCAAAAGTAGGAAGTTAGGACACAAAGTCAGCCTACCAGACTGGGGTGTACTGGTGAAATGAGAAACTCCACCCATTCACCCTGCACAGGGGTGGGGCGAGATCCGGCCCTGTGCTATCAGTATAGGCGATTTCAGGAGATTGCTGATTTTGCGGAATTTCAAGAATAGGAAGTTATGACAAAATACAACATACACAAGGATACAGCAGACCCCCATTTGCATACCCGAGCGACACTGTGTGGTACCGCTCGTACACTATATAATAAAAGGTCGGATGTATGTTTGTCCGAAGTAGTCCGGCCTCTTCACAAGTTATCACCACTAAAGGGAGCAGTTGCTTTACGCACACAACAATAAGACTTCAAGTTCATCGTCCCAGCAAACAAAATGTGTATTTCAACAGTAACATACAATTAGTTGCGGAAAAGGCACAAGACAGGATATCATTTTAACAGGATACTTGAAGTTGCATACACTAAGAAAATATTTACATTTAAAAAATATATAAACAGAAATTCATTTGATTAAGCACTATTTCTCTAACAAAATAAATTACTTTTTTTCAATTTACCTATGTATTATGTAATTTTTCAATGTAATATTTGTTGATAGGTATTATATCAATAATAATCATGTATGTTTTAAACTTTAGTTGACTTCAATTTACTTTATTTTATGATCTCATGCCTACTTCGAATCATGCTGAATTGTATTACTCTGACATCCCTCAACATTATATATTTAAGTCCAAAACCTATAAGTGGAATCCAAGAAAATGAGGTGAAGATACAATTGTCCGTATGCACTATGTTGAACTTTCATCAGAGTCGGTGAGATTTTGTTTCAGGTTACTCCTCCTCCACGTAAAACGAGCATATCCTTTCCAAAATCCGTTTTTATAACACTTAATTTACATTAAAATAAACCACTTAATATATTTACACTGTGAAAATGTTTTCCTTTAATGCACATTAGCCCTTGTAGACAGCCTTTTCCACTAAGTATTCAATGAAAAAACCTTAGTTAAAGGGCCGTTAAGGTGAATGTGTAACACAACAAAACCCTTGAAATTCGGCAGACAATTCAGACAACTACTTGCCCCCTGTTGCACAGCGTGTGACAACAATGATGGTATCAGAGATTCTGATGACATTGTATAAGAGAATGGTTATTTTTATACTTTCAGTACTGGGCGAAAAAAAACTGTCTCTTCATAAAGCCCAACGTCTTCAAAATAATATCATGCAACCCAATTTATTAATGATCCTGCTCATCTCTCAAATAATATAGGTATCTGATTGAGAAATGACAGAGGAATACACTGTTGTTCAAATGTCATGGCTCTAGGACACTGTTCTCTGAATAGCAGCCTTTGTAATTGAAGTTTGCCCCACATGTTTCAAAGTTCACATCCGCTTATAAATGACATTTGCAAGTAAGATGTTGGGCACATGTCAATTAAGAACAGTGTTCCAAAGTTGCCTCATGTAATGGGAACTGACAGGAGAACTCAAGAAGTACTGCTTCTGATGTGCCTGTGGTGGAGGAGGGAGGCAAGGAGGGAAGGAGGGAGGGAGGGGTGGGGGTGCACAGTAGCCAGTTTGCCTTTGTTGTGAGCTTACAGTCGGCCGCACAAGGTTATTCAGTGCTGTGGGGGCTGGTACAAGAGGCCAAGTGATCTGCTCTATGGTATGATGCTCACACTGGATGGTTTATGATAACATTTGAGCTCACTAACTTGGGGTAAAACCCCAAGAGAGTAAGGCGGTCGAGACATATGGACCGTTAGTTCTCTGTGCCTAGAGAGACACTGCACTACAACTGATGATGTGCAACAAGGCAGATGCATTATAATAATAACGTATTTTTATAGCGCGGTTACCCAAAGCACTTTACATCGAACATTTCTATATACAATTATTACCCATTCGAAACTGACACTCATTTTATCAACCTTGGAAGAATGAAAGGCTGAGTCAACCTTGCTGAGATTCAAACCTGCGACCTGCAGATCACACACGGATCGTATCAGCGAGCGCTTAACCCACTGAGCTATCTTACTGGCTGTCAAGGAGCATGTGTGTCTGGAGTTGATCTTGATACTGTTGATCAGAGGAGAAATGCCTAGCTTTTCGATGTTGAATCACACCACATTTGTGTGCAAATTGAACTTTCTCCTATGGTAGGAGACCATTAATTTGATGTTATCCTGAGTGATGTCACAGTGTCGATACAACAGACAACTCGAGACACAGAACCAGTACAACACCCTTATTTACCTTGCAGGAAGGGCTGGAGGGACTCATGCAGAGTGCTAAACTAAATGTCAAGCAGGAATCTTTACAGTTAACGGGGTCAGGCTGGAAGAGTAAATATATCTGGCATAGGGGAGTTTTTTAAAGGGGAACTATGGTCCTAGTTCATTGTGCAGTTCCCTTCCCTCACAATAGGATCCCAGGGTTCTCACACCTGTGTGGCATCTTTTTGGTTCTTCACAGTCTCAGGGTGTTTAAGGCACCTGAGCATGATTCGTTCTTGCCCTTGACCTTTGCTCCGGAAGTTGCCCTCTTCGGAGCTGTGGTTTTGACTCACTCCTGCAGGGGGAAGACTGTGACTCTCACTTCCTATGGGGGGTTAGGAATTTCCCAACCCCCCCTTCTCCCTGCATTACGTCCTTTTCAGGCTATAGTCATTATAGATCTCCCCAGCCAAGCACCACCCTCCTCCGCTTAAGCCCGTCATGGGCTCCAATGCCCTTGTTAGTTTTCCAACTCCCGCCGGATCTTGGCCGAGCGGGTTGCAGGGCTTCTTGCTTAACTTTCTGGTGGTCTCAATTTTACCAGGGTCTGGATTATATCCCAGCAGGCCTAGTCGCAATCCTCCTCTCAATTGCATTTGGCTCCAGCTAGATCTGGGCCAGAGCCCCCAGCAGGCTGCTTCACACCAAGCTCTCCTTGGTCTCTAATCTCCCAAGGACTGGTCTATATGGCAAAGCGGCATGGTCTCTCCACTCACTCTGCTTCTCTTCTAGCCTCCGGTTAAAGCATTGGTCTGGGCTACGTTCATGCTTGTCAACGGCAAAAATGCACTGTCTGCCATCTTGGAATTGGATGTGATCATTATACGGATCCGGCAGTCCCACAGTCTAGTGCTACTCTAATCTGCCAGGAATTGAATATCTCTGCGTCATCCCTTAGCTCACTGTGCCCATGTCCACCACTCGATTCTTTGTGCACTTGCTGTTATCTGCGCTATGCTTCTCAAGCCCTCCCGGTGTTTGCTGCAAGCTGGAATGCACAGTCCAAGACACCCCCACTCCGCAAGAGAATCCACTCATTGCGCTCAGGAAGAGCGGGAGAGCCACTGATGGTATAAGCAAGCTTGTCCAACCCCATGGCTTAGAATCATTGTATGCAAATTTATCTCATGAATCTTAATGACAGGTATCATGACAATCCAACATGAATCCGGCCCTCGAGGCCTGGAGTTGGACAAGTGTTTTCCTCTCAAAACGCCATCTCATTGCTGTGTCCTGATTTCCTGTATCCTGACACCCCACCTTTCCTGTGGGAGAACCCTCTTCGCTGTTTATTTCATTTAATACATATTGATTTGCATTCAGCCTGATTCTCGAGGTAAATACTTCACTTACAGGTCAGTAGTTTGGTGGTGCAGTAAAAAAAGCGGTAATTAAAAAAAAACGATCACCATTTCTTTACACTTGTAATGAGGCCCATTGACATGTTTCTTTAAAGACTTTTATATTAACTAGCTAATGTACTTATTTGCGTACCAATTATAGTTTAGTCTTTTGGCCACTGGGAGTGTTTTTATACAATGCACAAAGTGTAAACATGGAAATTCCACAGACCTCCAGCAATAAAGAAGTGAGCATTAGTAGTTGATTAGAAATCGAAGGACATTGAAAACATTAGGGTGACGAGGCCATAAGATGGCAGTATATGGTGTTTTGGTTCAGACATCTTGATCGAATATGAGTAGGATGCAGGACTGCCAGAGCGAGGGCAATGGGGGCACTACAGCAAACAAAAGCGGTCTAGGAAGGGGGTATCAATCGTTTTCTAGCTATTGAATGAGGTTATAGCCCACCAGGTTGGTTCTACTTGCTCACAACGTTGTAGCTCAATTGGGTCGCACACTGCTCTAGAAACCAGGCCACTACTAGGCTCGAGGCGAAACTGGCATGCAAGGAAAAAAACAAGAAAGAGGCCCTGCCTACTGGAGCACCATCCCAGTGACAAACTGGGACACACCAATTCTCTTGCAGTACATGAAAGAACTCAAGACCTTACTTGTCATTAGCACCCTGGAAGAGGGCAGTGGCCAATCAGGATGTTCGGAACGCAGGCTGTATTGTATGGTACAAAACTGTGTTCCGGGCACCCTGGGTGCTGCTAGCCAGCACCTATCCCCACCTCTTAGCACCCGTATAGTTTCCTACATTCGTGCTAAGATTGTGTGTGTGTGTGTGTTTATTTTAATTTAAACAAAGAAACTTACATTTGCTGCGCAACCCGGCACCGTGCAGTGCTTTTTCCAAATCTAATTTAAATGTTGATGACATTAGTCATCAACATTGAAAATGGACTAAGGAACAGCAGCGCCAAGCAGTGTATCACAGGTAAGTTTCTTACTCACTTCACTGGTGCCCTTAACTTGGGCAGCTGGCCGTTACCGACAGGGTCATCTCGCAGCCTCGGGGCATATCGCCTCAGTCAATACCTATGTGCCACTGAGCCTCCGTGTGTTCCAGCATCACATTTCTCCCCTATGGCTGGAACATCTCATGCACTTATTCTAACCCCACCATCTTACCTCTATGTTACCCTCAACAACATTTAAAGTGTTCAGTTTCTTTCTAGCTCGGTTTGCACTATTAAAAAGCCCAAATACAAAGTCCTCAATAAATCCAAACATTCGCACAAAGATGAGGTTGGCTCGTTCATCAGTCTTCGGTTGCGCACTGTACCCCTAGCAATTACGCCTTTCTTCTTTTCTGCTCTTCCTATTAAAAATGTCAAAAGTAACAATGGCATGATTCTGCAAAAAAGTTATAAACATGAAGTGCTACATTTGAAGATGAGTCGGTAGCCTCGGAATTATCCCAGAGTTTTTCGTACTTGGGGTTCTGCTGTAAAAACACATTTTTAGGCAACCAAAGTATATACTGGAGATGTTCAGTAGATTGAGGTTGGAGAAGAAGAGCAAAACACCAATGGATCAGTCTCTTCTTTTTGTTGGCTCAGTAAATTCAGGGTGAGGCAGAGAAGTGCCCTCAATGTCAAGTGGACAAGTACTAGGGCCTCTGAGAAGCATCAACATGAGCGACTTACTACTCTAAGAAACAAGGTCTAAGACACGTGCATATTCATGACAAGGTATTGTGCTACCTCTCCCTACTGTGGACCAGTCTTCCGAGGTAATAAATTGTCAACAAATGTTGAGCTGTTGGTGGAAGGCCTTAGTCACTGTTGCAAAGAGGATATACAACATCATGTCTGCATTAACGCGGACGTCCATGCTTTGAGATGGAGACGTGGTATAATTTCTTGAAATGGGCAGCTGTGTTTACAGTGTAGCGACAGCAGTTATTTATTGGACCCACTGGGTTTGCAGATGTGCGTGTACAACCATACTGGGTAAAGCTCCGTCACATGTCCAGTTTTTGATATTGATTGTGTCTGTTGATGATTGCATAGAAAGAATGATATGTTCTTGAGTTCGGAATAGTCGAGCAAGTCATCATTACTCGTAATCTTGATAAGCGGGTATACATTGATGTTATTGACAGCGGGCAGACAGGAGGCTATTAGGGAAAATCGAACTGTGACCCGATAGTGGTCAGATGGGAAGTGCGCAATTTTGATTTGATATGAGTAATTTATTTATTCAAATTTCTTTTCAGCACTGACCTTACCCAGAGGGCCTCGGAGCACCTTACAAGGTTCAAAGTTTGAAAAGTGGGGAGGTATAAGAGAAGTTTCGAAATGTTTTCAGGACAGAATAGAAAGATTGGGAGAGACAAGTGGTAGCAGAATTAGGGCACACACGGGCAGAATTAGGGCACTGATGTGCCTAGCACTCCATCTATGCAGAGGGAAAAAACTCAGCAAAACCCTGTGAGCTATGCTCTGGAACCAAGAGGCAGGCACCGTCTTCATCAGCTGCTTCAAGTATCGAGACTATGACCCCTTCATGTATTAAAAAGGACATTTTCAGTCCTGTTTAGGGCGGAAGAAGGTGGATATGAGTGGCTTCAGAAGATGACATGTTTCAAAGTGTGTTTAAAGTTGGAAGACAGCAGTTTTCAACAAGCATCTAGATATAGTTGGCCATTGGCACCTGGTGTGTAGGTCGCTGGCGATTTTGACATCAATGATGGCTTTTTTTGAGCCAGAGCATGGTGATGACATATTTCACTTGGAAAAGGACAAGGCCCTCCTTCGTTAGTCAAATGACTAATGCATGAATGTTCGACTCGTGAGGATGACATGTCTATCTAAAGCAGTCCTTGAGGAGAGTTTTTGTGGGAATGATGCGTTTGACTGCTGGATAAGGCTTCATGGCAAGCATTTTGAGGCGATATGACCGAGGTGGCAGGTCATATCGCCATTCGCACCCGCAAGTGCTTCTGGCCAAGTACCTTTCTCCTGTCCGGTGATGCCACGTCTGCAACAGGAGTCCATTTTCAGAATTCATTACGTTGACATAATCAACACTGAAGAGGTGATGACTGGAAGGTTTAGAATGAATCTTAACCTCTGGCGTTGCTATAGGCAACCCTCCAGACCATCATTCTTCACCTGCCAAGCCATTACAGAAGGGGAAAGACCATATGCAAATCAGGCTTGGTCTCCCCCCAGAAGGGGCAGTCCAGCCCAAACTACTAGGTCACATCCCATCTACAAGCGGCCACAAGCATCCCCAGACATGTTTTGGCCTGGTTGGGCCTCATCAGTGAGGGGTTGTTTGGGTCTCTGGGCCCAGCAGGCACAGGACCCACATCTGGGCATACCCGTCCCACTCAGGGTGACTATAGTAAAACACAAGAGGTGATTGCTGGAAGGTTTAGAATTAATCTTAATCTCTGGCATTGCTCTGGGCAACCCTCCAGACCATCTGCTTTGCCTGACAAGCCATTACAGAAGGGGAAAGACCACATGCAAATCAGGTGTGACTGACAGAAGAGAGGTATGTTTTTGCTTTTTAAAAATAAATGTGTAACCTTTAGTGGTAACCTGCGGTTGCTAATGGCTGTATGGTGAAGACGAAGGAGCAAGTGAGGCACAGGGTGAGGGGGTTTCATGGCTGTAGGGGAGCTTGGAAAGCAGGCTTATTCCAGAGGATATAGCCCACATTCCAAACTCCCTGATTGGCTAGTTCAGCCACCCAGGGCGCTAATGATAAAATGACCAAGGATGGAGATGTTGAAATAATAAATACCATAACATCCGGAACCTGGCTGGTTTTCCCCTCACACAATCCCGCCATTCTCATTCCCTATTCAATGCACACGCATCCGACCATCTGCGCCGACTTGAGCCGGCATTACCGCCTTTCAGTTTCTGCTGCTGCCTTTGCATATCAGGGCAAGGCAAGTCTTTCGATAGTGCTGATATCAAGAACCCCCTGCCCCCCCCGCCCCACTCTGCATATGTTAGGAATTTTGCGCGTCCACGTCTTTGCAGGTGGGCACTGGACACAATGTACCGACCACAGCTGGCTGCGGCAGCTTGTGTGCTTCCTCCTCCCAACCGCAGCTGTCACAAAGTGGAAGCTTCTTGCTTAGAACTAAACATGGATATCTCCTTGGACTGCAGAATGTTTATATTGTTTTTATAAGCATTCTAAAACATACTTTTCAGCCATTTTGAATTCCAGGGCAACAATATGCGTCAACAGTGAAAAGCGAAAACAGATAATTTATCCCTTTTGTATGTTAAGCTCCTTTTTTAAATATTTGACATAAGTCTCACTGCTTTGAGTATTGAATCACCACCAACATACTGATTACAAATAAAATACCAGCTGCGTGCCAATCACTGATCATAATGCAGCACCAAAAGCAGAGATTTAGGACCCAAGCAGGGTTGATGATAGAAGGGGAGAAAGCAGCACTGCAGACAATAATATGTTTCTATAAAGCGCTTCATGACAGACTCCTCTAGCTTCTAAGCGATGTAATATCCAGTGTTTTTACTACACCATTTTGACAGTACTTGGTTTTTCGAGCATGGAGGCCTGAACGGCTAAGTCAGTCTGGCTGTGGGATTCAAACTTGCGCGATACAACGCATCAGAGGCGTAGTCAGAGTAGGGCATGAGTGGGCATGGCCCACCAAAAGTCTCTGAATGGCCACTCAACAGTGCTGTGTGGGCATTTACAGATGTTAATGTCACTGTGGTGGGCCCAATTACGTTCGTTTCGGGCCCCACTTGTAAGACAATCCTGGCTACGCCTACTTGTGTAGCCACGTTCTGTGAAAGACTTGTGTCAGTGGCAGCGTCAGCACAAGCCACAATTCCTAATGTGTCAGTACTTGCTATTCGGACTCGCAGGAGAAACCACTGCACCCAGTGCACAGCTGGCACCGGAGTTAGTGTGCCCATTCTTGCTGTGCTGCAGGATTGAACCAATCACAGAACCCACATTACACGTCAGCAGTAGATCGACCAGGTGGGTGCAATCCACTAGCAGGTGCTCACTCTTGGGCGCGCATCTCTCTGACCGTGGGTGCAGATTTGCGCTGGTCCGAGACGCCGAGCAGCAGCAAACTCCCATTTCAATAGATAAAGCAGGGGTCTTTGGCTCTCCAGATGTTTTGGACTACAACACCCAACATCAATGACGAGGGTTTATGGTACCTGTAGTCCAAAATATCTGAAGAGGCTCAGGTTGCAGAACCGTGCTAAAGCATGAGTTGAAGCCTGACAGCACTTCCAGCCTCTGAAGATCCATGTGGGTCAAGTGGAAATGATAGAACAAGCGTGGCAACGCGCTCGTCTTGGAAGCAAGAAGACGCAGAGCAACACAGGTTTGAATCCTGGATCAGCACTTACAAAACTCTTTGGTACCAAGCGCGTTATAAAAAAAAATTATAATTATAATTAATCCACTCCCAGTAGTATCATTCATTCTGCAGACATAGGAGGGAAGAACTCAAGTCATGAGATATTAGGTACTGCCTCTCCAGCATACCCTGTCGGGTATGATGACATGCTCAAGTAAGCTTGGACACATGTCTTCCACACTTGCAGCTCATGTGCCTACTGAACCCTGGCAAGATGGCCAGCGTCGGACCACACTGCTGTTTGTCCGAGTGGGGGAAGTTGCCCCTGGCTGAGGATGTCCATACACATTGTAGCCTGCCATCAGGTAGGATCTCCGGGCTCAACAGAAGGGGGATATCCCTCTTGTGCCATTTTGAGTTTGGGGTTCATGCACATCCCATTTGTACATTCCTGCTATGTAGGGCTTTAAGTGGGGTAAGAAATCGAGGGGGGTCCCTCATTTGGGGGCGTGGCTTGTGGGATGGCCGTGGCCTAATAAAGTACACAAACCATAGTAAGGTACGCAAATATATAAATGCAATCCATCTTTTACAAAGCTTTGCCAACGGACAAAGCCTGAGGCGTCTTTGTCCGTTGGCAAAGCTTTGTAAAAGATGGCTTGAATTGTGTACTTTTCAAGCCATCTTTTATATACCTCAAAATATGTCAAGGAATCCCCAGGTTTACCGAGGGTTAAAGACGTCTCAGCGACCTGGGGCAACAAAGGGACTGCAACTTCCTCTGGTGACCCCTCGCACAACGGGTCACCAGGGGAAGTTACAGTGACTGACAGAAGTGCCAGCCAGCCACAGCGTCGCTGTGCCTGACTGGCACTTCTGTCAGATTGCCTGACTTAATGGCAGGCGCATCTCCTGTCTTAGCTGCGGCCGCTGTGACATAATGTGTCCAGCCAATGTTGTAGTGGGACTGGAGGGCCCCGGCAGGGCCCCGTCTCAGACTTTTTGGAGACTGCCCGGGCTCGCTTAAAGCACTGCTGCTATGGTTTACCTCCTCTGCAGCTACTGAGGATCCTGGTGCAAGGTTGCAACCTACACGCACCTATGCATTCGCTGCTCAGGAGGCACTGCATGGCGATCTCTCTGCCATCTTGAATCCCGGAACAGTACACACACCCCAATCTTGTCTCTCTTTTTGCCGTGCTTAAAATAAGTGTTCTTTATTCATGATAAAGTATATTTTACTCAGATTTACATGACACATGTTGCAAGTAAAACCACAATAATTTCACAGGGGTCATAGGTGGGTAGGCTCTCGCAGCTGGCTCGCCAATTTGTTTATCATTACACACTAGATTTGGAAGATCAGGCGTTGTAGCGCTCAAACCACAAACTTGGCATTAGTTGGCATGGAAACTGTTCCTGGGGTCCACGTGATCAGTGGGAGCCTATCTAAATAATCTGTCACCTAATGAATCTAGGGTACCTGTGTGGTACGCTTGCTCCGCTATGCCTCCCCGGTCGCCGCAGGATTAGGCAACACAGATAGGCTCAAAATGCCAATGGCTTCACAGCAACGGTGTCTGAGACCTGAAGGAGCTTTCACTCATTATCAACAATGCACAATGAAGCTGTGTGTGGAACCCCCAGGAGTTAGCAAGTTGATGCCCTTCCCCACACAGCCACCCCAATAAGTGGCGATAGCTGCTAATTAGGCCTTATATATCCTAGAGCTTGCACGTGGAACTCCCTCTCTCCCTCGTCTAGGAAGAATTGTCCTCAACGTTTCAGTAAGGAACTTAAGCTGAACCTCTTCAAGGTTCACTTCGATTCACTTTGATTCATAGATGACCGCTGAGAGCCCCCATTTCCTTACTATCTGACTGAGCGTGAGGGCTTAGCAGATAACTCCTTCTCTCTCGAACTCCCTCTGGGAACAATCCGGGCTGTCCCTGACCCAAGGTCCCCAAAGGCAGCATATGATAAGTATGGGGGCCTTTCAGACACTCAGGCCCCACTGGGTGTCTTCCTTCCACACCCTTGGGTTCCTCTCCCTACGTCTTTCTGTCACTCTCCCTTTTCTCCCCTTACTCTCCTCCCCACTACTCCACCCATCACCTCTCCTTTCTCTCCCTCTCAATTCTTATTCCATCCCTCCCATGTTTCTCATTCTCTTCCTCTCTACTATCCACCTCCGCCCTTCAATCTCACTCTCCTACTACACTCCCCTCTTGACACCATTACTACTATCTCCTTCCCGGATTACTAGTACTACTACTCTCTCCTTTACCCTCACGAGTACTACCACTACCCTCTCCTCACTAATACCCCCTCTCCATACTACTACTATTCCCCTCTCCATACTATTATTTCCCTCTTAACACTACCATTACTCCCCACTCCACACTACTACTATTCCCCACTCCACACTACCATTATTTCCCTCTTAAAACTACCATTACTCCCCGATGCACACTACTACTATTCCCCATTCCACACTACTATTATTTCCCTCTTACACTACTATTACTCCCCTATTCACACTGCTACTATTCCCACTCTTTACTACTGTTTCCCTCAACACTATTACTGCCCTATCAACACTACTACTCCTTTCCTCTCCACTCTTCTCTCCACCCACACACTCTTCACCAGTCACCCTCCTTTCACTCTTCCAGTCACCTTTTCATTCATTTCTACTCTTATCGTTCTCACTCTCACTCCTTTCAAGCAAATGCAGACCCACAGCATGACTTTTTCTCACCAAGCAATTCCTCGTCTTGTGCACTCCTTCGGCAGTTCCCCTCCACACTCTTCTCCACCGCCACCCCTCTGCCTGGGCTCTTGGCCCTCCTTTTCCTTCTTTTGACCTCAGCCCTATAACCCATACTTTCATGTTTCCCGTCCTCCTCCTTCCCCTTGCCTACTCAATTAGCTCTCTCCCTCATCTGATACCCTGAGCCGACCATTGGCTTTCCGTTCCCGAGGGGAGGTGTTACAGGTGAGCAAAAGCATAAAATGGGATTCAAGCCCTGCCCCTTTCTTGTACCCAGGTCCGCCGGCCTGTTTAAGGCAATGGCCAACTGTTGCAGTAAACATCGGTCTCATTGGCCCAGTTCGTGGGTGACAGATTCACCGCAGGTCCTGTAGATGGTAAACGAATTGTCCCTGTTGGTCAGGGTATTGAAAAGCTGGACGGAGCACCCTATTGTCTGGTGTTGGAGTCTGGATTGGTGGGGCGCTGGGTTTGCCTGATCTTTGCATAGGCCGTTCGGTCACCTGGAGCTTTCTCCCTGTTTTTTTCCGGGTTGGGCAGCACCACCGCTCTTTCACCAACAGATCTCCTGGGAACTGTAGCTTCCTACACTGAACAGAAGCAAACTGGCCAGCATCGTGCAGTACCGGCATGGGGAAAGACAAGGTGATACCCATTTCATGCATAAAGACAACAAAGGAAGGGGCAGGGAATGGGGCCCTCCCAACCCCTACAGCCCGCCTCTCAGGCACGCATACTTGCCAACATGACCCATTCCAATCTGTAGGTGCTTATCCAGTCCTGTTTTTTTTCTTTGCGTTCTGGTTCTTGTAGTTTCACTTTACCCATTATAAAATCGGACTACAAGTCTCAGAATGCTAAGTAAAAACCAGGACTGGATAATCACCTACAGATTGGAACGGGTCATGTAGGCAAGTATGAGTCAGGAGTGTCTCTGGGAATCCAGGCTGACAGGGGGTCCCCCATCCACCCTTGATGGGGACAGGTTGCCGACCCGGTTGCACCGCACAGTCAAAGGTGGTGGACAGGACCATAAAGGCTGGATGGATAGAGCCTCGGTGAGCCTGTACATACTTTGAGTTGGTGAAATGAAGGTTAAGGCGCGGTTTATAGTCGCCAAACCTTCTTTAACTCTGAACTGTGCATCCGTCATATCCTCATCCTTCAGCAACTAGTCGCGGATTCTGGTACGTGACTTCTCGGGAGGATAGCTCAGGGGTAACGCTTGCCTTGGTAGCAAGACGACACGGATCATCACTGGTTCGATCCCCGGGTCCGCCCTTAGAAACCGCTGGGTATTAAGCGGGTTATAAATAAGCAATTACAATTACCTTTCCAAAATATTTGGTGGAATTGTCGAACGATGAAATGGGAAGATGTAATATGGATTTGTTTTTTAAATAAGTTTTGATATCATTGGTTGCTTTTATATATTTCCATTTTTCTTGAGGTTCGCGCTTTATAAACATAATAAATAAAATAAAAATACATTACTCATTTAAAAAAGTATACTGATACATTCATTTACTGCAGGAACTACAATGATAATGATGTGTTATTTATATAGCGCCTTAATCCAAAGTGCTTTACAGAGCACATATTTACATACCATATCATCCAACCGAAATTGGTACTCATTTATCGATCTCGGAAGGATGAAAGGCGGAGTTGGCCTTGCCAGGATTTGAACCTGCGACCTGCAGATCACGCTCAGATCGCAGCAGCAGCAGCGAGCGCTCAACCCCCTAAGCTATCTTACTGTCTTACGTTATCTCCCAATGATGTGCAATACAGTTTTTCAAGTTGTGCACTAACGCGTCACATTGGAATCGTTCTCCATTTGACCCTTAACAACGTGCACTAGAACTGCATTATAATTATGAACACATTTTCCATACGCAATCGAGCACATTATTTGTGTTCGGCATGATGCTGCTGCTTTTATAGAATAGCAGACATTAACAACATATGTTTTTCAATCGTGACATGTATTTTTTGGCACAAAATGCGACTATTTTGCATGTATGCCCGGGTTCGGCACGCTCTATAAATGTCAAAATAAATACGTAAATCTAATTCAATGAAACGCATAGACATATTCAAAAACACCTCCATTAAAGGTTTTGAAATTAGGCATTTGGCCTGTCCAGGGAGGGGCTTGGGGTGGCATGTGCTAACCCTGGACTCTGATTGGCCACCCCAGGTGCCACCTCATTATCCTAAGCTATGATCAGTATGTGTGTGTGTGCCCTGGTACCTCATGCCACCCCTGCATAGGTCAGTACCCCACTTGGGGAGCCCCCTGTT
This sequence comes from Ambystoma mexicanum, assembly GCF_040938575.1. Lineage (NCBI taxonomy): Eukaryota > Metazoa > Chordata > Amphibia > Caudata > Ambystomatidae > Ambystoma > Ambystoma mexicanum. The sequence goes on along the minus strand of NC_090936.1, from coordinate 75,172,188 downwards.
AAAAGGGACTGGACAGGCCACTGGAGCCAGGAGCTTCTTTTGAAGGAGGCCAAACAAAGGGATGGAGCCCAGAGGAACTCATTTCACCGCGACACCTTCTGGCCCAGCTTCTGTTTTTCAGAAGCGCAGTTGGGGGTTTAGACATAAGTCTAACGTCCCCTCTTCACCACCTTCAATCGTGGTCCATGGGAATAGCACAAGGGGTATGAAAGGGGAGCAGCGTGTGCCTTACATAGCATCTATAGTTCCATATAATACCGACAACAGCGAAAAGACAGTCGGCACACTGTGTTTCGGAGTGAGGGCGGGAGAGTGCTCAAGATTAATGCTGTTTCCCAGGTCATACACTACATGACATTGATCAGGACCAAAGACATGAATTCTCTGCAAGACACTGATTCCCTCTCCACATTGATGACGCATCCTATGCTGGAAGACATCATGGACACTAGAGTAACATTAGCAACCTAGATGACTTGTTGCCGCACTGTAAGGAATCTGCCCTAGTTTAGCAACTGCTTCAATGTATACATTTTTCTCCCTAGTTTAAATGGTTGCTCCAATGTATGAATTGATGTGTTTTCCCTAGCTGAATGGATCTGCTCTAGTTTAATTGTTGCTCCACTGTATGAATTGTTTTCCCCAGCTGAATGGATCTGCTCTAGTTTAATTGTTGCTCCATTGTATGAATTGTTTTCCCCAGTTAAATGGATCTGCTCTAGTTTAATTGTTGCTCCACTGTATGAATTGTTTTCCCCAGCTGAATAAATGTGCTCTAGTTTAATTGTTGCTCCACTGTATCAATTGTTTTCCCCAGCTGAATGGATCTGCTCTAGTTTAATTGTTGCTCCACTGTATGAATTGCTTTCCCCAGCTAAATGGATCTGCTCTAGTTTAATTGTTGCTCCACTGTATGAATTGCTTTCCCCAGCTAAATGGATCTGCTATAGTTTAATTGTTGCTCCACTGTATGAATTGTTTTCCCCAGCTGAATAAATGTGCTCTAGTTTAATTGTTGCTCCACTGTATCAATTGTTTTCCCCAGCTGAATGGATCTGCTCTAGTTTAATTGTTGCTCCACTGTATGAATTGCTTTCCCCAGCTAAATGGATCTGCTCTAGTTTAATTGTTGCTCCACTGTATGAATTGCTTTCCCCAGCTGAATAAATGTGCTCTAGTTTAATTGTTGCTCCACTGTATGAATTGCTTTCCCCAGCTAAATGGATCTGCTATAGTTTAATTGTTGCTCCACTGTATGAATTGTTTTCCCCAGCTGAATAAATGTGCTCTAGTTTAATTGTTGCTCCACTGTATCAATTGTTTTCCCCAGCTGAATGGATCTGCTCTAGTTTAATTGTTGCTCCACTGTATGAATTGCTTTCCCCAGCTAAATGGATATGCTCTAGTTTAATTGTTGCTCCACTGTATGAATTGTTTTCCCCAGCTGAATAAATGTGCTCTAGTTTAATTGTTGCTCCACTGTATCAATTGTTTTCCCCAGCTGAATGGATCTGCTCTAGTTTAATTGTTGCTCCACTGTATGAATTGTTTTCCCCAGCTGAATAAATGTGCTCTAGTTTAATTGTTGCTCCACTGTATGAATTGTTTTCCCCAGCTGAATGGATCTGCTCTACTTTAATTGTTGCTCCACTGTATGAATTGTTTTCCCCAGCTGAATAAATGTGGTCTAGTTTAATTGTTGCTCCACTGTATGAATTGTTTTCCCCAGCTGAATGGATCCGCTCTAGTTTAATTGTTGCTCCACTGTATGAATTGTTTTCCCCAGCTGAATACATGTGCTCTGGTTTAATTGTTGCTCCACTGTATGAATTGTTTTCCCCAGCTGAATGGATCTGCTCTAGTTTAATTGTTGCACCACTGTATGAATTGCTTTCCCCCACCTGAATAAATTTGCTCTAGTTTAATTTTTGCTCCACTGTATGAATTGTTGCTTCACTGAATGAATTGTTTCCCCCTGCTGAATGGATCTGCTCTAGTTTAATTGTTGCTTCACTGTATTAATTGTTTTCCCCAGCTGAATGGATCTGCTCTAGTTTAATTGTTGCTCCACTGTACAAATTGTTTTCCCCCAGCTGAATAATTTTGCTCTAGTTTAATTGTTGCTCCACTGTATGAATTGTTTTCCCCACCTGAATAAATTTGCTCTAGTTTAATTGTTGCTTCACTGAATGAATTGTTTCTCCAGCTGAATAAGTTTGCTCTAGTTTAATTGTTGCTCCACTGTATAAATTATTTTCCCTAGCTGAATGGATTTGCTCTAGTTGAATTGCTGCTCCACTGTGTGAAATGTTTTCCCTAGCTGAATGGATTTGCTGTAGTTTAATTGTTGCTCCACCGTATGAATAGTTTTCCCCAGCTGAATGGATTTGCTCTGGTTTAATTGTTGCTCCACCGTATGAATTGTTTTCCCTAGCTGATTGGATTTTCTCTTGTTTAATTGTTGCTCCACCGTATGAATTGTTTTCCTAGCTGAATGGATTTGCTCTAGTTTAATTGTTGCTCCACTGTATGAATTGTTTTCCCCAGCTGAATGTATTTGCTCTGGTTTAATTGTTGCCCCACCGTATGAATTGTTTTCCCTAGCTGATTGGATTTTCTCTTGTTTAATTGTTGCTCCACCGTATGAATTGTTTTCCTAGCTGAATGGATTTGCTCTAGTTTCATTGTTGCTTCACTGTATGAATTGTTTTCCCTAGCTGAATGGATTTGCTCTAGCTTGTTGCTCCACTGTATGAATTGTTGGATTTGCTCTAGTTTAATTGTTGCTCCACTGCATGATTTCTTTTCCCTAAATGAATGGATGTGCTCTAGTTTAATTGTTTCTCCAATGTATGAATTGTTTTCCCTAGCTGAATGGATTTTCTCTAGCTTAATTGTTGCTCCACTGTATGAATTGTTTTCACTTGCTGAATGGATTTTCTCTAGCTTAATTGTTGCCCCACTGTATGAATGTATTTGCCCTAGTTTAATTGTAGCCCCACTCTAGGAATTGTGTGCCCTGGCTGAATTGTTTGCCCTAGTTCAGTTGTGTGCCCTGGTTGAATTGTTTGCCCTGGTTGAATTGTTTGCCCTAGGGAATTGTGTGCCCTAGTTGAATTGTTTTCCCTAGGGAATTGTGTGCCCTAGTTACATTTTTTGCCCTAGTGAATTGTGTGCCCAAGTTGAACTGTTTGCCCTAGTGAATTGTGTGCCCTAGTTGAACTGTTTGCCCTAGTGAATTGTGTGCCCTAGTTGAACTGTTTGCCCTAGTGAATTGTGTGCCCTAATTGAACTGTTTGCCATAGTGAATTGTGTGCCCTAGTTGAATTGTTAGCCCTAGTCAATTATTTGCCCTAGTTGAATTGTGTGCCCTAGTTGGATCGTTTGCTCTAGTTTAATTGGCTGGCCCACGGTATTTGGCTCCCTGGCATCCTAGAATATTTCTTTGCCCATGTTTGCTCCAACACTAACAGACTAAAAACACACTAGACACATATCAACTATGTCACTCACACAAAGCGATTTAAAATCCCTCCCTAGAGACATCAAACAACAGAACTGTACACCTCAACAGCCACCTTACCTGCCACCGTCCAGGCAAATGCACTCTACCGCCAAGGGAGCACAATGCTGTCATCTGGGCACAAATACCTCTATGCCCTCAACGAAGACCACCGAGATACCGACCCTCACACAGTACCCTAGCACGTCCAAACTCCAGGCATTAGCACAGCAGCCATCTTGTATTTTCCCTCTCTCTCCACTAACCTACGCCCATTCCTCCTAACTCCCGGCTCAGCCAGAGCCCTGGGAGACCATGCAGACGCCAGTGGTGCATGCAGACCCCCTCACACAGTACCCTAGCACGTCTGAACTCCAGGCATTAACACAGCAGCCATCTTGTATTTTCCCCCTCTCTCCACTAACCTACGCCCATTCCTCCTAACCCCCGGCTCAGCCAGAGCCCTGGGAGACCATGCAGACGCCAGTGATGCATGCAGACCCCCTCACACAGTACCCTAGCACGTCTGAACTCCAGGCATTAACACAGCAGCCATCTTGTATTTTCCCCCTCTCTCCACTAACCTACGCCCATTCCTCCTAACCCCCGGCTCAGCCAGAGCCCTGGGAGACTATGCAGACGCCAGTGGTGCATGCAGACCCCCTCACACAGTACCCTAGCACGTCTGAACTCCAGGCATTAACACAGCAGCCATCTTGTATTTTACCTCTCTCTCCACTAACCTACGCCCATTCCTCCTAACTCCCGGCTCTGCCAGAGCCCTGGGAGACTATGCAGACGCCAGTGGTGCATGCAGACCCCCTCACACAGTACCCTAGCACGTCTGAACTCCAGGCATTAACACAGCAGCCATCTTGCATTTTCCGTCTCTCCCCACTAACCTACGCCCATTCCACCTAACTCCCGGCTCAGCCAGAGCCCTGGGAGACCATGCATACGCCAGTGGTGCATGCAGACCCCCTCACACAGTACCCTAGCACGCCCGAACTCCAGGCATTAACACAGCAGCCATCTTGCATTTTCCCTCTCTCTCCACTAACCTACGCCCATTCCACCTAACTCCCGGCTCAGCCAGAGCCCTGGGAGGCCATGCAGACGCCAGTGGTGCATGCAGACCCCCTCACACAGTACCCTAGCACGTCCAAACTCCAGGCATTAACACAGCAGCCATCTTGCATTTTCCCTCTCTGCCCACTAACCTACGCCCATTCCTCCTAACTCCCGGCTCAGCCAGAGCCCTGGGAGGCCATGCAGACGCCAGTGGTGCATGCAGACCCCCTCACACAGTACCCTAGCACGTCCAAACTCCAGGCATTAACACAGCAGCCATCTTGCATTTTCCCTCTCTCCCCACTAACCTACGCCCATTCCTCCTAACTCCCGGCTCAGCCAGAGCCCTGGGAGGCCATGCAGACGCCAGTGGTGCATGCAGACCCCCTCACACAGTACCCTAGCACGTCCAAAATCCAGGCATTAACACAGCAGCCATCTTGCATTTTCCCTCTCTCCCCACTAACCTACGCCCATTCCTCCTAGCTCCCAGCACAGCCAGAGCCCTGGGAGACCATGCAGACGCCAGTGATGCATGCAGACCCCCTCACAAATGTGAACGCTGATACATACATTGTATTACTCCTCTACAGAGCATTAAATTAGAAAATACACATCCTCATTCGTAGATAAGGCACGGCACGCCGGTCACAGGAGGATATCGACCATTGACTGAGATCTGAGGCGCGGGCACGGTCGAACCCTGCCAGCTTAATTATTTGTTTGCCAGCCACTCATGTGGACTGCCAGGCATGTTCAGGAATTATTTGACAATTGCACGTTAGCAGAGAAATGAAGCATAAAGCAATTATTAAAATCGCTCTTCACAGAGCACCTCACATTTCTCTGTAAATTTATTAAGAACCGCGCCACGGGGCCAGACAATTTCATGGCTGCTTCTGATCGAAGCGTCATCTCCATGAAAATGTCACGCCATTATCACCTATTCACTTTGCGAATTGCACGCGATGCTGCGCAATCCCAATTGCACAGTGTTTTCTATTTAGAGGCACATTTACAAATAAAGTGGTACCAGCTGAACCCAAGCAGAGACATTGTTGAATATAATTTTTCTTTAAAAAGGAATCCCCTTGTAATATCAGTGGGGCCTTGAGCCCCTTAAACTGGATGTCTTATGACTCTAGATGTGCATTCAAAATGGCGTCCGTGCCTTAGAGTCGCTCTGGTCAGCACCGCAAAGAACCTGGCACAGAATCCCTAAAGGCATGGCAGTGCACTTGTCCCATACAGCCACGGGAACTATGCCGGGAGATCCTGGGAATTCATTCAGAAACTACTCATCAACATGAGTCAGATTGTGCCCGCAGAATCTGGAAAACCATCCTCACAGACCTGCATGGCGCCCGCCTTCCCATTGCCCACCGAGTTGGGAAAGCACTCAGGAGGATTCTATTCAGAAAGTATCCCACTTGCAAGACCTCGCGTACAAAAGGGATCCCGGTCAAACTAATTTGGGGATTCGTGGAAAATCTTATACTCTTTTGAGCCAATCCTTTAGGCTGTACCCTCTTAGCAACAGGTGCACACAGAGGTGAAAGCTCTGTTTTATACCTGTCCTTTCTTATCTCGTCAGCATCTGCCCCGTAGGATATAATCATGATCTTTTGTCCAACCAGGATTCTTCTTTGGTCTCAATTGTTCAATGGCTAAAAAACTCATGACTATGTGCTGCTTGTTTGTATAAAGTTATGCCTAACCTAAACTCTATTTTTCCTCTCCTCGCCAACCCTTAGGGCTTGCCAATAACCCATCACTTACCTACATCTTAGCTTTCCGTAACCTCCGAATGCCCAGGTGCTTTAAGGCAATTTCTGCTGTTCCACTAGATCCTTTGCTTATCTTCGCACTGTGAATGTTTAAGACCTAAATTAATCTGCTCAGTGCAATATATACAGATTATCCCTGTCCAATGCTTACGGCTTTTGAGCTACTAGCTTTCTTAAGCATACAGGACTTGGCATGTCTGGACTTTTGTACGGTCTCTCTACAGGTCTCTATCCTTTTCTTTTTCCATGGTAATTTTTATAACACTAGCCGTTCCTGGCGTAACATACGCCATTCTAGCAAATCTTAAAGGTCAATATCGGTCGGTAATTCATATGGTCACTTCTATCCCCCTTCTTAAATATCAGCATTACCACTGATTGCTTCCAGGAACTGAGTGTAGGTGGCTGTGACTTATTGTCATTGAAAAGATTAAACGTATAGGTAATAGTCTTCTTGTGAATTTGAAGGGCATAGTTGTATCAGATACAATGAGACTTATGCGCAGTGTAAGAATAGTATCTAAATTCCATCAATCACATGGGCCTCTATGATGAGTCTTTGTAGACGTGTCATTTTCAAACTTGTTAAGAGTCCCCGTGACGGCATAAGATTGTGTAGTAGCATAATTACACCACCGACTTTCAGTTTTAGCTCGTGAGGAGGTATTCGTCCGACAGCATTTAACTCTTTATAGACTGCAATGCTGAGCCAGTGATTAACTGTTCATTGACACTGGATCTGCCGTGCCCTGTGTGAAGAGAAGTGGGGGTGGAAAGAAGTAACTTGAAATTAATCTGAATGTTTGAGATAATGGGAGGTGAAGGTGACCGCGTAGAACCATGTTCATTCTGTTTGTTAAAATGATAGCTGTTGTTGAAGTGGAAGGGCACACAGAGGTGTACTTTGCCATTTGGCATGCAGAGGGCAACCTAACACTGATGAATTGCATCAGCTGAGTATGGAAACATATCTAAGCATTTTATATTAATAGATTTAAGCCATGTGCCATAACCAATCCTCTTGTAAAAGCTAGCAGTCCTGCCACCCCATGCTAGGAGGCCATCATGAGTGCCTCCCAGAGTTCCATTCAGGCGTCTTTTGCCATGGAAGGAGCGCAATTGCTGCCACTTTGAAAGCATCACTGAATTCTGCAACGATTCAAACAGTGTTGTCACTTCTCCCCAATGGGAGCCCTTTTCCTTGAGGCTAGGCAGATGAGGCTGTTATCCAATATACCTCCTACCAGTGGTTTAATGTAGTAGGACCTCTTGGGGAGGAACTCAGATTAACTGGGGTACAGCCCATTGAATGTTGGTACTCCTCGGCATTCCCTAGCCCCCCCCCCAAACATTCAGAGCCACTACATTGAAAGCAAACCTATCTATTGTTGCAACATAGGGCCCAAAGCTAAAGGTATCAGGACGAAGAAGTGCACAGGAGACATAAAATCAGTAACAAAGAAGAAGGACTTTTGGAATCTGCACGACAGTAAGTGGATTCAATGTATAAAAAGGAACAAAGTACTATGAGATGTGTCGAGCCCGAATGCGGAGCTAAACGCAGCCGAACGAGAAGCACAGTGGTGTCAGGCATAGCGGGATGCAGTCCTGTTGGGGAAAACAGCCGATGTTCGAAGTCTCCATCGTGGGAGATTCAATTGCAAACCAATAGTTGGGGAGAAGCAGAGAGCGGCAAGAAACCGCCAAAGTTCTCCACCCACCAAGAGGAGGCGGAACAAATCCTGAAGCCAGGGATATGCAGCAAAGCCATGACGAATGCAGTCGGGAGAAGCCCACGGAAATAGAGAAGTATGCCCTGGTCCAAGGAAATCCCAGCAACGTACCAGAGCCCATAAGAGATAAGGGGAAGTACACGAGGACCAGAGGGGACTCAGCGGTTGGCTAATGTGGCTTTTCCTTGGCCCAGTATTAGCAAGGACGTTACCGGGGATAGGGAGAGAAGAGTCTGGGACGCTGAAGAGAGTAACCTGGGACTAAGAGGAAATTGTCTTCGTCACAGTGGAGAGACAAAAACCATTGACATCCAGAGAATAGTCTGGCACCGCAGCAGTGAGAAAGAAAGCATCAGAGGAAATCTTCCTCGGTGCAGTGTTAACGATGAAACCAATGGCCACCGGAGATGGGTGGCCAGTGAGAAAGCAACAGTGAGAAAGCAAGCATCATAGGACATTTTCCTCTGTGCAGTGGCCGCAAGGAAACCAATGAGCACCAGAGAAGGGTCTGGAACCCCAAAAGTGAGAAAGAACTATACCAATTAATAAAAAGAAAATTGAGTCATTCTCCTGGTACTGTACAAAGAGTTGTGATAAAGACGCCAGGGGAAGGGAGTCATTCCCCCTGGCCTTGTTATAAACCGAAGCAAGCAACACCGAGAGTCGGGAGTCATTCTCCTGGCACAGGCGCAGGACTTGTGTTAATTTGAATTTGAAACATTTATAATGCGCACACAACAAACTTAATCGAATCCTGGCGCAGATGGTACCATATAATGAAAGAAAGACATGGGCCTAGAAAATAATGATGCCAAGAAAAAACTGGGCAAAATCCACAGTCACCAGGTTTACTTGAATAGGTGGGTTTTTAGACCTGCTCTTAAGATCAACAGAGAATTTGCCTGTCTTAGGCTCAACGGAAGACTACTCCATAGCCTAGGTCCAACAACTGAGAAACAGCGATCTCCTCTTGAACTACAGGTCGTCGTAGGGACAACAAGAAGAAATTGGTCGTCGGACCTAAGGGCCCGAGTAGGTCGATGACTCTTCAATTTATTTATCAGGTAGACTGGTGCCAGCCCAATCAAACATTTGTAGACCAAACACCCAATTTTAAATGTAATCCAGTCTTCCACCGCTAGCCAATGTAACGATCGGCAGAGACCAGAAATATGGGTGTTCTTAGCTACATCAAAGACCAATCTTACACCCGCATTTTGTGCTTTTTGAAGGCGGGGAATCTGTTTGTTCGGTGCTCCAGCCAAAAGTCCATTGCAATAATCTAAATTAGAGTTTACTAGCGCCTCGGCCACCACAGCGCGGTCAATGATAGGAACATAAGGTAATGCTTGACACAAAAGGTGGATGTTGGAGAAAACTGACTGGACTTTGGCTGAGACCTGGTTTTTTACTTTAGCGGAATACTTAAGGCTAATTCCCAAAAACTGGGGTGGCACGGGGCACCGATTTCCTGAAGGAGGAATTCTGAAAGAAAGGCCCGACCTGGGCACGTTATTGACGACCAGTGAGAAATGATGTGATTTGTTAAAGATGCCTGGCGAAGGGAGTCTTTTCACCTGACCTTGTTGTGAACTGTACAAAGTAACACCAGGTGAAGGGAGGTGTTCTCTTGGTACTGGGCTAATGGAGTTGTAATGGAGACACCAGTGCAAGGGAGGAATTCCCCCTGGTTTTTATTGGAAACTACATAATTCTACACCAGGAGAAGGGAGTAATTCTCCTGGATATTGCATAAAGACTGGGCGAAGCCTGTATGACAGGGTAAGGGAGTCATATCCCCTTGCATTGTTATGAACTGATGCAAGCAACACCAGGAGAAGGGAGTCATTCTCCTGGATATTGCAGAAAGACTGGGCGAAGCCTGTACGACAGGGTAAGGGAGTCATTACCCCTTGCATTGTTATGAACTGATGCAAGCAACACCAGGAGAAGGGAGTCATTCTCCTGGATATTGCATAAAGACTGGGCGAAGCCTGTATGACAGGTTAAGGGATTCATATCCCCTTGCATTGTTATGAACTGATGCAAGCAACACCAGGAGATGGGAGTCATTCTCCTGGATATTGCTTACAGACTGGGCAGAGCCTGTACGACAGGGTAAAGGAGTTATAACACCTTGCATTGTTATGAACTGATGCAAGCAACACCAGGAGAAGGGAATCATTCTCCTGTATGTTGCATAAAGACTGGGCGAAGCCTGTACGACAGGGTAAGGGAGTCATTACCCCTTGCATTGTTATGAACTGATGCAAGCAACACCAGGAGAAGGGAGTCATTCTCCTGGATATTGCATAAAGACTGGGCGAAGCCTGTACGACAGGGTAAGGGAGTCATATCCCCTTGCATTGTTATGAACTGATGCAAGCAACACCAGGAGAAGAGAGTCATTCTCCTGGATTTTGCATAAAGACTGGGCGGAGCCTGTACGAGAGGGTAAGGGAGTAATTTCCCCTTGCATTGTTATGAACTGATACAAGGAACACCAGGAGAAGGGAGTGATTCTCCTGGTATAAGCCCAGGACTTGTATCGAAGACGCCAACGGAATGGAGACCTTCCCCCGGGCATTTTGTGTTGTAATAGAACATTCTTTGGACACTGTTCAAAAAGCAAGAGAAGGGAGCCATTCTCCCGAAGAAGGAACTTTCTATTAGTTTATGCTTTAGTTATAGTGTGAGGAATAGAGCAGGATTTGACAAAGGACATTGGAAGTTTGATTTGACGGACATTCTGACGATTCCTTCAGTTTTTAGTTCGAGGCAGGGAAACCACTCTTAGAGATGGGGACAGTGAGCCTTTCTAATCAAGTAATAAAAGTTTATAACCAAAACCCATGCCACATTTGTGTCAGCCTCCTTCTTTGACCCCCTTACATTTCCGAGATTGGCATTCACTGCCAGCAAAATACTGGAGGAAAATCCTCCACTTTACCTCTATAATTGACCAAATTACTGCCACAGTATTACTGCTCATGGCATTTCCGCAAGAAAGTCCCATGGAGTCCTATGGCCTGCAAACATTGGGAATGACACAATCATACCACCACTCTTAATCCTGGGCTGTGTCCCCAGGTCAGAGGAGCGGTAACGGTAAATGAGTTTGGTGGTAAATCAGCAGACTTACTGCCAAACTTGTAAAGAGGCCCCAAGACCTTTTGGAATCCAGATGCTCCAGGGCAACAGCCATCCACTTCCTTTTGAAATATCCAGTAAACATCTTATATTGAAAAGTATCTTGCTCATTGTATGGCCCCCTTCTTATGAGCTCACCCTACGTAGAAAGGAGGCAGCCACTAACGACTAGAGCACAGAGTATAAATTGGCACACCATCTAAAGTGCTGGCTTACATGGAGTTTGATGGTGCAGCTAAAAGCGGCAGTAAATCAGTTTCCACCAATTTACCACAACGTTCCTGCCATATTTCCGCACTGCCAAATTGACTTAAAGTGGGCACGATACCCCAAACGGTTTCACTTTACTGCTAAAACTGGAGGAATTACCACCAACACTAGTTCTGCCAAATGTCCATGGAGTCCTATAGGGTCCACAAATAGTTATTTACTCAGTCCTTACTCGTCCCATAATCCGGCACGAAACCTTCCAGACCGAGTGGCGGTAATGGTAAACAAGTCTGGCAGTATTCCCATAAGAAATACTGAGGGCGGAAATGCAAGCAATTAATACACAGTCTGATAGGCAGCACAATTCATTGATGTTGCCATTTCGAAGTCCTGGACAGAGGTCAATAACCTACCAAGATTTAGACCGTAGATACCTCCGAGAGCCACCCGGAAATAAACATGAATTCAGCTATCAACGCTGCTACAATTGTACAACTCCCACACGGCAGAGACGCAGCACTGGCATTTTCAGGGGTGGCAACACAGCACATGGTGCACCAGCACGAGTGTATGTTTGTTTGTTTTTATTATTTATATGCCTGAATGGTGACAAAACAGAACTCCTCATTCTTGGTACTACAGCTAATATTAACAAACTCGGCCAAAACTACTCATCATTTGTAATTGACCATAACATCATTGCTGTGGCCAAGGAGGTAAAAACTCTTGGCTTTTACATTGACTCCACATTATCATTCAAAATACAGGTAAACGCAATGGCCTCCACCACTGCCTATACCTGTAAACTCATCTGAGCAGCCAAACCATTCCTAGCTCCCAATAACTGCATTACCCTGGCTAGAGCCTTGATCTTATCTAGGTTGGATTATTGTAATGCCCTTTATGTAAGTAGCAACAAATACATCATAAATAAGATTCAAATCCTACAAAATAACGCCCGAAGAGCAGCCCTAAGTCTCCCTAAGAAAGCCCATATCTCAGATACCAGAAGGTCTGCTAACTGGCTCTCCTCGAAAGACAAGATCTTCCTTAAATCTGTCTCCCTGACACACAAATGCCTCCACGACCTGGCCCCCAAATATCTTACAACGAGATTCTCTAGACAGGCTTCCCACCGCCCCTCCAGGAGCGCCAATGCCAACTTACTACTAGTCCCAAGATTCAAACAGACGTTGACAGGAGGGAGCAGCTTCCCTGTCAAAGCAGCAATACAATGGAACTCACTACTGCCACCTCTAAGAAAAGACCTCCCCTATCTTCAGTTCAGGACGAATATTATCCAATGGATTAAGGACCATGATAACTAGTACTCTCTGGTATCCTTCATGCCTGGCCAACCTATCATTATTTAAACTTGCCAGTATGAACTCCAGTAGGTTTTTTGCTCAGTGTACCACTGTTTTTCTTTAATTATGTAAACTGCCCTAGATTAATGTGTCAGTGGTATTTGCTATTTATGCTGTCATTGTGTGTCTATTGTAACTCCATTGGACGTTTTCCAATATGTTATGTAGCCAAGCTATACAATCCTCTTGCTATTCTCGCGCCTTGTTACCCTTTGGGTTATGTGCGCATTATAAATAATAAAAACAAACAAACAAACAAGTGTATGCCCTTGTGTCATGCAACCACAATCCCCATGTGTGTTGACGCATCCTACCGCACTCCCTGTGGCACAGTGGACCACCCTGTCAATGACTAGCTCTATCCTTGCCACTTCTCCCCAGAGAGCCCTATTGGCTGCTTCCTCTTCATTGAAGTTAACAGTTGTCTCTTACCAGGCAGCCTCCTGGATGCATACCGTGTGAGTGGGTTGTGCAGTGCGGTTGAGAGCGCCACTGCACATCATCCCCTTTCACCACCAGGTATCTACTCTCCTTCTAAAGGTGTGTGCGGATGAAGCATGCAACCACTACATGAATGCATTGAATGGTAGTGTGCTGCATAGGGGCTTATTACAGTTTCCATGGCCTGGAAAAATGCTGGATAGAATGCCAGTAATTCCGGCACCAGCAGCATTTTTTCTGGACCAGGAAACCACAAGTTTGCCGGTGGGAGCAGTGATCTACCGGCAGGCCTGATCTCTAAGTCTTTCAGGCCCCTACCGGCAAATAAATGGACTGGGAACTTACTGTCTTCTCTGCCACCTGGATATTGGGCGGCGGAAATGGTAAGGCAGTTTTACGGGTATCCCGCCGGAATTACCAGCGGGATACCTGCAAAACTGCAATGCGCCCCAAAATCTTTTAGTCATTAAATGAACATACTCCCTTTCTGCCTATGCAGCCCCTTAATATAAGGCATTCAGGTATATCTAAAAAGAATATTTCTGATCATGGTACAGCTGTGCGTTAATATAGGTCAACTGTGCATTGTTAGTGTGAGTGTTTCGCTTAAGAGGTTTGTTGCATGCCAAAAATGTAGTATATTCAAATACAATATAGATGATCATGCTGTAGTTGTTGTTAATATTAACATGAATGCAGCATTTTGTTAATTATTAATGTGCGACAATTTGTATTTCATGCTCCTGTGCTTCTTCAGGGTTCATTAAGTATGTGCGAAACCATATCAATCAATGTGTTCTTAAATTAAATGAAGAGAAAAGCACAAGTCAATTGAACAAAGTACTGTTGAAAATAAGACAGTGTAAGTTGTAGTACCCATGTGTGTGTGATTTAATGTCACACAAGTTCACAGCTGCTTCAAGGACATATGTTCCTAAGGAAGAAGTAGGTATTCTGTCTCAATGACTTGGAAGAGATCCTGATGTCAATGGGACTTGTATACCATGAAACGTGTGCAGAACTCTGGTGGCCATGTAATAAAGGTATCTGGTCATTGCATTCAATGCTTTTTTTTAAGGTAAAGGCTTTAGTTTGATAAAAATGGGTTTACAGGTTAAAAAAAAGGGTGCTTGGGAGGGGTCCCTCCATAAAATAATGAAATGAAATGCATTCCATGGTTTTTTTTTCGATGCTTTTTTTCCTCTGGTATGACATTCGATGCTATTGCATTCGATGCAATGACTAGAAACCACAATAAACATAGGTAAAGGACTATTGTGTCAGCTGTCTAATAGTGTCCTCCAGTTAGAGCTGAAGTCACATTGGGGCTTGATCATAGTATGGACGGGCAGATTATGAATTAAAACCATTATCCCTTTTTTCTGCCTTAAGGGTCAGTTACATGCGTCTGAAATATTTGCTGCAATAAATACTGCATCTGCCAGACACATGCTTGCTAATTTACAGACTGAGGCAGACATCATTTGCAGGGTGCGATAAGGAGTGCAAGTTCTGGGGATTCCTCCATCTTACACCACCTTTAGTTGACAATGTGACCGTTGTGTGTTCATCGTTGTGACCCCTGTAGGAAGTGTTGCTGGTGTGCAACTCTGGCTTTTGTTTATTTGAAGGCTATATTTCTAGGTCACCATGTCTCTGTTGGAGCACCTACACTATTTATTTATTTATGCATGTATAATAACATTTCTAGCAGCGCGTAAAACCCGTCGGAATCTAGGCGCTACTTACAAAGAGCATGGGTGATAGAAGTGAGATTCAAAGATCAGTTGAACAAGTGTGTCTTGAGTTCTGTCCTGAACAGGTGGTAGGCTGATTCAGCCCACAGGGGGAGTTGGAGATTGTTCCAAAGGGAAGCGGCATGAACTGGGAAGCTAGAGCCACCAACACTTTTACGGTTGAATCTCGGGCGATTGAGGCAGTGGCTTATTGCATTGTGTGAAATTAAGAAGCCGGCGTGAATTCACACTTGAGATTAAGTCATCATTGGACAGCCTATCAGTGCTGGGACAAATGTCGGTGGTTCTTAGTCTGAGGTGCGCGGGAGCGCCTCCTTTGGAAGAGTGTGTGCTCTGTTTTCCATGGCAAGATCTTGCACGGCTTAGTTTTCTCAGATCCACTATTGTGCAAAGTTGTGACCTCATCACAGAGCCTACACACTCTCACACCCACGCTTTGTTTCAATCTTGCTTTCGGAGCGTGCGTACAGTGTGCTGGCGCCCAACGTAGGAAGGCCTATAATCCCTTCACTCACAAAAGCAATGACATAGATGAAAGTACTTACGCATCCCTTCTCTTCATTAGTAGCTCTGTAGTTCCAGCCTTAATTACCGAACATCTCATTAGCTTTGAATACTGAGACACTTGTCCTTTATTGCAGCTCTAAATTTATTTAACGTCCACTAACTTTCATTAGTAAACAAACAGCTACATACTCTGCATTAACTTTGAATTAGGTTCTTGTTTTTTTTTCTTCTTTATTTGATCCCAATTTAATGAATCTAGATAGAATATTCTTGTTAAATTTAAGAAGCTAGATGGGGTATAGAGGCCGGCTTCGTGCATCGGGATAATGGAACACTGTGGGATTGTGCAGGCCAAGCATGTGAGCGGTGGTCGGGCGGGACCGGTCGAAGAAGCAGAGCGGCTTGCTGAGTCCCTCACTTATGTATTTACTGGGAATGTCACTGGTGGGGGGTTACTAGGCATACAGCCCTAGTTCTAGAGAGAGAGACGATTGTCACCGGGAACTGCATTATCCAGCAATGCTCTGGTAAAGGAGGGTACAGAAGGGAATCCCCCCTTGCTCTAAAATTCTTTCAAAACCTTCTTAAGCTCCTAAAAGTCCTCCTAAATACGACTCTGTCACCTTTTGTTGCTTAAGGGTTGGGAAGAAACAAAATAGGACCCTCCAGAATGCTGGCCCGAACTGCATAGCTGTATACGGGTGGGGTGGGGGGGCAAGAAGAGTAGATATCTATCAATGCCCTCACTGTTATTATGCCTGATCACCCTCCCACTCGAGCACATGTTTCAAGCATAGCGAAGATTACTCCGCTCCCTTGTGCATGCATGTAAATGTTTCATCTCTATTGGCAATGGCATATGTCACTGTACATAAGAGCCACCTTTGTGTGAGACAACTGCATGCATGCCTTTAAAATTCCTGTAAGCTAATTGCAAACCTGCGATTTATTTATCCTCATTAGTTGGGCAAGTAGTTGGCCATGGTCCTTTTAATAGCCCGTCAGGACACAGGAGCTGTTGCAGAGAGGATAACAAGAAGAACACAAAATAAAACAGATGTGCGGAAGTCGGCACTGCAGCCACAGTCGGTGGCGTGACGTACTAACATGCATTTCCCTGAATCGGTTACACTCATTTTTAGTTTGGGCTATGAGGTGGCACTTAACGCACTACCTTAAAAGCCGAAACTATTGTCATTAACACAAGAGCTTCAAATATGGGCTTTGAATGAGGGTCTGTAATGCTTTTGCAATGCAGAGGATATTTGAGGAGAGATACACAGTGGTAATCCTGCCAATTCCTTGCCTCTAGCCTATGTAATCCCTATGGCTAATCCCACCCATTCCTGCCCATCTCAGAACTCTTTGATTTCGTGTGAGCTCTTCCATGGAGGCAGCCATCATGGATGGCTGTCTCTAGGGCAGCTCTCTGGAAACACGCTGGCCATCTTTGAATGGTAAATACATCATGCATCTTTCTATTGAGTGGGACACAAATGCCAAAACTGTTGGCTTTGCCAATGCTTGTTACGTTTGTGGGGGTAAAAAGGAGCCTAAAGCCACATGATGGGCAAGGTAATTAGTGTTGATGACATTTCTCCAGTAACTTTAACAGCAAAGCCACCGTCTCGGAAGATATGGTTACAAAGAAATCAAAGGGGGGAATCCAGCAAAATCTCTGTTCTACAGATGAATGGATTATCGGGGAATCTAATCACTACTGAACCAGTTCTGATCTGCAAAAGATAAAGGGATGTGATGATCGAAGGAAACAGGGGCCAGAACATGGAATGTTAAACCTGACAGTCACATCTGCTCTTGAAAGAAGCGAGCTTTGGTTCCGAAGCCAGCTTTCTGAGATGGAGAGTTGAAGGGAAAGCTATTAGAGAGAGGTCTCGTAAGGATATGGAAGAGACACGCGTGTAAGAGAGAAACTAAGACGTCTCGAGATGGCAAAATTGGTGGCACAGGGCAAAGAAAAAGCACAAAACAGATGGAGACTGCGGTGTTGTCAAGAATGCTGCTATTTATTTATTTATTGGACATTTGTGCCAATACACAAGTGTTTCCAGGCACCACAAGACAAAAAAAGGGGTGGGGGACAAGGGGAAAAAACCAGTAACGATGATACTAGGCCTTGTGCCGTTCCTACCGTGCAAGTGCAGAGAGCAACAAAGTGTCAAGGAAGGAAGGAGTGGAGCTGGGGCGGGGACAAGGGAAGTGGGTTAGGTGGGAAAAATGCAGGAATGGGGGGCACAGGGAGACGAGCAAATGCTGGGGTGAGCCACAAAGGGAAAGTGCAAGGGAAGTGCGAGGGGTGACATGGAGCAGAATCGGGTTAGTCCAGGAAGGGTGCTGTGGGAAAGTGCTGTAGGGATGCTGGGTGGGGGCAGGCACCAGGCATAGTGGCAAAGGGAGATTCGCACGGGAGGGGGGAAGGAGGGAACAGAAGAAAATGAAAGTCTTGAGCAGTTTCTGGAACTTAGGGAGATCTGGCTGAAATCTAAGGGGGGCAGGGAGGTCATTCCGGAGGGCGTTCCTTCCGAGAAGCGGCATATACCTCCCACTGCTGGATGTAGAGGGGTCCCAGGCCCCAGACAGCTTGTGGATGATGCAGAGGGTCTTGGATTTGATCCTTGCGGTCACCGGGAGTGGAAAGATGTTCTGGGCTGGTGAGATGCAGTCTCTGGGTTTGAGGCCAAGAATAAGCCTTGCAGTCCTATTAAAGATTAGTTGAAGGGGCAAAGGGAGGAAAGAGGCAGATTGAGGAAGAGGCAGTTGGAATAATCCAGCATAGAGAGGACCAGAGCTCTGGAGATATTGGGCCTCATTCCGACCCAGGCGGTAAGTTACCTCCTGGGTCGTACCTTTACCACCATGGCGTAAACTACGTTTACGCCATGGTGGTTGGCGGATTTACCGCCCCATTCCGAGGTTGGCGGGGCGGTAAGTCCCCAATCCCCATTTACCCTTCCCCATTCCCATTTTTGCCCCATAGGGCATAATGGGAGTGGGGAAGGCGTTAATTACGCCACCGTAAATTACGGTGGCGTAATTAACAACAAGGTCCCTTAGCGCCATGGATTTTAACACCTGCTAAAAGCAGGTCACTGAGAGAGCACAAATATGTATATTGGGAAAAATTTGGAAAGTTACTAAGTATCCTTTCTTGTGAAAATTTGAATTCTTCAACAAGAGACTGTGAAAAGCAAATGGAATTAAATCCGAGTGTCAATCCGAAAAATCTAAAAGAGAGAGAGGGGAACCCAATATAGAGGGCCCAAGGAGTGGGGGCGCCATACCAATATTAAAGGTATATTAAACCCCAACCGAAGGAGAGCTGACAAGTAAAGAATCCGAAGGACTAAAAGTAAGAGGACGAACCGGAAGAGAATACATTTCGGAAAAACAGTCAAGAGAATATTTAGGCTGTTGATAGGTCTCCCACCATCTGGAGTACCAGACCTATGACTATATACCAGGAGTTAGAATATCACGTGAAAAAGACGCTGCGAATCAAGAAGAATAGTCTTGATTGACTTGGTTCCAGCTAAGTAGCTCTGAGACATCCGGCTAAAGGGAAGGTGCCAGAAGATATATATATTCTGGCAATTTTCTAGTTATTAGTTCAAGTGGTAGGATCAGCTAGAAGTAGGTTTTTTGGACAGAGGATATTTTTAAGCTTGGAATCGCAAAGTATGCAATTCACAGTGGATTTGGTGCTTGTTTAATTTGTTTTTATAACATTCTCCCTGATAGTGAAGCATTTATACAGATTCAGACAGCTTCATGATTCCAATGTGAGAATAAAATGACCGTGACATTAGTCATTCCATTGGGATCCAAATGTGATCTCGAGATATCTTCCTTTCCCATGAAAAACTGAAGCCGGTCCTCGGGGTATCGATGGCTGTGCACATGCTCAGTTCCTAATGCACAGGCATTTGTAAGAGATTTCTTTTATATAGGATTCATTACGCAATAGAACCGAAAGGCGGGAGGGGCATTACCAGTATACTAATGCCCCCAGGGCAATAGTTAGAGGCCCAACCCTCTGAGGGTTCTATCGCTATTAGTACCTCAGCACGTCATACTGGGTACTAAGCTAAGTAAAACCGTTTCTCGACTCAAGAAAAAAAAAGCAAAACAAAATGCCCGCCGGGATTGTGGCAAAGGGACTAAGAAGTCCCTTTGCCCTTTCCATGGTGGCCATTAAAATGAATGAAAAAAAAGTAAACAAAAGAAATAGCTGCCATAGAAAGAAGAGAAGAGATTACATGAAGTCCTTTCTCCCTTGCTATGGCGGTTAATCGTGCAACAGAGATGCGCCAGGAACAGTCTTGTTCCTGGTGCTAGCGAGGGACAGAGGAGTGCAGGTAAGTGGAGTTTCGGTAGGGAAGGGACCGGATATGTGGAAAATGGGGGTGAGGTGGAGGAAGGGGCAGGGGACGCAGGGAGCCCACTTACCTCTGGTCCCGGCGAGGGAAGATGGCGGCCTCCCACTCCGAGGAGGCTTGGAGCGAGTATTTCCTGGTGTGTCAAGAACCCCATTCCAAGGCTCCTCATAGGCTGGCAGGCCACCACACCCCCTTCGCTGTGTACACATATCAACAAAAAAAACTCTTGATAAACTTTGTCACCCACACACCTTTGCATAAAGAAACATGTTATTATTTTCACTATGGCCCACACTCGAGAGGTGAATTGAAAGAGAACCACATATTATTACAGTGTCTGTTGCACCCTACTTATTTCTTCCCCTGATCATAGCCCCCTGCCACCCAAACCCTGTAATTCTTAAGATTGTATTTGATTATTTTACACACTCTATTTATTATCTTGTGTAAACGTGGTTTTATTGGCTGTCAACACTCAGGGTTTATTTTACCGCCATTTTGTTTTTGTCTGAAGAACCACTGCTGAGGCGTGCTAGATAAAAAGTTTGATCTGGGAGAATGGAGCGAAATGCTCCCGCCATCACCGAGACAAAGGGCTGTGAGAACCTACTTCTTAAGAGCCCGCAAACACTTACAATAAGACACAGCTCAGCATGTTTCTTTTCTTTTATTGACGTCAGCAGCTAATGCATGCTAAATTGACATAAAAGGAAACGACCCAATATAACAAATGTCATTGTATTTCCACCATACACTTGTTGAGTATATTGAAAAGAGACTTTCCGCCATTTGTTTGTGAGCAGATATTTATTGGGAGGGAAAGAGAGGGAAAGATAGGTTGAAAAGGGGAGAAAGAGGAAGAGAGATGGAGAGAGGTAGAGCCGGCGAGATGAAGAGAAGTAGAGTGAAGTAGAGAGATGAAGCGAAGTAGAGTGAGGTAGAGAGATGGAGAGAGGTAGAGATATGAAGAGAGGTAGAGCGAGGTAGAGAGATGGATAGAGATGAAGAGAGGTAGAGAGAGGGGGAGTGCCGGAGAGAGGTAGAGAGATGAAGAGAGGTAGATTGAGGTACAGAGATGGAGAGAGGTAGGGAGATGAAGAGAGGTGGAGAGAGGTAGAGCGATGGCGAGAGGTTGAGAGATGGAGAGAGATGGGAGAGGTAGGTCGAGTGAGGTAGAGAGATGGAGAGAGGTAGAGAGATGAACAGTGAGGTAGAGGGGTGGAGAGCAGTAGAGCAATGAAGAGAGGTGGAGCGAGGTAAAGAGATGGAGAGAGGTAGAGGCAGCGAGATGAAGAGAGGTAGAGTGAAGTGGAGAGATGAAGCGAAGTAGAGTGAGGTAGAGAGATGGAGAGAGGTAGAGATATGAAGAGTGGTAGAACGAGGTAGAGAGATGGATAGAGATGGAGAGAGATGAAGAGAGATGAAGAGAGGTAGAGAGAGGGGGAGTGCCGGAGAGAGGTAGAGAGATGAACAGAGGTAGGGAGATGAAGAGAGATGGAGAGAGGTAGAGCGATGGAGAGAGGTAGAGAGATTGAGAGAGATAGAGAGACAGAGAGAGATGGGAGAGGTAGGCCGAGTGAGGTAGAGAGATGGAGAGAGATGGAGAGATGAACAGTGAGGTAGAGAGGTGGAGAGCAGTAGAGCGATGAAGAGAGGTGGAGCGAGGTAGAGAGATGGAGAGAGGTAGAGAGATGAACAGCGAGGTAGAAAGGTGGAGAGCAGTAGAGCGATGAAGAGAGGTGGAGCGAGGTAGAGAGATGGAGAGAGGTAGAGAGGTGGAGAGAGGTAGAGAGATGAACAGCGATGAAGAGAGGTGGAGCGAGGTAGAGAGATGAAGAGAGGTAGAGTGAGGTAGAGAGATGGAGAGAGGTAGAGTGAGGTAGAGAGATGGAGAGAGATGGGGAGAGGTAGAACAAGGTAGAGAGATGGAGAGAGCTAGAGAGATGGAGAGAGGAAGAGCGAGGTAGAGCGATATAGAGATGGAGAGAGGAAGAGAAACAAGAAGAAAGAAAGCTAGATCGGTGCTTGCATGGCCACCAGACTACTTCATATGAAGCTCACCATCTTTCACGTCTGGCGAGCGCATCGCCACAATTAGTCTGAATTATAGGCCACTCGAAGGAATGGAAGATCTAGCCAAGTAACCCCTTACTCCTTAACAACACATTAGTCGACAGCGCTACAGTGGCAGCCTGAGCTCACTCCATCAATTCCGCACTCCGCGCTGCCGACCAGAGCGCAAACAATTAGGAGACACAAGGATCCTTTAAACATGCCACTCCGCGCATTCCCTTTCCATGTGTTGACATCTTGCCTCATGTAGTCTTTTTCTAGAGAGCTATTCTGGAGCTCTATATGGCACTAGCTCTTTCCCTACTGCCCCTTCATCCTAGAGAAGTAGGCCTGTTTGTAGGATCTTTATGTACTAATCAGAACGGGGGCGGGGAAGGCTCAGAACGTTCCTTGCCTCCTCACCCTAGGACAAGCGCACATCTGGCCACCGGTTCGCCACCCGCTCCATCCCTGGCCCTCGGTCCTTCTGGGGTCCAGCTTATCAAAGCTCAGGATCCTGGTCCCAGATTCGGCACAGTATGAAACTCTTGGGACACTCTGTCATGTGATTTTGGGGCCAATAAGAGGAATATGATGATAGCTATTTCTCATACAGCACTACACACCCCTGGGCCTCAGAGCACTGAACTAACAGAAGACATTCTTATCCCACAGCGTGGTACTCAATTTATCCACCTGAAATGGATGAGTTGATGTTGTTGGGATTGGAACCTGCGAGAGCAGGCTGTGCACAGATATCAGGAGCGAGCGCTCAGCTCACTGTGCTATCTGACCGGCACATAACTTGATACAATATGAGCACCCAAGGCAGAGGTTCTAGACAATCAGGTGGCTGGAAACACGGTCACCAGTAAAACAACCACTATCCAACCTGACCACCTGATCCTCACCTGCTTTATCTGCAATTATTTTTACTCTCCTGTGCATCAGGCTCGATGTTCCCCACTCGCCCCATCCACGCAGCCGCAAAGTAACCCGCTCCACCACCCTCTCGACCGCACCCCCAGTTACCATTCTTGCCCATTCCTCTTAAACGTCTGCCTCCCACTTCGGCTTCTTTCTCAACGGCTCGGCTGCTCTCAGCGCAGCCAAGGAAACTTATTATGAGACTTGATACTGATCTGCCAGCCCAAGCAGGGTCTGTTAATAGCCATAATGGCCCCTGAAGTGTGGCGTAACACTGTATTGAAATAATATTGATTGTCTATGGGTGTTATAGGATTTCTTCGGCATATAAATCCGGCCATTTGGTGAAAGAGAGGTAGAGGCAATGTCTTCATAAAACATGAGAAGGGAAAACATCTTTTTCAAGCCACAGCTGATGAATCTGGCAAAGGCCTGTCAAATCAGTGGCCTCGTTACGAGTTGGGGTGGTATTCCAGCAGTAAATCCGCTGTAATAGCGCCCAATGGAATTACCGATATTACCACTTTGTCTGGCGGATTTACTGCCGGATAACAAGTGGTGGTGGCGGCGTTAGTCTCCATTAATGCATAGGACTCAATTGGGGATTTAGGTGGAATTACCACTGCAGGACTTCCGCTGATTTTGCCGATTTATTAGCAGAAAGTGGGAGGATTTACATCCAGCATAATCTGGAGGTAAATACCCCAAATCTACAAAAAAGTGATCTAGGCCTCCATGTCGCATGTATTACACCCAATTTATTTTTATCAAAAGAAAGAATATATAATTTTATTCATTTATCAAAGGTTAAAACATATGATGTACAGATTTCCACAGACAATACATGAACAATTGGACTTATTGCATAGCTACAAGTCTAATCGGTTAACTAGACCCAAAAAACCCATCAGTATTCCACATAAGACCCAAACAAACATGGAACCAACATGTATGTGTAAGTGCAAAGAAGTCCCTGGCACATCAGGAGACACTAACATTCTTGTTAGTCTTTTTATCCTATGACCTGCCCCTTGTTTGTAGTGTCGTAATTGCTTCTTAAAGAGTCGACACAGTTTGTTTCGGCCGTCTACAAAGCATTAGGTGGCGCTCCTGCCATTTGCGGCCTGCATCAGGACTGACTTGTGCTGGCGGCTCCCGGGAAGAGTTAATTGAGTCTGTGATGAAATGAACTGGCTGGTAGGGTTTTTTCCACCAACCCGGGACGCAGTTTGTGAGGCTCATCAAGCTACAACTGGTCTTCTGGATAGTATTGTGACTACCATTGATTTGGAGAGAGCGTCCTGCATTCAGCGCTGAGTGAAGAAGTGGGCCATACTAGACCCCACTAGTGGCCCGACCACTGCCACAAGACATAGGAATATTTTTGAGTCTCAAAAGAACTGATTATGTCCTGATGAAGGCTGCGAATGACAGGAGCACGACCTAATACTATGCTTTGAAAAATGAATACAATTATATATATTTTTTTATTTTTAAAAACTGGGTGGAATATGTGTGACATGAAGGCCTTGATCACCTTTTTCGTATATTCTTATTATAGCCTGTAAGATTAAGGCCTACCATAGGTACATACCCCACTCCAGGGCCAAACTCGTAGTATGGCAGAGCGGGAAGAGTGGTGGCAATTCCGTTACTGCTACTTTTCTCTCACCCCGCCAAACTGTTGTGAGCCCCAGGGTCACTTCACATCCTTAATCGGGAGGATTTCACCTGTCAAGGCGGTTGTTTCACAAACTTCCTATATTAATTTTTCATGGGTTCCTTGTGTTCTAACCAGTATGAATAGAGAGACAAAAATCCCTGATGCATTTTATGATTCTGCATTTTAAAATAATGGAATCATTTTTTCTGGCTATTTATTTTTAAAACAGCTTTTTAGTAAAGGAGCCCTGAAAATATAATTAAAAATAACAGAGTACAGGTGGTATCCCCCTAATAACGGTCCTAGTGTTACAGTTCTGTTGGTGGGAGTGGGAAAATACCCATAGAATAGCTTTTATTTGTGTATGTGAAAATATGGGAAGCTTTTTTTTTTTTAGTAGTAAACGGCTAAATTAAAATGAAGGCATTAACATTATGTGTGCGGGTTGGCATTTTAGTTTACTGTTAAGTACGACAAAATGACTATAAGCACTGATTAACTAGGAACTTTAACAAAACAGGCGGCACATGCAGAAATGTCATGTTAAAAATATGAATGACTGTGTGTGTGTGTGTGTGTGTGTGTGTTTCTTTGTGTTAAGAGAAAAGGCCTTATTTTAAATAGTCAATCATGCGGTTGTGTTGGTGAGATCTGTATGTTCTTTTCCTTAGAGCATCCTCTCTTGTTCTTCTGTTAAATATAAATATCCTAAACTAGGGGTCTGCAACCTTTGGTTCTCCAGATGTTTTGGACTACAATTCCCATCAGCCTTACCAAGCATGATCAGTGGTCAGACATCATGGGATTTGTAATCCAAAACATCTGTAGAGCCGCAGATTTCAGTCGCCTATCCTAGAGCTTTTCAAATGAGTAACAGGTTTTCACTGGGACTATTGGATTTTTTGGGTCTGGGCTGCATTTTTGCTTTTTTATGATTTTAAATTCAGGGACACTGTTGTCCAGTATGTGCTTTTTGCACTCAATAGGTTTAAGTGTCTGCCCAGTGTGCCCATATACCATTTCTTTATGCGCCATGATTGCCTTCCTCATTTCTGGTTGAGGATTTTCATGGGAGAAATTCACAATTATTGGCATCAATGCCGGAAAACTGTACGGTGCCTTGTCCTCTAGATGATTATAATATTGTGTTTGTCAATTTCCTTCCCAATAAAGACTTCTGTTGCTGTTGTTTCAAAAATGTTGAATTTGTATATCTTTTTTGGAACTAGACCGCTGTGAAAACCTAGTGATGTGTGTGTTGCGGACAATACTCTGGTTTTGCCGTATGCTATGTTAGTGATCGCCGCTGTCCTGGTTTGTATCGCAAGCAATTTGCACTGGTTTCTTTCCCAGGGATCTCGACATCCTGTATAATGTGTTTACATTCTTTGTTATGTAATTTGACCCTTCCTACCCCCTTCTCCTTATCTGTTAGACCATGTTGTTGGGGTGGTTCTCAATGTTGTTCCTTTATGGACTTGCCTGTATGGGGGTGTGTGTATGGTTTCATGTCTCTTTTTTGCACCCAGTTGTCTTCACCTTCTCCTTTATATGTTGCCTGTATAGTAGTAGCTGATTGCTCTTTTTTATCAGGGGGGTGTTGGTCATTTTTTTGTGTTTTGAGTAGTTTCATTGTATTGGGCCGACCGTGGCTACCGTCGTTTCCACTCTGCGAGTCTATGCGGCTTGCTTGGAGCCCTGTTCAGTGCCATGTTCTTTGAGAGTTTGGCCAACTATCGTAACCTTATACCTTTTTTTCGGTGTTTAGTGTCTTGTAGAGGTTTCTTGCCATTGATGAAGAGATATCACGCTATTCATATTTCGGCCAGTTAGAAGACAGCTCTCTGCTATACCTTTGCTGACATCATTAACCTCTTCTTCCGTTTTGGGGAATGGATGGACACGGAGCACAGTTTGTTGATCCCACCAGGTCCTAGTGGCTGTGAGGATAATGCTTCTTCGATTGCTCGGGTGTGGACAATGATCTGCTTTGAGTTTGCGTATGATCTTTCTTACCTTTTCCGACATGCTCTCTGTGGCACCATTTTTTACGTGGTGTGAGTCTTTCCCATCAAGGTAGTTGCAACTGGCGGTTGCCCGCATCAGCTGGTCACATTCTGCCTGGTGGTTTGACAGCTCTACCCTATATGTGGGGCCCTGGTTCATCTGGTTCTGGGTCCTCTGTTGCCTGTCCCTTGTGTTAGTTTATGTTTCCGTGCAGTCTCTCCTCTTCCGGGTGGTATTGCTAGTAGGCTCTGCTCATCTGATATGATAGGATAGGTTATTTATAACACGCTTAATACCCAGAGGTTTCTAAGCGCCGACCCGGGGAACGAACCTGTGTTGCTTTGTGTCTTCATGCTTTCAAGGCGTGCACGTTGCCCCTGAGCGATCCTCCCGAGGCATCGCCTGCTTTTCTTGCTTTCTTGTGCCGCAGCACCCTCTGAGTTCTTCCTTCTTGATTCTATTATTTCCAGTATCTGCTCTTTCCTTCTTTTTGTTTTCTGCATCATATGTCTCCTGGTCTCTATTTTGTATCCGCACACCCTCGTTTTTCTGGGGTTACTAGTGTCTGTTATTTTTAAGGGATCTGACAGTTCTCATTTATAACGTAGTCCTTCTTCTTTTCCAGCCTGTGTTTTGTCTCTAGTAATTTTGTGCATAGATTCTATTTTTAATTCTTTCGACATTATTTATTAGTTTATCTTAGTTTTTTTTCAGTTCTGCCTGAATGGCAGTTGCTGGTCCATTTACGGCTTCCATCTTCATTTTCAGTTTGTGAGTTTCTGTTTTACGCTCGTTCATAATTTGTGCTTTTTTGTGTGTTTCCAATGGTGTCTTTTGGAACTGGCTGAGCCAGCATCTAGTATCCCAAGGCAGCTTCTGGGTTCTCTCATGATGCGGGTGAGGCTGGGGTACGGATCTGGGGTGACTCAATCTTGCTTTTCTTGATTGTTTCTCTTTTACTAATTAGTTCTCTCTTCTTTTGTATCTCTGTGACCCTGCACAGCTTTTTTTACTTGTGTTTCCTTCAATTGCTGCTTTAAGTTCTCTCTTTTATTTGTATATGTTTTTCGGGTCTCCTTTCCAAACATGGTGACACCTATTGGAGTACCATGGACTACAACAGGGCCCCAGTGGTGCATGTTCGCCGAGCAGAGGTGTCGCTATGATGATCTGGGGGGTCTTTTGGTTGTAATCCTGGATAAAGTGCAGGGCTTACAACCAAAGCTAGCTAGTCCCGACAGTCCCGACATGAGTGTAGCCCCTGATCTTTTCGAGACCTAGCAACACCCATGTCGCTGAGCACATATTTTGTCATCTACTTCCTGTTCTTTTTCGTATATTGTTCAGGATAAATGTTTACCCACAACAACAGCGAGTGGGAGTAGATCTCTCTCCTCGCCTGGTGCCTCCCGCTGAAACAGCCTCCCTGCCTCTCCCAAACTTGAGCAGGACCCCCTCAGGTTCCGGAAGCAACTCAAGACCTACCTTTTAGCTTCTGCTTTCTCTCTCTCTCCTTTGCCGATGTACTTGTCTGCAGCGCTAACTGGTCACCTGGCCACCCTATGAACCGTAATGGGAACCAGGCTCCGTGATGACCTGTAGCCCCATGCACTGCCTCCGGGTCTCCCATGCACTTAGGGTCTGTATCTGCAACCCTACAGTCCCTTGTCTCCTTGCCCTTACTTAGAGCTTGCCAGCCCCGCAACACTTACTTGAGCTCTGCTCACTGCACTCTTCCCCTCTCCCTTCCCCCATGCACTTGCACAATCTGAATGACACAAGGCCTAGTAAGATCGTTTGTTTTGTCCTCCCTTGTCTCTGCTTCCTTGTCTTGTCGCAACTAGAAACACTTGTGTACTGGCACGTTATAAATGACATATCATATCATAACAAAAAACTCTTTGCAATAGAAAATTCAATTTGTTTTGGAACTATAGAACAAGATCTTTAAGGACACCTTACTTACACTGCATCCCTTATTCCGCAATGATAAACACGGCACCCACGCGCAATGCTCGACCAATACCACCTCTACTTGGATGCTGGGAAATGGGTTTCTTTTTCCACGTCATTTCTTAGATGCATTACTCTGTGATTTTTAGTCTACCGTCCACGCGTTGCAATCACGTCAGCTGTGTGGGCGGCCGGCGAAACGTTCGGAATAATCTAGAATGCAAACATTTCCATCTTCACGCTCACAGTTGACTGCTCTCCGTTGGTTCCCCATCCATACCAAATTTATCGCTGCTAATTTTTCCCAGAGATAAAGTTTAATGCCAGAGGAATTGCTTTCTGCAGATAACATAACATTGCTCGGTAATAAACCGCAAAAGCCTTTGACCATTGGCGCTGTTACGATGGATTCCACTTTGCTGATGTTACTTTTTGGGATTTAATTAATTTTCTTGATTAGCCGCATACAGTGGATGCCTGCAAACGATGGCTGAGCTGGCTCAATTATAATTCCTGCATCCGCAAGCACGAGGCCTTGAGATCTGAAAGGCCGGGGCTCAGAATGACCAAAATGAATTAAACCTTTGCTTGGATCAATGTTGCAGATTGAAACTGAGGGGGGTTTGCTCCAAACTCAAGGCTTTTCACTTGAGTTGAGATATTGCTACAGGCTCTATGATGGGTCCAGCTCAACATCACCCAGACGGGTTACCCACTAGGTTTGCAATTTCAATAATGGAACTACTAAAGTGATGGGTGGAAGGTTCTGAATGAATCTGAACCACTGGCATTGCTCTGGGCAACCTTCCACACCACTGTTTTTTAGCCCATCTGCACCATTGCAAAAGGTGTCCAGCCATATGCAAATCAGTCGGGTACTGCCACCAATAGTAGCAGCCCAGCCCGAACTGCTAGGCCAGGCCCCCTCCGCACGGAAACACAAGCTGCCCCAGACATGTCAACAAAACAGAAAGAAGTTTGAAAAATGACTTTTAGACTTTGAGGCTGTGATTCAACCAGCTTCCAGACCTGGACATTTATTTCGAAGAAGTTGAGACAGTTTGAGTACAACCCGATCTTTCACATCCCAGATTCAATCCGCCTTCACTGCCCTGAGACAATTAACAAGAATCGAGTGGATATACTTAAGCGATTCAAACTGTCATTTAATACAAAGTTCAGAGGACTTGCCCCACCTTAATGAGGTGATAATCCCATTGCCAGTGGACGCTTCCATCTGGTAGTAGCCCTTAGGCCATTAACAATGGGTAGTCGGCCATTACCAGGCTAGTACAACTGTGGACAATGGTATCATTGCCGTTATCACCCCTATCAAGTGCTAAAAAACTAAGAAAATGAAAAAGGAGGAGGCCGGCACGAGAAGCAAGTTCGGCGTGATGTCACAAGCCCGGCGTTGGGTGGGACAACATAGTGAACGCAGAAGGAGGAGTGGTTGCTCACAGAAGAGCAGTGCTCTTACTTGGAGGGGTGGTGGGGGAGAGGAGTGTGAATGTTAGAATCGGGGAACCAGGTGAGCAAGGATCTGAAAGTCGAGGTGAGGGTGTGCCGGGAGGTAACATGAAAACACCACAGCACCTAGGGAATATGTCCTAATTAAAATAATGCAGTTGATTTATTTTTTTTTTGCAATCAACAAGTATTTTGTCTAGCCACAAAAATCTGGCGCAATGTATTATAGCCAGTGCAGATAATCTCCTATTGCATATAAAGAATAATACAACTTTTTTCTCTGAAAACGAGTGTGTCTCACTAGAACAAAATAAGGCAATCACGTACCGCCATTCTGTTTCCAGCAACAATTATGTTCTCTGCCCACAAAAAATATGGCGCAGTGAGTTAAAGCCACGAAACATAATCTCCTAGCGGCAAAGAATTATAAGACTTTTTCTCCAAACTAGTATTTTGTCTCACTAAAAAATAATAAAAGACACTGAATGCACTTTCCTGCCTTCAAAGAATTCTAAGACCTTTTTATTTTTGTGTGCAACAAGTATTCTCTCTGGCCATATATCGATGGCACACTGAGTTACAGCATTCAATGTAATATTCTCCTGCCTCTGAAGAATTTTGGAATGTTTTTCTCCTCACTTTGATAGGAAATACCGCATTTGTTTGTTTTATGAGGCTGCGACTGGGATGTAGAAGTCACAGTCACAAAAGGATGTGCTAACCTTTTTCAATGTTCAACCTGTTCCTCAATCTAATCCTATTTTAATGTTGTACATCGCCTTAAACTAAATCCTATTTTAATGGCCCACTTCGCCCTCAACGTCAGCCAAGAACCTCAACAGCTCCAGCAAACTCCTAACTCTGCCTTACAAAAACAATCCGGAAAAGTGGACCATGCACGCCCTATTTGTACCATTTCTCAGAAGAATAGCTCAGCGGCAATGTGCTCGCCTTGGAAGCAAGACGACACACAGGTTCGATCCCTGGGTCCATGCTTAGAAACTTCTGGGTATTAAGCGCGTTATAAATAACCTATCATATCATACATATCATATCATATATCATTTCAGCTTAACCCACATGAAGCATTTTGCCCAAACCAGAGAGTCATTTTTTGCGAAAGCCTGATTCGACAGAATTGCCCAAATTTCAAATTTTTGCGAATATGTCCGAATAAGTTCACCTAGACACAGTTCTTACTGATTCAACCTTTCAAGGTACACAGACGGTGCTGAATGAGTTTATATAACTCTATTTACACTATTCTGTAATTTTTATGTTCACCGTGCCATGAATATCTTGCGATCCCAACTTATAATTAGGTGTTACATTAAAAATGGTATTCCTGTACAAAGTCACCACATACATTGTGCATAATATGGTTACTTTGTAGAGGAATCCTGATTTTGCATTAGTGCGTAAGTGGAACTGCACTTAAGGACCCCGGTTGCTGCATATGCGTAGGGACTTGTATCGATGATATAAAAAGTGTGATCCGTTAACAGTCAGTTCAGACAGGATTCTAGTTCCACTTTTTTCTACATTTGTATAACTGTTATTTTAAAAATAGGTATTTGAGAGAGAACATCTTCTAGCGTTACCACTAAACTTATAATAAATTCCAAAGTTTCTTAGATGCAACCC
Organism: Ambystoma mexicanum; assembly: GCF_040938575.1. NCBI lineage: Eukaryota > Metazoa > Chordata > Amphibia > Caudata > Ambystomatidae > Ambystoma > Ambystoma mexicanum. The sequence continues at coordinate 75,140,550 of NC_090936.1, read as the reverse complement.
TCCTTAGATAGGTTCTGTGTGATTTCATCGAGGAGATTTGGTCGACTCCAAATCCATCTATTTTTGTTTATTTTTTCTTTTTAAGCAATTCGGCCGCAAATATATGCGGGGGGAGACCCCACACAACCCCCCCTTGGACCTTTCCACCTCAATTATTACTCTTACCCATCCCCCACATACATTTGCAGGCAAATTCAGTCGAACAAATTTGATGGATTTAGCTTCGACCAAATCTCTTGCGATGAAACCTCCCTATCCCGTTTAGATACACACATATACACATATTCTACCAATATACAAATTGAATAAAGTATATGCTTGCAGATCTTTCCTGTGTCATCCACTCACAAAATACAAACGCAGAATACAGTTGTGTTGGTAAGATCGCAGTCATTCAAAGTTATGATGCCGATGCCATACCACTGCACCGTACCGCAGAGGATACACACTGGCGAGGTCTGAGCACAGGTGTTAGTGATTGGCTCACATCCCAACAAGCATTTCCATTGAGCAAGGAAAGACAGCACATTTGTTTTTTTTAATTTTGTTTTTGGGTTTATGTGGCACTAACCTAGCTGGCAGCCAATGAGTGGTGTGCAAGTAATTTGGGGTTAACAGAGGTCGACGGAAGGGAGGTTCGAGGTTCTGGTAGCTTGGATATGGCCGACTTCAGGGGTGGGATATGTCTACCAACCTACAATGTCTATCTTTGGAAACTGGCCCTGCCAGGCCTTAAGCTCCTTTAAAAAGCTCCAGCTTAATATTGTTTACTCCCTAAATCTCTCTTTATGTACCATAAGATACTATACGACTGATAATGGCTGATACGCCGCGCAATTACCGAAAGCCGTACAGGGTTAAAATGTGCTTAACTAAGCATGCTTATTCAAACATCAGGCTCCTATATGAGAATAGGAGCGCTTTCCTCCTGAGATGCGCGCAGCGCGCTCGCGCAGGCTGCTCCAGTCGCTCCATTGCCATTCATTAAGCTGTTTTCCTTTGGGCTGTGGGGGTGTGAGCTGCTCCCAGTGACATCTCCAGCATATTCCAGAAGGAGTGCCCCGATAATGCGTATTCATGAGGCTAATCATCATATTTATGAATTGCTTGCCCCACATGATCATCATGCCTTAACGACACAAAAAGTGATATCAGAAGCAAAAAAATAGACGCTTAAAGGTTCCGGCAACCTTGTGGTTGCTTTGCAGTGCTTTAGTTGGCGTTCCATGGAAGCATTTGCCATTATGTCTCTTTCTATGCCTGGGTGCTGGGACCCAGGGCACCCACCGGCTGCGCCAGTGAAAATCTCTGCTAAATGAGGCCTTCAGAGGACGGATTTTAAAAGAAAACGAAATCCTGCATTTTCTTTTCAAGCCAAAAATTGCTTCTGGATGCGTGTGCACGAGTGTGTGAAGAGAAAAGGCGGCCATGCAGAAAACGCTGACTTTGTGGAGACCGGCAGGCGGGGGCTGTGTCTGTAGCACTCGTCAGAGTGTTTACCTTTTGAAGTGGCGCGCTTCCCGGATGACGCAGTTTCCACTTCTGACAGACGGCTTCCCGGGGCCTTCATGGGAAATTCTCCGACTCCCGAGGATTTTCTGCCTCGCCCCTGAGCCTGTAACGCATATGTGCAGTGGAGACTTGTAGTTGTGCTGTGTGGTTAGAATGTGGGATAAGGTCCCCCAGGCGCCTATTGTGGAAAAGGCACACCTTGATTGCTGAGCTTGCAAAATGTCATATATCACATAGAGCTGGGGGAGACAGCGATTTCATGGGTAAGAACGAGCCTGAGGGTCAGGCCTGGCTCTAGGGGTCCGCCACGGGCCGAGCCCATGAAATCACTGGCTCCCTAAGAAAAAGGAAACATTTCAACGCGGCCCTGGTGAGCCACCGTTAGGGCCACATTTATTTTATCCCAGTTTTGCCCATTTACTTCCATATTGCCCGCGTCGTGGGCAAAATGGATAGAAATTTCAGAAAAGGGGAAAGAAATAAACGCAGCCGCGGTGCACTCATGGCACGCGAGCCGTGTTTATTTCTTTTCATATATGGGCATATGAAGATCAAAATAAATGGCCAATTCTTCCACCAAATTTAGCAAGGAACTGATCAATGCACAATCAAGCATGCCAACATCCTGTCGTTTCAAAGTAGTTGAATGGCGGGGGGTGTTGCGCTCCAGCTACTTGCTGGCCCAGGAGGGACTCCATACTTGGCTCGACCGGGCTGCAGGCCGCGCCCCCCTTTCCAACTTTACCAGCCCTATACCCCACCAGGGCCGAAGCCCATCGGGTACCAAGGGCGCATGGTGTTGCGCTCCTGCAGGGGTGTTCTGCAACAGCAGTAGGGTGAGCGGTGATCTGCGAAAGCGGAAACTATACTTCTGAGTCCCATGCATTGGACACTGCAACTGAGGAATCCATCTGGACCTGGACGGTGAGGTGAGGTGAGAGTGGAAAAAGCTGGATTCAAGCAGGCGGGGGGGGGGGTGTAGTATGTCGATTGTTTGACACAATTTCAGCGCAGACTATACTTAACCACCCCACCCCTCTATACTCTCACTGCATACAGTATATCCCCAGCCAACTGTGCCAGATTGCCCAGAGCCTAAGCCGAAGATCCTGACTGTGAAGCGTAAATTGGGAACTCGTCCCTCTCGACATGGTGGGGAGTGCGGCACTGATACTGACGCTGTTTTTGCGGGAAAAGTTTGCAGTCCCTTTAGATTCACAGGAGAGGTGTATTCTCTGACGAATGAAATCCACCACTTTCTTGGTCTTAATCAGGACGTCTTGGGGGAGACAGTAAATAAAATAGGGCCCACTGACGGAGGAGAGTCAACTAACAGCTTGGGGGACTTAACTGGTGCATGCCGGTAGTAAGCTCCTCTGATAAAACCTAAGCTGCCCTGCTGATGAAAGAGGGCCTGTTGATCACCATAGGTCCCCATACCTGCACTGACTAAGCTGAGGGCAAAGACCTGGGCAGTGGAAATGGCCCTCTCTCTCTCGACACCAATGGCTGAAACCCCCTTGCGCTACACAAGGTCCGCAACCACCCTGGACCCCTCTGAAGCGACTATCCCCTATCCCACTTCCGTGCTGCCCAGCCACGAGCTGGAGCCAAGAATGTGCAAGTTGTGACCCCCTTTTCAGGCCATTATCCCTCTTGGATACAGGGGGAGGGGGGTTGCCAATTCAGAACTCTACTCCAAACAACTGCTTGGTCCTGGAGATTCCATGTGTGTCTGGATCGATCCAAGTGCCCAATACTCTGCCTACACCGGTAGAGAATCTTAGCCCCCTGGAGGAGATGGTCCAAAAGTACTTGGAGGCTGACGATGCCGTCGAAGACAGACCCCCACTCACCAGTAGGGCCTGGAGTGTGAATATGATGAACATGTGCTCAGGGAATAGTTCTTTTCTCCGCTTAATCCCACTAAGGGGTTTAAAGCAAATCAATCGAATCGATGTATTTATCTGCTAAAGATGTCTGCACCGCCCAAGGACGTAACTGTAACCTGGTGCCCTCTGAACTCGCAGCCATAAAAACACGGTTACTGGTTTTAAGAGAAATTCAGGGGAGAGGCGGAGGGGATGTTACGGGGGAGCTCCGCACCGGCCCATTGTATGCAATGGGGTCATATAATCTACCCCTGGAAACGCCTGGAGAGTTAGTTATAAATGGCCGCTTGATTGATGAATGCGATACCATGAAACAAGCACCGGCCACTGCCTGTTGTGAGTGTAATGTGCACACACATGTGATTCTGCATCAAGATGAGCAACCTGTCCAGCAGCACCGGGGAGTCGAGAAGACCCCCAGTGTTAATACAATGCATGCTACACGGGAGGTCCGGGATATAACTACAGTGGGAAACCGCGGCCCCAGAGTAACCGAGCGAAAGCACGCAGACCTTGGACTAGGGAACCTACGATAGGCTGTAATGGCCAGGGAATGGCACAGTACATGGGGTACGTAAATTCCCGCCAAACCATTGAGAACCAAGGGATGCACTTTTAAATAAAGGCCTGTATTGGCCTCACACTGCTAGGGGCTGAGTCATGTGACCAGGAAAGCCATAGCAAGCTGCTATAGAGTTTGTAAAGAAGGCAACATCTCCTGTGACACAGTCAAGCTGGAAGTTTGGGACCAAAGATTGGCCAACTGTGTTTTGGGCAGAGTAAAGGGTCACTGCCGGACTACTAATAGTAAAATTGCAATAATACCCGACCGTTACTTTAGCACCACTGATCCACTGGAAAATGTTACTTATGCTCCGGTCATATCGGTTGCAATCTAATACCCCTGGGAAAAGGACATATCAAATGGCAACCACTGTGGTATTAGGCCTGAGCCCACTTTTTAAAAAAATTATTCTGTGCCAGTGCAATTAGCATGACTTGGGGCCACAATCAATGCTATACTGATATGGTGTAATGTTAAACTTGATTCATTGTTTTCTTTATGTGAGGATGTACTAAATTTGCTTTTCCGCCTGACAGCATTGCTCTATGCTTCTTCCTTGGTTGGCAGCAGGAAATGGGTGTTAACGAATCTATCGGATGTTCGAAGATGGCCGCCGTGCAGCTTCCTGCATTCATTGTGATGCTATTTCTGCCTGGCGCCAATGAGTTAGATTTTTTGGTGAATTGAGCATTCAGTAATTCCTCCAAATTCTGGTAGCGATACTGGCAATACCAACAATTATTGGTTTAATTAGGTCTCGGTAGTTGGTTGGCATGATAATTCCCCCAGACAGAATTACCCTTAGACTAAGCCCATTTGGTGCACAGCAGATCACATCGCAGTGTCTCTACGGAGGAATTCCTGCCAAACGCGTAACAAGGCTCAAGACGATCCGAGTAGAGCACGGCATTCCGTGCATGCCAGTCTTACTAAAAAGGTTGCTCCCTGCACATCTGCCTGTCAACATCTGGTGAAGGAAGGCCTTTGGGACTTTTCGAAAAGCTAAAACAGTTTCCTCCGTGGCATCATATTCTCAGTTAGCCGGATAAAAGTTATAAAAAGTAAACATTTTATAATCTTTATCTAGAAAGCCAGAATAGAGGTAGACATTCCGGCACCCCAGTGTGCGGGTACCACAGAGTGATCAGCCTACCAGGGCTGGGGGATAAAAGGATAAAAGGGGTGAAGGTCTAAATATCGGTGTCCTCATAGACTGAATCTGTATTTGAATATCACATTTTCAGCTCCTATGTTAATTAGAAGGTTTCAGGACATTTCCATCAAGGCATAGAGCAGGGGTCTGCAACCTGAGGCTATACAGGTGTTTTGGACTGCGACTCCCATGGCCCTTCACCATTGACAATGCTGGCTAGGGCTGATGGGAGATGTAGTCCAAAACATGTGGCAAGCCAAAGGTTGCAGATCCCTGGCATAGAGACTTGTGAGGACACCTGTGTATACTTGATCATGCAGGACAAGGGGCTCGCGAGGCACATAATGTCATCATATTGAAGAGGATGATGCCATGCTGGATGCTGACTTTAAAAGGGCATTTTTACTTGACCTTCTAGATAAGGACCTTCCAAATTCCTACAATGCTCGCATAGTCAGTACTTGATTTACTCTCTGAGTAGTGTTTGCCTACAGCGACCGCCACGCGGGAGTGTTGTGCTTCAGAGCAAGCCCCCCACAAAAAAGCTAGAACCACATGGACCTGCTGTCTGCGAGATGAAGATCGGCAGACGCTTGAAGGGGTAGACCTCCCTGACCTCAACCTCATTGCGCAATCTATTGTATGACACATTGGGCCTCATTACACGGTAGGCGGTAAGGGTTTACCGGTACCGGTAAACTCTTACCGCCTTACTACGAGGTCCCTTTGCGGGTTGGAGAATTTAACGCCTGCTTTTTACAGGCGTTAAAAACCAACCCGCAAAGGGACCAGGTAGCTAATTACGGTACCGCAATTTGCGGTGCCGTAATTAGCACCTTCCCCTTTCCCATTATGCCCTATGGGGCAAAAATGGGAATGGGGAAGGGCAATGGGGGAAGGGGGAATTACCGCCCCACCAACCTTGGAATAGGGCGGTAATTCCCCTTTCCACCAAGGCGGTGCCGGTATTTTACATAGCACCTTGGTCCACCGCCGTCCGTGTAATGTGGCCCATTGTCTCGCCCTTATTTTCCCAAATCCTCTTTTTAACAGTAAGTAGATCATTTAGAACTTTAGATCTGGAGCTGGCCATGCTCCGAATATGATTTTTCAGACACAACAGAATACATGGAATCTCCAATGCGGATCGTTATTAGAGCTGAATGCTGGAAACCTCATCACCAACGGCAGCGCAGTTGCCAGTCAAAGGATCGACAGGTCAAAGGATCAAATTTTTTTTTTTTTTCACATTTCTTTTTTTTTTGGGGGGGGGTCCCCCCTCAACCCCCTTTTTTGCTAAAAAACACTTTTTTCCCTAAACGAAAACCTAAAAAAATATATATAATAAAAAAAAAAAACGATCCTTTGACCTGTCGACCCTTTAGATTCGATCCTTTGACTAGACACCCGGCAGCGCTGCAGCACTATAGAGGACCATGCAGTCACTGCGTGACCTTCATCACCGCATGAGTATTAGATAAAGAATTGAGCTCTACTACAGCTTTTAGTGGTGATGCCCTCATCTCTACCTCCAATATCCCCGCAATGAAAACACGCTGCATAGAATCAGCATAGGTGTCCAATTTAATGTTGAGGATAAGAAGGAGTTTAACATGTAGCATTTGATAGACATTAAAAGGTAGGGGCAATCATTTAGGTCCCTGCAACAACCCACAGTCTCGGTGTCATGTGATGGATTCAAAAGAGGGCCGGGGGTGCAATGCACTGCCACAAGTCAGAAATTGGAGATCTAATCCAACGTAAGGCAGGCCATGCAAACTCCAGTGTGGTGTCGATGCAAGACTAGATTGGAGTGACTGTCAGTGTCGAATGCGGCTGAAAGATCTAGTAACAGGCGGGTGGAAACTTTGCTCTGGTCCACCTGCTACCAGAGTTCATCTAGGATGGAAGTAACCCTTCCACCCCCATGCCATGATGCAGCCGGCAGAAGATCATTTAGCTGAACATCCTGGGCTAATACTAAGGGCGGTAAACTACTACTAGTCTGACTACATTACCACTCTGGACAATGGTAACATCTTGACAACTGGAAATCAATATTACTGGCACTGGTGGGTGTGTGTGTGGTAAGTCCGATATGGGACATGTTTTTGGCTGCAAACTTTTATTTGGTAAACACAATCCTGCTCTAACCCTACCGCTCTGATCCCTATGCTAAAAGAAAGGAAAGAGTTCAAAGGAGTGCACGTCAGAAGGTCATACAAAATAAAGCTGTCCTCTGTCCAGAAACCCCTCCACCCCCATGCCATGATGCAGCCGGCAGAAGATCATTTAGCTGAACATCCTGGGCTAATACTAAGGGCGGTAAACTACTACTAGTCTGACTACATTACCACTCTGAACAATGGTAACATCTTGACAACTGGAAATCAATATTACTGGCACTGGTGGGTGTGTGTGTGGTAAGTCCGATATGGGACATGTTTTTGGCTGCAAACTTTTATTTGGTAAACACAATCCTGCTCTAACCCTACCGCTCTGATCCCTATGCTAAAAGAAAGGAAAGAGTTCAAAGGAGTCCACGTCAGAAGGTCATACAAAATAAAGCTGTCCTCTGTCCAGAAACCTATCTAGGCTGATCCTAAACTACCACTATAAAGAAACAAAGCTACAAAGAAACTGGTTAAGGACTTCTCGCTCGGCTGGTTGCCTTCTGACCCACATTGTATTGTGCCAGCCTTCACCCCCTATGCTCATGGGCTTGTAACCCCCTTATAGTTCTTGCACGTATATTTCCTGAGGGCCTCCTGCCCATGGTCTATGGAAAAACAAATTGTCTCTGCTGAGTCTTGTCCAGAACCCCTTCGGATTCCTAACCCTCTCTGGGATCTCGGGTTTTTGACCCCATCGTGGGTACTTCACTCTCTCACCCCTGCTTGGGCTGTTCACTCGATTAACCTCTCACTGGCTCTTTGGACCTTTTGTCTTTGGGTGCTTTGGGCTGCATGGGGTATTCAGCTTCTCACGCTATCTCGAGATGTGTAGCGGTTCGGCCGTGCTTAGACCTTTTGTTCTCAAGCTCTTCTTCAGGTTCTTGCCCATCTCGGACTGAGTAGCGTTTCAGCTGTCAGACCTTTCGTTCTCAGGCTCTTCTTCAGGTTCTTGCCCATCTCGGGCTGTGTAGTGATTCGGCCACACTTGGGTCTTTCGTTCTCGCACCCGGCCTTGTGATATGCAAACTCCCACCTTGTCTTAGGTGGTATGGTGGCTCCGCCCCTCCTGGACCTCTCCTTCTCTCACCCCAGCTTGGGGTATCCAGATTTGTGTTCCATCTCAGGCTTTCTATTGCCCTGGGCGCTCTTGGTCTTTCCACGTTTCGCTCCGGCTTAGGGTATCTGGATTCTGCCTCCAACTACGGCTTTCTAGTGCCCTGGGTTCAATTGTGTCTTTTTTCCGTTTCACCCCGGTTTAGTGGTGGCTGGATTCTCACTCTGTCTCTGGCTTTCTGATGCTCTGGCCCCTCTTGGGTTTTTCGCCATTTCACCCCGGCTTGAGGTGTCCAGATTCTCGCTCGGTCTTCGGCTTTCTGGTGCCCTGTTCCCACTTTGGTCTGCCACTGTTTCACCCCAACTTAGGGTATCTGTAGTCATGCCCTCGCATTAGGGTGGCGTTGCAGCTTTTCCTGCATCTTCCACTCTCCCACCCCGTCCTGGGGTCTTTCTTGGCCAGTCCACCCTTCCCTCCGCTCTTTGAGGGTCCCGCATACCTGTTTCATGGTGGGACATTTCTCTGCGAAGGCGGCAGTGCGGCTCTTGCTCTGCTGCGTGTCTCTGCAGTGGTCTTCGTGCTTTGATTCTTTCTGGTGGTTTCTGTGGACACCAGACGACCACGTCTCAGGTGGTCGCATCACTTCTTAATGGTTCCTGTGCCTCAGGTTCTCTCTGCAGCGGTGCGCGGGCTTCGGTTCTCTCCGCCAGATTCTGTGGCCTTCAGTCGACCACGTCTTAGGTGGTCGCATCACTTCTTAATGGTTCCTGTGCCTCAGGTTCTCTCTGCAGCGGTGCGCAGGCTTCGGGTCTCTCCGGCAGATTCTGTGGCCGTCAGTCGACCACGTCTCAGGCAGTCACATCACTTCTTTATGGTTCCTGTGTCTCAGGTTCTCTCTGCAGCGCTGCGCGGGCTTAGGTTCTCTCCGGCAGATTCTGTGGCCGTCAGTCGACCACGTCTCAGGCAGTCACATCACTTCTTTATGGTTCCTGTGTCTCAGGTTCTCTCTGCAGCGCTGCGCGGGCTTCGGTTCTCTCCGGCAGATTCTGTGGCCGTCAGTCGACCATGTCTCAGGCAGTCACATCACTTCTTTATGGTTCCTGTGTCTCTGGTTCTCTCTGCAGCAGTGCGCGGGCTTCGGTGCTCTCCGGCAGATTCTGTGGCCGTCAGTTGACCATGTCTCAGGTGGTCACGCCACTTCTTTGCCTGGCAGTGCCAAGCTTCTCAAGCTCCTAGCCTGACAAGAGGGAAGCAGCACTCTGCGGGCCTCTTTGCTGGACCGCGCTCTACACCATCTGCGTGGGATGTCTCCCCGACTCGGCCTGAAAGGAGGACGGGCCCTTCTCTGCATCTTGGCTCTGCAGGCTGGCGATCTGCGCTCCAGCTCGCCCTCTCATTCCGCTTCTGTAATTGGCGGTATTTCACCTTGTTGTAATATTTCCCTTGTATCCCTTTCATTAGCATTCACACCCATTGAGGAATCAGGGTATTGCTTTGGTTTGGTTTGTTTTGTTGCTAAGCATCTGTTTCTCGCAATGGCAGAAGCACGTTCTGAATGGAGGCTTCTGCTGTTGCTAGGGGGACTTTTTTCTTTTTTTTGTTTAGAGAAATCACAGCAATCTTTTAGTGTTGTATCGTGTGCAAGAAAGGCTTATTTTCTTGCACACTGTGATTTGTATTAGATTATTGTTAATGCCCAGACAAAGATAATGCAGATGCATTTGTCTTGGAGGTATCTAGAGTTGGCACATCATTCTGTTTCATCACAGACTATACTATACTATAGAAAGCGAAAACCCTACTCTTTGACAAATATATGTAGTGTACTGCCTTACCTACTATGCACCTGATTCTCGACCTATAACACATTGCAACCATCTTTTGCTATGATATCTGTAACTTAATGTTCTCTTAACCATGTACTTAGCACCGTGATAACTCCAGGTCTGGGCGCTACAGTAAATAAAATAAATAAATAAATACTCATTGCAGGACAGATTGCTGGTGTAGCGCATTCTTTGCACATTTGGGTTGAGGAGGTTTTAGTGTGGGCTAGTGATTTGCCGCCTTGCATGTTATAAATTGTATATATTTGTATATATTTTAACGTCTTTAACAAGATTGGTCCTGCCTTCCTGCTTTAGAAATGCAACCAATACACTCCCTCCAGAAGCCTCAGATCACCTATCAGATCTAATCATGCAACCGCTGCCTAAGCCAATCCTGTGCGGGCTGGAAGGCGGGCTTGCAGTACACTCGCAGCTAAACTCTGAAACTGCATTCCCCTATGGATCAATAACAACTCGATCCGTCAAGCCCCAAAGACCCGGCTTTTCTAGTAATATTGATTCCATTGCATTCTGCCCTCGCCATTATAGATCATAAGTGGCAGAAGACCAACTCAGCGGTAAAGATTGTGCTATACATATTTGAAAATTAAATAAATTAAACCCTAAGAATGTATCATGATATTTTGCATGCTGGACATAGTGGAATGAAGGCTACTTTCTATTTAGTCCAGCTATATTTTTATCAGGAATTTCAGTTTTGTCCATCTCCAAAAGTAAGAATTCATTGTGTTAACAGCTGGTCTCTGTTGAGATCCGTGCAGCCAGCTCTATAGATGTGGCATTCATTTGCTACATATTTCATCTTAGATTTACCTGTCTTTCAATGTTCTTTGGTCATTATAATAGCAGTGAATACCTTTTCCAAGATAGCATACTTTACACGCTAAGAGAAGTGACCTCCTGTCATTTCTCTAGTTTGTTTATTTCTTGTTGAGCTATTGTGCCCCCATGGCCTCTGCAAAAGATATTTTCTGAGACGCTTCTCTGGTTACCACCCACAGTCCAATATCTTATTGGAGAGGGTAGATGGATATTAAGACAAAATCAGCACAGCTTTTTAAAATCCACTTGGACAAAGGGTCTTTTTTCAAGACAGAATTACAATAACTCTGTACGCTTTACTTAAAAGGTTCCACCTTTCTTTTATATGCATGGCATGATCCCTCAATTGTTCGGATGTGATTGCCCCTTAACTGACGGTACGCACTTCTGACTCCTTTATGCAAGAACTAGTGTGAAAGCATGTTTTTACTGACTTAAATGCATAAAGGAAGACATTTTCAGAGTGACAATGTATTATGTGATATATTTTAATGTAATTTATTTTAACAGAATAAAAGAATATTTGTAAAGGATTTTGCTCCTTTTAGGTGGAGGAGTAGTACCTTGCAACATCTCTCAGAATCTAATGAAAGATCAACATAGTACATACGGACACTTTTTGTACCTGCTCCTCTTTGTCTTGGATTCCACTTGCGGGTTTTGGGATCAAATATGTAATGTTGAGGGATGTCAGAGTAATACAATTTATATGCAGCATGATTCTCTTCATTCAACTTGAAGTAAGCTGTTAAAGTGGTATCCCTGCCTTGGGCCTTTCATGCAGCTAATTGTATGTTATCATTATTGAAATACACATTTGTGTACCTGGAAGATGAACTTAAAGTCTTCTTGTTGTATCGTAGGGCAACATCTGCCTCTTTCAGTGAGAACAGGCAAAGCAGAACTTGAAGTCTTCTTACTGTTTGCATAAGTCAACAGCTCCCATTATCAGTGATAAAAGGTGAAGCGAGCAGTCTCTACTGCGCATGACCGCATCGGACAAACAAACATCTGGCCTTTTAATATATAAATGACTGATTATATACAACAGACTGATAGTGGCAGAGAATGTATTGAAGCACAAAGAACATGGAAAAAGCAAATGCTCCAAGTGGTCTGACACAAAAATATATCTATAGATGATAAAATGTGGTTGTCTTCATGGTTCCTTCTTTCATTTTCAGTAAATGTAGCAGATACTATTGACTTTTTGATATTGAACATTTTGAGATCATTAAGTGTTGCATCCATCTCAAGAAAAACTTGTTGAGGTCGGTATTTCAGTATTTCTTTTACACTACCTCCTGTGATAGTGGAGGTTCATTATGAGTTTGCAGTTTCATAATTTTGCATTACTCCAATTTGCAAATGTTGCTAGGCATATGTGGATTAATGGAGAGGCTATCATCCGACCTGTTTGCCGAACCCTTGTATTGCCCTGTTTTCCAATGAAATCAGCTGTCCAGTCAGTTGGAGTAGTGAATAGAAGCAAGAGCAGTACTGTCATGTCTGTGCATCAAGTACAGCGAGGCATTTCAGGGTGTCGGTTCCTACGTGTCAACCCAGCAAGAGGCCACTGGGATCTTCTTGTGCTGAATAGTGTTGTGGCCTGCTTTGCACACAAATACATGAAGGCCATCAAGGCAGTTAGGTGAACCATCGCTGTTTAGCGGACTATAGAGTTTGGTATGATTAGTGGCTTTGCATTAGGATCAGTCTTGGCGAATGGTTTGTCTCTTAATGAAACTATGGAAAGGGGGAGTTTCTTCTCCCACAAGCTCTCTGCTAGCTTTGATTTCTCTACAACGTTCTGATATAGATGACTTGATAATGTTTACTAAACTTAACTCGTTTAATTATGGTATATGATTCACAACACTACTGTTTTCCATAGTTCATGCCCAACTCCATGCAAGCTGATTCCTGATACATTCTTCAGAATCCATCAGTTGGCATGGGTGCTTAGTTGAACCCCCCACTCCCAAACCCAGAGGGTATACATTCCCTTTTAATTCCACTTTTCTCTGTTGAGTTGTCAGAGAAGGCAGTGTGGCTACTGGTAAGGGGTTCTATGTTCTAAGATCGCCAGTTTATTTTGTTGCAGATTCTTTTGCAGAATATGGTTGGCCTAAAAATCTCACAGAAATGTTGTAACTATTTTGGGGGTTGTCCTCCCAAACCCCCTTCCCTATTATCTAGCCCATATACCCCACACCCCTTACCTCTTATATTCCCTCACCTCCCCATCCCATATTTTTCAATTAGTTTTTTCGGGGAAATATTTTCAGCAAATAAACTCCACAAAACATACCTGTTTATGTAACAATGTCATACCCTGTGAAGGATGCTCCTTTTCTCTGGACTAAGATAGAGACTGTGATGCTTGAGCATCCTGATCACGACACAATGCCACTTGCCTTGACACGGTAGCAGACAGTGCAAGCTACACAGATTCTGTGGATCGTATGTCACATGAACGGCCTCTGGTACCCATTCCCCAGGGGTGGGCTACAATCCCTGTGCCCCATCCCGCAGCCAACTGGGTGTCAGGATGGATTGGAAGTTCCCCTTAAATTATCACTAAAATTAAGATCACCTTGCTGCTCAAAACAATCGAGGCACAGTTTTGTAAAACCATACATTCCAGTACAGCCAGAAGAAGCGGATGGACTGACTTGCATGTGGTGTGTCCCCAGACACACGCTCTCTACTGTGCCCAATGAAGCAGAGAGGTGCGCGTTACCGCTGTGAGAGTTCCACCAGTGGAGAACACAATTAAGCTTCACTGCTATGCTGAAACTGTGGTTTTCATTGGACAACATTGTACTGCCAATATGTCTTCTTCTGCAGCAACATGTCTGCTAGACCTACAATGCAAAATGACTTTATCACCTGTGACCATCAGGAAAGTATTTGGACAGCACTAGTCATCGTGAAATACTACGTCTATGGCAATATTGCACCGGGCTCTGTATACTGTTAGAAAAAGCCATAACTTCGGCCATCTTTTAACGGCCAATCTATAGTCTTTTCCTCATTTGTCAGGGAAGGCACATTTTATTTGAGGTATTTGGAGCCCGATAACTCAAGTTGGGGGTTCCATGGAAGAGCATAGCACATTTATTTCTTTTCTCTCCTGAACGCTTGACCTCTTGTAAGGTTTTTATTAAATCAAAGAAGGCACATATTTTCACAATTCATATGTGAACCACAGAGCTTAACAACAGGGATATTATGAATGCCAGTGAATTGCAAAAGACATAAAAATGGGACAACCAATTTGCAGTAAAGGATATCACACTAAATGATGCAGCATTCACTGATTATTGTGCATATGCTATTCAAATCATTCATTAGATGCTTAATGTGCTCATTGAAAATACATAGAAAGCTGACTATTATTCTGTTTTTAAATGTTACAGATAAATGCTTGCTACATTTCTTTTATTTGAGACTGGTGCACTTCAGTTTACCTTTATAAAAGTCCAATGCATTTTGAAGGAGAACAAGAACTGATGTGTTGATATAAGAAGTAACATTAATTTACATATGTGGGAAAATAAAGAAAAATAGTGAAATAATGTAAGAAATCAGGGTCTCAAATGTGATAGGAACCTTCCAAGTGCGCGCTTAAGTTGATGGAGGAGGATGTGTGTACTAAGTAGATGGCCCTAGTGTCCCCATTAACCTTTGCCTTAGAGATCATTAGTTATGGAGATTTCATGTGAGCACAGAAACATTTGCTGCTTGGAAGAGAAAACCTGTAATTAAGCAAGTTGTTTAAATTTGAAGCCTTCTAGTAGTTATGCTATGATATTATGGGTTATTTATAACGCGCTAAGCGCGGACCCGGGAATTAAACCTGTGTTGCGCCGTGTCGTCTTGCTTCCAAGACGGGCATGTTGTCGCTGAGCTATCCTCCCGAATTCTGTTCAGCAGTTGAAAAATGAATGGCTTTCCTGTGGCACCTGTTTTCTGATCACTAATACATTACTATAAATTAATACTTTAAAAAAACAACTTAAACAAAAACATTGCACATTGCATTTTTAGGCCAATTTGAGTATAACAATATTCATAACTTTGATGCCATATTTGTTAAGGAATTCTGACCTACATATTTCCTCTTGGTCATAAATGCCAAATCAACACAATATTAATATGTATAAAGAAAATATGTATTACTCCATATCATTCATTCATATGAATAAAGCCAATTGAAACCCACACATGGTGATATTCTAAATCTTGAGACCAATAGGAGCCATGAGGGTAGACTTTCTGGGTGTGTCCTACTGAAATGGAGCCAATCAGAGGGTCCATCCAATAGAATACTGCTGGGCCAGATTGAACTGATGTGGGAGGAGCATGAGGGATACCATGCCCAAACCCTATGGGTGGAGGGAGATCACACAGACAAGCTGACATGGGGAGTTCAGGCATTTAATTACATTTGAGCTCCTGGGGACCAATTCCGTTGGTGACGGTGTGCTATATAAGTACCTTTAACTTAACATAACATAACAAAGGGTGACAGCATCAACCAGAGAGAAGAATCCCTGATGCTGATGCCTGTCCACAATCTCCAAAGCCCTTTTTGCGTATTTAGTTGCTGTAGGCCTTTAGGAATTGAATTTTGGGGACGAGGGGCAGTTCTATCTCCAGATTTAAAAAAATAAAGTAATTTCCACACATTGATTTACAAAACGGGGGTCTCCTAAAAACTGTATCCGCTGATGGACAAGGAGTCTTGTATTTGACAAAGTAGTTACAATACTCTATGCACTTGAGCAGCATTAGTCAGTGTCCTCCATTAAACTCTTGTTTTCAAGTATTGAGAATGATGGGGTTGCCTTGGTGAAGGGCCTAGCCTACAAAGGAACCAGTGGTTCATTCGTACGCTTCTTGCTTGCTCTTCTCTACAAAACCGACATCTTCTGCACATGTCTTCCCTCTGTCCTTAGTTATACACAGATGTCATTTGGAATGCAACCATTGAAAACGGAGTTAGAAAAAATGGGGTCCATCTCATGTCGATTCTCGATAAATTGCATGCGAACGTTAGCTCAAAATTCTAAATATTCTGATTGTCCTTTACCATAAAAGCTAATGTGCAGTAGAAGTTTTTCCAAATAGGTTGACTGATACTTTATCCAAGTTTAGAATTCATTGCTGATAATTTATGGAACAGGGGCTAACGGTCCAGCAGCACAAGTTAACAGTTAACAGCACGAGCAAAGCGAGGGCCATTAAAGAGGGCTCTTGGCCGTTACCCCAGTATCAGGACTTGGAACGGGGGCTCAAGGCCATTAGCACCCATGCTATCAAAGCGGTAACCCGAGGCACCATAAAACACCCACGTCCCATTGAATGAAAGAAAATCCTTTACAAAGATGGCTGCCACCGAAATAAGGTAAGTAGGGGGGGTAAAATAAAGGGGACGGAGGGTGGGGGGAAGATGGCAGTGGGCAAGCCGGCCATCATTCGGCATGGAACGCAGGCTTTCACAGGTGGTTCAAGCCAATGTTCCTAGCCACCTGATTGGCTGGCACTCCCCATCAGGGTGCTAGTTTAAATTAATTTCTGTTTTGGAAATAAAATAACAAATACTGTAATATATAACAGTCTGCTTCTTGTCCCAGCTTGTGTGGTGCGATTGCCTCACAGGAAGCCTTACACTGTTGTTGTTCATATCCGTTGAATTACCTGATTCCAATTGTGGTGCACTTGATCTCTGGGTAGTTTGTTAAATTGCCCTGGGGAGGGTGGCATCCAATCAAATGTATTGATTCCCAGCAGTCTGTTGCAAAGTCCTGGTGTTCTACGTACATGGACATAAATCCAACTTGAGTTGATCTTAGTAACCATTGAAGAGCATACTGCTTCATTTTGTACCCAATGAAGTGGTTTGATGTATGAATTTTGGTGGTCCCAAGAAAACTGTATTTCAGAAGTCTGGGTGTGAAGCTACAAATGTGCTTATACTGGCTAATCTATGAGGACTTGGACAATGCACTTGCTTTCTCAAGCATCTGTAACCGCCTAGATTCAAGGGACCATTGTTAACCCGTTGGTGGCAGTGGTGCCTACCTTTGACATAGTATTTACTTTAGAGAAACATTGAATTCAGGACTATTCTTGATTTCTTGAGCCAGCCCGCATTATCAATTTCCTGTCTTCTGCTGAAGGAAAGGGAGGAGACGTGCAGAATCCAGTTTCCAGTGCATTGAAATGTAAACTGTTTTCCCCCTCCAGGACAGTGACAATTTGAAGAGATCCCCACCGGCCCGGTTAACAATAAGGCAGTGTCGTCCAGCTATCAGCAACCCCAAACAATATCTTGGTTTTCCTGAGGCAGTGCGTTAAGGTAAATGGAACACTATGTACATCTTTTGGAAGGTACACTTGCTTGATTTTTAATGGGAACATCAAGTGTGACTAAATCAGCGTGGGTGAGGGCAGTCTTGGCCCTGTTGAGGAAATGACAAAGCGTTTGATTGTGATGCCTCTGGCGATGAATGACGAGAGAATGTCCACATAGATAGTGAGTGACACGATGATGTTGCGGAGGGCAGCGGACACGCCATGTAGGTTGCATGAGAGCGAATATAATGGGAGGTGATTTTCCCCTATGAAGGTGAATAATTAGGGAATCTCCTTTAATAGATGGCCTCTCTAATGCTTGCAAGACCTTATTTTGCTTTGTACAAATTTGTGTGTAAGCACAATGTTACATAACATACGCCCGTAGTCCTCATCAACAAAACAACTAATGACACTTGAAGTGGGTTTGCATCTGGGATCTTAAAAGAATCAAATAGTTTTGTCTTCAAAAATGTATTGCCACTTGTCTCTTCTATGGATATGATAATGAGCCAAGTTGCACCTGGTAAATTGAATATTGCATCTGCCGGCATTCAGTTCCTGAAATCTTCTCTTTTGTAGAAATTCATGAATTTGCGCAGCCCGCGAGATCCACATTTTGTGCTCTGCTCCATCCTCCTTGTTGCACACAAACAAACGTACATTTCAGCAGAAGTAATTTGCATAAATTATACTACGGCATGAGGATGAGAAACCAGTTACCAAGTAACGAATATGACATATGCGCACACATGTCGTCTGTATCTTAACGATGTGTTTACAGCAAATGTCCTCCGAGCCGAGATCTTCCTGCAAATTAGTTTGATAAAGCAATACATCACAGGGGAAAATGCAAAACAATTTAAGCAAGTTATCCAGATGTTTGGAAAAAAAACATTTTCTGAGTTATTCTGAATGATCGGCCTGATTACTTCCTTTGTCTGAAATCTGCGTCCTCGTGCTGATGCTGTACGCAACTGATACGCTGAACCTCTCTGCGTAAGTTGTTCGTAACTTTTATAAATTTCCTTTATTCACATTTAGATTTTTTTTTTCTGATCTCGCTTACGAGGAGAGTATCGATTAGCTTTAATGTGGTATGGAAAAAAATTGTTTTCCTCTAGCAGTCGATTTCATATGGATAGTTGTGTTTTTAAAGGTTTTTAAATAACCTTTGATTTTGTGGTTATAGGGTTCAATGGTGTACAATTGTTGCGTTATCTACTTTTTCATACCGTAGCTAGCACACTTTAAAGTAATATAAAGAACTAGTCATACCCAGCTTTACATGTACTCTACTGTCCACTGTCCTGCGCTCTTTCTACATGGGTGATAGTCGCATTGTCAGGTGCACCTTTGCTGGAGCCACCCCAGCAATTGCTGACAGCTGCGTGACCAGAGGAAACAAAATAGCAAATAACTTGAGTGGGGAGGGGATGGGGTTGTGAGGATAAAATAGGTGAGATATTGGTCCACTCCATTTGGGGTTAAGGGTCTTCTGGATGTAATGTTTCCTTTCACTGTTCAGGATTTTACCGGATTTGTTCCCATTCATTGGATAGCCTGTCTAAAAATAGCCACTACCAGATTTACCAAAATTTCAGAAGACTGGCTTCCGTTCTCTTTCTGTATGTCGTTTCCCTGCTTCAGGGTTCAACAGACTTTGCACCATGCTTGATTAGAACTACAACTCCCATGAGCTCTGGCCAGCCTAGTCAATGATGAGGGATCACGGAAGTCATAGTTCAAAACATCTGTGGAGCTACAGGTTACCAGACCCTGACCCATATCAAAATGGATGCTGTGTCTACATCAGGGGGCCTAAAACCTTTGGTTCGCCTGATGTTTATGACTACATCTCATGTCAGTCCCGTTAAAAGATAGTTCATGGTGTAGGATCATGGGGGTCGTAGTTCAAATTATATAGAGAGCCACGGGTTAGGGACCACTGACCTACATGCCCTCATGCTCACCTAGAGAGAGAGAGAGAGAGATCAGTGTATGAATTGCCAGGTATAGCTGGTGTTGTATTCATTCTGTTGGTGCACCATCTGTTTTTACTGTTAAATATCGCAGGCAGCAGTTGGGTTGTTTGTGTGTTTATTTATTTGGTATGGCGCGCAAAACCCAGAGGTAACAGGGCGCAACAGAGGGCAGGAGGATAAGGTTACATAAAAACCTAGTTACATGATAGGCACATATTTACATATTTACATACAGTTAATTACAATTCAGCAGGACAGTTAAATGGATATACATATATACATTCAGATTTGCTTTGGTCTGTAAGTAAGATCAGTCGCTGGAATCATTGGAACGTAACCAGGTGAGAATGTCATGCCTGAAGCTATGGTAGGATTGGTCAGCTCTAGTGTTGAGTGGTAGGGCGTTCCAGTGTAGGGCTGCCATGACGGGGAAGCTACTGCCCCCCGTTTTCTTTTGTCTGAATTTGGGAACCTGAAGGCGGTAGTAGTTAATGGTTCTGGTAGGGCGGGTGGAGGTCTTTTTTACAATTCTGGCAGCGAGGTAGGAGTGGGCTGCATTGTTTAAGCATATGAAAGTAAGTGATGCTGTTTTGAGTGCGATGCGGTCGCAGTGTTTTCCAGTAGTTACAAAGAACACATTGGTAATTGCTGCATTTGCACCATGCATACCTGATGGAAACACTACTGCCCCTTCACACTATTAGTGATGCTGGGCTGCATTGGTGCCTTGCGTGTGATCTTAGTGACGTCACAGAATGTTCAGGAAGGTGCTGTTGTGGTGGAGGGCAGCTTCCTGCGCTAGATCTTACCTTTTATTTTACAGGGGGCAAGGAAATAAATGCACAGGTCCACTATTACATTCCTTGCAATAATATAGACTTCTAGATTGAGAGAAGGGCCATTACCGTGGGGTAATGACCCGCCCCAAAATATTGGCCCGAGGTGAAGCCAAGGGCCATAAATTGGAGAAAGGTAATTACCGCAAGTGATAACGACCCACCCCTGAACTCTTTACGGTCATTACTAGCACATTGTGTTAATAGAGATATAGGGTTTGGAGTTGTGTTGGTGAAGTTAAATACCTTAGTTTAATAGCGAGTTAAATAATTATATAAAATGTGTTATAAAATGAAATGTGGTTACATTTTGAATATTTGAATAGCAGAAGATGGGAAATGTGGGAGGAATTGGGTAATGATTTGCCGCCCTTGGAGTCTACACGGGGTTTGAGGTCCTTAATTACTTTCTGCTGCTACACTGTTTGCTTCTGAAGTCAGAATGTTGGGAATGCATTCGAATGCCAGCCGTTATCAACTTCATTCTAAGCATTCCGATTGGATGAGAGGAGGAAAAGAATGATTTCCATGCACTAATGTAAACATGTGTACCGGCGAGTTATAAATGACATATCATATATCATATTGCATCTTCCAGCACAGTGCACATCTACTACTTGCAAGTTCAGTGGATGCCTTTGTCAAAAAAGGTGGCTGGAGACTTTGGTCCCCAGGAGTGAGGCTTGCTTAGCATCATGATAGGAGGATGGCACAGGGGCAACACGCTGGTCTTGGAATGATATGATATGGCATTTAAAACGCGCCTATAGACAATTGTTTCAAGGCGCGACTAGGCAAGGGAAGGGGAACAGAGGGAAGACAGACACAGCGATCCTACTAGGCCAAGTGTCATTCAGATCGTGCAAGGGAAGGGGGAAAAAGGAAAAGTGCGGGGGCAATTGGGAGGGGAAAGTGCAGTACATGGGATAATAAATAAACAAGATAAATAAAAGAATGGCCAGCAGGTGGCAAGTGCAGGGTGAGTGCAGACAAAGTTCTGGTGAGGGGACTGTAGGGATACAGACAACAGTCCCTAGGTGCAGGTGTATAGAAGTCTTTACAACTCCCACCCCTAACCCCCACTCCTAGAATTCTGATAACTGGTCAGTTTCCAGTCTTAATACCATTTGCATAAATCCAGCCCTGAGACTTTAGCTTATGCCACTCCACCGCTCTAGTCCTCATCCAATATGGCGGCGTCTAGTATTTAACCAGACTCCAACCCCCCGTTCATTACATTGTATCTGTGATCTTGGTCAATGCTCTATGCTACTCTTCTCGAGTTTTTTGCCCACTTTTGAATCCTGTCAGTTTCGCCGTGACTAATCCTTTGCAGTTTCTGTGTTTTGTTGATCTGTCCTAACCTTCTTATTAACGTTCCCTCAACCTAGCATTTGTATTGCCTTTCGTCTTTTCCTACGTTTCCTTTCCTTCAGCGTTCTGCCAGTGTTCCGGCTTACCCGCTTCCATTTTTGTATCGGGTTTCTTCCGCTGCTCTGGCCATACCACATTAAAGCTAATCGATACTCTCCTCGTAAGCGAGATCAGAAAAAAAAAATCTAAATGTGAATAAAGGAAATTTAGAAAAGTTCCGAACAACGTACGCAGAGAGGTTCAGCGTATCAGTTGCGTACATCATCAGCACGAGGACGCAGATTCCATATGTGGGAAAAACAGACAAAATAACTAATCAGGCCGATCATTCAGAATAACTCAGATGATGTTTCTTTTTCCAAACATCTGGATAACTTGCTTAAGTTGTTTTACATTTTCCCCCTGTGATGTATTGCTTTATCAACCTAATTTGCAGGAAGATCTCGGCTCGGAGGACATTTGCTGTAAACACATCGTTAAGATACAGACGACATGTGTGCACATATGTCATATTCGTTACTGGCCACTATTGAGCACTTTCCACAAATATTCATGGATTAGCGTTCGATTTGTAAATTAAGTCGGTGCAAAAATATGTGAGAAGTGCTTTTTGGTGTCATGAAATTTATTAAGACCTAAAGGATCTGATTTACAAAAATGTTTACAATGGAACATTCTAATGTTAACAATTCTTTGTAAATCAGGCCCAAAAACTGGGGAAGTGGGTTTTGAGGTGGGATAATAAAGTGTCCCCCCACCCTCCACTTATTTCCTTAAGGCTAAGGCGAGGACTCTAGGTTTGCGAAGTGTCAAAATCCCATGATCGTGACCCCTAACCTCAGTCTATAAAGGCTTTGATCACAAGGACCTATTCAACTATAAAGGGAAGTGAATGATTTAACCCCTTATGTGCTGGGCTATTATGCAAGTCTATGCAAATAGGGCGAGCATGCCTGTCCTCATTAAAGCTGCTGTTTGGAAGGTGCTTTTATACCCGGGTTTATAGACTGCATTCACATTGGGTGAGCGGGGCCAGGAGGGGGCTTTGATGTGATTTATGATTCCACTGATATCATCACAATGCAAAGGAAGAAAAGGAAGACTCCCTGCAAGAAAACACACAGACTTGTATCAACTGTGACTGGCAGCATGGAAGCACACGGGGTCCCAGACCCACTTCTGCCGTAATATGGTTGCAATATAATAAGTTGGGCAGAGCGGGCTCATAAATGCCCGTAATGTGCTTACGTATGATATGATAGGTTATTTATAATGCGCTTAACACCCAGAGATTTCTAAGCACGGACCCGGGGATCGAACCTGTGCTGCTCTGTGTCCCTTGCTTCCAAGTCCAGCATGTTGCCCCTGAGCTATCCTCCCGAGACTAATGTCTGTTTGGCAACAAAGAAGACATATGTTGAACACACATCTCTCTCTCTCTAGTTGTAGCTCAGTTGCAAACTGACCAATGGCATCAAGAGCATGCTTGTTTAGCCCAGCCATTTGCATGCTGGGAATCGTAGTGCTGATTGTTTTGTTTTGATTTGTATTTCAAATGTGGGTCTACAAGTTCCAGCCCCAAAAGCATAGTTTGCTCAAAAGTAGGTGCCAGACAAAGGTGACTTGGGTGGCGTAGCGTCAAACCAGCTCTGATCTAGGCTGGCCAGATTTAAGAAATCCATCTTCTTCACTATTCTGGGCTTCAGATAATTGAACAAGTAAATTAATCTTTTATAACACACTCAATACCGGAGACCAGTCTCTGTGTTGATCTGCATTCTCTTGCTTCCAAGACAAACCTGTTGCCCCTGAGCCATCCTCCAGGCCCAATACACCATTCTATTAAAGACACGAGGACACCCGATACTCTTCAACAGAAGGATCCAGGCATCATGAACGATAGAGGATGCAGACGTATCCTTGCCATTGAACTATCCACAAACTCACATGCCGCAAAGTTCCCCACTGGCACTGGAAACCGGTTTACATAATACATGGTGGAGAATTTCAATGTGGGACTCGAGCAATCTCCCTGCATCCATCAGCAATGCATTTCCACCAATAAGAAGCTGCCTCCGCATCATGCTCATTGGAAAGTTCATGGCCAGACCCAATTACAAAACCATGGCAATGAGAGCAGATCTTTACGCTATGCTCTCAAGAGATAGCTACCCAGCTACCCAACACATGGCATCCATGGGAATTAATGTCAACATATAAATGGGGCCCTGTTACAGGAGGGCTGTTTGAGAGACATGCACCATTGTAGGAAGTGCTGGCAACATCCCACCTTGATGAGGACAATGGACTGGTAGCCCAATCTCTTTGACAACCTTTGCACTAGAAGAGGAACTAGACATGATGCTGAATGAGGGCTCATTGAGGAAGCTTTAGGTGCGGCCGCTTGGCCATCCCCCACCTTGGCCATCACAATAGAATAACCTGGAGTTGACCTGTGCATCCATGTCTTCATGCAAATGCCAAACACCGGCATCGAGAGTTGAAATCACCTGGGATATCCTATGAACTGTTTGATCAGCTGTGCACATATGTGCCCCAAAGCGGATCTTCACACGGATCGCCACCTGATTGGACTGATGTTCCCCACTCTGTGACGAATCCTCAGATGCCAGCACTTCTCCCCAGGGGGAGCCCCTTCCAATGAGGCCAGGGAGGTGTGGCTGCTACCCGATAGATTTTTGTATGTTTCCCTTGTGGTAAGGGAACAATTTTTCCTGACCTATGGACTATTATTTTCTCTGATGTTACTGTAGGTTTCTATCCTTTGAAACAACACTAGGGTAGGTCAGGGGACTGGGGGAGTGAGGATAAGGGGTTTTATTATTTGGGTCGTTGTAGTAATCCTTGTATTTGTCTTCTCTCCTACAGCTCAGGTTGAGCGTCCTGGTGAGCGTCCTGCTGATGTCCCGCCTCCTTTCCGTCTGGCTCTTCCCAACCACTGTGTGGTTGGTGTGGTCAGGAGCATTCATAACAACTGTGCTACAGTTGTCTTTTTTATCAACCAATTCAACATCGTGACAGCGCTAGTCTCTGAAATAAAACAATTCATTCTGTTTCTTATATTGCACTTCATGACGGACTGCGGCCTCAAGTGCAGCCCCGGGACTGGATACCAAACCTCTGCTGCTCAGTGTAGTCTTGTTTACAAGACCAGAGCATTGCCACCTCGGCTATTCTTCCCGGATATAGCTGGGGTCTGCAACCTGCAGCTCTCCAGATGTTCTGGTCTACGTCCCCCATGATCCATCACCATTAACTGTGCTAGAGCTGATAAGAAATGTAATTGTAATTGCTTATTTATAATGCACTTAATACCCAGAGGTTTCTAAGCGCCGACCCGGGGATCGAACCTGTGTTGCTCTGCGTCGTCTTGCTTCCAAGGCGAGCACGTTGACCCTGAGTTATCCTCCCGAGACACAGATGTAGTCCAAAACACCTGAAGAGTCAGTGATTGCAGACCCCTGTTGTACAGCAACTCCAGTATGAAAGGAGCACCATCCATTACAGGATGGGGGCCTCCATCTGCATAAATAGCAGAAGAAAACTAGACACAAACCTAGAGGAAAACCCATAGAAGATTATTTCTCGCAACACCCTTCCCCCGTTGCTGAATCTCCTCCTCCTGGAAGACAGATGCATCATCTTCTTAATGTAACCTTCAGCATCTGCAAACATTGCACATCATCTAATTCACCCTCTTGACTCCTCAGAGGATATTGCACAGAAGACATGTTGGTGCCATGCAATTGGAGGTGCGCTTTGAAGAGTTGCAGAAGCCAATTGTAAAGATGAGTTTCCACCAGCCTATTCTAGAAATGGCCAGCTTGGATGACCTGCAGATGTGGATGAATTCGGCCTTCGATGGGTCCTGCTTGAGGTAGGCACTTGACACCCGCTCATCAGAGGGAAAGGCAAACTCCCAAGGCTCGTAATCTGCTGGTCCCCTTTGACAACTTCAAACTGCAAGTGGTCGTGACCATGGTGGCCAAGATCGACCACCTCAATATAAGGGTGGATTTTCCCTCAACTCGTGCACTACGCTGCCAAGACTCAAATCTTCATAGAGTTTAGCAAAAATGGACTGCTCCTCAAGTAGGTTCCCAGGAGCCTCCCCACATAAAAAAAAAAATGGCGCCACACGGGGAAGGGTCTCTGGTGGCTAGAAACACCGAGAGGAGGCTGTGTATTCTTGCCTGCCGTTCCAGCCACCTGATTTATTAATTTTATTTATTTTGATTGGTGATTTATGACGCACCTAATACCCAGAGGTTTCTAAGCGCGGACCCGGGGATCGAACCTGTGTTGCTCCGCATCGTCTTGCTTCCAAGGGGAGCACATTGCCCCTGAGCTATCCTCCCGAAATTGGCTGCGCGCCCGTCCCCAGGTGCGAATGCGTGTAATGCACCCAGAAGAGGTCCTTGAAACGCCTCCTCTAGTATGTTCATGGTCTGACTCTTGGATGAACTCCATGCAGCCAGGTTACAATGACGGTTAAAATGAAATCACTGCAGCAGAGCACTCCCAATACACCGCAATGCACCCTGATGACCCAGTGACTAAGGTACAATGCAGTGCAACATAATGCACCCAGAAGAAGCCCTTGACCACTTCCTGTAGCATGTGCACTGTCTGCCTCTTGGAGCAACCACATGCAGCAGGTTAACCATGAAGATGAAAATGCCATCAGGTAATAATGTCCCCATACATAATGTCCCCTTGCATAATGTCCCCATACATAATGTTCCCATACATAATGCCCCCATGCATAATGTCCCCATGCATAATGTCCCCTTGCATAATGTCCCCATACATAATGTCCCCATGCATAATGTCCCCATGCATAATGTCCCCATACATAATTTCCCCATGCATAATGTCCCCATACATAATGTCCACATGCATAATGTCACCGGGAAAAGCCATTGGCAACATTATGTATAGTGGTATTATGTATGGGGACGGGTTGCGGGGATGACCCCTCCTCCCCTCCCCTTGTGTAAAAAAAAAAAATCTATGGTTGCAGGGTTGTTCCCTGCATGTTCAATGTAATAATGTCTCTGCAGAAAACGGTGATATCTTTGTCAGGAGACATTTTTGCGGGGACGTCATTACATGGAACCAGTGAAAATGAGGTCACTGCATAAAGGAAAGCGGCAGAGCCCTCCTCGTCAGCATTTATCTGCCGGAAATGACGCCCACTACCCGCAGATGAATCGTCCACAATTAGCTGGACGCTTCGCATGCACACTGGATAATGGCCTGCTGTCACAACAAGAAGGCGGATCACTGGATGTGAGGAGAGATGCTTCCTGTGGTGAACGGGTTAAACTGCCGCTGTCACTTCAGATATAATGAATGAGGCTGACATGCCCGGCACCGCTCCGTCAGGGAATGTCACTGCCGTGGAGCAAGTCTCAGGGCCTGCATTCACTTGCGTTTGTCTCTGTAGATTTTAATTCTAGGTCAAAAATACCACAGACTGTAGCTGCATCCGTTTTCCAATTCATAATTAAATGTTACATTGGCAATTTGTTGCGCCTCTCTTACTGCTTTGAAGGTACAAACCCCTGCTATTCAGAAGGTATCACATTGCTTTAAAATACATTTCATTGCCTGAGCATACGCCAAGGAAGTGTAAGAAAGCCAATTGAGAGATATTAATGGGATTCTTCATGAAAAAGAACACTCTGTGTGTGGAGAGAATGCGGCGCGCTGTACTCCTTTCTCTAGTTGCGCGCGGGATTCTTTGTACGAACGCGTTACCTCAAAGGACCTGTCTTGGATACAGACTCAGATGAACTGTAGGAATGATCCTGCTTCCAATACCGCCAAGCGGACCGTTCTCTGTCTAGCGAACCGACTGGCGGGGCACTGCTGATGGCGGGAGGTTGGATAGGTGACGCAGTAGACGCGTTGTGGCTAATGCGGGCCACGGATGAAGTAACCCGGCACAGTGATGTTTGGGAACT
This sequence comes from Ambystoma mexicanum, assembly GCF_040938575.1. NCBI lineage: Eukaryota > Metazoa > Chordata > Amphibia > Caudata > Ambystomatidae > Ambystoma > Ambystoma mexicanum. Next base: position 75,112,980 of record NC_090936.1, on the reverse strand, counting down.
GCAGATCTACCGATGATTTTAGAACAATGGAATGTTGACAGTTCAATTGCAGACAATGCAGTGGCAGAGGGTAATAATTGAGCCGTAATGCTCCACCCCGAGGGACATTAATAGGTTGCAAAGTCCCCCTGCTTAGCAAGGGCTCAAGAATGTTAATCTCTGGTAATGACCAGTGGATTGATTTTAGATTTTATTTTGAGCTATGTGTATATCGCTCTGGACAAACTGAATCGTACCTAGGCGCAGGCGGAAAGACACTATATCAGAAGGTTAAAGGGAGGATAGACTCAGCAGAGATGGGTAGTACCAGAAGGCCAGATCCTAATAATATAGCTATCTGTCGGTCACTTAAGCGTGTATGTTTTTAGGGTTTTACAGAATTCTAAAAGAGAATTCAATGCGCAGATCTCCATCGGAAGACTATTTGGGACCTAGACTCCAAATATTCTGCAGCCCCATGAGACACAAATCGAAGGTGGAACTGCCAGGAGCAATTTATCCCATGAGCGCAACCGGCATGTAGGTAGATATCCTCAGATCATATTCGTAGTATGAGGGAGCAACGTTGTTTAAACATTTAAAGATTAAACAAAGAACTTTAAGATGATAGGTTATGATATGATAGGTTATTTATAACGCGCTGAATACCCAGAGGTTTCTAAGGCTCGAACCTGTGTTGCTCCGTGTGGTCTTGCTTCCAAGGCGAGTGCGTTGCCGCTGAGCTATCCTCCCGAGACCCAATTCTATCCTCTACGGTGAGCCAATTCAAGGGCCATTGTAGTCCTGAGGAAGGAACAGTGGAAAGGAGCAACATTGCTACTACAACATTTCACCCAATGAGAGAAGGCTCTCTTTAAAACAAGGAAATGGAAAGGGGAGTCATTGGAATGTTGGGACAGAAGACTAGACAGTAACTTAGTTTGAGGGCCGTCACAGCCTGGTAATGTCACTTGGAATGCTGCATTACTGCTTAACTAATGTTAGGTTCTCGTACAGCGGTTGAATCCAGTTTCATCCCATTTCAAAACGCAGTAATAGTAGATGTTATTACCCAAGTGCTACCGAATTTATGGCTATCTTGAGGACGAAGGGCTCCATCGGGGAGGCTGCGATTCGAACATGCGGAAGTGCAGGCTGGCCAGATCTTACAGGAGCACTTGACTTAGCTGGCCGCCTGATCTGTTACTGAGCGCACCTCGCTTCTCTCAAAGTAGGCATGGTTGCGCACAAGTGCCCTTTCCATCATCTGCACCGTGCATCTGTCCCTTATTCTGCGCTCGCCCTCCCCTCCATCCACTCTAGCTTCACCCCCTCGTCCTCTCCCCTTTCCAGTCAATGCCGGGGGGCTCCGCACAGGCCCCCATGTGGAGGGGCACACGCTTCAACCTTCCATCCAGCACTCACCGCCTCACTTCCTGTCAGGGTCGGACTTTGGCATACAATTCTCAGGCACCAGCTGAAAAAAATGTGTTGCAAATTGTATATTTTAAAGAACATTTTTTGTTCAGTAACACTGGTCAAAAGTACGGATTCCGGCCCTGGAGGCCTGGAGTTGCACAACCCAGTACTAGTTACACAGTGGCCTAACTCCTCAAAGTAGCCAACTTTGGCCAAAAAACGGTCCCACTTTGACCCAAGAAAACTGGCCCATACTAGCATGTTGGGCCTGCACTTAGGGCACTGCCCCATTGGACAGTCCAAGCCTGGCTTCACCCTCCATCTCCACCACTTCCCGGAACCATACAACACGTCAAGCACATGTATGATTGATAGCATGCGCTTTTAATGACTGCCCCAGTTCTGTGAAAGGGGCCTTTTGGGAAAGCGGGGCCCTTCCCCCATTCATCAGCAGTGCTTACCTAGCTAACAGGCAGTTTCTCATTGGACCAAACAAATGTTTTAAATTACTGCACGTTTCCATTTTATTTCTATATATTCGCATTTTTTCAGTCCTTGGTGAAGTTTAGAAAATCAAGAAAAAGGCATTAACGGCCACTTGGGGCAGAATGCATTTTATAAAGTCAGTTTCCAATACACAAATAATATTCCTTGCGCAGGCTCATTTTTAAAAACTTTTTTATTAGTGCTTTTGGAAGAACCTTGTCGACCTTTTAGACTTTTTTATAAAAAAATGTTTATTGTGCATTTTGTTTAATTCATTAAAACTTTAAGCACATTTACACTTCAAAAAAACTTGTACAAAAAAATAAGTAACATTCAAAAGATGTCATTCATTAAAAAACACTCAAATACATTAAAAAAAACCCATCATAAAATAGTTCACCTATGCATAAAATTAATTCTAAAAACTACCCTGGGGAATTACCCGGTTATCATATAACCAAGTTAACCTATCATTTAGTGATTAGGGCATTGTGAGTAGTGACAAAAATGCTCCCGCTGATCAAAGGAGAGCTACCCAAACCTCTCAGACAAGCATGATTAATTAAATAGAAAAAGAAACTGGACAATACTGCTTCAGATGGCAGAAATCCAATGACGTATGGTCCGCTCATTGTCCCGGGAGCACAGCTCAGGGGCAACGTGCTCGCCTTGGAAATAAGACGACACAGAGCAGCACAGGTTCGATCCCTGGGTCTGTGCTTAGAAACCTCTGGGTATTAAGGGCGTTATAAATAACCTATCATATCATATCACCCGCCCCTGCTGCACATGCATGCCTGTGGGAAAGTAAGCTAGTTAGGCACTACTTGTTGAAGCAAGTGGCCAGCGTGCATTAAGGACCCGGTAACCTCATTCCTGACCAATTGTGTTTGGTTGCAATTGGGTCCTGGTTGGTGTTTGGTAATGAGAAGGGTACTGTTTTCTACAGCAAAGACCAGAGCTGCATTTCTCCTTCTTGGCGTTGATAAGTACTGTCCCATTTCCAAGGCCCTCGCCTCTGGGTCCACTGTTTTTTGCACACGTTTGCCTAGTTTGTGGCATCCTAATCCTACCCCAGTTCTGCCCACTCATGTCTGCACCGCCAGCTGGCAGGCTGTCTTGGCAGGCCCAGGGCCTATAAGGAGCTGCTTTGGATGCTCCATCCCAACCACATGCCGCAGTGCCATTAGTGTGGGGGAAGCAATACCTGCTTGGGACTAAGCGCCTAGAATATAAGGCAAATGATGCTCCATTTTGTCACTGGCCCATATCGTTTACATCAGTATCATCAGTACCAAAAATATCGCCATATATATGGTCGTCGGGAACGGCCAAAGGTGATATTTTTAGTGTGGATAATATTTGGGTTTATTGGGAGTGGGGGGTTGCGCTGGTGTCCCCCGCTCCCTATAAAATAATATGGGGGTTGCAGGGGTGTCCCTCGCAGGTTCTATGCCTTAATATCGCCGCAAAAATATGGCGATATTTTTGCAGGAATATTAACACATGGAATCTTTACATTTACATTACATCAGTGGCCAGTCAAAATACAGTAACGTGTTGTGTTATGGCATTTCAAGTCTTGTTCATCATTTTTACACTGGCAAGTGTTTCACTAACACACAACCACACACATTTTCCGTTGGTATCTTCATGAGGACCCTCCATCAGGGGTGGACCGGCCAATAGGGAACTCTGGAGATTTCCTGGTAGGCCTCTGCACCCCGGGCTGGCGTGGACCGGCCCATAGGGAACTCTGGAGATTTCCTGGTAGGCCTCTGCACCCTGGGCTGGGGTGGACCGGCCCATAGGGAACTCTGGAGATTTCCTGGTAGGCCTCTGCACCCTGGGCTGGGGTGGACCGGCCCATAGGGAACTCTGGAGATTTCCTGGTAGGCCTCTGCACCCTGGGCTGGGGTGGACCGGCCCATAGGGAACTCTGGAGATTTCCTGGTAGGCCTCTGCGATTTCGCACCCTGGGCTGGGGTGGACCGGCCCATAGGGAACTCTGGAGATTTCCTGGTAGGCCTCTGCACCCTGGGCTGGGGTGGACCGGCCCATAGGGAACTCTGGAGATTTCCTGGTAGGCCTCTGCACCCTCGGCTGGGGTGGACCGCCCCATAGGGAACTATGGAGATTTCCTGGTAGGCCTCTGCACCCTGGGCTGGGGTGGACCGGCCCATAGGGAACTCTGGAGATTTCCTGGTAGGCCTCTGCACACTGGGCTGGGGTGGACCGGCCCATAGGGAACTCTGGAGATTTCCTGGTAGGCCTCTGCACCCTGGGCGGCGGTGGACCGGCCCATAGGGAACTCTGGAGATTTCCTGGTAGGCCTCTGCACCCTGGGCGGCGGTGGACCGGCCCATAGGGAACTCTGGAGATTTCCTGGTAAGCCTCTGCACCCTGTTTTTTTTTGTTGTGTGGAAATCTATTTTAATTCCAAATGTTCTCATAGCCAAATGGCTTACAAGAAAGAAAAGAAAATGGATGGATTTGGATTTCATCAAATGTCCTTGATGAAATCACATAGAACCTAATGCACGCACACCTGGGTAATCGGAAACGTTATTGAATCAGGTCAAGATCAGCTCAAAATAAATCTTTGTGCACTTTCATTTTACGAATACACTTGCTCATCTAAAAAAGTGTTGAAGCATTATGTTGACCGGTGCTCAGATTCTCTCGATTTTCTCAAGGATCGAGTCCATCTGGTCTCGTCATAGAAACCAGCACTGTGGGGACTTAGTTCCTGTATGCCTAATCCACCACATCACTCATACTCTATTTTTCCTCGATAGAACCCACACGATCGCGCGCTAAAAACCACAATGACGGCGCAGAGGTATGGTGCTATGTCTACATTGCGTGACCATGTTTAGGTGTTTCGTAGGGCCCTGGGACAGAGCAAAAGGAAGTTATATCTTTAGTGAGAGGTATGCACCAATAAATTCATCTTAAGAGTTTTTATGATTCGCTTATTTGCTTGCCATTCACAGGTTACTGTACCCGGTTCAGTAAGCCAACCTTGCAAGTGTAACGCTGACAAGTTGCTCTTAAAATACAACAGAACGTGCTGCAATTGGGCCTCGCTACATTCCAATTAAGCCTTCATTGAGTGAGGACGGCAAGCGGTATTGACCATTCTGATGTCCGCGTTTTAAAAACGACTTTGCTTTCGATTATATCTGTCAAGTATGTCATGCTAAGCCCTAAACGTATAATCTAAGTCAATAAGGAGCGGGCGACTCCGACTGTGTTTCAGAAGAAGCTGCTCTGCTCAATCTGCAGAAGTATCAACCGAGAATTCCCCCCTAGCGGCCCTATAAACCGCATAAGCGACTGATTTAGCTGAGTATACTTTCAGCCAATCTATGTATGTCTACCGATGTATTACCCCTGGAGACTGTTCCATCTATTCCCTTCCACGACCTGGTCAGAATGTCACACGGACTCACCCGATTTTAAGGTCACTGCTTCCCATCAAATCTGATTTCTCAACTATTGAATGTTCTTTTGTAATTAAAAGATTGTTTCTCCTTGTATATAAATGAATCTATAAATATCAACAACATTAAAAAATGAGTTGTCTTGCTATGCAGACAGAAAACCTGGTGATGGTTTGTTCATCTGATTTCGTTGTGTAATTACAAAGAAGTGTGTCATCCCCTCTACTGAGAGCAAACATGGGTTAAATACCCTGTTCTATGGAATTTCCTACACTCAGGAGGGTCTACAACCATGTTTTAGATCAGTGCACCATTCACAACATGTGGCTGGAATTGGTGATGGTACTTTTGTTCAGAGGAGAACTGCCTAGCATTTCGGTGCTGGACTGCCCCAGGGCAGGACAAAGACTGATATGTTTGGGATATTTCTCCTCTGTGAATGATAGTAAGCCAAAGACTCTGGGTAATGCTTTCATAACCAGGACTAATGTCTGGCAGAGAGTCTCCCAGCATCCCCCTTATTTGCATATTTTAAGTAACTTTGGGTCTCACCCTAAGTTACTAGGGGAATCCAGATGTGGACCCCTTGCTCGCTATTCTTAGAGAGGCACAGCTCCATCCTACTGATGAGGTTCAACCAGACCGAAACACGTGTCTGGGGTTGCTGTTGGTACTCTTGTTCAGAGGAGAATTGCTTAGCATTTCGGTGCTGGACTGCCCAAGTGGGTCGCACCAGACTGATAAGCAGACTGATATGACACAAAACCTGTTTCATGGAACTGTGCAAAGTCAGTACAAAGTCATTTTGCAGTACAACATGACTTTGCACTGACCTTGCACTGCAAAAAATACACTTTGCACAGTTCCATGAATCTGGGTTTGTGTCGGCAGTGCAAAGCCATTTTGAACCGTGCAAAAAAGTCCATGAATCATCGGGCCCTTAGCCTATTTGTGCAAGTTACTCCATGTTCTGCATTTGTCCTAATTGTATAGGTTAACCATATTGTGTGTCCAGTCTGCTTGTGTAGCTAACCCTTATGACCCCCTGCCGCGCCCTGAGATGGGCATTGTCTAACATCTGTATTGTGTCTGGTTCCACTCCCTGTGGTGTATGGTTGGGTGCAGGAAATGTGTAGCACTTAAATGGATTATTGGGAGGGAGATGGGTCGTACTTAGTTTGTTTGGGGCAGGAAATGGATCACACTTGGATTGTTGGGAGTAGGAAATGTATTGCTCTTAGATGAATTGTTGGGTTGGGAAAGGTATCACACTTAGATGGATTGTTGGGGAAATGTATCTCACTTAGATGGATTCATGGGGACAGGAAAAGTATTGCACTTCGATGGATTGTTGGGGGTCGGAAATGTATTGCACTTGGATGGATTAGTGGGGGTAGGAATTGTGTTGCTCCTAACTAATCATACTAAAAACTCACCATTCCAAACTCTGAACTAAAAACAACTATACCTCTACCACACCACAAACCGCATACACTTCACAACACCCAACTTGAAACCAAACCATGCACAACCCTACCTCAACACCACATGATGACTACTAACCGAAAACACGCCTATGCTCAGTGACCGGTTTCTCCGAACTGAAGCTGACAGCAGAACATCAAAGCTCTTTCTCTTCTCCCTCTCAGTCCCATTAACAACCCCCTCAACCCTCCAACCATTGCAGACTGGTCAGAGCGCCACGAGACCCACGCAAATGGCAAAAGTGCGCGGGGCAAGACCCATTAACATATTAGGATGTTTTGGAGAAGAAAGTAAGCGTTAAGTGCACCCCCCACAATTCATTTAAGACATCCTTGACAACCCATTCTACACAAGCTGTCACAAGTCTCGCCCCTTCTCACCTATTTCTGTTGTGTACTTGCGACCTTCTGGGATTTCTTCTTCTTTACGGTCCGGGATTTGTATAGTCCCGAACGCTGGTCTTCGGCGTCCAGCGTGAGAGTAGCGGTTCAGTTTCCAGGAGCGTTCTACAAGTCCAGGGTAATTCCAGGAAGTAATTAAGGTACGCTCGGAGGCACGGAAGACCGTTAATCGAGCGCGGAAGGTTTTCCAGGAGATTGGGGAGGAAAGGGAATAGGAGGGAATTCAAGGGACTGGGAACAAGGAATCAAGCGAGAGCCCCGATCGAACTCTGGCTAAGCACGTCCGACTACAGATAGCGGTAGCGTTGAGACGCGCAGAGCCGCAGAGGCGTGTCTCTTTTGTAGGATGAGCAGCGTGGAAAGCATAGATTGATCCGGAGTATTCTGTTCCGGGTGGCCATGTTGAAAGGATAACTGCATGTAATCACCTGCGAGTCAGGGACCAGGAGGTCCAGAAAGGACGTAGACGACGGTTCATGACACAAGCAACTTCCTCCAGCGATACTTGTTTTGCAATTGAAGGAGGATCACAGATGTTCTCAGATTTCAGATATGTCGGTTTTCTTAGATGGGTAAACCAAGCACATTGTAACCCTTTAGGTGAATGCAGAATATCCAAGATACATCCTCTACAGAATATCAAATTGTTCATACTTTGACCCAGTAGAGCAATGGTGTAATCATGGCTTTGTATTGATATACCCGGGGATCGAACCTGTGGTGCTCCGTGTCGTCTTGCTTCCAAGGCGAGCACGTTGCCGCTGAGCTATCCTCCCAGTCCTCATAGGCCCAGTACTGCACAGAATGGGACACTTGGCGCACGTTTGGGTTGGGCCAGTACTTTTTTGACAAACCATTTTTCCTTCACAGCGGGATCATCTATATTCGGAGGACCCCACCGTTCTGAACCATATCTGCACATTGGGTCTGCGCCCTGTAAGCTTCCAACGTTGAAGAGATAGAGCAGCTGATGCTGTTAGGAAAAATGTACTGTGACCCCCTCATGCACGCCTTTGTAATACGTTTTCACTTTTTTTGTGCTACATGACCCCTTATTCCTCTGGGGTTCCTCAGTAGTCAAAGCACTTTACATCCTCATCTAGACAAAGGTTTTAGCGACTTACATACATGACATGCTGTACGTTTAGTTTTACTCCTGCTGATGGTAAGGGATTCCTCACTTTTCCCAAAATTTCTTTACCAATTTATTTTACTGCTTATTTTTACCACAAAACTATAGATGATAAGTTTGGCTTTGGGATAAAGATAGTGTGCGGGAACGAAAGGGTGGGACTGTCTCTGCCCACTTTCAGTAGTAAACAAAATAGTAACATTGCTAAAAACAATTCAGCAAAGTTGAAGTCGGCGAAAAATATTTGAAGACTCTTTATAGATCCGATGGTGAGGTCCTTCCTATATCAGATCAGAGAGAATTTGTTAAGCTGCTCCTCTGTGCCTTTCGGTGGCCTCAAAACTCAAGCAGCAGCATCCTAAAAAACAGTGAATTTCCAGACTAGCCATACTGAACTTGGGACCTTGCACTTCTATGGCTGCCATAAAGCAGTGGAAAATTGGATGGATCAAAATTGGATGTGTCTAAATGGCAATAAAACCGAGCTCATGGTTTTTGGCTCCAATTTGGTCAGATCCAAGCTCCACCCCGCATATAACACCTTTACCATCAAAGACACTCAAATACAAGTCCTTAACAAGGTTAAAACCTTGGGGATGATGTTGGAAGCATCTCTAGGATCCGAGGCCCAAACCCTCTATGTGAAAAAAACATGCTCCTATCATCTCCGCTTATTAAAAGCCATCAGACCCTATCTATCGGAGGAAAACAGTGCCACAATTGCAAGAGCCACAATTCTATCTCGCCTCGACTATGGCAACGCGTTAATTCTAGGCTCTAACAAAAACTGCTACCACAGCTACCAAGTCCTGCAAAATAATGCAGTAAGAATCATCAAACAAATTCCCAGGAACCAGCATATTAGCGAAGCTAGGAAAGAACTACACTGGTTGAAAATCGAGGAAAGAGTCCAATTTAAGTCGCTCACACTCACACACAGATGTATATATGGCAAAGCCCCAGCATACATGAAAAATAAAATCATTCCATATAAGCCCTCCAGAGAGCTAAGATCATCCGAACATGGTCTGATTACGAAAGCTCTTTTCAGACTCAAAAACGGAGCAGGCAAATCCTTCCCTGTCACAGTAGCAGGCCTTTGGAACAATCTTCCGGGCCAGATAAGGATGGAAACCAACTATCAACGCTTTCGAAAACAATTGAAAACTTACATCTTTAAGTAAAACATATAAATCTTTCTGGCCCAGTCCGATATCCTATATATATCTGTCTTGTGTTTTGTGTTAGTTACCCGTCACTTGTTTCTCGTGTGCCTGTTCCTGCGCCCCGAAGCTTGCGAGCTACCGGCGCAATATAAATAAATAAATAAATAAATAAATCTCCTGCACCAACTCATTTGTAAGAAGTTTGAAAAGAAAGAGAGGCATGAGCTATCCTCTAAGGAGGATAGATCAGGGGCAACATGCTTGCTTTGGAAGCTGATCCCCAGGTCCGCGCTTAGAAACCTCTGTGTATTAAACGCGTTATAAATAACCCATCATCATATCATGCCATTACACAGCCCGGGGGCATCCTCTAATGCCTTGAAGATGATCTAGACGTCTTCCCAGCTGAACCCCACATAATAGTTTGAAAATTGTCTGTATTACGATATGGGGAGTAGATTTCCTGAGAAACCAGAGTCACTCATGATAGTGTATGATCCACATTATCAGATCCAGCCTTGAGGTCGACACTGGGTCTCTCTTTTTAATATCACACATTTTTTAATTAAAAGATGCAGGCTAAAGCTCCTGATAAATCGAGTGTACCAATACCTCTCTGATAACGATATTATACCTGGAGTTGGGATAAAGTTTTGTTTTCTAAAGGCCAGAAATTGAGCCGCAAAATAACATTTCCATGTTCTTCTTCCAGGATGTCTGCTATATCTGGGTGCTGCTAAGATGCATTTATATATTTATTTACGTATTCACTGGGCCCCTCTCTATGGTGCGGAGGCTTGTCTGGATAGTGGAGTGCTGTGCCCGGTAGTAAACTAGACCGTGTTCTGTGTGGGGGAGAAGAAAAAGGGAAAAGGAAAAAGGATAAAAGAAGCAGGATTACAAGGTAGATGAACAGGAGAACACTTGGAAGGTACCAGGAGTGGCAGTTTGGGGTCACTAGTCCACTGGGCCAGTTGTGTTTCCCACCTTCAGAAATTGTATTATCTACAGGCTACATATAAGGACATTGATTGGCTTAAAAGAACTGAGTTAAAATCAGCACCCAAATACTCTGTTATTTCCAAGTATCCAACACAAGGCCAACTTCCACCTTGGTGAAAGTTACTCTCTCGCCTCCTACTCCAGAAACAAGCTCTAATTATTTCATGCCATCCTTAGGAGGTGACTCATGGGCATTGTAAAGACCGGAAAAGTGATTAATCCAGCTTTCTCTCAGTTATGTTTCGCACTGGAAATATATTAACCAAGTCTGCGGCCCGCTATATCACAAACGTCCTGTTATGATATATGATATGATAGGTTATTTATAACGTGCTTAATGCCTAGAGGTTTATAAACGTAGATCCGGGGATCGAACCTGTGGTGCTCCGTGTCGACTTGCTTCCAAGGCGAGCACGTTTCCCCTGAGCTATCCTCCCGAGATGGATCAATGTTGAATATTAGTAGCATTAGCCATGTTCAGGAAACCCCACTACTTCTTCTCATCTGCTCATTGTTTAGATGCAACCAGGCACTTGCATCTATTTTGCGGCTCACAGATGTTTACCTCGTCATCACTCCCTGTTACGTTCATTGCAGGTCATAAATTGGCTGTAGCATTTTTGATTTCCATGTCAAAACCTTGCCTTTTGTGTTCTTTTTGATAATCAGACAAGATTTATTCACATAGGCTTGTGTCAAAGATGTATTTATTTATTTTTACATTTGTATAGCGCACTAAACCCTTAGACATCAAGGCGTGTCATAGGTTTCCAGTATTTGAATGACAAACATAGTTTCCCACTAACACAGCACTAAGCTGGGGTAAAAAGGACCAATGAAACCTGGTTATCACCAACCCAAAAAAGCCCATCTGCCCCTTCTGCAGTTGCTAGCAACGGCGAGTTCAGTATCCACAGTCGCCGGGTCAATGCTATCGGCTCTCCCAATCCCTGGGATGATGCACCTGAACACTAGAGGTTTAAAGTGGCCTTCTAGGTGTATTCATTCTTCCCACCCTACATCATTTCTCAAACTGATTGGTGAACCTGCATGGAATCAATATGACTCGTGACAACGTCTGTCCCAGACGAAGCTTTGGCCAGAATGTCACCTGGCAGTCTCACATTACAAGCACTAAATCCTAGTCTTGCCAGGATGGCAGCTAGGCAATGGGGCATTGTGATGTAGACGCTTTGGGGCCATGGCGTGCGGATGAGGGACTTGCCATGCACAATCCTTTTCATTGACAGTTACCAAGGGAACCTTTAATGGCCCCGATTGCAGGTTAAAGTCACCCACCAGGACCCAGACGGCAGATTTATGCTGATCATCTTGGGTTTTTATAAGGCCTCCCAAAATAACAAGAAATGTGAGGCATTCTCCCTTCCCGCACCTTCCCTCAAAAACTCAATGTTCTCTAAAGCTCTGGTTCTGGCAAGGCTTGATTACTGCAACAACCTCTTCCTTAATCTGCCTCTTTCCTCACTCCGTCCTCTTCAACAAATCCAGAATAGGACTGCAAGACTCATCCTTGGCCTCAAGCCCAGGGATTGCATCTCTCTAGCCCTAAAATCTCTCCATTGGCTCCCAGTGACTGCAACGATCAAATTCAAGACCATCTGCATCATCCACAAAGATTTCTGGGGTCCAGGCCCTCGCTATATTCAACTCTCTCTCCCTAAATATCTCCCGGCTAGAGTCCTTCAGTCCTCTACCTGCAACTCTGTGGAGATCAGACGTTTCTCCAAGCAGAGAGTGGGGGGTAGATCTCTCTCTTCGGCAGGAGCCTCGCTCTGGAACGGCATCCATGCCCCTCTCCGTCTTGAGCCAGATCTTCTTAAGCTCCGGAAGCTACTCAAGATCTTCCTTTTCTCCTCCTCCTTCTCTCTCCCCTGCTAGTCACCTCCGGCCGCTACAACTGGATGCCTGTGTCCCTTATGAGTCTGCCCAGGATCAGGCCCTCCTTTGTGCAGTCTTCCCGCTCATCCTTCCTACCAGCACTTGCCCATGGGCACCCTTCCCTGACTAGCCTTCCTAGGCTGGTCCTCCCTCCCTCCCTTGCAACCCCTGGCACTTGCCTTCCTGGGCAACCCTAGCACTTGCGAAGACCCTTTGCCCCCCCTCTCCAGCACTGCCCCCTCCCTCACCCTCTCCTTACCCCATCCATTGCCCTCACCTCCACCCTCCCTGTTGCACTTCTTGATACTGCACTTGCACAATCCGAATGTCACAAGGACTAGTAGGGCCATCCTTGTTGTTTCTCCTCTGCGCCCCCATCCCCCCTTTTTGTCTTGTGGTGCCTGGAAACACTGTCTGTTGTACAGGCATAATACGAATGATCAATAAATAAATCAAATAAATAAATACGCTGCAGCACACACTCTGTTATAACTGTTTAAAAGAATTAGACTCAGCCCATTCGGGAATGTGACCTTCATCGCTTGGACATTTTTTTCGGAGACATAGTTGTGGACATTTAGCACCATGTAAATCCACCTAGTCACCCTTGAACACCTTTGCTCGTGGTAAAAGTACCACTAGCATTCTCCATCACAGAAAAACATGGCATCCAAGAATGGCCTGATTACTTACCGGTAATCTTCATTACTCCAAGTCTTAATTTTTCTCATTATAGTCATCATTCCCAGCTGCCCTCCCCAGGGGGGCAAGCTTGGCATGAACCTGGCCAAGGGAATTGTAGCATTATTTGTAAAAGGGTTAGAGGAAAGAACCCAAAAAGGCATCAACATGGAGGAAGGACTTTTGGTTGATAATTCAAAAGCCTGCCTATTGGCGTGGGGAAGGGTAGTTTGGGGGGGTCTGTCGTAGAAGACAGTGCCTCATTTATGTAAGGGATGTGATGAGGAAGCTGGACTACAGGATAATGGTGGTGATTATGATCGAAAATAAGATCAGGTCTGAGCTGGTTTTAATAACATTTTGTACCAGTTAGCTCCTGGAAAGAAAGTGTTTTGTCACATTAATGAAACAAGCTTTGTTTGCATTAGTTGCTTTTATAACAAAAAAAAACAAAATTGTGCAGTAAATTGTAACATTCAATCACAAATGTAACCCTTATGTCAATAAACACAAAATATCCTTAGTACCTTATATCATAGCCACACAAAATTACAGGTCAAAATGGTTATTTTGTACCCTTATGCCAGGGGTTAGGAGATGCACTTTGGTTACAAAACTAAATATTTTGTAAAGAAAACCTTCATTTTGAAATGAAAAATGATATCCCGGCCTACACGTGTTTCACTGTATTATATTCAAAATTAGAGGTACTGCATATGAGGCTTGTTATATGTTAAATGTTAAAGGTATTTGTACCGTGCATTGTCACCAACGGAGTTGGTCCCCAGGCGCTCTGGGGGATCTGCAAACGAGAAGGTGGGATGGGTTAGTAGGTGAAGCGGGAGTAGGATAGTGAGAGGAGTGGTGTTCTGTTGGCAGCTCCAACTCGGTATACACCGGGGGCTGAGCTTTGATGCAAGTATCGGATCTATGTCAGTCCTCGTGTGCTGTTGGTGCGGCTTATGTGTTGTTGCTGTGTTGTGAAGTGCATGCGGGCAATGTCTTATCACATAATCTTTATTCAAATCACAGCTTCTTTCTGAATGCCGTTGAACACGTGGCTTACAGCCCATGGCATGACACAAACGCCTACAAGCATTCTTAATGATAAGATCACATGAAATAATATTGAGAAGATTAGGTAGGTAAAACACAAACAAGAACTAACTGTTCCATAAATAATCACTTTCATGTAATAATAAGTTAAATAATACTGACTGTGAAAGAAACAGCGCAAACAGGGACCAACATCTAAATTAAAGATGAGAGGATAACATACACACGTTTTGGGATTATACTGTGTGTTGTAGCTGGGTTTTCCTGTAACGAAGAAAAGGGTAAACTCTGCATGTCACAATCGACAACTGTGGTACAAACCCAAGTAGCATGTCTTAGTAAAGACATTCCATGTGGACCAGAAATGCAAAATCTCTTATACAATGACCCACAATAAGTAATAACATTTGTTCTATATTTAGAAGAAAGATATGTTCATTTTATTTCAAATGTAAGAATGGAAAGCGGCATAATTAGTTAAAGTAAAGTAAGCACATACTCTTTAGTATGAGCTAAATCCTCACATATGGTAATTCACATAAGATTGTACATAGGTAATCTAACCAATTGATAAGATACTAAACAAACGTACAATGAGTATAAGACCATTACACGATATACAAAATTAGACAACTAAATTCAAAATGCCCCAAAAATGAACACTATAAATCATACATATTACATAAGTACCACACCAATAGAGTAATGCTTAGAATATTTTATTTAAGCAAAAAATATATATTTTTGGACTGCAGCCGACTAGTTTCGGCATAACGATCCAATTATTTTGACACTGCCTTCTTCAGGACCTTATAACCAGCTAGTCTACTTAGACATTATTTAATATCTTTTGTTGTTTTGCATGACCTCCCAGTCTGAAATGTTACACTTGACTTCTCTATTTACTTGAGTGATCAAATGCCAATGTCGTCTTACAATAATTGGCTTATGAGATACCAGATACCAGCCTTGTTTAAGTCATACACATATATTTTCCTATCTTGTCACATTGCATTGAACTCAGACGGCTCCCAGAGTCATACCATTAGCTGACGTTTTGTCCAAGTCAATCATCACACAGAAAAAGTAGCAGAATTGTATTATTATGTATTCCTTCTTGTGACATTGCTCAACAAGAGAAATCAATATCTCGTTCTGAATATATTTTTTATGTATTTCCTGCATTGCTTCTACACAATGTTTCCCTTGGAATGCCGACATATCAATCATAAAAATATGTGCAAAGGATGTGTTCTGTAAATGCACTCAATGCGACTGCAGGTTTGACATTTTCCTATTCTGTAACCAACGTCGGCCCACACATGTACAGTACCATATTGATAAGGCAACTGGAACTGCCAGATGACACGACATCCATTGATGATAAATGATTTCTGTCTAATTTTTATGGTATTGTAGTATGTAGAGGGTGCAAAATATTGTTCCCAATCTGCCTTATAATCAGACCGCACTAAAGGTGTTACGTTTTGACAAATTTAGCTAAATTACCTATCCCGGAACTTGCGATCTATTTGTGATCTTTTTGAAAATGTACAGCTTTTATAGTCAAGAAAATTATCTTTCAATTATCCTTTTCGATTGAAAACTGTTGTGAGCCCTGGCTTCCTTATTGTCGCTTGATAATGTGTTCCCAAAGAAACTATGAGAATTGTGTGTGGGCGTGCTTCTCCGAGGCAATATCAGGTGATGGTGACTGCATTGCCCGAGATCTACCAGGGGAGGGATTAGCCAGACATCGGCAGATCCCTGGCACCGCTGTACCCTGAGGAACAGCTTTAGATTGAAGCCACTCAATATCTGCTGCCCCATAAACCTTACAAGGCAGTGTAGTTTTGCTCCTGAATATCTGAGAATACGGGGAGATGATTAACAAATTCCTATTCCCTTAATTTCATGGACTTACAATGATGGTTGTCTAGTATAATTTGCTGGTGTCTGTGTGGAAAAGTGTTATGCGCGGACATACACCCTCCGAGACTTTGGATGCTTAAAGTGTCAACACTGATGATGGTGGAAGTGCTTTCTACTCCTCACCCTGTGAAAGGTAGGGTGGAGGCCCACTGCATTGAGTTGACTGGGGATTTACAATGTCGCTCAGCTGTGTCTTTCCTCGCTCGTGTGTTATTTCACACTTAGCTGTCTCGGCTTGGGATTCTGCCTTCTTGTTCGATCCCGCTGTTTAAGGATTTTTTTTTAGGATTATGAGTACTTGTATGACTGCTTTAGAGGTACCTTACATAAGAGACAGGCCAGGCTGCAAATTTATTGGAACAATTTCACTATAAGTTAAATGGGCCGGTAAAATTGGTCAGGGGAAACGTTTGCCTAAGAAGGAAGACAACACAGAGCAACACAGGTTCGAATACCGGTCCAGCGATTAGAGACTGGTCTCCTGTATTAAGCGCATTATAAAATAATTAATTAATGAAATGCAATCTCCGAAAGGCATGAAGTGAATGCCTTAAATCTTGAGACACCTTATACTGTTTTGGTCCATAATGAGAGTACAGTTTGTAAGTGGCTTCTCTCTCTTTTTAGGGACCACGACAGTGGGATATCCTGAACTGTGCAACAGGCTTGTGACATAGTAATGTGATTACAAATGATGGCATGACGAGTAGCGGCATGCTGTACGTGTGGCAAAAGGTAATACATAAGGCTGAAAGCCTGCCAACAGGACATTGCGACCCTGCCACTAATATGTTGTGTGTGTGTGTGTGAGTCACTGATGTGGGGCATTGTGGAAACTTTCTTTTACGCAAAACGCAACCATGCTGGTAAATAAGGTTTTACATGTCTAGCACAAGTGAGCTTCATTGCAGAAATGTACCATGCTATACTTTCTAAAACATTTACCAGCACAAGCATGCACCCACTCTAAAAATGCAATTAAAGTGTATATACATAGGTGTTCTAGCACCATAGATTTGTAGCTAGTACCCACTGGCTCTAGAAGTCTTCTTTCTCTTTCAACTGTTGGGGCGGGCCTTAGTGCATTTTCTATTTCCATTACCTGGCATTCTTGTGCAAGAAATCGAAACAGCTATCTCACTGCTGTGCAGGGGCCTAGGCAGACACCCACAGTGTAGTTGGCGCTTTTAAGTCCGTGCAAGGGACGGCAACCTGCCCTCCCAGACATGACACCTGCACATAAAGTTTCAGCGAGTGTGCAAACGTGTGCAAACGTTGAACAAATGACCTGACATGCAGTAATGTGAAGTACGCATGAAAAGGTTCACACAGGACTAGTGAAAAGCTCAGAAGGTGGTCCCAGGGGCGGAGACAACACTCATTATTTTAAGCATGTTATTGGTAATATTTGAAAAAACTCATTTTTGTTATATTTTGGCTAGTATCAGAGAGTAAAACGGGTGCATCACAAATCTTGAGTGTTCATCACAATTTTGTGTACAAAAGAGCACACATTTCTCCGTCTCTCGCTTATTAAAAAATAGAATGTATTTTTTAACGAGAATATGCCCCAATGTCACAAAAAGTGATCCACAAAATGACCGGAAGTGTGTCCGCCACCAAGAGCTACATGAAAAGGGCATCAGACCAAAATAAAGGATGAAAGGATTTCGAGCCTAACATACCGGATTTTGATCGCCCCATTTGACCCTATAAATATGTGGGGGTGGGTTAAGTTAATAAGAAAGGTGGAGGTGTATTGGGGGCCTGCGGGGGTCTCCCCCCCACATATATATGGTTCCATGTTATAATGTCCCTGCAAAAATGTCGCCTGGCAAAGAAGACACCAAAAAATTGCCGTTTTTTGCAGGGACAGTATCACATGGAACATGCGGGGCACACCCCCAGTATCCCCAAAACCTTTTTTTCTTTTCAAGGGGAGCAGGAGACACCCCTGCTCATTTTTACACCGTATGTAGGTTCACCGCATATATAAAGTTGTCACAACCTTTCCCCAGCGACATTATGTATGGCGACCACATATATGGGGGCAATATTACCGGATACCATATATATCTGGTAAAATGGGGGTACCAACAAAGAAAAAGGTATTTTGGGATTCGAAATTCTATTTTCGAAATAATTACATATATCCCTTACAAAGTGCAGAGACCTATATAACTTTCTAAAAACGAATATGCCGCCTCATACATGATTTTACATGGTGTCTCGCCATTCCATCGCAGGAGGTTTTGTCGACATATTTACGATGGAATCCCACATATTCCATTTGACATGATTTATAAATGTTTCTGTTTGTCAGGGAAGATGTCTCAGTGGGTTAACTGTTTGTCTCTGTCTGTTTGCAAGTAGACTAGCCCTTCAGCCTTCCAAAGTCGAAACATTCAATGACGCTGAATGGGGTAACGATAACCCCTACTTTTTTACAGCGCTTCGAAGCCGTAGGAAAACGGCTTCAAAACCTGATATCATTATTATCATCATCAGTGTAAGAGATCGCTTTTCCAGATCCGTCACACACGCTCAAACACAAATTGCTAAGAGACCTACTCGGAACTATCCGTGAACGGCCATTTTCTTTTGCAGCCGATTCCCTTCCAATCATTCATCCATTTTTTAAAGGTCGTGCTTGTAGCTAAACGCCACTACGAATAAAACCGGCAGAACACTGTAACGGCAGCTCTCGCGCTCATGCATAATGTACCGCTAGCGACCCGAGAACCGCAACTCTAGTTGTGATTTCTTGGCCGCTGACTGCCAGGCTAAGTACTATTCCAACATGGCGACGCCTGGGGCCAGTTTGACTTCACCCTGCATGTGTGCAGGCCATACCATGCTTTCATTGATAATGGTAAGTGACAGGAAGCAAGTAACTGTGATGCAAAGCGATACATCCTTTAATGCTGCACCGGGATCGCCGGAAAGCCACAGCAGCAAACATTTGTGAAATAACTCTATCTGGAATCTTTTCTCTAATCCTTTGACCTGATTACTTCTCAGCGGGTTACATCAAACCGAATTGCGGGGAGAAGGCGAAGACCGTGCAGCAAACCAGCCTTCCGCTATTTCCACGAGCTCTCAAGAAGATTAAGCGAAGGATGGTGATTCTCTTACACTCCAAGACGTTTTAAGTGTTGCTATCACAGGACAGCAGATGCTCCAGCACTCGCTTGCGGAGAAACCCACGAGGGCAGAGGTACTAACTTGCTAAGAAGTCTTTTAATGGACCTTGCATCAAGGACTGGTCTATATTGCAGATGGTTTTTCGGTCATTATTTTGGTTTTTGTAGGTCGGCTGACCAAAAGACCAATTTCCTTTGGCCGATTTTAGGCAGCCTACAAATATTGACATTTCCCCCACCCTCTCCTCCTGTTTTCAGTCCAAAAACGGGTTTTTTCACCCCCTGAACCTCCCTCCCTCAGCCCCTGCTGCTTCCCTTTCCTCCCAAGTCCCCCCAAAACGCACACAAACAAACAAACACACACACACACATACACTTATCCTCCACACATATACAAACACACACAAACTTACCCAATCTCCCTTGTGGCTGCTTCCGGGTCCTGGCGTGCCTGTCACCCCATGCGCGCACTTGTGTGCGTAGCAGGGGCTGACAGTCGATTTAGAAAGACCGATCTGTGCAGTCACAGAGCGGTCTTTCTAAATCGTTATTTTTGTGTTTGAGGTTTTTAAAAAAGGTCTATTGACCTAATATCGCTTTTTCATGAGACTCTGTCGGGCACTAGCCGTGCACCATGCAACAACAACTTGCCCTATTGGTGTTATGGGCCGACTCTTCTTTTTAAATATGAAGTTTTCAGCTAGTCTTAGTCGATTGTGACCCTGTTGTTACGGTAACGTCGGACTCTCGTCGTGGGGGCAGAAAAGTAATAAGATGTGTCCTAAAAGTTGTAGACTCTCATAGAGAGCATTTGCTCTCACCTATAGAAAAAACGACTGGATGGATTCACATCAAACCTGACACATGAAGCTTGTGTCTGGTACCACTCATGAGCTTTCATTGATCAATGTATATAGAAGAAGAACCAAAATGCACTCAAATCAAAATGAGCTGAGAGGATCCTTGGACCCACACATCACTGTTGTGGACCCGTACTGGTTTGCGTGGGTCCGCTGGCAAATCCGGGTTTGCAACCCTACGTAAAAAGAAACCCGATCATTTACTTGAAAGAGAATCACTTTGATTGGGCAGAGATGAACTGAGCCCTTTGGAGCCATCTTGGATAGCAGACTTTGTGGCGGGTTTGCATTTTTCACAAATAATGAGTTGCAGGTATAATATCATTATTAAAACTACAAAGGTGTCCCGGCAGTAGAAGAAAAGCATGCCTGGTGTGACGAATCAAGGGTATTCGTCCCTCCCCCCCCTGACCTCCAATGGGTCCCGCTCCCTTTGAGGCTAGGGAGAAGAGCCCGCTCTGGAAGGCCCTAGGCGTCTGGGCAAGTGGGACCACACTGAAAAGGACTCCCCCATAGGGGAGAGAAGGACTCTCATTCCCACAAAGTACTCCATAGACCAACCACCTTATCTTCTTAGATGGGACTGCCTTCCTAGGATGTGTAAATACTACAGCATGTTGCAACACTTAAAATAGCCAAACGTTGTGGCTTTTTAAAGGCCATGCAACACTATACACAAGCCAAAACTGTTGCCTTTGCCAATGGTTGTCGGAATAGATATCAATCAAGTGACTGAAGGTGCACTTAGTTAAGGCATTTTTATTACAGTGGTAGCACATTTTCAGCTACAATTAAGACATTGGGCCTCATTCCAAGTTGGACGGTAAGGGTTAACGGTCACCGGTAAGGAGACTGGTGCCGTTAAACCCTTACTGCCCAATTCCGAGGTCCCTTAGCGGGAGCCGCAAAGAACGTGTGGTCAGACCACACATCCTTTAAGGGTCCCGCTAAGTGACCAGGGCATCTTCCCCATTCCCATTGAGCCCCTGTGGGGCTCAATGGGAATGGGCAATGGTTGGTTGAATGGGGACTTACCGGGTCCTTCAGAGTTGGAATGACCCGGTAAGTCCCCATTCAACCAGACTGGACCCGGTTTGGTAGGCAGCCATGGTGCTAATAGCACCATGGCTACCGCCCAACTCGGAATGAGGCCCATTACCTTTCAACAGACAGCTTAGAATGAACACTGGCAGAGCAAGGTAATGTTACTACGTGATAGAGCAAGTTCAAAGAGATCCAAGGAGGATGTGATTTGGGCAGGGAAGGATGGGAATGGCGATGGGTATCATCATGGCCATGGTCAGGCAATAGGTGGGTAATTAGCCAAACAACACCCACATACTGTATGCTTCTCCTCACATGTCATCTCTCTCACAGCTGTACTCCAATGCACTGGTTTCAGCTTGTAGTTAGTGCTTTAGCGCCATCTAATAGCCAAAACTAACTAAAACTGGATGAAAGTGCCAGACATTGGGCTGTTTAAATGTTTTCATGAAGCTCGATATATTGAAGACCACTGTGGTCTGAATGTGAAAATGTCAAATCTCAAATGGTGTTTCCTTCCTTTCATTGTCATGTGACCGAAGGCGGGTCTTGGAGTATAAATTCTGTAATTGACTACCTTAGAAGCCGTCCTCCATCATGCTGCCAGTCCCGGATTGGTCCTCTTGGGAGCACATGACCTGAAGCCTGGCCGGCACCATGAAAACAACTAGAGCGCAGGAAGTGCTCCTCTCATGTCCCAGTGGCAGTAGAGGAATCCATGTTCATTTATCTAGTTGTCTTTTTTTAAATCTAGGAATCGTATTAGTGCATTTCCTTAAGTGCCTTTCTCTCTGAGTCAATATCCTTTCCATTAAAAGGATTTCTTTTCCCAGGAGTAATGGCGCCATAAAAGTAACAAAACAATAAAAATGTAACACAGCTTCCATTTCTGCTGAAATGCGCCTCATAATACACAAAATAAAATAAGCAAATGATCCATTAGTGGAAGTAGCCTCTCCACCTGAAAGGAAATGGATTGCAATAAAGAAATGACATGTCTGATCGCAGAGAATGAAGCAGAAAAAAACCAGGAAGCCGGTGTCTTCTGCAGTTCACTGTATAAGATTAGGGTCCAGTCGGTCCCTTGTGTTCAGCTTTACGCAATTCCTTGGCGAGCCTTATTTTTCCAATAATTAATAGTTTTCATTTCTGCTTGATTAGTTGCTGGGCAGCACTCTTGGTTTACCTTTAGCCTGAAACTGATCAGACTCTATAATCAATGCAGCAAATGTGTCTTTTTACGAAAAAAGTCTTGCGCCCTCAGCGATTCTACGATAACAGACCCTGCAAACAAGCCCCAATGAAATGTTCTTTTCTTTACACACCCATTTTTTAAATAAGTATATATGAATCCTCAGTTTGGCGGCTTTTTTTGTTTTTGCCAACTTACTCGTCAAATTTGTTTACTGAATGTACCACTTTTTCGACCGTACAATGCAGAGGGGTCACCCCCCCCCGCATGCGATTGAAAGGTGGTGTCATTTCTTGCATTTGCGGGCATCAAGGCAAGGACGAGGAGGGGAACTGGAAAACCTGGCAGAGCAAAGAACAGCCTGCTCAGAATGCAGGCCTAGGATTCCGCTTACGTTCCAAGCAACCTCAATGGCGGCTCTCGCTGCCCGGACATGAATGAGGATGATGCAAGGTCCCCAAAGGGAGCAAACTGTTCAAGATTGTCGGGCTCTTAGCCCATCCTTTGCCTGGATTCAGTCTTGCTTATGTCAAGGTCTTGACCTTTTTTGCTTAAGATGGCAAATACCTGTTAGTCGATATGCGCATGATGCGCTATTCAGTGAGGACTGTCGGGACACTCATCCGATATGTGAAATATGATACCTATGGTGGGCCTTGCTTGTGGATACATTGTTGGCTTATTGTGGTTTTCCTTTGCAGACCAAGACGAACCTGAGATCCAACAAGACATTGCCAAAGTCTTAATCGTCTCCCTCTTCCCACTGGGGAACCTTATCCTACTTCAGGTGAAGCACTATAGTTTGCATTAAATATAAATATATATAAAAATGTTTTATTGCATTGGTTTGTACAAAACCTTGTTCAAAAATACTAAGTACAAAGAGTGAAATAAAGTACGAAAATTAATATCCAAGCAAAAACATATTGCTGCATCAAATCACTCCTCATATTCATCAGTTATACCCAGCACAAATAGGAATCATTTCGTTCATCACATGGCCCTTACACTGGCTCTCTGATTCGCAGTAGTCTTAAAGACTCATGGATTGGTCAAGGTTTAACCAATGAGAAGAGCTTATTCATTTCAAGCCCATGCCAACCATGCTTGGAGTCAGATCATGGCCTATTAAGATGGAGGCATGATGGTGTTTCATGATTTGAGTTTCAATGTTCGAATTCTCTGTCCCCGCCAGATGTTATTATACTAGCATTCCTCAGGTGTTTCCCTCTCAGATGCGAGGGGTCAGTTCAGACCTTGTTTTTAGGCGTGTGATGCACTCTTGGACGGAGCAGTAAATTAGGCGTACGTAAATGATGCCCAGTCCACACACGATGAATCCCGTCCATGTAGGGATAACTTATGAGTGTCGGGAGGATAGCTCAGGGGCAACGTGCTCACCTCGGATGCAAGATGACACGGAGCACCACAGGTTCGATCCCCGGGTCCGCACTTAGAAACCTCTGGGTATTAAGCGAGTTATAAATATCATATCATATAATGTCTATGTACGTATGGGTACACTGTATACTCCTAATTTACACCAAGGTCTACATTAGGCCTTTTCTACGGTAGTAATACAATTTGAAACACCAACATCCTGCATTGTGACTAGCTGCAGTGATATACAAGGATACTTGGGTATCTAGAATTAGGTGCCACTTACAGCGACACCCAGTACTCTCACATATAGATTGGCAAGAGCCAGCTTAAACAGTGGGGTGTCTATACATCTGGGTTGTCCAACTCCAGGCCTCGATGGCTGGACACCTGACAGGTTTTCTGGATATCCCATATCATTATTCATGTGAATACATTTAGAATTTGTGTATGCAAATGTATCTCATGAATATTAATGAGGGGTCTCCTGAAAATCCGACATGGATCCGGCCCACGAGACCTGGAGTTGGACAACCCTGATATACTAAGCTTATGCATTCACTACAGGTACACATATCATTACTGAAGTGCCAACACAAGGCCTCAAGTAGCAATGCAGTCAATACA